>NC_135274.1:15330525-15976636 GCF_051311805.1 Agelaius phoeniceus
AAAATCGATTGTGAAGCACTTCATTGCTATGGAGACTTACTTTATGGACAAATAAATATTTGTCTGTTTCTCCTCTTGCCTTAAAAGTCTGTCTCTTCTCCTTGCTCGCCACATCCTTTTGGCTCTGTGTATGGGTTTTATATTGCAGGGTCTCTCTGCTCCTTCCTCATCCTCCTCTCCTGTCCATGCATGTCCTTCATCACTCTTCAGCCTCTTCCTCCTCCTCAGCCTACAGCTCAGTGTGATGGGGTCACTTCAGCATGAGAGAGAAGGAGAAACCCTCCCATCTCAATTTTTAAGCATTTTTGCTTTTTGTGAGTATGAAAATTATTTAATTCTCTTAATTCTTGGTATTTGCATCCCAGCAGCAACAGTGCAGCTGCTTTCAGCTTTTCTGGTCCCAGTGCTGTCTCCTTGGTTGGGCTCCACTTGTCATGTCCAGTGTTTCTATCAGGATGGTCGGTCCCATTACAGTTGCTCCTCATTGTGGCCCTCATGTGTCTCTTGGGATTTTGGAGGGGTTTCAGGAGATCTGGGTGAAGATTTTGCTGGCACAAAGCAAATCTTCACCCAACTCTCCTAAAACCCCCCCAAAAGCCATTAAAACTAGCAACTGGCAAAGCAACGCCACCAATTAACTGAGCAGGGGAAGGGGAGGCAAGACACAAATGAACCTCCTTCATTAATAAATCCTAGCAGCTGTGGAAAGTTTGAGGCAAGTGAGAGCACCCAGACAGAAAATTAAAAAACTAATAAAGTCCTCAGTGTGGGGGCACTGGCATCAGGTCAGCTTTACTTCTGTAGGCACCTCGTAAAGAGACATTCCAGGACACTAACTCATAAGGGAAAGCTGCAGGGGTCAAGGAGAACAGTGGAAAGCTAACCATGGTAACTCAAGTATACTGGAAAGGCAGCAGAAAAACAGCAAGGAGTTGGGCTTTTTCTTTTTCCCTTCTTTTTTTCTCTCTCTGTTGGTTTTTGGGTGAGCAGAGCCTGCAGTTTCAAGTGTCTTGTGCATGGTGGGGCAGCCAAGCAGAGCCCAGTGAAGAGCCCTCTCCAGTGGGACGGGAACAGGCTGTTTCCAAGGCAGGAGCAGAGGCTGCTCACTGCCCTCTCCCTGCCCCAGCTGCACCACTCCTGCCTGGGATGTGGCACAGCCTGAGACCACCTGCTAAAATGCACAATATACTTCAGTGTTAACCATAACTCTAAATGGGGATACTTTGCTGTAATTGGGGTAAAAGCTGAAAACCATTCCTGAAAACTTTGTATTTCTTTTTTGTATTCCCGGGCTGGTCCTGCAGCTTTTACTCCTGGAGCACACTCCCTACCCTCCCACTGCCTCCCCCTAGGATGGTGAGGGAAATGTGGAGCCTGGGCTGGAGGGTGCTGCCCACCTGCATCTCCTCTGTGCAGGCCAGGCACTCTCACAGCTGGTAGGGGATATGTGTGTATCGCCTGCAAGGGGAGTGTGTGCCATGCCTTTGAGGGCATAGAGTCATGCCCAGCAGCATGCTGGCCTCTCTCCTCTTTTCTAGCTATCCTGGTGGAAAGAACAAGGGAAGAAAGTAGTCTTGCCTGCCCTGGGAGATCATGCTCACAGTGAAATCCCAGCTTGCAAATCATCTTCACAGCTCTTTAAAATAGGCAAATGCATCTATCTCAAAATCAGCTTTCCAGGAGTGAGAAGGGGTGGGGTGAAGGGAGGAGGCCTGGATGTGTGCTTGTCCCATGGCCAGGCAGCACGCCCCAGGAGCGAGCAGCCAGGCCAGGGTGAGATCCAGGCTCAGCAAGCAGCTGGCCAGGAGACCCTCTTGCAGGACTCTGGCCACTGCATTAAAACCTCCTGCTTGTGCTGGGCTGGTGCCATTCCTGGGCCATGGCTGTCTATCAGGCACCTGCACCAGGATGCACAGCTCTTGGCCAGGCTCCAGGGCATGCACACTGTGGGTATGGTTATTGCAGAGGAGTGTGAGGTGGTTCCCTGGTCCTTGTCTGGTGGCCAGAAGAAACCAGGAGTCCTGGTCCCACACCCTCACCCTGCTGCAGCTCACCAGCTCTGGCTCTGGTGCTGTGCTAGTTTGTCTTTTGGTAAATTCACCTCTTTGTTTGCATTGCCACATCACCTGTGAGCCCGGGATCCCACGGGGTGAGTGCTGGCCAGGCAGCCCTGCCCTGCCTGTCCTGTCCTGCCCTGCCTGCCCTGCCCTGCCCTGCCTGGGGACACAGCACTGTCCCCGAGGCAGGCAAGGCCACTCAGGGGGTGTCTCTGGGCTCCCAGGGCAGTGTGCCAAGTCCTGCTGCCCACACAGCTTGCTGAAGGAGCCCCCTCGATTTGCCTGCCCGTGAGAAGCAATGTGCGAGTGTGGGAGCAGCTGCATCGAATATTTCAGCAGAGAAACATGAGTTTCCCTGGCTTGCCAGAGCCCAGCCTGGAGGGCAGTTTCACAGCCAAGCTATAAACCTTGCAACCAGGAGTTTCTAATGGAAACATTGACATAACCTGTAGCTGACAGAGCAACAGCTCTGCTCACGTTAAGCCTGTATTTTCATCCCTAATCCCTGCAGCTCCTGGCCTGTCTCAGGAATGGACTCGTGCAGCTGGCTGAGCATCCCCAGGGATCCAGTGGATGGCTGGGCTGCCAGGGGGGGTCACAGGGATTTGGCTGCTCCCCACCATGCCAGCCCTGACCTGCCACACTGCAGGCAAGGGGCTGATGCCTGGGGAGGCACGACAGTCCTCTGCCACCAAAAAGGCAAAAGAAAACGGCAGAGTGGTTCAGTTGGTTGTAAAAATTAATGAGTTCAGATACAGACTTGCTTTATTCCGGTCCAGCTGCGTAACCACGGCGATTGTGTCCGGCACACTAGACAGTTACATCAGCTCCACACCCCTGTACAATAAGACTCTGTTTGATCTCAGAAACAAGATCAGACTCCTGGGCTTTGCACATCCTGCTTCCTACATATGTAAAATCATTTTATTACCAGCCAGGAGAGTTCATCTAAGCCGCTCTTGCTGTGCAGCTGATGTGGAGAGAACATGCCCCTGTCTGCACTTCTTTTACCAGATGGAGATCTACTGAGAGATTGAAGAGCTGCTTCTCCTCCAAGTTTGTTTTGTTTTGTTTTGCTTTTCTAAATTCCTTATCTTAGATTGGAAACTCTGGGGCAGGACCTGCCTGAGTGTCCTCATGTGTTTGTGCAGTCCCAACACAGTGGGAGGTGTGTAAGGCTCAGCTCTCCTGAATATAAGTGATAAATAAGCAGCCATGTGTTTCTGCTTGGCTTTACCCCCTTTTTGTCCTATCTACCCAGGAGAGGAAGTTCTTAGAAAAAGTCTACTCTGCCCTTCAAACATCTGCTCAAATCCCCCTCTGTTTGTCAGGTCCATTAGACACTGGGGAACTGTCAGATATTTCGCATCCTCCCTGTATTCAAACATTTACCCTACCCCACATGAGCAACCAATGTCACCAGGGCAGTTATGAATGTGCCCAAGCAGCTGCAGGCTCAGCCTGACCTGCCCAGCACCAGGACTCTCTTTTGCTGACCACAGATCGCTCAGCAGAGTTACAGGGACTGACTCCCCTCTAACCACGGCTATTCCAGTTACATGGTCCCACTGGCACTGTTCTGTTGCTGGCCCCACATATCCCAGTGGCTGAGCTGCAACACATGGATGCCTCTGTGCTGGTGGCACAACACTGGTGTGCAGGGGCTGCTGGGTTTTGGGATGTGTCTGCAGTGCTGGTGCACATCACTGCATCCCAGGATGCCTCTGCAGCACTGGTGCACAGAGACAGTGCCATAGGGCTCACCCAAATGAGGGCACATTCCCAAAGAAAATGCACTTCTCAGCCCAGGAATCCTCTGCTGCTGATGTCTGCAGGGCTGTGTGGCCAGAGCTCCGTGACTCACTGCGCACAGGTCATCCAGCAGCTGCCGGGTGGTAACTCTTATTTACTGCTCCGTTGTGGTTGGATTTAAACCAGCAGCACAGGGGAAGGGAGGGGAAATCCCCTCCTTCCCTTCCCAGCCCTGCAGAGTCAGCCAGTCTAACTGGAGCAGCTACTCTTGAGTGCATCTAGTTTAGGGCTTTGTTTCATCCTGAGTTTCTAACTCAGTTCTCCTGGCTTTGTTAAATTTCCAGTCCAAAGGCTTCCGGGTGCTTACAGCTTTGGAAAAAGCTCTTGGAGCCTAAGCCAGGTCACACACCCTCTAGTCCAGCAAATCTAACACCAGGACACATCTGTTCAGCAGCAGCAATGAAAATTGCTGCCACTCCACACTCACTGTCCTGTTTGGAAAGGAGAAACTGTGCCCAGTGTAGGAGCCACCAGCATGGGCACAGGCATCCCCACCCCATAGAGCCCTTGTAGCCTTCCTTGGCAGCACTGACCCGCCTGAATCAGGCATGACAAAAGATGCTGATGAATCCTTTTTGCTGAAAGCCATTGCTAGCACATGTGCCAGACCAGATTAAAGTTCAGCTTTCCTGTCCATGTTCCCTGCAGAGCTTTGCTGATCAAGTCATGCTCTTGGGGCAGGGCCGCCATTCTGATTCATGTGTGATGGCATCCCATGCCTCCCATCTTTGCCTGCTGGGCCCATGAGTCAAACAGGGATGTCATCCTCTCATCCATCTTCTCCCCTCTCCCTCCAAGGCTTGGTTTGGAGAAACTGAGGCCAGCACTTGTGCTGTGGGAAGCTCTGGCCATCAGGGTGGACCAGCACTGTCCCAGCTGGTTTCATGTTCTTAAGGATAATTGCCAAAGATTTTGCATGTAGCAATGACTTCCTCCTCTCTGGGGTGCTTCCCAGCTCTTCCAGACACATTCCAGGCAATTTTTTTTGCTGTGTCTTGTCTCTCTCCATCCTCTCTAGATCCTGTTTTCTGTAAGCATATTTTGACCTCAGCTCAGGACCATGTGTGCGTGTTTTCACAAGCAAAGTAAACCAAAAAAACCCCAACTGCCTCTGCAGCCATTCCATGGCAATGCTGGAGCGCCTGCCATTGCCAGTGGCTTTTCCTGTTGTTGGTTTGTAATTACCTTGGGATGCCATTCTCCACATTGCTCTGACAACTGGGATTTAAGGCCCTGCAAAGAGCAGAGCTGCCTGATCTCCAAAGCCTCCCAGGTTTACAGCCAGCATCGTTCTCATCAATCATCTTCTGTCAGATGGGGAATTTGAGCAACCCCAATCCAAATCAGAATATGGAAGGGAGGCCTTCCACAACCCACCCTCCTCTGTTTGACAGCTCAGCTCGAATAAACAAAACCTGAAAGGGCCAAGGCAGCTCAAAAGGAAACTGTAAACGATCCCATCTGTGAGCCTTGGCAATATCTTCTCCAGGAGGGGGGTGTGGGGGAGAGAAAACAAGCTGAAGGGTCTTTTTTTTCTCACAGAAGGAAATACCATTGTGTTCAAACGTTGCTACTGCTCCAAATGTCATTCCAGAGCCCAGACCCAAGCTCCTCCTTAGTCAGGTCTCTTAGCCAGGATGGTGGCAGGAGCTTGGAGAGAGGTTGTCATTTGCAGGGATAATTATCACTAAAGGCAGCTGAACACAGGTGAACTGAGCTCGGGGCTGAAGGTGTGGATCAGGGAGCAAAAGCATGGTGACACATGATATGTGTAAAAGCCATATTCCATAGTGATAAATGTGTTTTGTAAGGCAGTAAAACAACATCCCTGCCCTCACTGGAGCACCCCAGTTTCCTGTGTTCCTGCCCATGACCCACAGGCACTGGCAGTGTCTGGGTGCTCTCAGCTCAGTGTCAGCTGGATGGGGACCTCGGAAAAGGCAGGTCCTGGGGTGGCAATCAGAAAGAGCAGCACCTATGCTCAGGCAGCAGCCTGAAAAGGTTATCTGTGCCCAAGTTTAGAAGTCAACATAGTCCAGGACCATCAATTCATCATCCTTTCCCTATTCTTGAAACTTTCCCAGTTTTCCATTTTTCAGGGCTGCAGAATGGCCCGTTAGCCGTGTCCCCCACCTCCCCAAGCTTTCCTAGGCAGCCTCTCTGCCTTCTGGCCCCAGACTCAGAGGTTGGGCTGAGCACTTGATAAGGGACATTGCAATTGTATTGGCAGCCTGGGTGCATGACAAAAGCACTGGCATCACAAAGCAGCTTTATCTCACCAGGTTCCCAGCTCTGTTCCCCAGTCTCAAAGGCTGGGATTGTGAGTAAGGGCACTTTGCATCTTCAAAGAGCAGGAGCAGTTTCAGGATGAGCCCAGGGTGCCCTGGAGACCTCAGCAGTCCAGCCCCGAGGGAGTCTGAAATGCAGGTCTGGGTTGTGGAGCAGGAGCCATGAGAGCCAAAGGCAGCTGGGAGAGCTGGGAAATGCTCTGTGCATCACCCACAACCACTACAGCCCCTGCTTGGTTACTCAGAGAAACAGCTCACCAGAGACAGTTGCAGAAGGCAAAATATTCCATTGCTTTTGATTAACTGTTGGCTTTGAAACACGAGTTAATAGTTAATTGAGAATTCAACTTTCAAGCATGCCAGGGAGAGTGAGGAATGAATGTTTAAGACAATGTTAATTGCATTGGCCATGAGATGAGGCAGGGAGACTCAGGGTGAGGACTAAGAACTTTCTGGTTCAGAAAGGAGGATTTGGCTCCAGCAGGGCGATACTGTGGCTAAACACCAAGGGGATCCTGGGACACTGTTACAGGAAAGGGCTTATCAACTTCTGGTGTTCACACTGCAAAAGTGTGCTGAAAAGTTGGCAAGTGCCAAGAGAATCACAAAAATTACTTGAAGGCAAAACTGAGCCTTCTGGAGCTTGCAGGGCCCAACCTGTTTAGCACAGAAAAATGATCAGGTGGTTAAACTTCTAAAAATTATGATAGAAAGAAGAAATAAAAGAATATTCGATTTAGTGGGGAATGTTATAACAAGACTCAAACCCAGGAAAGGGAATCAGGGCAAATTTAAGAGGAAATTGGGCATTTATCTTTAAGGGATAGGGTCAGGGACCACTGTTACAAGCCAGGAAAAGGAGAAACACATGCTCAGTCCAAGGAAAGATGATTTTCTATCCCTTCCTGGGGTCAGCTCAGGCATTTCTGGGGAAGATGTGATGCCTGTGAAATACAGATCTTCCATCCTGAATAAGTCCCACCAGCTCCTGCAGTTGTAAGTAACATATGCTCATAGAACAGGGAGAAAATGTGGGAAATGACATCCAGGAGCAGAGTGGGTGGGTGACAGGTGCTGGTCCTGAGCCTCCTGAAGCAGCTGAGGATGAAGTAAATAAGCATGAGAGTGTAACTGCAGTGGGCACAGGACCCTGTGGAGGGCAGGCAGTTCACTTGGTGCCAGGCTCTTCCCTTCCACTGCCCTGGAAGTGTCACCCCTTCAGCTCCCCAGCCACAAACTCACCAGGCTTGCCTTGGGATGTGTGGCCTGGCTTCTCCTGGTCCCCTTTGGAGGCACTGTAAAGCAGAGGGGGAATGCTGCTTCTGCAGCTCTGCCTCTGCTCATTAGCTAATGTGAATTAAATCCCTTTTATCTTCACACTCATTTTCTAAGGATAATAATCCCTTTTTGTGTGCACCCACTTTAACTGTTCCCAAACTGAGCTGTAATTGCTGATAGTAATTAAGTTAATACATATTTATAGCCATGTAGAGTTATAGAAGGTCTCCCGTAGTTTTATTTGGGGCATTTTCTTTAACCTGCTATAAAATCATCAACAAGTTGTTCAGTGTTAATTGCCTCCAATGTCGATCTCGTCCCCTTGCCTCCAGACAAGGCAGGGCAGCAGATGGCTTCCCTGGACAGCCACTTTCTCTCTGCTCCCACCCTGGCTCTGCTGCAAGGCAGAAGCGACCTCACCTGTCTTATCTTTTTGGATCCAGTTTTGGCAAGCTCATCTCTATGGACAACTTTCCAAGCCATTTGCAAAAAGAGTCATGCAAGGGTTGATGTGCCCGTGCCCATGCATGCCATGAGGATGGATGGGGCAGTGGGACCTGGGAGAGCAGGGGTCCAGCAGGACACAGTCTCAGCCCCTGCCTGCAGCTCTGCCGAGCTCCGTGGCAGCAACCCCCCCCCATGCCCGATTTTCTCCTGCTTGCATGTGTGCTTTTGTGCTTGCCAAGAGCCCCAAAGCACTTGGCAAACAGCGTGTGTGGTGAGAGATCACCCCGTGTAATCTCCGGGCGAATCCCCCCATTATACAGTTGGCTAATTAACTCCGGGTACAGGGTCAGCGTGAGCTATCGGCTCCAGGAATGTCCTCCCCAAAGGGAAGTAAATATCACTGCAAGAGCAGGGAGCCCCTTTCTATGGCAGTGAATCCTGATAAAGAGCTTCACTCCATTCTCCTGCTGTTGGCTCCAGCTTAGTGTTTTTAAAGCTGATTCTCCCTGTGCTAATCTGGAGGGTCCATTCAGCCCCAAGCTCAACATCTGAGTCTATTTGCCAAGTGTGCAGCTGTGTCAATTTGCAAAGACAAAGGAAAGCTCCTCTGTCAACAGGTCGGGGAGCTCAGGTAGCACGAGCGAATTGAGGGCAAGAAGTCAAAGTGGTTTCACAAACCATCAGACCATGTTTAAATCCCATCCAGCCTGAGAGGCCAGGGCAGTGCAAGGGATAAAGGGAGCGCAGAGGAGTGGACTGAAGGGCCAGGGCTACGAGGCCACCAATTAGTGCTATTAAAAAAAGATAATTAGATCTGCTCCATGGAAACCTCAGAGGAGACAGAATGCAATTTCCATTTGGGTTTATTTTAATAAAGGTTAGAAGTGCCAGGAGGTGCCAAAATTGCGCTGTTGGCAATATGAGCAGGGCCCTCAGTGTGGGGTAGAGGAGTTACAGGACAGCAGGAGAGGACCACAGCCCTGCAAGGACACAGGAGGCTGTCTGCTCAGTATTTGTGCCCAAGGGATGGTACTAGAAAACTTTGAACACTTCCAGATAAAGAAATTCAGCTTTTTTAGAGGTTTTGCTTATCCGGCAACTTTTCTTTTCATTCTGCACACAGGCAGAAGCCATGGAGATGCTTAGTGGTGATGTGCTCTGAGCTGAGAGCAGGGCTGGAAATGGTCATTCTCAGGGTGCCCAGGATGGAGTTGTGAGGAAGGCAGGAGTCATCCTGATGTCCCCTAAGAGAGCACGAAGAAAGCAATTGTGGGGAGGAAATTGAACTTCTCACTTCTCACTAGACCATTAATCTCAGTGCCATCAGGTCAGGGAAATTCTTATCCCTAGTTCACACAGGAGAAAGAGAGTCTCAGGAAGACAAGTCTGAGATTTCTGAAGCCAGCCTGTGGTTTAGGATGTGGTTTAGCCCTGTCTGGGCACTCCTTAGCCATTGACAATTGAGGGCCATGGCACAGCAGAACCTCTTGGGCTGGTGGCAGGGACCAGCCAGTGTTTGAATGGAACACAGGAATGTCTGTGGGATTTGTAGCCTTCAGAGTTAATGAGAAAAGGGAATAAGGAGTCATCACATAGTCAGTGTAGGAGAAGGTTCTAAGTCTCCTCATTTGTAATAATCTCAAATACTTTGCTGTGATTCAGAGATCTACAAAATAAGCTGTGTTTAAGCAAATTTTGCTGCTGAAAACTTCCCCATCAGAAAAATTTCCACTGGAAATAAAGGCAGCTTCAATCTTTCTTTGGATTTTTGAGACAAAAAGTAGGACCTTGATTCAGAAAGATTTTGCTGAAACTGTAACTTTGCCTTCAGGTTGACACTGCACGTGGGAAGAAGAATTTCAAAGATGAACAGCTAGAAGGCTGAAACAGCCGAGCGTGGTTGATTTTGGTATCAGTCATGTGCTGCTCTCACCTCCAGCTGTTGGCCCTCCCTGTGCCTGTGGAGCAAATTTAACTGCAACAAGTCCTGTTGGGAGGAGATTTAGATATTGTCCATTGGATAAATATTCACAGATGTACAATAATAAACACCATTAAATAGCATTAGTGGATGGAGTTAGCAAAATATATATCACATATAGGTGGATCTTTAGTGAGCAGGGAGAACAGGTGAATTCCCGTGTTATTTCATGACACAAGGTCCAAAATTATATTCTGCCCATCTGCTTCTTCATTCTTACACAAATTGCCAGGGCACTTATATAGAGATGTATAAAATTTGACCAGATACTACATTTTCCTCTTACAGGTGAGCATATTTATTTTGATAATGTCTGGCAATATAAAACCTGTAACATTAATAAACACTGTCATCCCTTTCAAATATATTTCATACTTACTGATTTTTTTTCTTGGAGATAATAAATCACATGAATAAACCTTATTAATTATTTAAGCAGACCCTTAAAACACTGTTGAAAAGATTTTCCAAGTCAAACACCTTTTAAGACGCAATGACATCATGTCTGTTGGGACATTGTTATGCAGTGAAGATTGTGAGACATTTTCCCCCCATAAAGTTGCTGTAATAAAGTTTGTTACTGCAGTCATTAAATTCATGTTTTCTTCTCTTACCTTCTTCCTTTCTCTGGTGCTTCCCATTGTTAGGGAGAAAGAGAAAACTTGGCACAGTGAAAAATTTGTGGATCTAATCATGGAGCCTTCCACAAAGCAAAATCCCCATTGATTTCAGCAAGAGTTGTAATCTGTCTTACACTGATTCCAGGGGTACTTGGATCTTCTTGAGCAGGTAGAACAAGCATGGAGAGAAAGAAGAAGGGAAGACACAAAATTCTATCTGGAAATGATGAAAAACTGAGGAAATTATATTGTTTCATGGAACTGAACATCCTGGGAGGAGCTTCAATTGTGCATGTCCTGACCCAGAGGAAGGTGCTGGCCCAGCTGACAGGTTCAACAGAGGCTTTGCCTCCTGAACAAAGTGAAGCTAAAAGAGAGCACAGAGGATGAGGGTGATGAGTTTTATCAGTTGGAGGCTGCAGATGCTTGGGTGGTAGCAACTCTCAAGTGTGCTGAAAGCCATGATAAAGATGATATTTGGTGTCTCTTCCTGCTATTCCAGGAGCTGAGCTCTGTGCTGCTTTGAACAGACCCTGGAGGGTGCTGCAAACCCTGTGCCAGCAGCTCCCCTGAGCTCACCCAGCTGTGGTGATGGCTCTTTGGTGGTCTGTGAAACCAAAACCTCAGACGTGCCATCGGTGCCTGTGACTCAGATCCGCTGTGTGCCTCCTCCCTCACCCTGCCCAGAGGAAGAGAAGCATATGTGAAAATAAGTTTTGGGTTTGGCTGCTTCCAGAAGTGCCTCTCTGGGCAGATGGTCCCTCTGGGAAGGGAATGCTGTGGAATGTGTCATGTCCTGCAAGCAGGGACGTGTCTGACAGCACAATGAGCAGAGCACCTTGAAGAGCACTCTCAGTCTCTGTGTCTCAGAGTTGAAGACTGGAAGAACCTCCTGAATGCACACACAAAAATCTACGTGAATTCAAACCCCCTGGTTGGCCAAAGACAGTTCCATGTGGTAGAGCTGTGCCTGCTGCTGGGTGGCCCCAGTGGGGACCAAGATGGAGCTAAACTTGTCTGACATCCAGTGTCCCAACTGCCCTCCAAATTAGTAGACATGAAAAAAGCCTAATCCAAGCTCTGACCTAGCCCAGCTGCAGTCCCTGCAGCAGGTTTCCTTCCCAAAAGATACCCTGGCCAATTTTAAGACAGTTCCCAGGGGCACACCTGCCTGATGCTGATTAGAAGCTGTCTCAGATGCCCTGTGCCACCACACTGCCCGTGATTCCAGCAGTCACCTCTGGGGACAGTGGCACCTCTGCCCAGGAACATGCATTCCTGGCTGTCTTCCTTCTTGCCTGAAAACTAGTCAGAGAGCACAACCCTCTTTAACTGAACAATTAAGCTATTAAGTAACTCAGTTAATAAATTCAGATTTTGCCCTAATACATTTCTAATGACCTTGTCTAATAAATTCAAAGCAATCTGGGAAGAATGCTTGTTCTTATATTTTAAAGGCAAAAGTGATTTATATTTGCTGAGAGAACAAAGACAGCCGCATGTGATTTATTACTATCAGTCACTGTATCTTTCATCTCTTTAATTATTTTCTCTACAGGCAGCTTCAAAAGTGCTCTTGAAGGCCGAATGGTGAGTGCCTTTCAAATTCAGATTCTGCTTCAGTCTGAACTGCTGATTTTTGCCTTTGTATCTGTAGCTTCAAGTATTAATCATGGAAGCTGCAATTTAGTTTGCTTAGGTTGGACTTAATGCAAGAAATGATCTTGCATGCTTGGTACCCTACCAGGGCCAAATGCCTGAAACCTCCAAGGCTTTTGTCTGTCAGTGATATTTTCCAGTGTGAAAGCCAGGAACAACTACCAACATCCATAGGCTGATTGTGTTTATAACAAGATTTAACTTTTGTTGTCAGACTATAGGCAGCACATTTGGGACCAAGTCTGAAAGCTGCTCGGGTTTTATTGGACAAAAAGACCAACTTTTCCATCCTTCCCAGAGAGGGGATCTTGCTTGGCATTTGCTGTGCAGCCAAAGGAGAAGATGAACTAAGTGTTGGAAAGCCTGAAGCCAGGACAGGACAAACACAATTACATGAAGAAATCAATCTTGTTTCCAGAGGGAAAAAGGCAGGAGTCACCACTTAAAAGCCCCCCTTCTGTCCAGGAATGTGGGGAGGTTTCCAAAGGAGCCACATGGAGTTTGGATCCCATGTCCCAGAAAGATAGGGGAGCCAAGTTCATCCATCACTCATGTCCTTCAGAAAGCCCAGCCTAGAGCAATAAGGGAAATTATTTATATGCTTGCTCTCTTATATACCCCAGGACTTCTTAAGATTTGAGAAAATTGGATTTAATCTTTGTCCAGCTTCCAGTCCCAATCAGTGCTCAAACTGTGGGAATTTTTTCTGCCAAGCCTGTCTTCCAGTTATTTCCAGGTAGTCCTCAAAACAGGCCTGGCTGGGATTCAGGCAGGAAAAAACATTTCTACAAGATTTTCTGTCTGGCTTTACAAGCCCTAAAGGTCTGGAGAATACTGATGAATCACACAGAACCTCGATAAGTGCCTGTGTGACTCATGGACAGAATGGACATTGGGGATGTAGGACAAGACACAGTTCGGTCGCTGCAGGGGAACCCAAACTGCCTGTCCTGAACAGCCTGGGCTCCCCTCAAAGGCACTGGGGAAGGAGCAGCTCCAGTCCATGCAGGTCTGGAAGGATGTTTGTGTCCCAGAGCTCCCCGTGGGCAGTGTCGCAATCTCAGCCTCTGTTTACAGGACATGGTTCCACCACCAGCGTCTCGCTCGGTTCGAGTGCTCTGACTAAACATAACAGTAAGAAACAAGGAGCTTCCAAGGTTTCTTCTTCAAATCTCTCCAGACCCCACTCTGCTCAAGCATACATCTTCTCAAATGACATGCCCTGGGTTGAGTCTCTACAGTCAGAGGAAACTTGTAGCAGCATTTTTTGGGGTCAGTTTTTCATGACTGAGACCTAGTCATGCAAACAAAGATTTATTTTTCCTTCTGACCAAAACAACTTTAAGGAGAAAATTCTTTCCCATGACTAAAGCCAGGCTGGAATTTTTTAACAGAATGTCAAAGCAGAAAGTTTCAGGGTAGGGGTCAGTTTGGGGCAATTTTACATGTACATTCTTAAAATGGGAAAAAACCCACATCTTGTATTTAGTGATTGTCATGCAAGTAAGTATCATGGTCTGTACCAAGACAAGAGTCCTTGCCCATTCTCACTGCTAGCTAGAACCACTACTAGCACCAGCTGGGATTATTTCTGACAGCATTGACTGGTGTATGTGCTCATTTTCATCATGAATGAGGTGAGCTGCCCAGTCATGACAGCCAGTTAAAGCTCAGCCATCCTGTACCAAAGCTTTAGAGGTATTTAAAAATTGAATACCATCACCATCCAAGGGCCAAGATGCACTAGCACTGGGACCCTGGGTTTATATTTGATTCAAAAGGCAGTAAGTTACTACCAGGGACACAGCATCTCCTCAGAGGAGCGTGTGAAGGGCTGTGTTCATCAGCCCAGCTTCTGCTCCTGCATGTCCCTCTCCTGAAGCCATGGGAACTCAGATGGAGGGGCCATTTCTTCTGTGCAGTAGTGGAGGGTGTGGACCCACAGGCAACAAAGGACAATATTTTGTCTCAAAACCAGAGACCTCTGCTCTGCTCATTCCCATTATTTCAGGGTGTACAGAAAGCAATAATGTGGTATTTAACCAAGTTACCACCACCAAAGCTTTGAACTGTCAGGCTTAGAAGGGTGTAGAACATTGTTCCTACCATTTTCTGCCATGATGCTATAGCCCAGAGGCTGGCAGAGGGAGCCCCAGCTACTGCACTGCAGGGAAGTACAACCCTCCCAAAAGCTGCTCCAAAGCCTGGCTGTCCATCTGACTGCCCAAATAAAATGCAGCAACAATGGAAACAGAATTCATTAAACTAAAATAGACAGGATTTTATCCTTGTTGGCCTAACCTCAGTTCCTTGTACATATAAAGCTTCCATTTGTGGGCCTCGACATTAACAGATGAGTTATTAACTAGCCATGGCTAATTATAGATAGCTGCATCACCTTCTTAAAAGAGAGACATTGTCAAGGCCAGCTAGGGCCAAGGTTGAGGTCTCATAGAGTTAATCTTATTGTAAAAGCCACTCAATAGAAAATATTTTGTTTTACCTTCAGCCTCCACTGAAAATCAATTTTATGGTAATTTGAACAGTTTCCTAAAGTGTTTGCAAAACAACCATCAAAGCAGGGCAGAGGTAAAACAGGTTAGTCTGTCTTCATTGTCTGAGCTGGCACTGAACAGTATGTATCGGTGAGAAGGAAATCATTAAGCCTTTAAACTTCCTTTCATTTAGATGATATACAATATTGTTAATGAACACAGTTACAGGCATTTGCCTTCCCAGCTGTATGACTTTTTACTTAGTACCACACTTTTAATCTTCCCACAGACTTACAGAATTGTTATCCCTGAAAGGAAGCGAGACCTCCCTCACTGATGAAGATTTACTTTGCTAATGCTTTTTGATGAGGCAGGAACACAGCGTGGAGGAATTAAAGGAATAATAAAATAAATATTTCAACCCACAGAAAGAGGAACCCACCCTCCCAGAGCACCCCTTGTTCATGGGTGGGTATCCTGCCTCGGGGCCACACCAGAGCCTGGGGTCCTCCTAAAAATACTCAGCATGGAGGGCAGAGCAGGGTTTGAATGGTGTAAATGGAGAGAGGGGGTTGAGTTCTGAGGTGGTGGAAGCCAGTGTTGATGCCTGGACTCTGAGCCAGAGCTGATTTAGCTGTGAGAACCACGACCTCCCCAGAAAATCTCCAAATGAAGACATGTGTGACATTAGCTAAGGCTTTCTAATTAATGGAGAAAACAAATCTGCTCCACCCCAGGCAGCTGCAGCTCCAGCCAGCATGTTACTTATTAGCTCAAATTATTATTATTATAAAAAACACTTGACTTTCTTGTTCAAAAAGTAAAAAGGGATTAGTGGGGTCTCTCAGACAGCTCTCCTCAGACTAACCTTCAGCATCTCAGACAAAGCCTCAACCAGAACAGAGGCTTTCTCAGGGCATGGACAAAACAGATCCCAAACGGCCGCAATAGAAAGTCAAAGGCAATACTTGACATGGCACTCAACTCTGTTTGCTGACTTTTCCTAATGCATACAATAAAATTCAGCCCAAATATGTCACTGCTGCCAATTACCCAGGGCAACAGCCGGACCCTGGAGCTGGTAAATCACTGGAGATGCCAGAGAAAGCTGCTTTCCCCAAATGTGAAGTAGGTGGAAGACCATAAATGTGAGAAGCACACCAGGAAGGATTAGGGGCTGCAGAACAAAACGTGCTGGGAGGGCTCCAAGTGAGTGGGTCCCCTGTGGCCACCACCCCTCCCAGCTTGGGCTTAATCCAGGGCTGCACAAACCTGTCCCTGGAGAGGCTGCACCCCAGCCCACTCCCACCTGGAGACCAGAGAAAAGGGGGATGATTCATCCAGCAAATGAGGATACCAGGAAACCCCATAGGAAGTCTGAGCTTCACCAGTGAGGGGATGGGGCTGGCTGGAATGTCAAAGCCAGCTTTCCCCAAGGCAGCAAAGCCCCAGCTGCGTGGGAGGGGGCAACCAGGGATGGTGTTGGCATTTGATTAAAAATTATTTGATTGGCAAATCCAAGCTGCCTGGGACTTGGTAGATAACAAGCCACAGCTTAGGTGTGAAGAGCTCTCTTTAACCTGAAAGTATTTTCCTGTTAAACAAACTGCATCATACACATTCTCATCTCTGCCAGCTCTGCTCACAGACTGAAGCTGTTCCCAGTTTTGATGGCTGAAGCACTGAAATAAGTGGAATCCAGTAATTTTTATGGAAATGCTGAACAGCAGTTGGTGTTTATCATCAGCCAGGCCCACCACGTATGTCTGGGTGCTGTGCAAATGCAGTCCTGGGGGTAGCAACACCTTTTGGGATACAGGCTGAGTTTGGAAAATGGCTGAGCCTTTTCCACGGTGGTTTCCTCACCTGTTCTTCAGTCTCTATGGAGAAAAGCTGTACCTCACAAAGATCCTGCCAAGGGCCACAGTGTTTGTGTGTTTGTGCCAGGAGGATTTTGAGGAGTGGGATGTTCCCCCACTCCCCTTCTGGGCTTTGCAGCCCTGCATGGTGTGTAATGGTCCAGAGAAAATCAATTGGACACTGCATTTGAGAGATAAGGGTTGGGATATTATTCTGAATAACCTGGTGACCCCAATCAATCTCTGTCCCCAAAGCTTCTGAAAGTTTCATACCCTAGCCTGCAATTAAGCCTCCACAACCAAGAACTCCAGCAGATGTTCCAGTTAAAACACCTTTATTAACTATTTATTTTTGATGAATATAATGAGATACCAGCCAATGCATTTAAAGGCACACCACAGGTTCTGCCTGACTGGTACATGGTCCAACTAAGGTTTTGAGTTATTTTTCATCTGCTTTTAAAGTTTTGGGGTTTTTTTTTAAGCTGATAAAACTAAAACAAACTGTAAAATCCCTCAGACTTCCCTTGTGATAGTGACTCTGGGAAAGGAACTTAAGCCAAAGTTCACAGTGGAAAGAAGAGAGTTTGAAATGTGACAGGGTGTGGAAACACTCTGTCTCCCTCTCCTGAGAGGGACCAGGGCTGGGATGGTGCTGGGTGCTGCTCTGGGTGCACTTGTTCCATTTGAATCAAACAAGAAATTATACCTGGTGGGAACGGCTGCTGCTCAGGGCAAAGCAGATGCAGGAGACAAAAACGAGTCTGGAGAACAAGTATTGAACATAAAGGTTAATTCCTCAGATAATAACATTTCTGCTGAGACAAACTTAAGCTTGCTTCCTGCTCTGTGATGCCTCTGGGACAGATGTTCCCTGCAGTATGCACTGCTGCTGCTGCTGCATGTCCTCCTTGTGCACTTTTGGCCATGGTTAGCAGGGGACAAGAGAGGAATAAATCCTGTGTTTGTCAGGCAGTGCAAGGGCACACGAGGAAGATGCTGTCCAGGGTATGCACAGAAAAACTCTTTCCCACAGCCACTGCCTTCAAATATGGCCAGGGCACTCCCTAGTGCAGCTAATTCACACACATAGGGCCATGCTACCCCGAGGGCTGGACTTTTGGCTCTCTAGCATGCTGCAGAGCCCTCGAAAGCCTGTCCCTGTCTGCTGGGCAGCTCAGCCCAGAGTCCCCCCATAACTCCTGTATATCCATCAGCCACACGCTTGGCCACGCAGGGTCTGACCCTGAAGTCCCCAGGGCACTTTTTCCTGGTGGATATTAAAGTTGGTGAGTGATGCCCATTTACACACCCTGCACAGCTGGCTCTGCCTACACCAAATCCCCTGAGCTGGCCTGTCCAGGGCAGGGGGAGAAGGGGCCTTTGGCGGGAAGGTGTTTTTCATCACCCCAAGAGCTGTGTCCGATGGCATTGTCAAAAACAGCAGGTAGCAGTGACAGGCAGGGTCATTCCCCTGCCCAGCCCCAGCCCCTATTGTGCCTCCTTTCAGTGCGAGCGAAAGGTCAGCCCACAGCCCCAGCTCTCAGCCTTCGCTTTTTTGTTACGATTGTCACAAGGTAAATTAATCAGATTTACGGCATTAAGCCTTGCCGTATCTTGAGCCTTTCAGTCCTTTCTGCCCCCAAAACTTCCCTTGTATGAACAGGCTCTTTGTTTATCCTTGCCCATACAATCTTCATTTGGTGATGGGGGAGCGGTAGAGGGACAAAGACTGGAGGAGACAGCTGCTGCCCACAGGTACCCTGTGTCACAGTGCTCACCACCCAAAACACTGGTGGGTCCATCACTTCAAATATTTCTCCTGGCTAGCCAGCCGGGGAAGATGCAGTTTTCAGAGCTGCAATGCCACTAGCACATATTTTGGGAAGAGTTGCTGCCCCTCCAATCAATAAAAGGCAAGAGCAATTCTGCAGCAGGGGCAAGACGCCACCACTGTGAGCACAAAGCGCAATTTATGTCCCTCTAATGTACCTACAGCATATGGGACCACTTACACAGTTGTTTGCCATGGTCAATGGGGCTGCTGAGCCATTGGGGAGCTGGGTCTTATTTCACTTTCTGACGGGGATTTGGAAATGACCGGCCCTGCAGCCAGCCCAGGGCTCCCCAGCCACGCTCCCAGCGTGAGCCAGCAGCCAGGCTGGGGGAGGTGACAGGTATCTTTATCCCACCACCCAGGAGAGCTCACACGTCCTGCTGGCAGGAATTTGTCTGCAAATTTTCCCCCATTGAAAGGAACGAGGTGGCTGATATGATCACTTGATTAAGAGGCAGGCGAGGAATACTTCAAAAGACTGTGCTCCAAGGAATTCCCTTTCCTGTGGGAGACTGTGATCCACTGTTCCCCTCTATTTCTCACTCATAGGATCTCACATCTACATCTGCCAGTTTTGTCAGTAAGTCTGATTTCTGCAGAGTATACAGCTATAGAAAAGACCTATACCTAATCCATCCATATGGAAAAGCAATCTTTAAAGGAAGAGCAATGAAACTCAGAGAGGGTAATAAAGGCAGCTGCAGTGAAACTCACAGCCAGATTGGGAATGGGTGGGAAACAGTATCAGTGACCTTATCTTCCATAGGTGCATTTGATTTTGATTTGATTATCCTCAGGGCAACTCATAACCGTGAAACATAAAATACATTAATGCATTTGTTTTGGGCAATGGCATGCAGATAAGAGGAAGATTATACACCACATTTGAATGCTGGGTTTGTCTTGACTTTTCTGCTTCCAGTTTTTAAACTTAAAAAAAAAAAAAAAAAAAAAAAAAAGCAAGATGATGGTACATAGAGTCTACATTCAAACGACCTCTCCATAATCAGAAAAGTTTTGGTGTATATTTAAATTGAAAAAGGAGAACCAGATTGATATCCTATATTCTCATCATCCATCATTCTTTGCAGAAAGACCTCTTCCCAGAGGCAGCTGGCAGGCTGCCTTCTCTCCAAAAATAAGCAGCGTGGGTGAGTTTGCACATAATCTTTTGGCCTGGTGCTGATACACAACCAAAGATGTTGTAGCTTTTGGAGTGTGACTGGTGTCACATTGAGTGAAAAATGAGACCTTCTGGTGAGCTGAGAATCCTCTGTGGCTCAGAGCTGGTCTGTGGATAAAGCCAACAGCATTGCTTCCTTCCCCTGCACAGGGGCTGGCCCCCCACAGCTCCTGGCCATGCTCCTCCTTCTGCAACCCCGAGCCCACGATTCATTAAAACCATGAGGACTTCAGATATCTGGGCTGGATCTTCCCAAAGAGTGGGAGGGTGAGCCTGGCATGCAACCATAGTTCTGCTGAGTATCCTGTGTCGTGGCAGCAGCAATTCATCCCTAGGTAAGATTCTGTTGAGAGATACTGAATTTTTTAATGAAAAACATAGTCCAGCTTTGAAGAGGAGATTGATTTGTTTTACTGTCACTCCCTATTGACACTGTCCCACTGGGAAAGCTGCCAGAACTCTCCACCTCTGCCCATCCAGCACACAAGCTCTACCTGCTTCACAGGGATGAGGTGTTTGCAACAGGTTTTTTTTGTATTCTCAGATGAAAAAGGCCTTAATCAGTATAGCATATTTCCTGAAAGAAGAAGAAAATATATGTGAGTCATGCTTTTGGGCACACATCTACTTAAATGTTTTGCCAGAGAACATCAGCTACAATCATCATGGTGATTTCCTCAAGATTAAAAAAAAAGGAGGGAAGAACAGTCACTCCCCTGACTGTGCCCGAATTTTTTTAAATGGTGTCATTTTTTTGGCTTTGTCATTATTTTCATTTCCCTCTTCTCCCTCTCCTTAGAAATTATTAAATCATTAAAATCATTTTAAAAATAGCGAAGCAGATGTCTGGCCTGTTTGATCTCAAGCCTGAATAGGGAAGAAAAAGGAGTCAAGACTCTGATTATGGAAAAAAAATGTAGGAGAGAGGAAAAAAAATTCTAACAGGAAAGTCATGAAGGAGAAGATCTGGCTTTGATCTCCACACTGCACTGGCTTGACTGGGTGGGGGGCTCTGCTGAGCAAAGCTGGGCTGTTGTGCGGCTGCTTCATGGGCTGCTCACAGGGGCAACACTTTACATCATCTGTTCAAAGGCAAACGAGTCACTCTGAGCAAGATTTCCATCCTTTGGCTCTGAGAAAGCAAGCAAAATACATATTTGCTGTTTGCAGAGTGATGCTAGACCTCAAATCACAGATGCTGTTTTGATTTCTACACAGCCAGCCTCCTTCAGCTGAAGGAGACTGATTAACAGGCTGCAGCCTTGGTTTGCCTAATCATTTTAGTGCCTTATTTGGATACCCTCCTCTTTCCCTGCTGCAGGGAATCCAGAGGGTAGGAAACAACCATTAGAAACCAGAGCAAAGAGGGTTACCAGGCATGCAAAGCTAACCTGCTCACACTGCTCCTGGTGATTTTCAACAGTAGAAAGTATGCTGGGAACAACGAGGGATCATTTGTCATGGACTCACTGCTAGCAGAGTCTGTAGGTATGCTGGACAGAGATTGAGATTTCAGCTACTTACATTTTCACCAGGTCCCCACTGGTCCTTTGCTTTTGAGGATTTGTCATTTCAATCAGTCTCTCAAGGCTGCTTGAATTACTTTCTGTCTTGAAAGAAAATGATAAAATTATGAAGATGGCCTGAGAGCAGGACGTATTACTCAAATCCGTCCAGAATTTGGCAGCTCTGATAAAAAGACAAGTGGTACCATGGTGTTTGGGATTGCAAGTTCCTCCAACTTCACAGTCCCACCAACACATTCCAGCCCTTTACATAGCAAGACAGAGAAAGAGGACAGGAACTATTTCCTGGACCTGATTTTGTTTGTCTGAGAAGCAGTCATACTCAGAGGAGACTCCAGTGAAAATAGTCCAGTCTTGCTTAGCACACCTGCTCCTTCCTGAGCTATGAGTTTTACCTGCTGCTTGCACAGCCCCCCTCTGAAAGTCCATCTCAGATGTTTCAGAAGGAGAAAGAAGCCCCACAAAATGTGGAGGTGGGGAAATCTATCCCACACAGATCCCACCTGCATGACTGGCTGTGATGTAAGGCATTGATCTTCCAGGCATACTTTAGGATTCAGCATCTTAAAGTCTACATGTCTGAAATCAATAGATTCCTTCTTTTTGTCAGTGCAGCTCCAGGGGACAGAAAGGGCTGCTGTGATGTCTTGGGCACCAACACCCAATGCAGGTTTTTTCTACCAGCAAATCCTCTGTGGGTGGTGACTGTAGACTAAAGAGCTCCAGGTGTCTGCATCCATTTAGGGCTCCTGGAGAGAAATTCTTCTTTTCAAACATTTGTGTGGAGCCAGTTTCCAGGAGATGATGCTAGGGGAGAGACATTCTCCTGCAGGATCCATATTATCCAAACTTTTCTGCCCTTCAGGTGCTGTATGCAAACAGCTTCTCACCACCCGTGACTGCCTCCTTGCCTGCTGGAAAATTTGCCAATAGCATTTGAATGAGAGCAGCCCAGTCCTGAGAATCTGCTGCTTGGAGCATACCAGGCATCTCATTTTCCAACTGGAAAAGTCTTTTACCTTAGCCCTGCTGATGAGAATTAATTGAAGACACATGTTCACAAGACCCAGAGGACATGTGTGTAAAGCATTCAGTGAGAAGATCAAGACTAACTCACACCAAGAAGCCATGTGCTTAACCAGCATCACCTGTACTGCTGACTGCAGACATGCAGGAGAGCCTCAGAGTGCCAGGACACCCAGTTTTCATGGTAGCCACATTGGGAACAGCCCTGACTGGCCCTGGGTGTGTTTCCAGCCATCACCTCCCTGGAGATGCAGGCAGTGGTGTTTGCTGAATGACAGGAGCAGCCTCTGATCAAAGAGGGGGCCCAGGTCTGCTGGGACAGGCGATGGCATGAGCAGAATCCACTAACAGGCAGCTAATGCAGAGGATGAGCAAAGCAGGCAGTAACTGCAGCTACACAGGGCTGTATCAGCTGGGAGGTGTTCCCAGGGGCAGGGTGGGCTCTGCTGAGGCTTTCAGAGGGATGGCACCTGCCAGCCTGCTCCCTGTCTGTCCCAGCCACGTGCCGTGAGACGCTGGCTACAGCTGGGAGGGTCCTACAGCCCTGTGTCAGTGAGGAGGGCAGACACCCTCTGCGAGGTGCCAGCCATGGAAAGGGCCTTTCCAGAAGGTCAGCGCAGGGACAGATGGAAAATGGTCTTTATTTAGCTTGGAAAGCTTTCCCTTTGGGTGGATCTAGCATAAAGGTGGGCATCCCTCCCATGCCCTTTCCAAAACAAGGCAGCAAATAGAACAAAACTAAAATAAGAAAACCTCAATCACACCTGATCAAACAGAATATTTAACTCAACCTAAGAGAAAATATTTTATTTTCATGTGTTTCACTTATGGTATTTTTGATTAATTTGGTTTTTTTTAAAATCTAAGCTTGTGTACTAATTCAAAAATAGTAAATTCAACATTTCGTAGTGGGACAGCAGATCAACACAAAAAACAGAACTTTCTCAACTCAAAGTGTGTGTGTTATATTCTTTTAAAATGTTTATTCACCATTTTTTTCCCTCCAATATTATCCACTGAATGTGATCCTAATTAATAAACAGCCCCAGACACTGTGAGTTTGACCATACTGCCTTTCCACTAGACCAGTGACCAACTCATAATGTCAGCCACTGTTACTGGTGCCACTGCTGAGAAAAGGGATCTTCTGATATTTCACCAGCATTTCTGAGACTGTCTGGGAAGTTTGCTCACTGGCCTGCCAAAGATAAGACCAAATTTTTAAAACCTGAAGGTCACAAATCAGGCTTTTGGGCAGCTGAAGAGAATGTCCTAGGCTGTGAGGGTGCATGAACCAGCACTGATATACTGCTGTAGTCTTGGTCCTGCCAGTGGATGCTTCCTACAAAGGGACAGAGTAGGTAGAAAATATGGATTTTGCCTCATCAGGGCTCACCAGAGCTCATCTGGAGGCCTCCTTGAGCAGTCCAAGGGAGACCTGTCTACTTTGAGCTAGTTTGCACATGAAGTTAAAGCAAGTTAAGCCCAAGTGTCAATTTAAAGCACGGTTGATCAAAGCACAGAAACACAAGGCAGCATTACTCCAAGCTAAGAATTCACCCTGCTGTCAAGTGTCTCCTCAGCACCTCTCCCAGGCACTGTGATCTTTCTGTGGCTGTCACCAGCTGAGAGCCAGAGCACGGAGGGGATGCTCCACTGATGGTGCCTTTGACACACACCAATGAGCACAAGTGAGTCTAAAACTGGGGAAGGCTGGGAGGAAGCCCTGGATCCCCCAGCCCTCCTTGCCCCTTGGGCAGCAGGAACAGCAATCCCTCTACTTGCTGCTGTGGGGAACATGTGCTGCACAGACATGGCTGAAAAATGTGGTGAGTACTCATCCAAAAACCCAGTGCAGAGTGAACTGCTTTAAAACTGAGATTTTAAGAAAATAGTTTCATTGCTTGAAAAGTTCCTAGTCCCAAAAAAAGAATTATTGCTCAGTTTCTGTAAAAAAAAAAAAAAGGCAGTAAAAGCATCAAATCCCAAATGCCAAATGTAGGCCTTATCCAACTATATTTCTATAGAAAATACTCCTCATTTTCCTGTCTGGTTTGAAGCTGAAGACACCTTGTCTTGCTCACTGACAAAAGTGCACCTCAAGAACTTCCTCTCACTTCCAAGGAAAACAACATTGGATACTCACCCAGGAGCATCTTTGCACCTCTGCCTACTATGGATTTTTGCCACTGGCTTTAAGGGTAGCAAGAGCCAGCACAGCACCCCTAACACAAGCATTTGGAACTGGTTTGCTCTGGATCCTGCTCCTCACTTGGTAGGGATTAAGAAGGAGGAGGTGTTTAAAGCTGTGGGCTGGCGGGATGAGCTGGGGCTGCCTCTGGGTGCAGGAGTGGCTGGAGGCAGCCCCAGGGAGAGAACTTAGAGACAGCAGCACTGCCCCTGCCAGAAATGTGTCCCACAGCATGGCATTGTCCCCTTCTCCCAAGGGTTTGTACTCCAGCTTCATCTTCAGAAGCCTCCTCAGATGGCAGGAGGCACCTCTGCCCTGGGCCCTGGGAAGCATAGCCCCTACTTTGGAAAGAAAAACCCTTCCACAGCTGGCTGGTGTAAGGCATGAGAGGCTGCATATCATGGCACAAAGCTGCTGCTTGAGGCCTGTTTAATACCCTTACGTCAACAGCTTCCTCCTGGTTCTCCCAGGCACCAGTGATGTAAATGCAGTCCAGCCCACAGCACAGGAGTGTGCTCTTGGCCAGGACAGCTGCAAGTGGTCTCCCAAAGCAAAGATAAAGCCTGAACCACTTGGACCAAAGCCATGAGCAGCTTTGGGAAGTCCTCGGTATTGATGCTTGCAGCTGGGCCAAAAGTGTCCTGGCAGCAGTGTGCTCCTGGCCCTGCCCCAAGCAGCACCTTCCCCAAGAAGGCAGGTCCAAGAGGCTGGGAATGACATCTCTGCTGAGCTTTAATGGGCTGTCTGGGGGCACATCACAGGCTGCACAGGAAGAAGTGCTCAGGCCTGCCAGGGTGACTTCTCCCCTCCACACTGCGGGCCTCCCTTCGGGACTGTGGAGTGAAAACTGTTCCATCTCTCCATCTGCTTCTGCTCCCTCCTCACATGCTAGCAGCCATTCTGCTGCTCGAGGTGGCATCTGAGCCTGCTTCAGAGCTGGAGCAGAGGCATATGAAAGCTGAGTTATGGAGAGACTCCTGACAGGCTGGCAGCAGCCTCAGTGACTCACTAACTTGTGATTTCCTCTGTGGTGGTTTTCCAGCACAGCTGCTCCCGGCCGCAGCACATGGCGAGTGCTGGCAGAGTGAGCACCGTGTCATTTCTCAGAAGGCCAGGCTATGTGGGCAACCTGTGCATTGCTCATGCAGATCCCCACAACAAACTCTAGTAATTGCCTCAGAGGATAACAGGCCATAAATCTGGGCAGCTGCACATGTGAGGCACGCATGGTCTGGCTCCTGGAATCAAAGCGCGTGTGTTTTTGCTGTTTGCAGGGGCTGAATGTGTTTCTCATTCTGGATTCCCCTTTTCAGAGGAAACTCCCTCCAACCCCCTCACTTCTCTCATCCTCTTTACGAGAGGACCTCAGGCACTCTGGAAACATGGGAGAGGTTTATACCACTCCTGTGAGACATCTCACAACTTCTTCATGCCATTTGACACACGAGGAAGCTGCACACAGTAATTT
Organism: Agelaius phoeniceus; assembly: GCF_051311805.1. Taxonomy (NCBI): domain Eukaryota; kingdom Metazoa; phylum Chordata; class Aves; order Passeriformes; family Icteridae; genus Agelaius; species Agelaius phoeniceus. Next base: position 15,356,253 of record NC_135274.1, read on the forward strand.
TTTACACAGAACTTGCAGGAGATGCTGAATGAAGTAAACGATAATTTTCTGGTTTCCTGGCCCCATAGTTTTTTCTGCAGGTTTGAAATCATAGCATTTTTGTTGTCCACAAATTTGATTACAAAACACCCAGACTGCTTGGGTTACAAGCTTATTTGCAAACCTGAAACTTAGTTCTAGGGTCAATACCTATTTTGTGCAAACCCAAGGCTAAGGTTTGAGTGAAAGAAGAAAGAAATCTTTTTACTCACAACTCCATGGAGGAAAAAAAATGAAATTTAAAGAGGCTTTGTCAAACAAAACCTAACCTGGCCGGTCCAGGAACCCCACACAAAGGGGCATTGTGCTCTGCTTAAGAAACAGCAAGTCCAGTCTGTCAAGACTGTGTCCTGTACTGCCAGTGCTCAAGAAAGTTGGACTCAGGTAGCCAAATAACCTGATGACTTCATGTCTGAGAGCTGGGTAAAAAGTATCTTTCTGCCTCCTTTCCCTTCCCACTTATTTACAGGAGGGACTCTGCAGGACACATCAGACTCAAACACAGCTGACAGGAGCCAGAGGGACCAATCAGCAATGGAACTGCAGCAGGGACCTGCTTACCCACAGGGCTGGCTATGAACAGCTATGAGCATGGGGAGCAGGAAAAAAAAGGGTGGTCATTGAGATCAGCAACTGGAAGCACAAATGCACTGGGATGGTTCTGCCCTGTGGCAGTGCAGCCCAACACTGCAGTGCCCCAGGAGCTGTGCTGGGGGTGACACTTGGAAGTGTCCAGCATCCTGCTGCTCCTGGGGCCATGGGCAGAGGGCACAGGAGTGTGGCTGCCTGGGCTGTCCCTCCCAGCTGCTCAGGGAATGCTCTCTGGAGGATGCTGTCCTAATTTCTCCAGGACTGCTGGGGTTTCCTGGCTTGACATGCTATTGCACATCCCTCTCTCCTCAACATCTAGCAGTGCCCTCATATATTTAATTTGCTGCCTAGAGCTCCAACAAAACACTGAGCAGGTATCTTAGCAGGGGTTTGCACTTCAGTGCCACAGTAAGGAGCCCTAGGAATGGACTCTGTTCCTTGGAAGCAAATTAGTGCCTGTTCCCCTCTGACAGTGAAACCAACCCTATGGAAACAAAGGCAGCAGCTGAGATATCCCCATGCAGCACGTGTGCACATCACCTGGATGGTGTTCATAACAGCCTTCTATGAGCATCCTGGGAACCTGCAGCATTCAAAGGGCTGCCAGCATCAAGATTTCTGTCCAGCCCATTGCAAAGACCTCCAGGCTAAACGAGTGACCTCCCTGCTGCATGTTGCATGTGGCCTGGTCTCTCCCTGATGTGCTCTTTTCCCGTAATGTACCTGAGACTTCGAGCCATGCTTTAAATAAAACAGCTGTCCTGACCACTTATAAGAAGGCAGGGAATGCAGCCACACTTTTCCAGCTCTGGAAACCACATGAAAAGCCCTACAGGCAACTTTCCCCAGCATTCCCACTCTCCTTCATACAGGCTAATCCCAAGAAAAGCTCAGCCAGAAAAAGATTTGCAGAGCTGCATGCCATAAATCCAGGGTTTCACTAACATTTGCCAAAGGGTTTTCCCTCTTCTAGGAGGGTGTCTAAATCATCCTTGATGATTTAGGCGAGTTTTTTAGGGAAGATGATTAAGTTAGGGAACAAAAACCACCAGGTCTCTATAGTCAACAGTATTTCTTTTCTGTTTCTTCCTGATGAAACTGTTAGTTGTATTTCCAAATCCCTCAGAGGAGGAGCCTTCCTATCCCTTACTTTTCATTCTTTCTGATATTCTTCTCTTTTGTTTTCAGTTTTTGTTTTGCATTTTACTGCTGTCAAGCACGGGAGAAATACTGTTTCATTTGTAGCTCTAATTACCTCTCTGGTGTCAATACAAGACTGTTGGTCCAGTCTAGTTTGTAGCCTGTGAAAAGTCCCCTAGAACACAGCAGGATGAAACCTGCAGGTCATACAGGAACAATTTTAACTGTCTAAGCTAAGCAGAAAACAAAGCCTTTTCTATAAGGTTTCAGGAAAAAACTACAGTTTTAACAGGGAATTCCATCTCCATGGGTGAATTTGTGGATAATTTAAAAAATATAGAAAAATAAGCACTTCCTGCCTAGAGATCACTGAAATGGAAAGCACTCTCACCACAAGCATTGCTTTTTCAACTGAGCTAACATTGTGCTGTGGAAGTGAAAATGGAGGATGGCTTCTTGGATGTGGGACATTTAACAGGACTAAAGTTTGGGGCTGCAGCAAAACCTGCTGAGAGGTTCCTGTACCACAGCTCAAGTGGGTTGACTATGTAAGACAGACCTGTGGTGTCAAAGCAACCTCCAGAAGTTTTGGGAGAAAGGACTGGGAGCACACACAAGCTAGATATGGAATTTCTGGCCTTGGCAGAGTTAGGGCACAAGCCACCCATTCAACTGAGGGCCTTGAGGAGAGGGGCTTGATCCCTGAGGGTTTGTCCCATGGCCTTGGAGGACCCTGAGATTCCCTCCAGAATGGAGCCCAGAATGGGGGGGTGGCTGACAAACTTTTACTATGCCCTGGCCCCCACCCTGGCCATTTCCACAGCCATTTGCAATCTTTGTAAAGGACCTGGATGGGCCCCTGTGGCCTTAGGGCTCTCCTTTCCTGCTGCACAAGAGGTGAGAAGGATGGGTTTTGTTCAGCAGCTGGGCTGGCCAGGGATGTGGGGCACACTGAGAATGGGGGGCTGCAGGCTGCTGTGCCCTCCCAGGTGCCAGTCACCTCTCTCATATCAGTCTCTGCCACCTGTGCAAAAATCCCATAATCCACATGGAATAAACATCATTTGCTACTTTAATAAGGCCATTACCAAATGGTTTATTTACTTTCTTATGCACTACTTGCTTCCTCCCCTGCTTTTGGGCTTCATGAGTAATTTTTCTCTCTCTGGATTAAAACGATTTGTTTTTCTGGTAGATGCAGTAAAATTGCATTTTGTTCCTGCTCTATTATGTGGGCTTCCTATTTGCCATTAAGCCTGTTCATCACTTTTAATGGCTGTTCCTTTCTCTCCTCACAACAGGATGGATGAGGAGTATGGCCATATCCTGAGCGACCAGAGACCTTTCTCTCAGAGTTGTTCCAGAGCAGAGGCTCATCAGTTGCTGCCACACTGTGATTGCTGCTCTGTGTTGGCTCATTTATCCCCTCTTGCCCTTTTCCACAGCAGGGCTCTTTGTCATCTCATCTCTAGTAACAGAACCAGGGCTAGAACTCCTTTTTTTTTTTTTTCCCCCAAACTAGTATTACACAAAGCTGATTTCACATTTGGAGGCAGAACTCATTCTCTTCTCCTCGTATTTAAGTTCAGCTGTGAGAAAAAACTGTAGAGAGTGGGAATGTATGTGACATGGGAAAGTGTGACAGCAGTCAGTAATGTCCCCTGCAGCAAAGCTGGCTCCAGTGTGGTCTCAAGCAGTGCTCAGCCCCCTGCAGTGAGCTGCTCTGCCAGGGCTGGCTTAAAGGATAGACCAAGCAGGCGTCTACCCACCCCCAGGAAAAGCCTGGGCTGCTAAAAAGCAAGCTTGCTGAAGTAAAAATATTTATTCTCAATTTCCTGTTAAATTTGGCAGGAACAATGAATTTTTTCTTGTAGTATTTTATTAGGAGATAGGGATTTAATGGGAAAACCCAGCAAAACAATCTGCCTCCCCAGGAAACAGGGTAAGTCCAGGGTGACATTTCTGTCTCACAGCTTTAACAAGGACACATCCCCAAGCTTTACCCTTGGACACTGTGGAGAAACCTCTGATCCCGTGGTAGGAGGCACAGCTTCACACCCAGAGGGACCTTAGCAACAAGCCCCTCAAAAATACCTTGAGGAATGGCATTTAGGGAAATAAACGCCTCTGGCAAGAGCAGCTGCAGCTCTAAGGTCACCACATAAGCCCAGTGGGCTGGCACTACCCTGCTCTTTCCAGACTCACAGCCAAGCTTTCAGACAGCAGCACAAATGCAATCCTGAAACGGCCCCTGGCTTGCAGCAGGCTGTGAGGGCAGGACACAGTGGCTTCTTTTCTAGTTGGGAAAAAAAGCTGGAGTGAAATACCTTCATGTTGCTTTGAAAAAAATTGGTAAATTAGTTGTTTTCCCTACTTTCCTTTAAAGCACCAGAATGAAGTTAAAATAGGAGCATGCATCAGTGATGTGAATGTGACAACAGACACTGGGGACCTCCCCGCTTTGGGCTGGTTTTAAATCTAGTGCTTTGTATGAAATATTACAGTGTGATTCATCATAGAGTCAATTAGGCTTCAATCCAGCTGCAGATTTATCCACTCAATGGTTAAACCTGTCCTGGTTGCTAATGACCTCCTAATAAGTCAGGTACTGGTGTTTTGTTCTAATTTAGAACATTTAAGTCCTACCTCAAGCTATTAACATGAAGTGAAGGTTGGTTTGTGACACGGGGAAGCAATATAAAGCTATCAGCATTCATTTTGCTTTGGGCAATATGAAAGCTGTCACACTTACCATGCCACGAGCACCTTGCAGGATGGGTCAGAGGAGTTGACACTGCATGTACCCCCCAAAATACAGTTCATCTGAGAAAAGCTTTAGATAGCTCCCTGCCATCTCTTTTCACCAAGGTGCTTCACCTTCCCCAAACCTTTCCCCTCAGAGCCTTTTTCCTTGGGAGCATAAGGCTGTTTGCAGTAGGAGAGGGCAGTGAGCTAGAGGCTGTGTATCCCCAGAGACCCCCCTGAGTCAATCCTAGATCAGACACCACCCACAGAGGTTTATCTCTATTTTCTATTTGGAGCCTCTCATTAAAGTCAATCACTTTTCTGCTGCCCTGAGAATGATCTCAGAGACTCTCCTCTCACCTCCCTTTCTTCCCATCCCTAACACAGAAGCTTCTGGACTATAGCCAAGGAAGGAAAGCTCCCCTCCCCACAAGAGCTCCCCATCTCAGAGCAGCCCATCTCCCTCTGGGGAGCAGCCAGACTGCTTCCCTTCCCCCTGCCCCAGCACCTTTCTGGCCAGTACAGCAGTAACTCACCCTTCTCAGGTCACATCAGCTACTCTTAATGCAACACGCCCATGGGCCGTATATTCCAATTTTGCAGTCCCTGCTCTTGGTTTAAACACAGCTGCTCTCACCAGGCACAGCTGAAGGCCAGTGAGATCTTGGCCCAACACCAAGGGACCCAGAGCACTGCAAGTCTGTGAACAGCCACCATGCAGGAGCTCACCCTGCTCACACTCTCCCTGCACTGGGGCCAAGCTCCTTATTGCCCTCCTCAAAGATCAGTCCCTTTTAGCTCAGTCTGCAGAGCATGAATGCACTGACTACAGAGCCCTTTTAGCAAGCAGCTGTGTGAATACTCTGGATCCTGCAGGAAATCTGGGGAGCACTAGCAGATGTACATGGGGAGAGAAAAGGGACTTGCAAGGAATGAGGATTTACTTGAGAAATACACACCCATCCCTCTGGCAGCTCAGGGAATGCTAAATAAAAGCTTAGTGTTAGCAGGAAAGCAGCTGGCTTGTGCACAAGGGAGGAAATCCTGCTGCGACCTGGGAGCCTTCCACTGCCCACTGGGGAAAGTAGTCAGGCCTTTGTGCACAGCAGGAGAGACCATCAGTGAGCTCTCTCCTGAATTTCCAGCTGGCATGGCCTGAGCCAACATAACCCCGTGCCCCAGAGCATGTCTCTGTGGGTAGACCTGCAAGGTCAGGCTGTGCCACCCCTGTCTGGCACTCCTGCCCCGGGGGCCTGGCTCCAGAGAGGCTGTGTGTGCCCCAGGGTGCCACTGCCATGCAGTCAGGGAGGAATTTTCACCTTTACTTAGCTTGCTGGAAACCAATTGTGAATACAATGGAAAGTTTCATGCTGTGCAAAAAACTCCTTCCCATAAAGCAAACATCTACAGATGGAAAGTTTTCATCCTGTCCAATGCCAGAGCTGGGAAAGTAGGGCTGCACAGCCACACCAGGAAAGAAAACCCTGCAGATTACTGTGCCCAGGATGCAAGGGAGAGAAGACAGGGAGGCAAGTGTGGTGGACAGAGACCACCCTGTAGAAGTCTCATTTACACTTGTGACCCAGTACACCCCAGAGTGCAGTCCAAAGTGCAGGTCTGGGTCCCTGTGACCTGCATGGGCTAATAACGGGGTGCCTTCATTTGAAAGGATCCCCCCTTTTCAACTCCATCGAATTTGTGTATTTAATGGCTTCAAAGTCACTTGTGCTAATGGGCTAACTTACCTGGTGAACAAGATCACCATCACTGCACCAAAGCCTGCAGCAAAGTCAATATTGACCGAGCTGGCCTGGCTGCATCCTGCCTGGCCAGGACTCCCAGGTGTGCAGCAAGGTTCTCCTCCAGGAACTGCTCAGGTGGGGACCAGTGGAGATCAGAACCAGGAGCCACAGAGCGTGTTAGACAGGGACAGTCTAGGGAGCAACGTGGGGTTTCACAGCTCCAGACACAAGCAGCTCTGTTGGCTACCAACAAATAGGAAAAGCTGTGCATGCAAATCACTGTCAGACCAATGTATGCATTATTGATTTTAATAATCAGACACAACTGGAGACAGCCATCGAGTAATTATTCCCATATTACAAGAGAACACACATAAGCCATGGGACACGACAGCTCTGCTGATGAAATGATCTGTAGCTTTCCTTTCTGCCTCATGCTATTTTTCACTTGTGCCTCCATCCCAAACACATGTTCATGTTCTAAGTGCTCTGAGGCTTTCTGTGCAGAGCTCTCAGGCAGAAAGGGCAGTCCTAGGGGTGCAGACAGTCCCACTGGAGCCAGTGCCAGCCCCCAACCCAAACATCACGCCTGCCTGTGGTTCACCTCTCCTTAGACACTGCTCAGGGGTCCTGCAGCACACTGAAATACTCCCCCAGGGTCAGACACAAAACAAGCAGAGGCAGGAGGCCAGATGCACACCAGCTCCCCAGAAGCACGTTGTGTGGTGCAGGGGTCTCGTGCACAGATGGAAAGACAGTGTTGGGTAGTTTAAGTGAGGGATCAAGCACTGCAAACAGCAAACTTCCAAAAAGGCAGCTGCTACAAATAGTTTGCAAGCGGCCTCTGCACTGAAACAGCACTTGAGCAGCCCTGAATGATAAATGTTGAAAGGAAAAGTCAGTTCAAAGAGAAACCCTGGTCCTCCCACAGGAAAAAACCCTTGGAGGGAAAGAGATAAAGATCATAAACAATTAAAGAGCAATGGTTATTGAGTACACTACCCCTGTGATTAGAGCTCCTGAATCTGTTTATCAGGAATGGGATGGGTGCAGTGAATACTGCATAGCCAGAAGCATCCAAATTGTTGATGAATCATGAAGGGCCCTGTCAAAACAGAGATGGTGTACAAATGGAAACTCTAGTGTCCCTAGCACTACTGGCTGCTCCAAACAGGAAACCTGTAGTGTGAATTTTATGGTGAACATCTATCTCCAGCATTTAGCTCTGCCCTTCAGAGTTAAGACAGGAGAAGTGAGTTTGTTCAGCCAGAGCCTTTTCTGAGTCCACCACAGAGAACAGGATTTGTGGTGAGATCTGTTTTTAGGCTGGACTGAATGGTTAACCAGTCTGATTAATAAATGCCAGAAGAAGGAAATAACAGGCAAGTTAAACAGAAGAGAAAAATGTCCCCCTACGTGGCTAGATAGCAAAAGTTTACAAGAATTCTGTGTCTCGTGGATAATTCTCCCCAGCTCTTACTTAACACTGTTTTAGAAGACATGATTACAGCATCTCTGAAGTACAGAGGTGGTGGGATTTTCCATATCAGCATGTTCCTGGAGGTTCCCAGCCATTTCCTTCTCTCTTCTCCCTTCCTGGAGGAAATGAAAGATGGGACACATGCCAGCTGGAAGGAGTCCTTACCTCAGCAGTATTATCTGATAAAGGATGGTTGGTCATAAAACACTTCTTTTGTTTCTTGGGAAAGTATTCTATTTTAATCAATTTACTATTAAAAAAAATTATTTCACAACTTCTTAAAGGAAGCAGCTGCCGTTTTTCTATCTGTGGAAGAACAGAGACACCCAAGGACTTGTCTGAGTTTGTAAGAAGCTCTGTGCTGCAGGCAAGAGAGGTGATTCTAGGTATATGCAAAAAAAGAAAAAAAAATCCAAACCAAAATGGTGGAACATGCAGTGGATGGAAGTTTGGGGGAAGATTCTAATGCCTGTGATCCACACTAACCCATCTGCCACCCTTATGTGATGATGGTTTTGAGTGTTTAAGAAGCAGAACCTCTGTTCTTTATGCTTGGGAAGAGAGTTCCTGAGTGTTACACAGAGCGTGGCTGCAGTGAAGCTGGCTGCAGGACTTGTGGAGATGCAGGAACAGTCGCTGCTGTAAAACTCTCTGGCTCAGATACCATCAGGGGCAGATGAAGGTCCTCCTGGGCCATCTGTCCCATCATTACCTTGCATTTTGGAGCTCTGGGCCACAGTGACAAGCCCACTAAAAACAATTCCCAATTTCAGGTTACCCAGTGTTTTCACACACATGGCCATCACAGCACTGCCTACAGCAGTCACTGTTAATCAGGTTAAAGTCATGTAGGTATGTGGGGACTTAGTCCTTACACATATATACTGGCTTTCCATTTTTTAGCCAGGATCTCTGTATAAAAAGCTGGAAAAGCAAGAGGATAACATGAAACTGAGCCTGCTCCTGCTAGAATTCCTGGTGAGTTTAGACTAGTGGGAATGTGAAAATACGCTCCATAAAATAGCAAAAAAGTCTGCTATTTCTAGAGATTTTTCTCCCCACGCTGCTTACTCCAGCCTCCTCTCCCAGGGCAGACTAAAAGATGGCTCCTGGCTGGTCCTGCCCACTGAGCCACTGAAACTGATGAGCCGGAGGAAAGCCAGTGAGAAGTAATTCTGGGACTCTGCGGTCTATTTCTGCTAGACAAAAGCCGATTGCTCCAGCTCCATCCTGAACACAAGCACAGCCTGGCCCGTCCCTGCCTCCAGCAGCTGCCACGTGCTCTGCCCACACAGAGGCCGTGGCTGGTGCCCGGCAGGCACTGGGGGCACAGGATCCTGCCTGGGACAGCCTCAATGAGGCTCTTGTCCCATTCAGCCTTGTGCTCATCCTGGAGCCCTCTGCTCATCCTGACACAAACCGGGGAGTGAAAAACATGACAAGGCACAGGAGATTTTGCTGTATGAGCAGAAAGGATGCGGAGATTATTGCTGTGCTCTTCCAGCTCAGAGAATTCCACTAGAAAGGAAAGGATAGAAACTGCTTAAGAACAATGAGGTCCCAAGTATCTAACAATAAACTCAACAGTAAAGTCAAAAAGGCAAAATTCAAGGTATTTACCTGCACTGTCAACTGCTGGAGCACATGGAGAGCCAAAGCTGGGTGTCTAACAGGGAGATTGACACTGACCTTTAACGCTGCTGAAAAAAGTAAGATAGTTGCGGAATAATATGTTCAGTGATTCTTTTCTTCAGCTAATTATTTATTTTTGTTTACCTATTAGAATTATTTCTGTAGTGTGGTTGAGCCTTGTTTTGGAAGCAGTCTTTCAAGCTCAATGCAGACACTTGATATTCAAAGTTGGAGTAGTCTGGGTATGTTGGATTGGACACATAAACCAGGTGTCATGATTTCTTTGGCCAAATGAATGCAAATCTTGGAAACACTTCAAATGGTCTTTTTTATAGGTTTCAAACTCACTTTAGATAAACATTTGCTAATGACTTCAAATTGACCATGCCAGTAAGCTCATTTGATAAAAAGGCAAGAGAAAATGCATACAAAGGGATTGCAAGTACTGCAGTCAGTTCAAACACAGATCCAAGCAGACCATGACTTAAGGAGAGCTCTGTCTGATGACACAAAAGTTCAGAGTGTCCTTCTAAGATCACTCATCATTTCCTTAGCCTGCCATGGCTACCACGTGCTGAAATCTGCAGCCTGGGAGTCCCAGGGCCCTGGGCAGCTTTGTCATCACAGGCTCTTATCACTGGGGATGTACCAAGCAGCCCTGCAAGCGCACAAGGCCTGCCTCAGCAAGGGAGTCCTGCATCAGAGTGTGCTCATGAGCTCATCTGTCCTCTCAAACAAATTAATCTGAAGTATTAGTCACTGTGCCAAAGGATTGATCTGCCCTGCTCTGGGAGCACACACATGCCTGGGAAGCACCAACTCCAGTCCTGCAGTGGTGCCTGGATGTCTCCTTGCAGGCTGCAGCACTTCCACATCATCCAGAAACTCTGCTGCCTGTAGCTACAAGCACTTTGCCTGGCTTTCATTTCTGTGTAAAGCACCCATGTCACTAATGTACTCACTGCACCCCTCAGTCCTGTGGCTCAACAGGACCTACAACAGAAATGAGCCAGAGGTTGCAGAGAGATTCACACAGTGAGTGAACATTTTACATTTTCAGCCTAAAAATATATTTGTATAAAATCCTTTTGATGCTCTTTTCCATAAGCACTGTTTGCTCCCCATTGCCTGGCTGCAAGGGAAGGTGGAGAAGCTCATGCAAACATGAGATGACAGGATCTACTACTCTCATAGAGTGCTGCAGCTCTTCCATAAACACCAAAAAACCCACAGATAACTATAGGAACTTTCCATTGTCAGAAAATAAAGGAGTAAAGCCTCAAGAGCAATGAAAATTTGTAAAATCTCTGAATGAAGAAGCCTGTCCTCAGAGCCTTCACCCCAAACTGCCCATGCCCTCTGCAACCCCTGAGTCCCCAGCCCTGGCAGCTGAGCACAGCACTGCCAGGGAGGACAGTCCTGCATGAGAGAGGGGATGAGCCTGAGCCCAGGCAGTCACCCTCATCCAAAAGGAGATGCTCAGAGCCCAGATGGCTCTGTCCATATAGCCTCTGGCTGGCCCTTAGTGACACACAGCACCAGGCACACCAAGGAGAGGAGCTGTAGGTGCAGCAAAGGCCACATTCACAATAAAATCTCACAAGCACACATTTTATCTCTCAGTAATAACATCAAGCTCCTTTCATTAGACACCTACTTTTTTATTTTCAGTCTATCTGTAAAAACATGATGTCTTTTTTTGTGACATGGTGGAAAGGAAAGCACACAGAGCCTGATATTTAAAGTGTAAGACATGTTGGTTTAATCCTGTCAGGACTTTAATGTAGATTACGTAGGGACAGGCAATGACCAGAGGGAGGGAGAGAGGTGTAAATAATCCAGAGGAGTGCGGACTTGTTGGCAGGGTGGATTTATGTCCTGTCTTAATAAAGTGTCCTTTCATCTCTGGAACCTGGGCTCAGAAGCCAGTCTAGACAGGAATTAATGGGGCTCCTTCTCCACTTACAGATCTCAAGGTTTCCCAACACTGAGACCTCAATCAGCCATGGATACTGTTTTTTGCAATGAGCTTTTAAACACAAGTTCTGACCATTTGCCGAAAAGAGTCTGCTGCTAGGCCAGGAGACAAATTAAACTCACTTTCTACTTTTTTATGTGATTACTTTTTCTAGCTTTTTTATGTGATTTCCACCCTAAGATGAAGCCAAGCAATTGTGAGCCCATTCTAAAGAGATGGAGTAGGGCATGCCAAGAAGATATTAGTGTGCATTGGTATGGACTGGGACTTGGTTCTGCCTGGAAACCATGCCCAGGAGCATGAGTTACTCAGGGCAATATAGCACTAAGGCCTGCAGATGCTGAGCTGTGTGAAGTCTCCTGTTGTGAAGGGAAATTGTTGTCTTCTTTTCTACTTGCAGTAAACCTTCCCTTCTGTTTATTTGTGTCCCTTAGGGATCCAAAAGAGTAGGTGGGGATGGAGCATTCAAAAGCATTTCTGGTAAAGGATCTGGGATTTCACTGGAGTGTGCAGTCAAGAGAAGCAAAGAAAGCTGTGAGCAAAAGAGTACATGGCCAGTGGGATTTAAAGCATTTAAAGCAAAATTCTTTGGAGAAAGGTTTGTTAAGGATTATAATTTCTTGATCTCTTAAATTGCTTTTCCTGGGAAAAGGTCACGTCTTAATCTCTCATCTCCAGCTATGGACAAGGACCCCCAAATGCAGAGAGATTCAGCTCCTAATTTTACATCTGTTTAATCTTCAACAACAGGGCACGGGGAACAGCAGGATGCACTGCCAGCTTTTAGGGAGCCCTTTTATTATGCAAAATTTGGATCTTGTCTAAGTACAAGGCCTCCAACGAGTAAAGACAGAGCCAGTTAAAGGAAAGGAATAGGAGAACAAAGTGGTCTCCAAAGGCACAGCAAGAGGTAAGAGCCCACTGTATGCAGTGATGGACAATGTGACAGGTTCTCTTCCCAGGGTATTTCTTCTACAGACATTTGGACAGTACAGACAGAAGTGGCCAAAGAACTTTCTTCTGGGAGCTCAATAGCTGCTGGCTAGGCAGAAGGACTGTAATTTGTAAACTCTTAAATTAAGATATACAAAAGTCACAGGCAATATGTAAGCAGTCCTCTGCATGATATTTTATTCTGTTTATATAGCTTAGCACTCAGAATGAAAAAACAATGTCTCGTTGTGATAGTTGCCCTGGGCTGCCTGCACCGTGCCAAGGGCAGCAGGAGCCCTCTCCTTCCTTCTCCTCTTCCCTGCAGGGTCAGTTTCTGCTCCATGAGGATCCCGTGCCTCGGGAAGGAAGGGTGGCAGAACCTTTGTGTTTGAGGAATGATGGCTGCAGGATCATAGGTGATATGCCCAGCTCCATTCATTAAATAGCAATTGCCCTCTTTGTCCCAACCCAGGAATCTTCTGGGACTGCCTTGCAAAGCAGGAGCCTCTGCCAGGGAACCTGATTTAAACCAGCTCCAGGCCAAAATGCAGGATAGCTCCTGGCCTGGTGAAAACCCAGGTGTTCTCCCTGTGCAAGAACCAGCAGTGAGACCCCGGGAGAGGAAGCACCCAGGCTCAGTTGGCTCACTTCAGGATTATGCACCTTTATCACCTGCTGAGCTGTGCTGCCTGTCCCCAGTGGAGCTCCTCAGCTAGAGCAGGAAGTCTTACAGGGCTTGGAAGCAAGGGCATGGAAGAAGATCAAGGTCTGCTTTGTCATGCACGGTTTTGCATATTAGTGGAATTAATTAGTGGAGCCTGATAATAAAGAGCAGTAATAAAGTGCATTAGACCATCCTGTGCCTCCAGAGCTGTGCTGAGCCAGGCTGTGGCAGGCTCTGGGCTCTCCTAGCTCATATCTCAATCTGTAGCCAGAGCACAGCAGCAGCCAGGGAGATCCAAAGCAGATGCAGCCTCTCAGCCTGAAGCAGAGCTAATATCAACCAGCACAGCCTTGCTCTCCCAGCCACTTGCCTGGGCCAGCCATGACTAAGTTGGAGCACAAAGCAGTGCAGGAATGTGCAGGGTGAGCTTTACCCCTCACTGCTTCAGTCTCAAACATGTGTCCCTCCATGAAGGCAGGCTGTGCTTCCTTCTGCCAGGTCCCAGTCTACAGAAAATTCATAAACTGGCACAGACTCTTCTGAGATTGTGTTTTGGGCTCTGTGCTGGCCAGCTTTTGGTTCACAGCTTCAGTCTTGCCCAGGGCTGGGTGTGGAAAGAGCAGAGCCAGGGTGGCAAGAGCTCTGTGGAATAGAGGAGAAATTCCCCATTACACACCCCCTCCTAAGAGCTCACGTGGCTATCTAGGACTTCCCACTCCCTGTTAGGTAAGGAGGACACAGAGGTGGATAGTGTTTCATGTGTTGGGACAGCTGTGGATGACACAACCAGCCATGCTCTGTACCACTGGCGAGGGTCTGGCTGCTACCCCCACACCCTCTCACTGCCCTGCAGCCCCCTCCATCCCCTCAGGAAAAGGTGCTGCCTTGGAGATGTGTCAGTAAAGCACCAGCCTGCAAGGTCTGTGCTCACAACTCTTTTGGCATCTGCATCTGTTCTCTGCTGGGCTAGTGAAGGTGACAGGGACAAGACCTGAGGCAGTTTTTCACAGCAGTGTCTCTGCAGTTGTTGAGCCCAGTGACTGGCAGTACTGCATGCACTCAAGGCAGCCCTGTCTCCTGTCAATGCCATGGGGCTGTCACCTGGTACATCACTGACACCTGTCCCCATGTGCCCCCTGCCTGCAGCTCTGCCACTGCCTGGGCACAGGGCTGAGGAGGGGCTGGGCTGTCAAAGGAGCCCTTTGGGTTTATGGCCCCCCAGACTGCACAAGCAATTTGCACAACTGAGCAAGATGCCGCCCATTGTGGACCAAAGGGGACTGGCCTGAGCTCTTCCTCCCACCTGCACTGGCCCCTCCAGTGTCTTGCAGATGCTAATGGGCTGTGGGGGAGGCTGCCTCCAGACTCAGGGATGCCTGCATGAATTTTCCTGGCTTCCTTAGATCTGACAGGCATTCATCAAGCAAAACTCAGAGCTGTGTGTCCACAGCAGCTGCAGGTGTTTGGAGCCCAGCTCCTGTGTTGGATCTAGCACTGCTGAGCTCTTGGTGTATTGTTGGGAGGATGAGGGAAGGTAGGGAGTGAGGAAATGTGAAGACATCTAAAAAGTGTGAGTGGATGGACTCCACACTGTAATGAGAAAAACACGGCCTGTGCCCTGGGAGCAAATCCAGCCCAGCAGAGGTAGCTGCTCTTGTCTAGGTTGGTCAGGATCAGAAGTGAGAGGAGCTGTAAAAGCCATGATGCTCCATAAACCATGCACACTTTACCTCTACCCTATCAAGATAAAGGGATCTGGGAGCAGTGGATCCCATGTCCACTTTCTTTAGTCTTCCTTAACACTTGGCACTTCAGTCCCACTGTGAACCATCCACTCACCTATGAGGACAGTCCCCACTGACTCTCACTTCCCATCAAATGAAATGTGTCAGAATTTCCCAGTGAGGGCTGGGTGCTCTCTGAGGGTCTCTTCCAGGCTCCACAAAGTGCCATTCCAGGGCTGGCCTGCTGACTTGAGCACAGCATAATGACAAGGGAGAGTCCCAGCTCAGGGGAAGGGGTTCTTTGTTATCTTGGTAGGGAGAGACATGGGAGACCAGTGTTGGAAAAAGGAGTGGAGAGATGGATCCACAATCAGTGGGCAGCACTGGAGTCTCCCCAGATGGACCTGCATTCAGCCACTGACAACAGAACCTTTGGACCCAAAGAAACAACTATTTCAGGAGTCTGAACCAAAGTGAGCTGAAAATTGTCGTTAATCACTGACCCCTGTGATGCTGAAAGTGCTGCATTAGGGAGGAGTTGAGTACATGAAACAAAAGCCTGCAATTCCATTCCAACAGTGATTAAATTGACAGAGGTTGTGTCCTGCAATGCAGCATTATGGAAGACAAGGCAAACAAGATTAACCCACATTGACAAGGCATTTATCCATGGCTAAGAAGAGACCCATGCCATAGCATCTCTGTCCCACAAGTTTACACCAGCCCACAAGTGTCTAATCCCTCATGGCCTGTCAAGCTATTAGGCAAATCTCTGGCTCTCATTTGCCTAATCCAATAGCTCCCAGCTTCATAAGAAAGACCTCCTAGGGGGCCTTAACAACCATGTTTGTTAGGCCTTATATAAGTAAACAAAGCTCTTAAAGCCAAACAGCTTCCTCTTCCATATGGGATCTCAACACTCTCTCAACCTGGAGATAAATCCAACCACACTCAGGGAAGGAGGATGTGTTTATAACAGGTTGAGTTCTGCCTCCACAACAAGCAGCATCTGAAGGATTTTGCCATCACCAGCTCTACACTTAACACTCCTTGCAGAGTTGCCAGGTGCCTTCATATCTTCAAGGATTTATTGCACAGCCATGAGGTCACAGTGCTCATTCCCTGTTCTGCCAGCTTCAGGAGGAATAAGCAGGGTAAAAGCATCCTTTCAAGACCAAGATGTTTTGTGTGCATGTGTGAACATCACCAGGAGACCAAACACTTTCACAGGTTTGTACACCTCAATCTACAAATGCTGTATCAGAAACCCTCTAAAATATAATTTTTCTGAATCCTACCACTGGCAGTGATACCTCTGACATTAAACAGGGTGCAGGTATTTGCTAGTCCTTGAATTTGAGGTCACCATCACCTCTGCTCTAGAGGTATATCCTTTCCCAGGTGTTTTAGCCAAAGATCCAAACTGTCTCCAAGCTCTCTGGATCTCCTGGGGCTGAGAGCTACTCTTATCTCTGACACATCATTAAAGATGTCCTTGACAATGTGGTTTGCTCCATAGACAGGAGAATCTTTAGGGAGGGTTCAGGCAGATGTTACTCAAGGCTTGACTGCCTACTTGTCTTTGCCAGGCTTCTGGGGATTTGGAAACTAGACTGAAAATAACACAGAAACAGGTTTCCTAAGGGGCCTTCCCACACAGCTCAGGTGAGGCTGAGGTCAGGAAGCCACAATCTCATTTTCTGCCACTTTCTCCACAAAGTGCATTTGCAAAGGCAGAGCTGAGAGAGCACATTTTAAGGAGAAACACACGGCCAACAACAGAGGTCCAGTGAACAGGAGCTGTAGGACAAACACCTCAGTGGATGAAAACCCAAGGGCTGTTACAGACAGTTCTGCACTGCCTGCCCTGACCTTAGGCAGTTTGGAGATGACCAGGTTGTGGAAGTAGCAGAAGAGCTCTGTGGAGAGGCCACAGGCAACACCTGAAGATGCAAGGATGAATCTTTGTCATGCTGTCAGGACTATTCCATCTCCACTTTGCTCTTCCACCATGCATGATAATTTCAAAGGCCAGGGCAAGACTGAAAAATGAGCATTTTCACCTGAAAATATTAAAAGGCTTCAAGAAAGGCTTTTTGGCCATTTGAACTGCCAGCCTCTGCACTTGCCCCAATCTCCAGGGATGCAAGTATGAAACATTTCATGTTTTCCATCAGTCTGGAGTGGAGTTCCCTCAGAGACTGGTAGTGAGCAGGGACCTGATCTGGAACTGTAAATCCTTCACACCCACCAGCTGAGCAGCTGTTCTGGTTAGGTCTCATTTATATGCAAAGCAGTTCAGCCATCAGCAAAGATCTCTAATGATGCAAATCAGTCGTGTGTCATCCTAGCAATGAAAGTCAAGGGAGCCCTTTCTTGCTTGAATCCAGCACATTTCAGCAAAAGTGCCATTTAGTAAAAGAAAGGAGATTTCTACTGTGGAGTGTGGCCCACTACCCTCAGTCACTTTCCAGCTGAGATCACAGCTAAATCACTTATCTTTACATTTTCATACAAATCTGATTATCCTTGAAGAGCTAATTGTTTCGTAAGTGCCACTTGGAAGCTCTCCATTTCCAACACAAGTAAAGAAATTGCTCTATAAAACTGTCTACCTTTGCCATGAGTCACTTTAGCACATCAGATGAATATTTGGCACTCTCCACTTTTTCAGATTAACTCGCATATTTATTTTGGAAGAAAAAAAATAGACTGCTTTAATTCCTTCCCATCAGAATTCCTCATATTTGCTTAGCTTATTGAAATAGACCTTACAGTATGTATGTTATATAGTGACTGCTGATGGAGGAGACATTCACATCTCCTTTCATGTAAAGAAAAAGCTGAAAAATACCTATGAGAGCATCTGATATTTCAGTTAGAGAGTCAATAAACCTGACAGATTATGTCACCTGCCATGAAGAAGGGTTTCATCCCTTTGGCTGAGGACATGGAAACATCCAGGAAGGAGTTAAATTCAGTGTCTTCTGGATGGAATACGTGTTTCTCTTCCAAAGAAAAATTCTAACATGTTACAATTAAATTTCTTAAAGATCCATTCTGAGATAGGCTGGGAAAATTCCTGAGAGAAATAAGAGGACTCTGGGCTTCAGAAAGCAAGATTTCTTCAGCTGTTCACTCAGTCTCATGAAAAAGTAGTTATACACCTTTGCAAAAGGATGTTGCTTAGCCTGAGTAGAAGAATTCGATGTGTTTTCCCATGTGACCACATACATAAGCCAAAGTCTAAAAGACCAACTGAATTTAGCTCAGCATCAGTTAATTAACATCTTTGGACTACTATCTAAAACAAAAATAGTAATGCTCTTCTAGGTGGGCCTGATCTAAATGTCATATCCAGGAGCTGAAACAAAGTGTTCTGACTTCTGAAATGAAAAGTTTTGCATTTTGCCAACTAGAATCCTGCAGGGTGGAGAGACTGCAGGAAAAAGAAACAACAAGAGTTGTGGACATCTCCCAAAGTGTCATTATCAGAGATCCCAGACAAGGGATGTATCTCTATGCTGTGTATTCTTGGTCAAGTCTGCAAAATGTGGCACTAATTAATGAGTAGGCAGGGAAGAAATTGCAGAGCAAGATAATCAAGCGGTATAGCATTATGAGAAAGGTTTGTATCAAAGCCTATTGTTTTTATAAATGTAGGTGAAATGGATTCATACAGTGACCTAACCAAAGACTTAAAAGCTGTAGGAAGTCAGAGGTACTTCATGCAGGCAGGAGCCTTCCATCCTAACAGACTCAGCCTCCGCAGGAGCTGCATGCCCTCCGTTCCTATAAACTGCAAGGAGGGCTGGGCGCTCCTCCCTCCCTAGATCGAAGCCTAAAATTGTCAATTAGGAAAACAAATGTGGGTACTAGACATCTTTTTGTGAGTGTCAGTCCAGCAAGCACTTTATTACAAGCAATTTTAGTATTGAATGTAGTGCAATTTTGGTAATTTAGCAAAGTACAATGATGGATTGAAGTGCCTGGTGATAGACGTTTATTTCACCTTCTGAAACACAATTATTATGCACTTTACTCAATAATAGTATCTTGTTCCAACTAAAATACACGTTGTGTAATTCTTTAAGCTATAGAATCATAGCAATTAGAGAGGGAAATGGCTGATTAGGTCATTGATTCCAGGTTCTTGCCAGCCCACAATTGTTCCCTGCCCTGTATCAGCTGAAGTTTTCCCCAAACTCCTTTCTTTTACATGTTTTAGTGATGCTGATATACATACCAAAAAAAAAAGAAAAAAGGGATACTTCAACTACCGTTGAAAGATTCAGTTTTTTACTACAGAAAATCCTGAATTTTTCAGTGGGAAGGGTCTGAGGGGTTTTTACCTTCTTATGGCAGATGGCTGAAATGCTTTCAGCCAGAATGTTGTTCTTTTTTCATGGAAGCAGCTTTGCTGAAAAAATTTCCCAGTTCCCCATCTAAGTTAAAAGTATAAGTCCTGCTTGTCAGTCTGAAGTTCCTCTTACTACTTTTTCCGTAATCACAGCTTAATATTTAGCATTTGCTGAAACAGAAACAGAAAGAAAAATTAGCCTGACTGAAATTTTACTCAAGAAAAGCCACCATTCCTGACCTATACTGGCAGAGGGGTTGTTGGGGGATATGGTTTCAACTGGTCGTTTTAGAAAGCTCACCTGCCCAAGTCATGTCAGTGCTTGAAGACCATTCTGCTGTCAAATGCTGGCTTTGTGCCTTCTCTGCCTTTATCCATGGGTACTATCCTTAAGAACAGGTGCAACCTATGGGAACAGCACATCTTAAATAAATAAAAGACAACTCCTTGAGAAAGTAGGCTTTCAATGTGAACTCGTGGAAGCAGGTGGGCAGAAAAATCTGTGGATTTGTGCTCTTGCAAACACTGAAGAACAGACAGCAGGGAGCTGCCATGCAGCCCACACCCCCACGGGGTGCCCACCCCTTGCAAGCCTGGCCCAGCTGTGGATGGGCCAGTGAGGCACTGCCAGGCTTGGCAGGGCCAGCAGTGCCCTTGGTTTGCCATGCAGCTGGCTCCAGCAGAGGACACCATGCTCACACACACAACAGGACAGGCTCTCCTGTCACAGATAAGCTCAACTAATGGTTAAAAAGGAAAGAAATGTGTGATTCTTCCAGACAGCTCAACCAAGCAAGCAGAGCCACAGCTTCTGTCATCCTTCCATAAGCCCAGTCCTCACTCCACCATCCAGCACAGGCAGCAGCTTTAGCTACATCTGTTAGAGTCAACAGACACCTCCTGGGCTAAAATACTTTCTGTGCAAGCCAGTATTAAACTCAGCCCCATGGTCCTTTTCCTCTCTATCTCACCAGCTCTCTGAGCTTTCCTGCCTGGTTATTGTCCCTTAAGGTTATCCTGTAACAGCTGCACACAGGGACATGAGTAAAAAGGTGCACTGGTACAACTGACCCAAAATTAAGCACCACACTACCTCTGTTGGATTTCAGAGTTTTCTGAGGCTTTAGCTGCATAGTGAATGCCTGTGAATCTGAAGACTAGGGGGAAATATTCCCCTGGTGCAACTGCTGGGTGCCATTCAACTCCAGCCATGAAATCACAACATTTACTTTGTAGGGCCGTGCCTGTGTCTTGTCAGGGGCACAGCCTCTCACAGCACAGGAACAGGCTCTGTTCCCAGCTCTACCACAGACTTCCCGCATCTGTCTGGAAAAAAATCACTGAGAAGCACATCTGAAAAAATGTTACACACAGCTCCAGACATTTGATCTAACACCTGGCCTAGCTCTCAGCAGCACTGGACACTGCAAACACTGTTGGCCTCGACTGGGGCACTTGTAAAATCCAGACCTGATGGATGCAATGGGGATGGAGGGAACATCTGCTTCTTCAGTGCACTACACAGACTTTACATTAAGGTACCTTTTCAACGGAGCTGTGTACAAGTCAAACCAGTTAAACCAGCGAACAGTTGCTCTTTGTTCTGCACACATGCCAGAAATTAAAAGCTCTCACAGTTTGGCACCAAGAAGACAGAGACCCAAAGCTAGTGACTGTGTTTGGAAACAGGAGACATAAACTCTTTTAGTTCTGTTTTCCCACGTGTAAACAGAGGATGCCAATTCCTGCCTGGTACTTAGGACTCCCAGGCATTTGGAAAGCACTGAGGGCATCCCATAGATGGTACAGAAAGCTGATTGCAATATACTTCTGTTTTAAAAAGTTAGTGAGGTGGTGCCTGGACACTGGTAATGTTTGCTATGTCAAGCACAAAACAAGATACTGTTGCTCACACTATAAAACAAATTACTGTAGAGCATGCTGAATACAGGGGCTGCTTTTTGACATTTCATCCGGTGTATTATATCCTGTCCTAGACAAAGAATGAGTGTGTGGATATCGTTGAAAACTGGAGATTGCTTTAAAAGAAGATAAATACAAAGTTTCAAAAGTGTTTCTCTGACTTGCTGGATTTTTTTTTTTTTCACACAGCTCTCCCTGTAGAAGTTTTGAGGAGGAATTCACCTGTGACAGTGTTTGCATTTGACAGGTGCCTTGTTGGGGCAGCACACCTGTGTTGCACAACCACTGCACACAGCAGAGCTGAGCATGTTGCCTTGCAGGGGTGGTCTGTGAGAAAGGAGCATGAACCTCCAGCAAGCATCCATGCTCTGGCTGTGCCATATCAGCCGAGGAGGCAGAATATGCTGCTTGTCACTGCCCATCAGTCCTGATGAGGTGATTCTGCTGGTGTTCCAGGAGCTGTGTCTTCCACTGCAAGACACCTGGAGGTGGGTTTGATGGGTGATGTTTGCTGCCATGGGGAGAAGAGCAATCTCAGTCCTCCTCCTGTGTGAGGGTAATGGCAGGCAGCAGGGGAGCTGCAGGCAGCAGGGGAGCTGCAGGCAGCAGGGGAGCTGCAGGGAGCTGCAGGCAGCAGGGGAGCTGCAGGGAGCTGCAGGCAGCAGGGGTGCCTTTGCTCCCCATCACCTCAGGGGCCAGTCAGGCAGCACATGGCCCTCACTGTCACACTCCACCAAGTCTGCTGAGACATGCCACAGCCAAGGATCACTCCTCATCAGGGCTTTTTCAAATAAGCAAAAAAAAGTGAAATGTCAAATAAAATAGAGTAAGAAAAGAAAAGAGGCATCTTGTGTTCCTCTTATCTCCTTCATTCCCAGGAATCTCTGATGCCTTAAAAGAGTGGCAACCTTTCTGAAAGCAAACCTTTTTGATAAATGGTGCAGTTATTTATTTTGCAGAAAGCTGAAATATGTCATGATGCCGTTTTCAAAGTAACACAGCAGCTAACAAAGAGAGTCATTGGTGATTTACTGCATGACACTCCATTTGTCTCAGAGGGAGAAAGACCTTGTTTGAACCTCAGGATTTGAACCTGTAATTCAACCAAACCAAAGGCTCTGAAATCTGAAGTTCAGCAGTTTTCTCCCTGAAGATAAAGCTAGGTTTTCCTGTTCCCCATGAATCACCACAATCCCGCAGGCTGCTGTGGAACATGAATTGCCCACTACACAAGAAACACCAGCATCTCTACATCCCATCAGCAAGAGGTGACCAACACAACTGTGCAGCCATCCGTGCCACCAGCTGCTCCTGCTGGTGGTTCCAGGTTGGATGTTGAGAGTGAGATCTGGCATGTGGGATGCCTGCTGTGTCTCAGTGCTGCACACTTCCAAGTTGCTCCACTGTTTATGATCACTTCAGCTTCTCCCAAGGCATCTGACAAACAAACAGTTATTTTCCTTGCCTAAATTCCCAGCTTTGCCTCATGCTGCCCCTGCTTTAATGATTCACCAGGAGAAATACATGTGAATCCAGAAGCAACTGCAGGGGCCACCAGTGTCCATTGCAGATTTTTAGCAGAAGGTGACAAACTTGGAGCTGATCTGGAAGTCCTGCTTAACCTAAATCCCCTCTGCCCCCCCCAGGACCCTGGCATTCATCCTGCAGCTGAAAATGCAAATGCAAACAGACAGATGCAATCTTTACAGCTTGGATCAGCACTTGCCTCCTCCGGGAAGCATGACCCCATTGCTCTGACTGCTGGTTCTGATGCAACAGCAGCCATTGCACCAGCAAGGACCTCAGAGACAGCCCAGGGCTACACTATCATTGTGAGATAACCACCCCGAATTGCTCAATAGATCCTGTGATGATCTGAGGGTGGAAGGGCTGTGCTTTCCTATTCTGCTCTGCTGACTGTGATGCCCATGAGCAGCAAACCCACGCTGTCCCTAAAGGGCTGTGGTGCCTGGGACCAGGCAGCCATCCTTGAGGGAGCCACCCTGAGCCAGGCTGGGTGCAGGCACCCCCCTGCTGCCAGGAACGGCTGGCTCTGCACACACAGCTACTCCCCCAGCCACTGCCAGTGCTGAACTGGGGCAGCAAGCTGAGCACAGAGAAACACTGGGGTTTCCAAGGAGAGAAGCATGCAGCTGGTGACAGCATTTTCACCAAGTGTTACCCAAATCTGCAATGAGTTGTAAGATGCTTGTCATAAATCTGCACTGCCAAACTCTCCCTGAAGGAATCTCTCCTGACACCCAGGAGGGCAGACCTCCCTCCCCAGAGAGGAGGGGAAGGAGGGAGCTGAGGTGGGTAACCAGACACTTCTTCACTGTCCCTTCTCTCTGCCATATGCTCAAAGCAGCTTGCTATTTTGGAGGGCACATTTTGGGAGGTCAGGCACCTTGGGAAGAAGGCTGCTCACCAGGCAGGCTATGGGAGCTGGGCTCTCTGCCCAAGACAAGGCCAGGAGGAAGGAGAGGCTGCCTCCTGCCCTGGGTGATAAACCCCCAGCTTTCCCCCAACTCCTCTGGAGAGCAGCTCAGCTGTACCACCATGCTGTGGCTCACAGGCCCTCCCTGTAGGCTCAGAAAACCCATGTTCCATTCCCAGGGAGAAGTGCTGCCCTCACACATTATTAGAGAGCAGCTGCCTTCATCCTGCACGTAGGTTGTTCTGAAGATCACACTAATCAGCAGTGGAACTGGGGAAGGGGGACCAGGCAGGTTGTAGAGGCTTTCCTGTACAAGAGAAGGAGGGGTCAGGGCCAGAGCACAGGACAGGGAACTGGGACATCCAGGAGAGGATCTGTGCTGTCAGACTGAGCAGCCTGGCAGGCATGGTGACATCCCACGTCTGTGTGAGCCCAGTCCTGCTTAGCTCAAAGCCTCTCTGCTGAGGTCTGCTGTGCTGATGCTGTCACACTTGGCATAACATGTCTGTGGGGGACCTGAAAAACAGCTCCAAGAAAGACTCATCTGTCCCACCAATTGCCTCACTTTTTAACATCAAGCTGAAGTGAAACATTTCCTGGTGTTCTGTTGTGGGGAAATGACACTCTTCTTCCCATTTTAGCGTCAGAAGCACAGGAATAACCACAGAAACATAGTTAGCTCTTGGGAGATTTTTGGCTGGAAGAGGCAAAAAACAAAAGGGGGCAAGGTCCAAGGGCAATAAGAGGGATTCAGGCCAAGCAGGACTCTCGGATCAGCTCCCAGATGCTCCAGGGAAGAGCATCCAAACCAGGCCTGAACTGCAGTGTGGAAGCAGTTTGTAAAACAAAATCAGTGACCAAGTAGCCCCTGCACACATCCTGCAGGCAGGTGCCAGCAGCACCACTCCCCTCTCTTGGTGTCATCTGCCAACTGAGAGATGAAGAACGTGAATGTCTGCATCTGCCAGCCCATGAACTGGGGTCAGAGTCAGCTGCTGTGACACACCAGTGACACACCTGTGACACACCTGTGATGTACCTGTGCCTGCCCCCGCCCCCAGCACTGCTGCCCACAGCAGAGCCAAGCCTGAGCACAATGGTTACTGACAGGGCTTTAGCAGCAGGAAGAAATAGCAGAGAAGCTTTTGTGGCCTTGGATCTTAATGAGATTCTTTCCCAAAAAAGCCCAGGGTCTCATTGCAGTTTCCAAGCAGGAGGAGATCACCTGAGGACTTTGAAAGGGAAAGAAGAGGCACTTCATTAGAGCTATAAGAGCAGAGCTCGGCAGGAAGGGAGAGCAGAGCTGAGCCCAGGCTATGCACATGGCAGGGCAATATCTTGCTCCATCTGTGGCATGGGCATCCCAGTATGCTGGATTCCAGGTTAAAGGAATACACACTTGTGCATATTCTTCTATCCACAAGTGAGATGCCGCTTAAAGGTCACAATGAAGCTGGCCTCTCTGTGATTTCCTAGGAGTAAAATCAGATTTGAGGCTATAGTAATTTAAGAAAAAAATACCAGAATTGATTTTTAGGCTTCACATAGCCTGGGATCTGGTTTCAGGGCCTTTGCAAGGACATTCCATGCCACTTCCAAGAGCTTGTTAAAAAATACTTCATACCAGCAAAGTTCTGTGGGATTTTTTTCTTGCTAGTCCTGCAGGCTACCATGGGGAAATTCACTAGCGGGATTTCTGTAGGACTCTGACTCACATAGGAACTTTTATTACTGCTTTTAAATATTTGACTGCCTTTTGGCTGCTGGCAGAAAAGTTATAAAATATTTTACCAGACAAGGCCAGAAACTCTTTATAAAAACATCTTGGCCTGGCATAAAGCATATGTCTCTACTTATCTCTGTAGCATGTGCTCAAAGCTTTCACATGCCCCTGGCAGTGGAAGAAACTTTGGATCTTCATGTTTCTAGGCTGTGGATAAACAGAGCATCCAATGTCCTGTGCTCGTGTGAGTAGATCTTCTGGTATGGAAATAGTCCTGCTGCAATAGGCAAGATGTATCAAATTTGCAGGACTGAAGAGGATGAGGCCCTGGTACAAACTCTAGGTTATGGATTACATGCACAAGAGCTCTTATTCTTGCAAGTAGTCAATGTCACAGGTTGGATGGCATTTTCATGTTGTGTGATATGTTATTTCTTTGCTTGAAGCCCTTTCCCCTCCATTGTTTTTTCTCCGTTCATCTTCCTTATGTAAATTAAGATGAAACAAAGAAAGTGTCCCACAAACCAGAGCAGAGATGAACTCTGTCCCAGAGCTGCATGGAAGAAAGCAGGAATAAAATCACTGCCTCTTTCTGTTTTCACAGTAGCAGTGAATCAGAATGTTCTGCTAAAGGGGCTGTTCAACAGAAGGACTTGTGCTTGTATTTTGTTGCTCTACTCCCTGATTATTTTATTGCGTGACACAATGACCAAAACCAGTGGGTCATCACTAAAAGTGACTGCTCCTTACCTGCTTGGATAGCTGTGCTTCAGGAAAGGAACAAACGTTTCACCTTCTCGGCATCCCTCCGCATCCCTCCGTGCGCATCCCGTGTCTGACCGCGCCTGCGGCAGGGACAAACAGCGGGTGAGCGGGAGGAGGGAGGATGTGCGGCTCAGGGGCTGAGCAGGCTGGAGCAGCCCCATCCTACTGCGGGGCAGGGTGCGCCTCCACTGCCCCCATGATACAGGGCTACCCCTAAATGGAGCAGCTCTGGGCACAGCGGCAGCAGCTCAGGCTCGCTGGGGAGCTGATGCTCCAGGACCCGGGCTGCTCCAGATTCGGGCTGCCCCAGAGCCGGGCCGCTCCACAGCCGGCCTGCTCCAGAGCCGGGCTGCCCCAGAGCCGGGCTGCTCCAGGACCCGGGCTGCCCCAGAGCCGGGCTGCAGCCAGCCTGGAGGTGGCTCAGGGCGGTCCCTGCGGGCTGCGCTGGAGGCAGAGCCCCCAGCGCTGTCAGCGAGCTTGAACTCCGCTGCAGTGCAGGGGACACTCGGGCCCAGCCTCTGACCCGCACCATTTCACTGCGGATTAACCTCAAATTCCGCATTTCAGTGGCTTCTCCCGGGGTGCAGATGACAGGGTCGGGCCCCGCCAGGCAGGAGGCGCAGAGTGAGGATTCCCAAAGGCTGTCGGTGCCCTCCTGGCTGTGAGTCCCCCTTGCACTCCCGGCCCCTCACACCTCCCCGCCCCATCCCCATCCCGGCTCCCAGCAGCATCCCCGGGCCCAGGGCGAGCAGCCGTGCCCCGAACGCCAGGAGCGGGTTGGGTTCGCAGGCTCCTTCCTCCCGAGGGTCGGCAGAGCCGGGAGCATCCCCCGTGTCCGGCTGCAGAGCCGCGCTAGCGAGGGCCGCTGGTGCCCTCTGTTGTCGCAGGAACGCAGAGGAGCTGCCGGGAGCACGGGCGGGACCGTGCCACCCGCGGGGCCACGGCCCCGCTGCTCTGGGCTGGGACAGGGCTGCTCTGGGCTGCTTTGAGCTGCTCTGGGCTGGGACAGGGCTGCTCTGGGCTGCTCTGGGCTGCTCTGGGCATTGGGACAGGGCTGAGCCTGGCAGGGCCCAGGGAACAGCCCGGGCTTGCTGCAGGAAGGGCTCGGTGGCCTTGCACCCACCCAGGGCAGGAGCAGCTCCAGCTCACTCAGCTCTTTTGCCTCCTGGCCACAGCAGCCAGGGGATCTCAGCACATCCTTAACTATTCCAAAATAGTTAAGGATGAGTCTGAAACAGCCCATGGAAATCACATCCGGGATTCCCGACTAAATAGTACATGTGCAATGGAATCTGCTTTTTCTTTTAAAAGAAGGAGTGCAGCTCTGCTGTGGCTGATGGCTCAACATGTGCAGTGGCACCAAGGCCACGCTGAGGGCAGGGTGCAGCCCTCGCTGCCCAGCTCAGGGAAAAGCTGCCAATTCACACATTGCTGTTCTCAACATGACTTACCAGTGTGCTCCAGCACTGACTGCTCTGGTAATTTCCCCAGTTTGGGCACAGGATCACACCAAGCACTTGCAGGGCTACAACGTGCTGCTAAGAGGGACACAGTGACTTGTGATTTTCTTACAATCTTGGCCCAGAGACCCACAGTATGGGCTCTGCAGGCTCTGGCCCCCAAAGACACATCTGACAATCCAGCCTGTAGCACAACTTTCCCCCATCCTCTCGAGGGGCAGCATGCCTCCCATCAGCTTCTAAGCAACAGCAGAACCCTCTGAGCATCAATCAAACACAAGGTTTTGGGCTCTGTGAAGCCAGGCTGCAGTCTCCCACCTCATTCCCAGATACAGCAGGGTGCTTACATTCCTTACTCACCCACTAACAGAAACCCAGCCCTGCTGAACAGGCATCTGTGTGTCCTGCAGAGTCCTCAGGCTCAGATGCATTTCAAGGCTTGCAGATGATATGATGATACAGTCATCACCTTAAAAATTAATATATGAAAACAGGGTCTTAACTGGAGCAGACAGATTTGACTCCATTCAGAGCAGAATAGACATCAGTAAGGAGTGGCTGGGTTCCATGTCCACAGCAATGGTCAGCTGTAATTTTTGTGCACATCACAAGACAGTACTAGTTAATTATTATTTTAGTACTATTTTTTAAGCATCTATCACAAACAAAACCCCCCTCCTTATGGTCTGTACATTTTTGTGTTACCAAGTTTTAGCATTAATTGTTACTGGAGATGAAAGAAAAATTGCTATCTGGTCAACTCAGTAGAAATTTTGCTCTTTGTGAATTATCTCTGGAAAGATGCAATTTCTCCATAAGTGTGATTAAAAACAGCTGCAACAATTGCAGCCTCTGGTTCCTGTTAACTCCTTGTTAATGTGGCAGCTCAGGAGTTTCAGATGTAGCAATTACATGCTGTATTTCTGCTGTTTGGGAATGGTAGTAATGACATACAGGAAATCTCTCCTAAAAAACTGCACTGCTTCCTTCAAAGGCCACAAACACACCTGCCTGCAAAGACCTCATTGTGAATATTGGTGGGAATTACAGGCTAAGGAGCGACAGCCACAGCTGGGGCAACTCACACAGCCCTGAGAATGAATATCAATCAAATACTGGGCAGTGCTGTGCCTTCGGCACCCATGACCCTCCCTATAAGTCAGAGTTTTCTCTGAGAGGGCAACAGGGCTCTGTTTTTCACCAAGGGAAAGTTTTCCACCCAGGCAGTCTCAAGATCTGCCCCATGCTCGAGCAGTCAGTCCCAGAGCAGAAATGCAAGGCTATGGGGTGATCTGAGCTGTTCTCTGGGCTCTCACAAGCACAGCTCAGAGCAGACCTTACACTTGCCCTGCAGCTGCCAGACCAGCCCCAGCCCTGCACAGTGCTCCCCACAGACAGAGCCTCTCTGCAAGGGCAGCTCTGCTCAAAGCAGAGGCAAGCACTGCCAGACTGCACAGCCTGCCCTTAGGAACTCCCAGATCAATGCTATTTTATTTAACAATCCCATTTCCTTTTCCTGAATTTCTGGAAAGAGTGTGGCATAGATCCAGGTTTTTCTCTTTAAAGTGCAGCCTACACACGGAAATAAAAACATTCAGAAAGGTATTGGGCACGCTAATTGACTGAACACCTCCAGCAGCCCCGAGATGCTCAAGGAGCAGAAGGAGGTGTG
This sequence comes from Agelaius phoeniceus, assembly GCF_051311805.1. Classification (NCBI taxonomy): domain Eukaryota; kingdom Metazoa; phylum Chordata; class Aves; order Passeriformes; family Icteridae; genus Agelaius; species Agelaius phoeniceus. The sequence continues at coordinate 15,385,261 of NC_135274.1, forward strand.
GAGCCTCACACCTCGTGCTGTGAGCACAGGCAGCCTGTTTGCAGTGCCAGGAGTGTTTGTGTGTGCATTGTCTCCCTCTGTCTCTCCGTATTGATCCACTGCAGGCAGGGACTGCCAGGCCAGACCTGGCAGGGCTCCTGCACTCAGAGGGATAACGAGCTTTGGGAAGGATTGATTTCATGACAAAACCCATGTAGGAGCACAGCACACACAGTGCTCTGCCTGCTCTAGACCACACAGATATGCAGAACTCCTTCCAGTGGCCTCAATATTATTTAGACCGAGTAAATGTTAATATAATAAATAACAAGTGGCTTAACTGCATTTTGAAGATGGGTAACAAAGCCTTTGTGGACACCCCCATGCATCTGTATAAACCAGGTAGGATCAGGCAAACTGCTACAAGGATCCTGTTGTGGTGTTACAATAACATCTTCAGGATGTTTGTGCTTCCATCTGGATCCACATCCCCTGAAAGTGCATTGGAAATGTTCCCTCCAAAGGGCTCATCCATTGCAATGAGGAGAGGACAGAGGAGAGCAAACCCCAGGCTAGAACAGTGCAAAGAAGCACCCAAGCTGCTCTTTCATGGCCAAGAGCACTGTCTGGTTCATTTGAACTTATGTGGTCAGAGGGAGTTTGGAACTGTTCAGCCTGAAAAAGAGATTTATCAATGTGCATAAATATCTGCAGGGAGGGTGGAAAGATGCCAGAGCCAGGCTCCTCTCAGTAATGCCCAGAGAAAGGACAACAGGCAATGGCACAAACTGAAATAGGTCCTACTTAAACAGAAGAAAACATATATTTACTGTGAGAGTGGTCATAAACCAAACAGTGACCAAAGGAGCCAAATAAAAAGGAAGCTGGGGTCACATCAAGCTGAGTGTTTTCACTTCTCAGACTGCTTTCTTTCTGAATAGGACAGCCAGATTAAGCTATTGCTAGAAATATGTTTTCAGGATTATAAATTTGAAAATTTTACTTTTAAATTAATTTTTAAAAATCAGTTTTAGTGATTGTTTTATTTTTAAAATATAGTGTCTGGTCATTATTCAGTCTGACCCTGTATTTCTCCAGGAAATAGGATTTATATCCAAATGCAGCATTTTTCTGGGCTTTTAGATTCACAAGATAAACACAGTAAAACCAGGTATCTTGCCTCATTGCAGGTAGAGAAAAGTAAAGGTTTCTTGGCATCTTAATCACCCCATGAAGATCAATGGATGATTTTATGCTTTTTTGTGGAGAAAGACAGGATAGGGGAAAAAAACCCGCATATATTGATTCTCAGGCATCAGTGAAATGAATAATAGGGTGAAACATCCTACGTCAGTTCTTTGCAGGTCTTGTGAAAGCTGCCTGGCAAGGAAATGTAGCTGTGCATGTAGGTTGTGATTATGCTAAAGAGGCACTAAATTAGTACATTACATGCCCCATTTAGCACTACTGTGCAAAATCTGAAAGTGCTAATACATTTTGTTTCTAGGGTCAAGAATCATTAAAGAATGGATTCATGGTCATTCATTAGCCAGGAAATTAAAGTTTGACAGCTGCTTTTCAGTTCTGATTTCTCTTAAACGGCAGTGTTATATTAGAAGCCTTTTTTTTTTTTTAACCTTTGAGGCTGTAGAATGATGTGTATCATCCCTAAAGCACAGTATCCCCAAGCCATCCAGCCAGAGTTCCCTCATAAGAGTGCTGTGTGGCTTTGAGGAGTATTTACAGGAGCTGGAAATGCTGCTGTGTGCTATTGAGAGTGGTTTCTTGCTCAGCTATATGGCTGTGAATGATCCGGGGCTGGAGCTGTAACCCTTCTCGGTTTGCATTACAAAGGCATCCTACTCTGAGCAAGCAGAACAGGGCCCTGCAGTCCTCTGTGGGCCACCAGTCCCAGGAGGGCAAATGCCAGGTGCCCATGTGTGTTTGGAGAGAATGAACCTCTTCGTTAAAACAAAAGGAGCAAGTAAACAACAGTCCTCTCAACTCTCAGCTGGGCTCAAGGGAGCAGAAATGCTGCTTGGCCACTAAAGCGGGCACATAACTTGGGAAAAGTCCTTGGTAACCCCAAGAAAACGCCTGGGATTAGAGTCTCTGTTCTGCAAAAGCCTCTGCACGTGAGCCACATCCGTGAGCTCGGTGGCACAGCTCACGTGAGTGCACAGCACTGCTCACACACCAGTGTTTGGTTTGCCAGAGCTGTGGCCCACGGGACAGCCCAAGGGACAGATTAGCTGACACTTGAGAGGCCTTTGTTCCCTGCTTTGCATCAGCTCCCACTGCAAACATACAGGCAGACATTCCCCTTTACTGGTTTCCAGCTTGCTCCTATGAAATTTATATCAACAACAGGAAGGGTCCTGCTTGCTCCACACACAGACATCCTAATGAGGGCCCTGCTTTATGCCTCCATAGTGCTGCTCTTCCTGACAGGCCTAAAAGCATCTTGTACACTCCAGCACGTGTCTAAGCATCCTCACTGTCCTATGGAGTTAACCCTCATTTTCTGTATGAATGGAACCAGTTTCGTGCTCATCTTTCTGAAGGTCTAGTGCCTCTCTCTGTAAAAAAGCAGCTCTTAAATGGCAGCTTTGCATGGGAGAAAAGGATGGAGCAAAAAAAAAAAATCTTGGAAAGCAAAATAAAACCAAACCAACCAAAAAAAACAAAACACCCCCCCTCCAAAAAAAACCCAAACCCAAACCAAAAAAACCCAAGACACCAAGCAGTCTTCTATTAATCAGAGCCCATGGGCCGCCTTTTATTAATAATCTCTGCATCAATATTGCAACTGACATAATACTCCAATATGTTGCATCAAAAATGCCGACATCCAATTGGATTGATCTGGTTATTTGTACTACAAGAGACACTCAGTTCCAGTAAGAGGAATAGCAATATGATCATCTGTATGGCTAAAGAGCAGAACTTAGAAAGAACAGTTATTTCACATTCCACTCACCACAAAATATTGTCCCTTCCAGGCATGCCATCAAATAACACACACAAAAAAAAAGACAAAGTACATCTGAAAAACTAGGATACTTAAATAGCAGAAACAGACAAAATTCAATAATTTATTCATTAGAAAATATTTCCCTCCTTATAAATTGGTAGAATCGAAAGGCCATATTTTAATGATAAAGTTTTGCTTAGTTCTAAAGATCTTGTGCTCTTTGATAAATTTATGCTGAATGCATTTCCCTTTTTCTGAAATGTTGCTATCCCCAGAGAGCACAGCAGGAGCCATGGAGCACTACAAGCCTGACTTCAGGCTTAAGTGCTTTACCCAGTCCTGTCTTGGAGGTCTTCTGCACCAAAACAGCTTGCCACTGTCCTTGAGGATTATTCAGGTGCCCTGATGCCCATTGCTATGGCTGTGCTCCCAGCCCCATTCAGGTGACCTGATGCTGAATCTGGGTCTTGAGCTTGGTCTGGTTAGGATGAGCTCGGTGGAGATCCTGTCTCTGCATGATGGGATCCCAAGCTACCTTCAGTGCTCACCTCAGAGCTTTCATGGTGTGCAATGTTTCCTGGACCCATGAAATTATTTTCATAAAGTGCAGCTGGAGGTCTGCCAGAACCAAGTGACTCAGGAGCTGGAGTCCTCCTGAGAACACACGAGTACCCAGAAAATACTCAAACAGCCAGGCCCTCAAACCAAACCACCGAGAGCTGCTGACACACAGCTTTGGTGCTGGCAGCCTAGATGGTGCTTTTTCAGTCCCAGCTCAGCTCCCTGTTGTATTGGCTAATACAATGACAACTGAGCAGGAATGGGGACCCAAACAGCCCTGTTGTGCTGGGACCAGCCTGCACAGGTCCACAGTCAGGTACAGCCATGTTGTGTCCTTTCCCATTGCTGCTAGCCCCATCACAGCCATCCTACTCCAACAGCAGCTCTGGGCCATGCCTCACAATGCTGGCAATTATTCTCTTGCCAGGCTGTGAAAAAACAACTCTAATTAGTGTTTTCTGGAGAAGCCCCCTCCCTGCCACCCTAGGAAAGATGCTGCAGGAGGCAGATGTGGAAGCACAAGGCGGAGGGGCAGAGAGGAGGGTGCTTGCAAATTCTCCATGAGACTCCTGGGCCAAGCGTTATCTCCTGTTTCCTTTGAGAGCCCACAAGACATGGCCTTCCCAAAGCAACCTCTGAGGTGGCCCGTTCAGCTTTTGTCTCTCTCAGCAAAAAACTTTCTGCCCCAGCGGCTCCGAACAAGGCTTCCATTAACTCCGTCCCTGCGAGGGCAGCACGTGGGACAAAAAGCCCAACACTGCGTCCCAGCCCTCAGACAAGCCTGGAAACAAACGGTGCAGGAATTTGTCAGAATAAAATCACCCGCTCGGTGTCACTGCATAAATTTACCTACCTCAGTGCCTATTCAGGGCCCTTCCAAAGGGGCAATATTAACAGAGAGAGATCGGACACCATCTCTATAGCAACCCCAACCCGGAAAAGCTATGGCTTCCCCAGCAAAGGGAATCCCTGTTTGAGGCACACCACCAAGTCTAGGGGCTAGTCTTGATTTTAAAAACAATTCCAATTCCCCTTCAACTTACTTTTGTTCCTTGCAGTAAAACTTATTTAAGCAACGAGAGCACAGCAACCTGAGTGGAAGGAGAGCGACCAGAGGATGCCCAGCACAGAAGGGATACAGCAGAGGGATGGTGTGAAGTGCTGCAACACACACGCCTGTCAACAATGTAAATCACCAGCCTGCTGCTGTGGGGAGAGCTTTTCTTCCCACAGCAAATCCCAGGGTACAAAAGTTATCTGATGTCACACCTGAAAGCTAGGAAGAAAAGCATAGGTCAGAGTTCCAGTTTTTATCAAATTAATAATCACCAACTTCTCATTTAAAAAAAGTTCTTGAAATTAAGTGAAGTGCCTTTAAATTGTGGGCAAAAAAAGGTGAGAAAGCGAAGAAAGCTATTAGAGAGTATGAACTGGTGGAGGAAATGGGACTCATTGAAATGAGAGCTTGATCCTGCAGAGGATATTAAAGCCAATATTGCCAAAGATCCTTTAACTCAAATCACAGAGACAGGTCTGCTCTATGTTGGGTAGAAATGAATGAGAATTTAGTTATGTCCCAAACTGGATGAGCACAATGCCCCAGTTTGTGCATACAGAGATTTGAGCCTGAGAGCAGAGACTGGGTGACTAATGGGAATAAGCATGAGAAACAGTGTCATTTGGGGAAAATCAGCCCACACAGGGTTATCCATGGCAGAGCCAGCAGCAGCTCCGTCTGGATGCTTTTTGTGCTTGTGGCATGATCCAGTCTTTAGCCTCTGGTAATGCTTTCATGTTGGAAAGCATTCCAAATGCTTGGAAGCTTGGATCTCAGGTGATGAATTTCTAAATTTGGTATGCAAAAAGCAGTTTTGGAAGGCAGGTGATCCAGCAGCATTGCAGACACTCTTACTTCATGATTCTTGACAATTTACGACATTGATCTGCATTAAAACCAAATGAGAAAGCTTGAAATAGCCCCACCATTATGCTGCAGAGAAGCCTTAGGTGACCTTCCATTAACACCTGCTCTGCAATAAATGTTGAGCATCAATTCACACCAGGATGAAAACTGGGCTTGTAGCTGGGTTTAACAAGTTCTCAGCACCCCATGGCTTCCCTGGCTGCAGATTTGTCCTCCTGCACACCAATATCTTAGTGAAGGTATCCCAAACAATGGCAAAGGCTCAACAAGGTCTCCCAGTGGGGGTTTTGGGTGGACAGCTGGAGGAAAGACCCTGAAGTGCACAGCTGAGCTGTGGCTTCACACAACTTTCTCCCACTGAAGTAAAGACTTCTAGATCTGGAACTATCGTAACTTATTTGAGTCTAATCTGCCTGTCCAAACTACAGCTGCAAAGTAAACTTGTCCAGCTGAAATACCATGGAAAGATTAATGCTTAGCACAAATGCATTAAGTGCTGGGAAGGCAGGAGCTAAGGCAGTTAAGATAAATAAGGGGAAGTCTACTTCTAAGGCACATTTGTACAGTTACATTTCAAATATGGTTGCCAGTAATATGTAGTTTGGTATGGCTTCAACAAGTAGAAAAGATAAATTGCAGTATATTTGCACCTGATGGTTTCACTAGGAACATCCTGCAGAGGTGCCTTCCCTTCTCTGTGGCTCCTTTCTCTCACAGATACATCAGATTCCTCCCTCTGCTTGCTCCTCCTTCCCAGAGCTCTGGGCTTTCCCAGTTCCACAGCACTGGGCCCAGCAGCAGGAGCTGATGTGCTCTTCAACATCTTCATAAATGACTTGGACACAGCACTGGAAGGGATACTGAACAAGCTCACAGAAAATACAAAACTGGGAGGAGCTATTGGCTCCCTCAAAGGCAGGGAGCCAGCAGAGAGACCTCCATAAACAGGAGAGCTGGGCAATCACCAACCATGCAGTTCAGCAGGGGAAAGTGATGGGTTCTGCATGGCACAGCCTGGGTGTAGGGACAGACTGGGGAATGAGAGGCTGGAGAGCAGTGCCACAGAAAGGGACCTGGGGGTCCTGGTTGATGGAAAATTGAATGTCAGTCAGCAGTGCCCTGGCAGCCAGGAGGGCCAACCCTGTCCTGGGGGGCCTCAGGCACAGCATGGCCAGCCAGGCAAGGGAGGGGATTGTTCTGCTCTGTTCTGACCTGGGGCAGCCTCACCTCCAGTGCTGGGGCAGTTTGGGGCACCACAATGCAAGAAAGACACCAAATCATTAGAGAGCATCCAAAGGAGGGCTGTGAATGGTGAAGGAGCTTGAGGGGAAACCGTGTGAGGAGCAGCTGAGGGCACTTGGTCTGTTCAGCCTGGAGGAGGCTGAGGGAGACTGCAGTCAGAGCTTCCTCCTGAGGGAAGAGGAGGGGCAGGCCCTGATGTCCTCTCTGTGCTGACAGTGACAGGGCCTGAGGGAGTGGCCTCAGCACCAGCCTGGTAGAGCTCAAGAAGAGTTTGGGCAATGGTCTCAGGCACATGGTGTGACTCTTGGGCATGGTGCTGAGCAGGGACGGGAGTTGGACTTGATGATCCTTGTGGTCCCTTCCAACTCAGCAGATTCTGTGAAGCTTCTTGCCTGGAGCTCTGGGATTCCCCAAGGAGAGATAGTGGAACAGGTAAGAAAACACAGCAGTAGAAACCCCACTGCATGGCTCATAAGACCTCATATCCATGGCCAATACACAGTCACAGTTTATGACAGGAAACAGCCCTCTCTCTCCAGATACCTGCCAAAAGCTTTCAGAGACCAGTACTGTCACAAGAGAGGCTCCCTTCTTGGTCTCTTGTTTCTGCCCTGCCAGATTGACTGGATAGCCTTCTCTGCAAAGTGTTTCTCACAGTCCCAATGGTAAGAAATATTTAGAGGCTGATGCTGCACGTGATAAACAGCACAACCCTTGGCAGCAGTAAACTAGCCCCTTCTCCTCAGCTGTGACCACAGCTTCTCCTTGTTAAGCTCTTTATGCCATTAAGTGGCCCCACTGGGAACAGCAGAAAGCACAACTGGGAGCATTAATGAAGATCTACAGCATTCCAAGGAAAAGCTCAATGAATCAATGCCTCGTGCCTTATTCCCATGGCTGTGACCTGTCCCCATTAGTAACAGGAGAGGGTTTGAAAGGGGAGAGATCTCCCCTTCTCTTTCTCCCCTGAGAGATTTGTAGTGCTTGGCACTGATAGATGCTTGCAGCCAACAGAGGTGAGTTGTTGCATCCCTTGTGTTGATGCTCACACCCAAATGGTGCAGACAGCAGCAGCTGGGGCCAGCACTGGCTCTGTCACACACCTCGTGTGTCAGCTGGCAGCAGCAATGTTCACTGCAAAAGCAAACACCCACCTTCTCTTGTGACAAAATGTGCACAAGGGCTCAAAAGTGCAACCAGCAGGAAATATGCAGCAGAAAGGGAGGATTAGGAGATTTTTGGGCTGCTTTAGGAAAACCCAAAAAGCATGCATAAGACATGCTCAGAGGAGAAGCAGTTCTTATGTCCCGAAATGAAGATCTGAGGCACACGTTCAAAGTGTACCACGGGAACCCAGGTGCACGGCCAGGGGATTAGGAAGGGGCTTTACACCTGCCCACATTCCCTCACAGCTGGGTTCATGCTCTGATCAAATGGCTCAAGCAGCAGGGGGGGCTGGGTGAAGGAAGGGGTCAGGGGATGGAGCTTCCTGACCCTTGCAAAGTGATTAAGACAGACCCAGATCTGACGGAGCCACGAGCTGCTGTGCTCTGTGAATGCCACCAGCAGCTCTTGTCCAGGTCCCAGCCCTGCTGCACAACCCTGTGGAATGAGGAGAGCTTCAAGGGCTCCTGCACCCACAAGGACTTGCTGCAGGAACACACCTATACTGGGTCACGCCATAAGAACATAGGGGTGTCTATCTGCAGGAATGAAAACTGGTGTAAAGCTTGGAAACTTTTGTTTGATGTTTCCTGTACAACCTTGGCAAATAAACCAGTAACCCTGAATTGCTCAACTACATTGAATTCCATACTTAAAGTAATCCAGCCACAGGATGGGGAGATATGTGCATGTGCCTACCCATGGCACAAAAGCAGCTCCAAGGCTGACTGCAGGGAGTTATTCTGCTACACAGACCCTGGACTTCCCTTGTTGTTCTTAGTACCTAATACTGTATTTTTTGTCAAGAGTAGTAGCAAGGACTGTATGAAATGAAATTAATTTTGCATTTCTTTGCAAGGGATTTTTTTGTAGAGGCAGGAGTCTTCTCTCCAGCAATGGTAATATGAGAGCTATGTTCATGCAGGACAGCACTGAGGGCACATGGGCAGTAATAAGGCTTATACTGAGGGTAGATCAAAGGGTCTCTGGATTTTTAGGGCTTTCTAGTAGGCTTGACAGGAATCTTTACAGCACTTTCAACATAGGTTTGGGACACTGATAATAATGCTCATGCTGATACCAATCAACAGCATCAACCTTTCCCTGAGACACTGCTTTCTTGCAAAAATGATTAGCAGTAACAGCTGTCTGTGGAAAGGAAGGAACAAAAATTTGGGTTTGTCTGAGATCCCTGAGAATACATCAGGAAGTCACAGCCATCCCCTCTTAGACCTGCCTTGCTCCTGATAGAAAAAAAAAAAAAGAAAAAAAAAAAAAAAAAAAGAAAAAAAAAAAAAAAGAAGAAAAAAAGTGTGAGCCTGCTTACCCCTCCCAGTAAGGTTACAATTCATCTGTGAAAAGACTTAACACTTCCCACCCCACTGTAGTTTCCTTAGGCACAATCCATAGCTCCTGCTCTCTCCAAACCCTTCTCCACCTCAACAGCCATCAGTGCATCTTCTTTCTTTGGGTTTCTCTCCTTGGCCCCCAGGTATAACCAGCCCCACAGAGTGAGCCTGTTAGGGGCAGGATGTGTTCCTGTCACTTGCCCCAGTGTTACTGACACGGTGACATGTCTGTTCCTTCCAGGAGAGCTCTCCCCAGATCACTGCCCAGTGCCTTGCACAGCCAGGACCAGGCAGCTGCAGTTAGGGACTGGCTGGTACCACACAGGCATTTATCCAAGTGTTTGTGATGGTCTGACCTTGCCACCAGGCAACTGAACCTCAGGGATTTAAAATCTTAGAGAAGGTCAGCCAGACAGTAACCTTCCCTCAGACTGGAAAATCCTGGGACAGGACTGCAGCAGACAGCAGCTCCCAGTCCAAGAGGGCCACAAATCTCCTTGGAAAGAGAGGACATAGAAGGGACTTCATCTGTTTTGGCCTCTCTGCTGCAAAGCACAATGAAAGAGCTGGTTTGCCATAGCTCACACTGAAATCTGCCTTTCACAGCACGGCAGTGACCGGGGCTGTTCGCAGCGGCTCCTCTGCCCTTCACAAGCACCTCGAGTCCACAGAGCAGTGCCAGGTCTGGGAGCCCAGCTCCAGCTCATGCTGCCTCATTATCTTCTCAGCCTTGTTGAGTCTTTGTCTCTAGGGTGGATGGTAAACTCTCAGGGGCAGTGACCATGACTTAGTTCACTGAGTGCCAGACAACTGCTGGAGCTCAGTTAATGACAGACAACTCCCATGGGCCCATTGTCTTAAGTGGGAGTTTCGGCTAAGTGAAGACCTCGGAGATTTGCCCAATAATAAGTCAGTAATTCAGGATGCACTTAAAGACACATTCAGTGTGCCTTTGGAGCAACATCCTTGGGAAGTGAGCATTTGTACTCCAGAGCACAACTGCAAGGAAGTCTAATATTAATTAGGAAGCAAACTCAAGGGCCCTGAATAAGCCCTTATAACAAAAGATCTTTTATTGAATAACTGTAGAGGAGTGCAATGCCAAAGTTTCCATGCCAAAGTAACAATAAATGAACTGCAATTAATGCCTTTAAGGCCAGTCTGTAAATTCAATCTTAGCTTAAACAAAACAAGGAGCTTCTAAAAACATCTTTTAAAAACAGTGAGAGGGGAAAAAGAATGAATATAAACTTAAATAAAATACACAGGTTGATTCAACCTGTTTCAGCTGATAAACGGCATAGTACTTGTTCTGTGCCAAAGTGACACTTGACCTCTATATATCTTCTTAATGAAGTCAGCAGAGAAAGACACCCAGTGAGCCTTTGTAACACTGTAAGCAAGTTGCAAGCTGGGCTTCACTAATGGGGGCTGTCACTTGGTTTTTTCCAGGTCACAAACTAAGAAGAGCAATTAAATCAAATTGGAGGCTGTACAGATTGGAGCAAGCCTCAATAGACCAGGTACCTAAATCATTAAAGACATAGTTCTTTTCCATGATAAATTGTTGAGGAGAGTGAAACATGCTGCTGGTCATTAATCTAGGCTAATCAGCTTGAAAGCTAGGTTGTTTTATTTAGTAATTAACTGGTTATTTGAAAAAAATGATACATGGCCTATAGAGCTGCCATCCAGCAGATAATAATGCAGAGCAGTGGGGAATCTCTTGAGGGCAATTCATGCCTTTTCAATTATAGCCATTGGCAAACTCTGAAAAATGGCTCTAGGTTTGTATTGACACGTAGCAAAGAAAAACACTCCAAGCAACATAGCAGGCATCTTGTGCATGCTGGTAATTGCTCTGGCCTGCCCCTTACAGACTGCACTAAAGGAAACCAAACATTTTGGAGGAATCCTTCTTCCCATCTCTTGGATTTAGTGTTTGTCAGACCCTTCTGCTGGAACTGGGGGAGAAGAGCTGCTGCATGTCCATGGCCAGCTCTGCAGTAAAGGGGGCCCAGCGTGCACAGCAGGGGCTGCATCCCCCCCACCCGTGCACAGTAACCACTCTGGACTCTCCAGAAGTGCTCCATGGCTCCCCAGATGGCTGAGACCAAAGACAGTCTAAGCAAAAGAGCTGAAGTCAAATGTCTGCAGAACCTGCTGAGCAAGGGCTCCAGCTGTCCCACCTATTTATTGATGGGCAAAACACACAGGCCTGACTGTGCTGGCAGTGAGAAAGCAGCTTTGCAAGAACGCACTGTTCCTCTGAGAGGAACCAGCCAGGCCCCCCTGCCATGGCAGTGACAGGTCAGTGTCACTCAGAGCCAGCCACAGCCATGACAAAGTTGTTTCACACTCAGCCCTTCCACTCATTTTGCACAGGGACACCCAACACCTTTACTCCAGCCATGGATATATAAATTATTTTCCTTTGGTGACCGAGGAAAGTCTTTTAGCATCATCAATAATTGCATCCAGGTGTCCACAAAAAGCCACCCAAATGCAGGGATCACACAAGTGAACCACATGTCCCCAGAATACTTTTTGTCTTTTGTCAAGTTATATTGAATACACAGACAACAGCTTGGGCTCAAAAGGCTCCTAACCACGAGTATCATGCACACTTGTCCTGTTTTTCACTCTACCCTAGGCATGTGCTGCTGGCTGAAGTTGGAGACAGGATACTGGACTACCCAAGCCAGTGGTCTGGTGCAGCAGGACTGCTCTTTTGTTTGGTACCTTCTCCCCCTAAGATTCAGAGGGAAAGAAATGCATGGCTGACACAGCAGCAGTAAGGATCTGGGCTGGGTGGAAGGGCAGTACCCTTAGCAGGTGGGTAAGCACTGTGCAGATGGATGGGCTTGTTGCTCAGTCACTGTATCCAACCAACTGTACTTCAAAAATATTTCTTCTTTTGAGAGCCTTTGATGGAGATTTCAGAGGCAGGAGGAGAAAAGAATGAGCCTGATCAATGAGGCAGGAAGCAGCATCCCCTGTGCAGAAGCAGCATCCACCATACACACAAAGCTTGCAAATACAGGCCATGCAGGGTTATTAAACCTGGTTGTGGGGGTCAGGAGAGCCCCCAAGCCAGTAACATCCCACAGAGCAAGCAAAGCAAGTTCCAACCAGCTTAAAAAAGCACCCGCTAATGAAAAACTTTACCAGGAAAGCAGATCACATCAAGGCCACACAGAAGCTTCAGATCCTTTAAGCTGCACTTTGAAGACCAGTGGTGACAGACTGACAGATAAAGGCAAGGTCACAGGCCATCGAGACCCCCTCCAACACACCGTGCAGCTGAGTTGAAAAAAAGAAGAAAAATCATTGTTGCTATTTGACTAAACATTATGAACTAAAAATAGCTGAATATCTCTGATTAGGAGAATTCCAAGGGCTTACAATCCTTGCCACTTGGGGTCCAATTTTCCTCTCTTTTATTATAGGCATTAGGTTTTGGACAATGCCAGGGCTACAGAGGGCGTATGTTAAGTTAGTCTAAGCCGGCACCACGCGAACCTTTGCACCCTGTAGGCTACTCTGCTGAATATTTCTGTCTCCAAATGAGCTGTAAAGGTTGCAGTTTTTTTCTGGCAGCAGCCAGCACAATTCCCATTAACACATTTCATGAGTATAATTTTCAACAATATTAATAATTGTCCTCATAAAAGTCCATGAGAGGAACTTAATAGACTACACTGTTTTATTTCCATGAAATTCCTGCTCTTTTAAAAGCTCTCCATGCCTGGAATTAATATTTTCTACTTTCAGATCTTGACCAACTGTTTCCAGGCATAAACTTTCCTACTTCAAGTGGGCTAATGCCAAATGAAAGGCAAAGTGATCTAAAGTTCTGCCAGACCCAGCAAATTGGGTTAAAAAAGTCAAAGATGAAAGGGGCTGAACTGCCAGTCACCCCCAGATGACAAGGGGGGGACTTTGGGGAATCATTGGCTCCAATAAAGGATTTTTTGACTGCACTGAAGACCTCATCAACCTATGGGAATGCTCACTGCAAGGCCTATCCCACAAGGGATGGCAACCAGCCAGATAGGGCCACACAGACATAAAACCATGATCCAGTTCCAGACCAGGACTTTGGGCCTGGGGTCAGTAGTGGAGGAGCAGCAGCCAAGATTGCTGAGCTGGTTTGCATGTTTGGCTCATTCAGCCCCTCTTAGTTTCCATCAGCAAAGCAGGTTGCCAATCTCTGCAGGCACAGAACACTCTGAGCATTGGAAAGAATTCTGGCTGAAGCTGGGAGGGTCTGCTTGGAAACCCAGGTTCAATACCTTTGCTTAGGCTAGTAGGGAATAGAATTAATAACCTCCAAGTTCAGCATCCAGTCATAATTAACAGTGACAACACATCCCATTCAAGACAACTCTTAATGCATCAGATGAAAGGCAGAATGAAATCTCAGTGCTTGAAACTACAGCATAAACTTAGACAAAATAAGATAGTGCTGTTTACCAATACCTGTAATAAGCTTAGCAAACTTATCTGGTGACAAGATACATCACAGAGGATTGTCACACTAGCCCTCCATGCTTCTTTATTGCAAGTCTCCCTTAGCCCAGCAGAAGTTTGGTGCAGAAGATCACAGTGATCCATTCTGACCCATTTCTACCACCTAGAAATAATACCAAGGAGTATGAATACAAACACTTCTAACAAGCTGCTTACAAGCAGGTAATGGATTTTTGTTTGTTCCCTGCCATCTCCAAATTCCCCAAGACAACCTGTTATAGGAAAATAAGGAAAAAAATCTCAGATGTAGAAATACTTTTCTTTACCAAATATTTACCTTACACTGGAAAATTACCTTGTAAAAACAAAAAAAATCAAGCAAGAAAAAGCACAAACACTGGGTCTGACTCAAATATTTCATGTCAAGGATTGCTGAACTCCTTTGATTTCCAGTGTAAGTGAAAACAAATAGCAGGAAAAACTTCATTTAAGTCAGTGGACCCCCACCCAAACAATATCAAACAACCTTGAAAATCCAAGATTAATGTTGGTAGAAGGAGACCAGATGATCATTGGTGTGCATTATCCCTCAGAATCTCCTTTTGACCAAGCAAACAACTCACCTTACCTCTGTCTCTTGGACCTAACACGTCTGTTTTCAGCTTATTATAAATGAAATGGTGTTATCTTGAAAATGTTTACCTGAAACCTGTTACACCTCTCACTCCTTAACCCTGTTGTCTTCATCATCACCTAAAGCCCTCAATTTTGCATGGGGATGTTTGACTGGGACAATCTTTTTGAGGTAGTTCTGCCCTTGTTCCTCATTAGAGTAATTGCAAGCACAGTTCACATCACTGTCCCAGTGCTGACTGAGCAAACACAACTAACAGGAATGGCAATTTGGGGGACCTGAAAACTGGAATACTGGCAAAATTCCTGACAACAAAAGGATAGACATGCTTTCTTGGGAATTTATGCCATGGTTCTCCTGAAAGGTTTTGACTTATTCTTTGCACACCCAATCAGTCCTCTGTCATCTAATCTGATGTGATTTCAAGGTGATCCTTTTGTCTTTTGACTACAAATTAAGCCCTACATCCAGGAAAGCTATTTCCAGAAGGACTTGGAAACAGGGAATTTCAGGCACAGCATATTTCAACCATGAGGCATTTCCAGAGAAAGAGGCTGTAGCAAAGCACTACAGCTTTTTCTTAGTTTAAGAATTCTAACAAGCAAAAAAGCCACCCTTGTACTTCTCGTCAGCCACGTGGGTTTGCACAATTAAAACCCAGTAGTTTCTTCCAGGGCTTTGTTGAGCCTGGAATAGCCCTATGTGAGTGTGCAGTGTGGCATACCCTGCCCATTCTCTTCTCTCTGCAGGTTTGTCTGCCCAAGGCAGCTCCTCTGCTCCATGCTAACCTCTTTCTCCCTAAATGTTGGAATGGAGTTGTAGTTTGCTGAGTTTGAGGAGTGTTTCTGATAATGTTTAGGATCAGGTGTTAGTAAACTCTAGGAAATACTCAGTTCAGGTCACAGCGAAGCCTTTGTTCAAGTGAGTATTTCCTTAAACCAGAATGCAATTTTCACATTAGCATTTATTCTAAAATTATCAGGCCCAATGAACCTGACAAATTCTGGGAAAACTCTCCAACCATACATAAATGAACATTTTGAGAGATAAAAGGTCTTATTCAGGGATTATTTTCATCCTAAAATCAACTCTGCAGGTAAAAACCAGTGCAGCCAAAAATTCCAAGCTCAGTGCCTATATACACTTGAATATGGCTTAATGCATATTTCCTTCTGCTGATTGGTTGGGTACAGGTGATTTCTTTGTTGCTGTTGAATATAGAGTAAAAAGGCTGAGAATCTCTGGAGGTTCTTTACTTAGGAACTGGATTTCAGATTTATTAGAAGTCTATTTCTCAAATATCTTCTTAAGTAAAAATCTGCCTTTTTGGGGTTAAGACACAGGTTTGGATGATTTTGAAGAATGCATTTGAAGACAACAGTTTCTGCAGGAGCAGGGTTAATAAACTGACCCCAGTTCATAGGGAACTCCCAGGCTGTCATACACATATATGCAATTTTCAAGGCAGGCACAACAAAACCTGTGAAACAAATAGACAAGTATTTTAAATGGCAATATAAAATATTCTTGCCTTTGTTTAATACAGAGCCAGTTGTCCATCTGTAGAGGAATGGGGGTTTGTTACCATGTCATAAATCCAACTCCACAGCCTCAGCTGGGTGGAGAGCTGCTGCCAGCTGTATTTGGCCTGATGAGCTCCTGCTGGGAGGGAAGCTGGAAGATGCTGCCTCACACAGAATCCAATTGATTCATCAGAAGGCTGCCATTCCCCTTCCCACATGAGCTTGCTACTGTTTTTACTGAAGAACCAGGCTGTCCTTTCCCCCAAACAGCCGACAAGCTCTGGCTGAGCCTTTCTGGGAGCTGCTTCCTTCAGAAGGGAAGCCAGGCTTTGCAAGTTAGTTATCTCATTCCTAGCATAGAGTGCATATAGATGAATGCCATCTAAAAGGAAAAATCACATGAGCTGAGTGGATTGTATAAAAATGAGCTTTAAACCTGTGAAAAACTCAGACACCAGAGCTGGGTAGCAGCTGGGAAATCAGTTTCTTCTGTATCATGCTTTGGCTGGCTCAGCCAGAACAGCAGCCACTTCTGCCATCCACACTCACAGGTGACACAAAAATACTGCAGCTTTAGGGGATGGTCAGACTCATCTCTCTCCTAGGGCTGATGGCTGCTTCCTTTGTCTACTTCACAGCTATTGCTGGGAGGAAAAAATGCTTGCTTTTGCAAAAGCAAGAAACAGGTCTGACTTCTCCCTCGTGGCTGGGATTTCAGTCAGGGCAGCACAGTGAAGGCCTTGTTCTCCCCTGAAAGTTCAAGACAGTTTTGTCTAAGGGAAATAGAGGCTTCACCAGCTGCTTTTTGGTAAAAGGAGCCTTATAGACAATAGGTGAATCATACCCAAAAGCAGTCACTTGACATCAGCCACAAAAGCTTCCAGCCTCATGACCAACGAACCTCTGAACTAATATGGGAAGAATTACGATGGCATTTTCCTGGAGCGTGCAGCTTTGTCTCTCCCTTTTGCTGGGAACACAATCACAATCCCATCTCTCATTCCCTTCAGCTCTGAGTGACCTAAGACGAGTCTGAAATGCAAAATGGTCACAGGACTTGTCCTATCTCAGCACCTGGTACTGAAATCCACGCTGGCCTCTTTCTTTTTTCTAGGGCCTTAAATTTCTTTTTAGCATCTGACTGCATTAATCTCAAAGGCAAAGCTGTTGGTTTTTTTCTGAGGCAGAAAGGAAAAGGAAGCACCAGTAGTTCAACCCAAAAAGGCAACAAACAGTATATGCTGTCACTATCTGCGTCTCCATCAAGGATATAAAAAGCTGTGGATTAATTTTTTAATACTTCTGTGGAGGGGACCAATCCTCCAAGCTGGTGGGCACCAGTCTAGAGCAGCAGGATCCAAATGGCTGTAAATGCTCTTTCTTGCAGATTCACCTCCAGTCACTGTTTGGAGCAGTGCTCAGGTCAGGTAACAGAATGTTTGTGATGGAATTTTTTCAACTCCATTTTGGCTCATTAGTCTTTTGTCTCTCCTACCATGCTCTCCTGGAAAAGAAAGAATTGACAATGGACTTGCAACATAGCATTTCCTTTCCAATGGGATTAGTCTTAACTCTACCAATCCAGAGTGATTTTTTTCTGTCAAGTATTCAAGTACTATTTTTCAGACTCCTGAAGCCTAGTCTGGGCTCCTCAACGTAGACCTGCAACATAATAAGGGAGGGTGGTACAGATAGCTTTCGAAAAGAGAAAAGAGCTCCTCCAACAGCAGTCATGCTGTCATCCTCCAGTGTTTTCAGGAAGAGAGTGGATTGTTTCAATATCGGTTTGGAGTAACCATGGCAGAGACAGATGTTTGGTTTTAGAGAGCAGGCAGTAAGTTTGTATTGTCAGAGCAAACACTTGGGACTCCAGAGCACAACATCCCGTGTTGTTTACCAAGTGTGTTATGCCAGAATCAGACGTGAAGATGCACTTCATGGTAACAAAGGAGGACAATGCTTTTATCCTGCAATTGTCAACAGTGTTACAGTGCTGAAGACTTTAGTTCAATATTTGCCAAGCAGTAAAATGAGCAACGCCTGTCAGGTTGTTGACCTAGATGCATCAGTTACTAGAAAAACTATATTGAGCAGACAGCAGTTCAGTTTCAATTGTTGGGGACCACATTCCAGCCACAGAATTAAGTGCTATTTGTTACATTCAGATTAACAGAAAGAACTGTTGAAGTATTGTTTGGTTGCTGTCACAGGGACACAACAAACAAACACCCTTATGCTGAGACACTTGGAAAGCAAGTTTGTAACAACAGTTTTGTCAGAGCCAGGCACTACAGGTCCTGCAGACTGAAATTCCAAGAGGGATTTAAGATGATGTAACCATCCTTCCTGGAAAGGCTAAAAACCTTTAACAAGATGTTACCTTTGCCCTACAGCAGAATAATCACTCTGGCTTCGTGGACAGATGTCCTGCAAACATTAGGCTACAGCAAATGTTGGCATGAGGGTACATTTTTACCAAACCATAATTCTGCAGTCATCTGCCTCAGCACAGCCAGAAAGGCTTGAGCTGACTGCCTATCCCTGCTGGGAAGGCTGGTGGGCCTGGAAAAGTGCCTGCCCTTGCCATGTATGAGGGCACATAGAGGGAGGATTGGTACTCCAGTTTCACCCAGTCCTGGAAAAGTGGCACAGGCCTGAGGCTGACAGCAGCCTAAATGTCCTGTGCTTGCATTCACTGCAACACCTCCCACTGCCAAATCACTGATCTATAGCTGCAATCCATGTACAAGAGAGTCACACACCAGCAGAATGGGCTGACACATTCCTGCAGAGATAAAGCAAGCAACAACACTTAGGTGGAGCAAAGATCCAGCATGGTCTCCTCTGTTTACTGCAGGCACTGTTTCAGGCTTCAAAGGGATGACAACACTTAGACTTCAGCTAAAGACCTGACAATCATCCCTACCCCACCAGGCTGAACATGCAACTTCATGCCTGCAGGTAAAAGCTGTCAGAATCAGGACAGGATCAGCATTTGTGAGAATCCCTCTTCACCTACATCACAGTGAGACAATTTTACAAAACCTTCATTGATGTAATCTGCTATAGACTATGCCCTTGTGCTGCATTGGAGAAAAGCTGGCAAAACACTTTTGCCCATCTTGCCCAAGGAATCTCCTTTTCACAGAGCATCCCCTGCCACTCACTGCCTTGGAACAGTGTCCTGCATCAATCCCATACTGCAGCTTCTTCCAACTGCATGGGCTCTACACAAGGGTGTTTGCTGACTGGCAAGCACACCAAAACAGGCATGACAAATACCCAGTATATTAAAGGCAGAGGCCCGCAGTTGGCTCCAACCCATGCTTTTCTAAGACAATGCACATATGTCACAGAGATTCCTCTCCAGCTTATCCAAGCTCTCAGAAAGGCTTTTCACTAAGTTTTAAAAGAGGCCTTGGATGCTAAGATACCATTCTGCTTTCTTAAGTAATGTCACAAGACTTCTAGTTTGGCCACACAGTTGCTTTTTAGAAATGAAAAGGAGATTCTGTGCTTCTGCTCGGGACAAGTGGCAAAACCACTGCAATCTTTTTTTATAAAGAATGGAGGTGAAAAAAAGAGGAGAAAAAAAAGGATCAGGAACTGAGTTCAGTCACTCTGGGAACTCAGCCTTTATGTACTGTTTACCAAAAGGATGAGCTGGGGAAAGGGGTGAGGGGCAATAGTGTGCATTAGGTCTCACCTGCTGATTCTCAGGAGTCATGAATATTCTCATAATCCCCATCTCTTGGCCCAACAGGCTACAGGCCTTTTCATCACAGAGCTTGATTTCAGCGAGGATCTGGGATTTGCTCTAAACTTCAGCAAGTGCAATAATATTCCCTTGTTTCCACAAGAAAACAGCCTCTTGCCATGAACCACTCTCCAATGTTTCTTCTCTGTTACTCATCTACTAGTGGCATTTGTCTTTCAGACTGGATTAGATAAATTCTGGTTTGGGCTAGGCAGAGATCAGTCAGCAAGTCACGATTTCTGAGGCACTCAGCATGTTTTTTTTCTTGCATAATTATGCATATGTAATATAAATGTTGAGATACAGGTATATTTATAAAATGTGATACACGTCTGTAGCTAAAACCAAGACATTAAAAATAAAACTGAAAAGGGACATGAGCAGTAGTAGACAGAGAAATTTTACCATATATTTTCAAGACAGATTATTGCAAGCATCTGATCTGACGTTCAGCACCTCCCAGGCCAGAGAATGTCACCTGGTGAGGGTGTAATTTTCATGCCCAGAGGGCAGAGAAGGACAGGGAAGGAGGTTGTGCTGGCAAGGAAAGCAAACAGGGTGTGCAAAAATATCCAACAAAGCAGAGTCCAGAAATGAACCTCACCAGATAACCTATGGCTAGCTGTACTTCCATAAGCTTTATGGAATTCCAATTTTCAGGCACTAGGCAGTGGAAAATTATTTTCTTTTTCTGACAAGGGATGTGTTATTTCCTCCAGCTGAAGGGATGGACTTTGCATAAACTGACAGGAGGGAAAAAAGGAATTTTTAAAAGGGAAGATCTTATTCTCCTTATAGCAACAGTTTCCAGTGGTAACGAGTCTTGGGTCATAAAAGAAACATTTAATAGCTTAAAAACTGCTGTCTTGCAAAAAGATCTAATTGATCAGAACTTCCAGATAAAAACGAATCTTCTGGCCATTGGTGAGAGCAGAGTTACAATAAGAACAAAAGGGATAACATTGTCTTCCTGGTTATTGTTGGAAGATTAAAAAAAATTAGTTATTTATATGTATTCTTGAAGGGCCTTATAAAGATAATATTCCTGCTGGTCTTGCTTGTGAGATCATAAGGATGGCCTACACAAAGCTATACATCTGCAATACTGGAATCTTGTGAAAGCATTAAGTGTTTTAGCAAGGAATCCAGGAAGTGGGGCAGCAAAGCTTTTATCCATTTGGATAAAAAATTTAGCCCATAATTAGTCCAAAATTGCAAAATAGTTTGCACATGCAAATAACTTTTAGTTTAGGTGGGTTAAGATTACCACTGTTAGATGAACTCATCATCCCCCTGAGATATAGAGACATAGCATAGGGGAATCACAAATTAAGCATGAGCAGAGTTTGCTTTGGGATGGCACAAATCTGTGCAGGATGTGGAAGTTTGCTTTTCAAACTTAATACTACTTACTCCATAACATGTCATTATTATTAGTCTATAACTGTATGCAGAAAATATGTTATTATGCATAGGCATTGATGTGATAGGTAACATCCCTTATGCTTGCACTTTCAGGCTAGTCTACCAACAGAAAATCATTAGTATCTACATTTTTTAAGACAAGATGGGGTATGACCATCCTCATTCATCCCCTTTATGCCTGTGTCTTTTGTATCAACTCTGAGGCCTGATGTTCTTACAGATTTGTCCCAGTGTCTGTTTTGGCCTGTGGAGCCTTTAGGAAAGGATACCTGCCCCACAAAGTGTTGGGCTCAAATGGCAAACAGGCCTCTCACCAGCTTTGTGCTGGCCTGGGCAGATGGGGACTTGAACTGGACACTTCGGGCACAGCAAAATTACTGTCTGCTATGAAGACTTGGAGAGAGCAGTATTTTTGCAGGGCCAGAAGCTGTACTTTAATGATCCTTGTGGGTCCCTTCCAACTCAGGAAAGACTATGATTCTATAATTTTTGCTCTGTTTGAGACATTTGCAATCCATTACTCAGCAGGTATGAACAGTCCTCCAAACCTCACGGCACTGACAGTGCAGAGGGCAAATTTATGACTCTGCAGGACAGCTGTAGTGGTATTCCCACCTTGTGTTTTGCTACTGGTCACATTCCTCTAGTCTTCTTTCTACAAAAGTATCTTCAAGGATTCAGAGCTCAGCAACTCTGGTATAAAAAGTGTCATTGCTCCCAAGATTCAGTCCTGGCATGCAGGAAGGCTTTGCCTTCCTTATCATCAAAGACATAATCCAAGATCAATCCCTAAAACAAACCTGATGGTCTTCAAGAAGTGCTGTGCCAATTTCAGACATCAGTCTGAAATACTCCTTTGAAAGCCACTGGTGTTTGGTGTGTGCTGTAGTCAGCTTTTGCCTCAGCCTCACCTCCTGCCCAGCTAAAACACATAACACTGGGCTGCTCAAAGGTCATTCTTTGTTTGCTTCTTGACTGCTTTTAAGACAGATGTTCCAAGGCACGACAGAGGATATAAACACGTGCATACTGGGGGAAAAAAAAGGTGTCCAGGTGTTTAAGCAATGCCAAATGTGAAAGAATTCCAATTCACTGCCTTCTCCTTTAATCTGGCAATTCCAAGGGACCAAGCGTGTCAAGACTTGTACCCAGAGCACTTTCCGCTCGGGTGAGTTCAGACAAGGTCTGCATTAACTCCCCAACCTGCGAGAAAATTATTTGAAACAAAAGGTTCAGATATGTCCTTTTCCCTCCAACAAGCCTGGAAACAAATGGTACAGGAACAAGGTCAGAAAAGAATCATCCGCCTACCATACCCCTGAATTCATTTACCTACCTCAGAGCCCATTCAAGGAGAGGGGTGGGATGGGGAACAAGGAATGATATAAAGCGGAATGAAGCTCTGGGGTCGCTCGCTACATTACAAGATTTGACAGGCCTTTGCCAGCCTTCAGCTTCTTTGTGTCTTTCACATAATAGAGAAACACAAACTGAGCAGCCTGTGATCTGGGGGTTGCACTATTAGACAGAGCAAACCCTTTGCAAATGCTAATAGTATTGTAGCATCCTGTCAGACAGCAACACAAAAAAGGATGTTGATTTTCACATGAACCAGAACAGACTCATTGTAAAGAAGGCTGCAATGAATGTTCCATCTCTAAACATCAAAAGCTACAGGCAATTGGCTTGTGGACATGAGGCAAACACTGCTTCCAATGTTCCTAAATATAGGGGGCATACTGTTACCTTAATACTTATTTCATGAGGCTGGCAAAGAGAGGGCAGTTGTTTGAAACAGAAGTGAAAATGGTTTTCAGTTATGATTTCTATAGTGAAATAATACCTAGATCTAAAGAGGCTTTTGTTGTACAGTTTACCGTTTTTCAGCAATCTGGAAGAGATAATCCTTTATGAAACATGAGTGTGCAGATTCACTCCAAGGTAGAGCTTCTGTCACTTCCAAATTGTAAGGTTGGTACTAATAGAACACAAACATGCTTGTCCTTTGCAGTTCTAAGGATGTGGCAGCTGTCAGTCCTGTCCAGTAATGCTCACTTAGTCAGGTGTTTCCTGAAAAGGTCTCTAAAATGGATGTAACACTCAAGCTTCTATTCTAAAACTTACTATAAAAGACCCTTTTCATTCAAACTTCACATATTCCCCTGTACTAATAATGGTATAAGGCAAGGTGTTATTGCACCACACTGACTAACCTTCTAAAGTTTGTTGTTGTCCTTTGGGTGAAAAACCTGAACAAAGCTCACTTTGCTGCTTGTCACTACAAAGGTTAGTTTAGAAAGCCATATTAAAGTCATATTGGGAAATCACCACTGTTCTGGAAGTCCTCTTGGAGCCCACAGACTTCCAAGAGCAGCAAATAAACAGTCTTCTATCAGTGTTCTGCAACACAAACACACAAGCATTTGCAGCTATGAGCAATGAACTGCTTTTCAGCAGACAGGACTAGAAATATTTCTGGAATTGGCACTGGAACAGCACCTAAAGCCGGTCCCAAGAAACTTCAGTCAATTTCAGAAATGTTTCTAGAACAATTTGTGAATTTGGCTCTAGGACTGTTTCATCAGTACCTTCAGAACTACTTCCTCAATCACTACTAGTCAAAACTAAAATAATGTCTCTGACTTTCAGCACTTCTTACAGAACAGCCTGGATAATTTCACCTTCTGATGTGTTGAAGCACTGAGGTGATGGCAGATGCAATCAAGATTTGTATACACAGAAATTTGCATGGGTTTTCCATTCCAGGGAAAACCACAGGATAAACAACCATTACAATCTCTGTACCATTTCAGCTTCTTCCCATCCTTTCTATATAGTACTTTATAGTACTTCCCATACTTTCTATATAGTACTATACTAAAAAATTCCTGGCAACAGCTACATGCTGTGAAAGCTCTGTGATAACAGCCATCTAGAACTCATAGCACTTGTGAAACTACAGCTTTAGGAGTTACCTATTGTGCAAAGGTTTTATAATACATTTAATTTATCTTACTGAATAAAAACTAGCAAGTGATTGATCATGGTCTATAAAGATTACTGCAAGGGAAGATGGATTACTGGACTAATTAAAAAATAGAACAGGATCCAAGAACTTTTAACTGACATTTAAAATGAAAAAGGTTCCTGGGATATGGTAAATCACTAAGATGGTAAGTTTTTTCAGATAGAAATCCCCATATTTCGACATTTCAAATTATGAAATCTCTTGCATCTTTTTAAATACAATTGCTAAGAATTACTAAGCTAAATTAAGATACATGAAAATTTACTAAAACTTTAGCCTTGGAACTACATCATAACTCAGCTTATGTTCAAAATATACTCAGCAAAGAACCAGATTCATGTGGCTTTGATGGTGAAAGAGCACACCAGTGTGTGTGAAATAACCAAGAACTTCATTGATGTATTCACCCTTTATGTTTGGTTTTTACACTTCTAAACATTTCCAAAATATTAATTTCTCTCATAGTCTGATAACTTAGAATGAGGTTACTAGTAACCACTGAGAAGGAGTAATTCCTGACCTTTGAAAAGACATTATTTGTATAATTTTTATGAAAAAGTGTCATGATACCTCTTGGCCATTAGTACTTAAACCTTGGCTTATAAAGGGTTCATTTTATAAAAACCAGAAATAACTTAGCATATCTACACAATAGTAATGAACATTCTTTGGAAATGAAATATCCATTTATGGAACATCAACAATATTTACATTTGGTGATTCTCCTTCCTAAACTCAAAAAGATACAGAAATTTCAGATTAGTCATTGCTCCTTACAATGAATTGCTGTCTCCAGAATCTGAAGGTAGCCTATGAAATACAGAAAAATATCATGAACTTGTGCAAGCCAGTTTGGAATAACATACTCTTCAGTACCACATGAATTTTAGGCACTTCAAATAATTGTGTTTTCTGTCTCAATACTGTTGTAATATTCAGCAAATCCTTATGCTGCTTGATATAAGATCTTTGTCTAAATGTATTACATAAATGGTACATTATTTATATAGTAAAGATAACAGTTGGTACAGTCACTGCTTACCTGGTGCTGACCCAGCTCTTCTCAATCAGACATTCTGATATCATTAACCTATACTGGTATCATTAATGTACATTTGTTCACAACTTAACAAACGAGAAAAAGAAGGTCAAAGTGACTTCTTGGTTAAGTGCAATAACACCGTGTTCAAAACCCACATTTTATTATTCCTTCAGTTACAGTTTTATTCAATAAATACCTAGTTTCCATGGAATACATCATGCTAAGTCTTAGATGAGCAGCACAGAGAAGTTGGAACTAAACCCATAGGAACATCACGCTAAAAGAAATGAGCGTTGGGCCACTGGATGCGATATTTTGCAACATTTACATTACACAGAAGTTTCAAACAGTGATCTCTAGGTAAATGCAAAAGTTTTTGTTTGTTTCTTCGGTTTTTTTTTACAAAGTACAGACTTCTTTCACTTGCTATACACAAAGGTGTCTACCTTCAAAGTTGGGCAAACTTACATTTCTGAAGTTATCTTCAGAGAATGGTCATGACAAAAGCCATTTTTTAATCTTTCAGTTCTTAAACACTCATTTTCAGGAATTAATTTTGAACAGAAAATCTCCAAACATTCAGTTAGATCACCCTGAAATATTTAACCTTTCAACATAATTTTAAGTTCTATGTTAGCTTTTTGTCCACATGGCTGAATATTTTATGTCCAAACATTTGGGGAACATCTTTCCAAACTTTGTATTGTTTCCTCTCAGAGCAAACCAAAAGAATATCTGTTGGAAAACATTCAGATTCCTCTCTTTTCATTTCTACATATTAAAATCAATTGTCTTTTCAAAAGGGAAAATAAATCCGGGTCAGTTTTTCAATGTACATAATCAGATAACTGCAACACAAACTGTTTCAGGCAACACCTTCTTCCACACAAGTATTCAGAAGTGTATCCAGACCATTTGTGGCAAAGTGTGGGCAGAGAAATGTGGTGGTGATTAACCACCAGGCACCTATGATAGAGAGCTTATATCATGCTTAAATTTGTCTGAAGTAATATTTCTATGGCAAAACAGAAAGGCAGTTTTCAGTGCCTTACTAATTTTACTGAATGATAGACATCAAGTGGGTGTGGAAGGACCTTGTGCATGACATTCTTATAGAAGTGATTTTGGTCTTACAGTAGCTATTAGTAAAAATTAAATTAATGACATTTTTCCTTTTTTTTTTAGTTAGGAAGTTGGAGAAGTTGGAATTGTACATTCTTTTTATATTTCACACCTATTCCATCAGGTTACTCTGTACCTATGGTGAAGGGAGGAGTTAACAAGGAAATCTGAGTCTGTGCAATCCCAGAAATGAAATGTAATCGGCTGACATTCAAGAGTAACAACATATATCAGGAAAGAACAGGTAAAAGGACCAGCTGCTGACATTATTTCCTGAGCCTAAACCTTTTAAGGTGTCATTGAATAGCAGTCTGTGCTTTCAGGTGAAAGAACTACAAGAATTGCTTGGCTGACATCTCTAAATAGTTTAGGAGTTTAACAAAATCCACCACTTCCTCTCAGGATGTCAATACAATGCTTTTAAATCTGTACCACAGTGATCAGCAAATGCTTCAACACAGAGCATAACAGATACAAATTACTTAGAAGGGCATTTTAATGTACATACAAATACTAAAATGTTATGTCAAACTCCCAGCATCATCTGCAGGCAAGAAAATGACAACAGATAAAATCATTTTATGAATCTGATCCAGCTCTACCATACAAGACACATACTAAAAATAACAAGCTTTTTTCCCCTTTCAGGAAAAAAAACCCCTTAAATGTACAACTTCAGCAAGCTCCCAAGTTATCTCATTAATACACAAATCAGATTCTTCTGTGCATGTAGCTTCAAAAATTAAACAAGCAGGTGGACTTTAACTGAACTTCTCAATCCCATGAGACATTATTTTCTTTCTCCTTCAACATTTCAGGATGCTCCCCAAAAGATAGGAAAGAGAATGGGACACAAAAGCCATTTCAATTCAGTCTTTGTGCAAGGTATCCTGGAGAAGGTTGCATTCTTGTGTAAAGTTGCTGTTGAAACAGAATGACAATTATTTTAAAATATGTACAAATGTATGACAGCACTTGAGCTTATGGATTTGAGAATTAACAGAAATGAGATTTGGAAATTACCTGCATGCAAATATTTTTGCAAATGATATATAGTGTCTTGAAGAAAAACAAAAGAACCAAAATGCTTCCATAGAAAAGTGTTCCATTAATTTTGATTCAAGCTAGTTATGGAATAAAATTTTCCTAATACAAATAAAAATATTGAACTGAAAGTAATCAGATAGCCTACAATGATTCCCAATACTTAAATAACTGGTCAGTAATTGTCTTTTTACTAAGTTTCATATCTGCTTGTAGTGTAAAAACTGCAAGTATCGCTCTGCAGATTAGAAGCAAGAAGCAGCAGCAGCCAGAGAATGGAATAAAACAAATAGGAATTTTCACAAAGTCTGTATGAAAAGATGCATTTAAATGAGATGGATGATTTTATATAGATCAATGAGATAACTGCAGCAATCTCTTTATGATCAAAACATGATTACCTGCTTGAACAATCTACTTTTCTTGATGGAGGGCTTCAATGAAGGCTTCAAGCTTCTCCTGGATTTCCCGAACTTTTTCTGGTGGAAATAAAAAGATCCCCGTTCAAATACTTATTACTATTAAGTACCTGAGGACAGGTTCCAAAAGAAAGGAAAACCCACACAAAAACCATGAACAAAAACATGCAAACACAAACAAAAATTAATGCTGTCATCGATATTACCCTAAGCATTTTGTTTCTCAGTTACAGAGAAACATTTACAACATTTTTCTGCATCAGAAAAAAGGAAACCCTGTCCAGTTTGAAGAACTCCTACAGACACATTTTATGACTATCCTGCTAATTTAATAACTCAAAAATTTCCTGAAGGAATCTAATACTAGAAATGTATTTCAAAAACCTGAAATTTCCATCAGATTATGCACAGCAGAACTTCTGTACACTTGTTACATGCAGGGAGCTGTTTGGTTTTAAATAATGCCCACTAGGCCCTTTCTTCTTTAACCACATGTCCTCATTCTCCACAGCAAATGTAACAAACACCACTAATCATTTTAAATAAAGTTGAAAGCTCATGCCCTTTCACCCAAGAGAATTTCAGGGAACCACATGTCAGTATGTCAGTATTCAGGACACCTCCTCCAAAGGGCACATATGATGTTAAGAATGTTTAAAACTTGCATTTTATTTTCTTGCATTTCAGTAGTAACCAGATGGATGTGGGCAGAATCTCATTTTATACAAAAACTAAATCTAGGAGTTTACTTCCCTAACAAAACAAGACTTGACCACAACTACAAATAGTTACTAGGAATGAAAAGGCAAAATAGATTGCAAAAAATCCAAGGGTTTAGGCATTTTTCCACTCTTTTCTCAATTCCATACAGCATTTGTCATCATATAACCTATTTGATTTATTAAATTGCTTATGAAGCAAGATTTAGAACACAGCTGGAATCCAAACCCTGTGAGATTTCCTGATTCGATCTCACCACATCCTCATTTGAAGCTCCTTCTGTGTGTGATTATAGGCATGAAAAACACACACTTCAGAAATATGAAGGAATGGGGGGAGAGCAATAGGACAGACAAAAATAAGTTAGATGAGCATAAACACAGACAAATATTTTTTTCCAGGCTAAAAATATTATTGGATTAAAGCCATATGTTCCCTTGTCTGAGATACAGGGTTTGAGCTTTTTTAAAAATACTTTTATTTTTTTTCTCTTTATCAATACCATATGTAATCAACTTTGCTGAGCTGAAGTAACAGCAAAACGAAAAGAATAATAAAACTATCAGCTTTAAATGGAATATGTAAACAAAAACAGAAAAAAATGACCTTTAAAGAGAACACTAATGTAGATATGGGAACTGAAAGTTTGATCTAACAAAATGACAACTGCACAAACAAACATAAAATCCATTTTAGAGTAAGAGTAATAATAACAAAAACAACTGAACAAACCCCTCCAGTCCTGTTCTAACAGAAGTAGAGAATTTTAGTGAGCATTTGAAATAAAGTATGGAAAATAGCTTGCATGAGTATGAAGAAACCTAAAGTTTCTCTCTTTATCTTGCAGCTCTGAGGTGATGAAGGGTAAGCCTCTGACACTTTCAACACTTCAGCATGCCCTCCCCAGTGGTGCTTATCTACAAACACAAGTACAGTGAAGCAGAATCACACTCAAGTCCTAGAGAAAACACCAAAAAAGCTTATTGAATTTCAGCTGATTTTTTTTCTCTTAAGGTACTTTGATATAAAATGAAGATTACAGTCAGTGTGAGGGCAAAAGCTGTACCCTGGTAATTAAGAAACAGCAGTAGTTGATTTTCACCAGGTTAAAAAAAAATTAATTCTGATTCAGTTCAGCAGAACCTTTGAAAGCCATCAATGAAAAAAAAGGTAGTCCTATGAGCACTTTTCCTTACTGAGCACATTCAAAGTGTTTTCACTACTATTTTTTAAATAAAAAAAAGAATATGCATTGTATGCCAGTATATAAACCTCTAGTGTATAGAAAATATTATTTCTATGACATTAATTCAGGAAACTTAATTAACTCAGCTTCCAATACTGTTGCTCTATGAATGTTTACAAAATCAGCCTTTGAAATAACATTCTACTATTTTGGACAGAAATAACATATTTTTTGACCACGCTATGCTGCATGGCGCTTTGACCAACCTGGAAGGTGCCCCTGACCACGGCAGGGAAGTTGGAATGAGATGATCTTTACTGTCCCTTCCAACTCCAAATATTCTATAATGATTCTGGGTTTACAGATCATTAATCTTGGACCCTGCTCTCCAAAATGAACAGCAGCTGCCCGTGATAACTGGGAATGAGATCTCATGACTCAGAAGATCTCTTTATGTTGTGCTTTCAGCAGTTTTCTGTGGCACCTTTTTTCCCAATCGCAACATGTTTTCCCAAGTGTGTTCTTTGTATTGATCAAGCCATTAGACCCAGTGAAAGCAGGCAGATTTAGCAGTATTAAGTGCAAGTATTTTCCTTTCTCAACCTCTTGCTAATGAAATATTGCAGCTTTGAAAATTAATAGCATCAGCAAAACCCTGTAATTATTATTTCACCCTTAAAAAAAGGTTTGTGCCAACAAATCTATTCTAATTTTCTGATTAAGGCATATTAAAATAACAGGATAGCAAATATGTATTCCACCAGAATATACTGAATCAGCTGTGTTTGCTCAGAGAACATGTATACTAAAATTGACTGCATACTATGAGCACTTTATTAGTTTTTATACTTGGACTGAATTGAAATGATTACTTAACTGTAGTAATTATGAGGTCTTGAGGTAATTTAATACTTTGAAATAATATGCTGGCTATTCTTAAAAAAGAACAGCTACAATGAGTGCCAAATAGCTGCAATTATTCATGCCGTGCCCTGTATTTTTAGCCATGGTAAAGCCTTTTGCAGCAGCAGATCCCAGGGAACCTGTAACACACTTCTGCAAGTCCATTCTGTAGCTCAGAGAAGCAGTCTGCTGGACTGGTTCACTTTTGAAATAGGCTGAGGGCAGAGTTATGCATTTACACAAGATTCATCTTAATAAACTAGTAAATATAAATGCTTGGATGGAATTCTAATAGAGGAGTGCAAGTGCAGGCCCTGCAGTTCTGGGGTAACTGTCCACAGTTTCATCAGCACCATGTGACTTTGTATGTGGAACTATTCATTCCCAAAATTCAAGAATCAGATGTTATCCAACTTTAGGGAAAGTGAAATGCACAAGCTCTGTACCCACATTTGTAGGACTTTGACTGACACTTAGATCAAGGTATCAGTCATTTATACTTGTAAATTACAGTACATTCTGTTTTGAGGGAAGTTTATCAGCATGCCAAACACAGAAAAGCATCTGGGTTTCAGGTAAGAATACTTATTGCAGAAGTAAATTTAGGGGTAGACTTAGAGACCTGTTGCTCTATGTCTTGTGACACTGTTTTTCCAAGGATAAGTAAACCACAGATTAAAAGCATTCAGCTTGCTAGCAAATTACTCCTGTAACTGGTTGAACTACCCAAGCTCTTTTATACAATGCTGCCATGTCACAAAGGGGACTTTAACAAAAGTGCTACACTTATTACAAGGTACTGTGTAAGTTTTAATACACATATTGCTTACAGTGGATTCTAGAAAGATGATGTGCTTGCTCTTTGCTAGCTCTAATGCAGACCTAAAGTTACAAATAAACAATTCTTCCAGCACCTGCTAAACACTGATCAAAAATCAAATTAAATCAATGAAGAATAACTGTAACTAAACCCTTGTTTCCATCTTAGAACAGTAAAATTCACAGGCCTAGGGGCCATGAATGGTTATTCTATTTCCCATTTACCCCATGTTTACCTAAAAGATAAGCTGGTTCATACATCAACTCATTATGCCTCTTGATCTGGTCATGAATATTCCCATAATCCTCCCTCCATATCCCATAAAACTTCACTGACAGAATGAGGAAATTCTTTATTCAGATGTCTTGAGATCCTCATTCATGCTCAGTCTCTCCTTATCTCCATATGAAATGATACTGCTACCCACTAATTTTCTTTTCATTAATCCTGTGATCCCAAATCTAAAAGGCTCAAAACCAGACTAATTGAACTGTAATGAGGATTTGGAATACACTGTGAATGCAGAAAGACACAGACACAGAGAGAGTTTGCTTTTCCTGCTATCATAACCTGGCCAGAAGGGAACCCCCCTGAAATATTCAGTCTTACAAGGAAGGTTTGCTTTCTGATTGCTGCCTCAGATATCCAAGCTTAGCTAGCTAGCAATAAACAGTGCTAAAATGAAACAGCTGAAGCAACTTATCAAGCAAATCTCCTGATGTAAGGCTGAATAATCCCAAATAAGAAACACAAATTACAAAAGCAAAGTGTATTACTGATTTATTTCAAATACACTCCTAGAGGCAAGAAAAGGTTTTCTTGTATTTTCCAGCTGTGTTAATTGGTTTACTAAGAGATGTGGCCTCTGTCCACAAAACCTGTCTTGCTTATGGTTTTGAAGATAAATTTATTTTGAGACATTCAAATACATATTCACCTGTAAAGAACCAATAATTTTAGCACAGAATTTTAAAAATGTTCATGTCTGTCTGTGCCAGAGTACATGAGTACTTTGGGCAAATCAAAAAGCTTTCCCTTTCCAATTAAAATGTGCACATATGATACCAAATTTCAACTGCAGCAACAAAAAAAAATCTAAGATATTTTTGGACACAAATCCATTTTTGTTTTGTACTTTGATGAAACCTACAGTATGAAATGACCACAAAAATGTGTTAATATCTTATAATAAATTCTCCTGTTCTACATTAAAGTGACTTCTATCTCCAACTCATGTTTACATGGCTTTGATATTTGAAAGCTCATGCTTGTTGCTCCTTTTGCTCTGGATTGTGTTTAGACTTGAGTTCTCCCCTTCCCTTTTTTTTTTTTTCCACCTTCCTTCCATTCTTAATCCCCTCCTTGCCTATAAACATTCTCACTGCTTGCTGTGCTACTTCTATGTTATGGTTAGTTAACCACAGAGGCAGAAATTCAGAATTTACTGCTGCGAATGCATCATCTTTCCTCTAGTAAAAGGGAAAGCCCTGTCAGTCAGAACTCATCACAATGCCCAGAAATACACCATTAAAACTAGAGATGTCAATCCAAAGTTTTCTATTGAAAGCTGATTTTTACCTAAGGGCTATCTAAACCACAAACTCCATAGTTGTAAAAACCCCTATGAACAGTCAGGTAGAGAAGGGGGGAGGGAGGAATTATCTCTTTGGAGTTCAGCCTTTTGTGCCACATTCCTTGATTTTCTAAGGGCCATGTGCAAGCCTTAGCTCTTGTTAAAATGGTATGAGATAGCACACTCCCAGGCACTCCAAATAATGCCTCAGAAAGCAGAGTTCCCAGCCACAGTTACCTGCAGCAACACGCTTACTCAGGCTTCGTGCAAACACTGCCGTAATTCCCTGATCACTGCAAGGTCATGTCCTGCTGAATTTTAGAAAATCCTTTGAAATTATCTATCACATATTTTGCCAGTTTCCTCTTGTTCACATACCATATTTTCCTCTGGATAAGACAGAGAGGAAAGCTAAAGTTTTAAGGGGGAAGAAGGAAAAAAAGGCAAAACCACCCAGGCTGCCCTTAAAGAGACAGAACATAATTTGTCAGCTGCAAAGACAGATTTATAAGTAGAGGGCCCCCTCTGTTCCTTTAAGGCTGCAAAACAGATGGGAAGTGAATGGACAGTCAAAGGGTCAAGAAAACACATGGGAGGTGCTGCTTGTATGCTGTATGTATGTTCCCAGCAAAAGAAAGAGGTCAAGATTGTAACTGCATGGCTGGGTGCTGGAAAGGTCTTTTCTTTAAGCTGTTACAAAGACAAACGCTGTTCTTCATCCTGCTGTCAAACTGCTATAAATATTGTTTGTCAAGAGAGTTTCAGCAGCTAAAAGTTTTTTTTTTAAAAAGGCTGAGCAGGAGGATGAATCATGTGAATGATTCTTAAACAATTAGCTCATTAGTGTAATAAAAGCACTGCAGAATCCTGAAAAGTTTAAATGGAATTTATAATAGTTCATCTAGTAAATCCATGAATCATTAAGAATATACAACCTTTAAAATGCAAGCTTGCAGAATGTAGCTGTCATGGTCATTAGTTACCAGTAGTTAGACTGAATGAAGATGCCAACTGACGCTACATTGTAGTACCTGTCCTTAAATGTTATGTTTTTTGTATGTGTTGCAATCTATCAGGACATTTGAATTTGCATCCAGTTTGATCTCCTTTTGCATGGCCATAACAGGAGAAAACGTCAAGGACCCTGTTTCCTACAAAGATACAGTTTTGTTTTCCCTGCTGTAGGCAAATCAATCTCTTAAATAGGAACAGATCACCTCCAAATTGTATATTTAGCCTGATGTAGAAATATAATAAAATCAAGAAAAAAACCCCAAGTCACAGCTGCCATCACTGAAGTTACTTTGTTGCAAGTATTACTATCACATGAATTATTAATCCCTTCATAGGACACCTGAACAAAGCTGTCAGCAGCCTGTATGAAACAGTATTACCTTTATTTCACACTGGAGATAACCAGGCAGCAGCAGAAGCAGCTTGTCCGAAAACACTTCAGCTATTTTTGCAAGCTACTGAGCACTGCAACAATATTTTAGCATTACTAACAATGATCTTCAGCCCCAGAAATGGTAACTGTGTATTGTGCTGTTGAAATAGTAGATTAATAATCAATGTCTTGATCTATAGCTGCTCCAGATTCACTGGCCAGAGCTCTCAGTTTAACAAAACAGTTTTGGCCACACATTTGCCCCCTCTTTGGTGGAATAGAACAGAAGCTGGTTGAGCTTCTTGGAGCAATCCCTGGGGCTCCTCAGTTGGTAAGCAAGAAATCCTGTCTCTGACAGAGCATTTCAGAACTGAACTATGGGGCTAAAGCAAAACTGACAATTATGTAGACTACTGACTTTATACAACAGACATTTCCATGAGCTATTCATGCTCATGGAAATTCTGCTTGTCTACAGAAGGAAACAAAATATTACCAAACTGTGATGTGAGGTCACAAACTATTTCTACACTGTCACTGAGGTTAGCCTAATGTCCCAGTGATCATTATCCTGTATTAAGTTGCAAGTTTATGAGAGTCACAAGGTCTGCAATATCAAGGTAGGACTTGGGCATCTTTCAGTCCTCTGCCTCCATCTCAGATGTTTTAATTAAAACTGCTCTAATAACTCAGCCTTTCAACAGAACTTAGCTGTGTTGCTTACTGGACAGCTGGAAAGAGCACAGTAGCAGAATGACAAAGCAACCTTATAAAACAATCTCATACTTTGAATCAGACTTACAGATACAGGAAGATTGAACTTCCAAATCTAAACTGTTAAACTAGAATGAATCAGAACATGGTGATGCTCATTATTTTGTGTGCAAACAGTGAAAAGCATAGAGGCAAATCAGAAATACTACCCAACAATTCATCCAGTGATGTAACAAAAGAGAAACTTTTCCTTATGCAGAAAGTATTTACACAGTGATGAAGATAAACTACTTATGTTAAGGCTACTGCAACCTTAAGGCTATAAAACTGTAAAGACTTTAACATAGAAAATAACTGATATATTTTTGGGTGTTTCTCCACCCAAAAAAAAGCATACTCAGTAATTAGTTAGATAATGAAGTAATATACCATCACGACCGTTTAAGTGTCTCTAGAATATGGGAGAAAATGAAATGATGATTAGACGAAATTTTTAGATCATAACAATGGTTAATAGTTGGAAATTTAAGTCACTTTATCCAAATGGTTCTATTATTTTTTCTTTGCTGTAATTCCTATGGGCAGAGTGGAGTCTACTACAATTGACAATGTACAACATGCATGACACTGACCTCTCCAGCTTTTGGAAATGGGAATGTTACATTCCACAGCTCCATACTGCTTTAGAACAAAAGCATATATTGGTCCATTTACAAGCCTGTAATTTATACCAATAGTAAATCTCTCCATGATAAGTAAATCTCTCCATGATAAGTACTTAAATTTTGATTAATAAGTACCCTCACAAGGAACCAGTACTAAAGAGAAAATAGCATCCAATTAGATGTTTTGATCCTTGCATCATTCAGAAAATTTTAGCAAAAAAATAAATTCAGCAGACAACACCACAATGACCCTCAAGTACAAGAGACATGGGTCTAGAGAAAGATTAATAGGCATTAAACATGTCATTATTCATGTAGCAGTTTATCACTATTTTTCAATGTCAACTTTAAGTGATAGGCTTCTTTTAGTCAGTGACAAATGCGGTGAACTTTGTAAGGATCCGTTTTAGGACCTGGACATCAGTGCCTAACTCTTCATCAATAACTAAGAAATCACAGCAGACAGGCTTTGGTCATCTGGGATTCTTAAGTTAAGTAAACCATCACTCCATCACAGGATGTCTGCAAGTGATGTATGTTCTCCCTTGAGGATTACTTCCCTCTGTGAGAAGATGCAGCCTTCTAAAGCACTTTCTGCCATGACACAAAGCAGGAACTACCTTATCTGCACTTTGACACACAGACCATCCTACACATTCTTCTGATTTTAATTCATTAGTTTCATGCTGCTGCCCCAAAACTCAAGAGAAAAAAAAAAAAAGAACTTGAACAGTTAACCAGTGTCTTTCACATCAAGGTACACTTGCTTGGGTTGATTTCTTAAATTATCTGCAGGGAGTTAAAAACATGAGAGTCATACAAAAATAATTAATTTGCATTCTAACAGGAAGTTTGCAAGTCTACTGTGAGATACTGCTTGGGTTCAAACTTAGGGGAAATTGAAGACATGACCATACAGACTGATTCCAAGCACCCTGTTCCCCAAGTTCCTGCATCACAGAGCACCAGGAGCCCTACAGAGCTCCAAGGGAGCCCAGGAATCATGCTGCCACCAGCACACTGGTGACACCAGCACAAGCCTGAACTCGTTAAGAAACAGACAGCCCACACTTTGTGACTGATTGAGATTTGGGCAGAAACCAATGTGCTCTAAATGACAAGCAGCCCCTGATAAGACACAGACCATGCCAATGTCCTCAGGGAAGCTGCTGGCAGGGGACTGTGAAGACAGCAGCTCCCTGCACATGCTTAACAGAAATTGGAGATCTGTTGAGGATTCCCAGAGGGAAATCTCTGGGTAGAAGGCCACACCATCTTCCTGGTGTAATGTTCTGCCAGCTCAGGATGAGATGAGTGAGTGCTCCTCCATGCTATGACCAGGGGAAAGGAGAATGAGACTAAAGCAAGACTGCTGACACCTCTGGAATTGTCTTACAACTATGAAGTAACCATATTTTTACTTAAATAGCTTCTAAAATTCCAATATTTAGGCACTGTGGAAGAAGTAAGAGCACAAAATAACTGTAATTAATCAGATTCTAATAAAATTACTCCTCCATTTGCACTTCCCAAGATCCTTTCCTCTTTCCTATATCTATCTTTGGGCAGCAAGGGTGACATTCAAGTATCTTGAAAATTATACCTTTTTTCTGTATCTTGTGAACACTGAAAACCATACTGCTTCTGATTTAAGAACTACTAACCACTGCCTTTTGAGCTGTTTTGTCTGCCTCTAGTTTCTACAGGAAAATTGCCTATGATCTGCTTATTTGAGAGATCTTTCCCCCTACAGCTGAGCTTTGCCCCTATGAAACACTGTGACCTTTTTTAAAAAAAGTTAAAGCTCATAATAGAAGAGCAAATGGAAGCAAAGGCTTTAGAAAGTCAAGTCAAAGCCTGATTTTAAGGAGCACATGTAACCAACAATGTCATGAAGGATGGAGGTCAAATCAAAACACGATTGGCAGTCATCTGAAGGAACTGAAATTTAATTAGGCTACAGTAATGACCACAGTATAGGATTACTTTCACACAACATTTGTGTTCTACAGCTAACAGCAATGAAAGAAAAAATGTAACCATGGAGCAAGTAATTATATGCAAAGTACTCTTCACAGACTTTATCCCCAACTTTGAATAAATGCATAACAAAAAAGGGGACTCACTTGGATTAAAACCAGTTTGTTACACAGAACAGACACAACAGAACCCACTCAGCTTAGCCAAATCACAGGAACTTCAGGCCCTGAGTCAGCAACTTGCATATGGAAGTGCCAACCTTAGCTTTCTAACTCCATTAAAATGGGAAGTTTATTATATGACTATATGATATTAAATAATTCATGCTCCAAGTTGGCAAATGGCTTACATTCAACAAAAGAAAAAGTAAATAAAAAATTTAATGCTGTGACTGCAAAGCAATGACTTTAGATATAAAACTTGAAAGTATTTCACTGTAACTCTGGTTTGCTTAGTTTTTATATGTTTTAGTCTTTACAAGAAAATAATTAAGTTCTGCAAACTATTACATTTCATAGCTTACAAACGTATGACAGAATTGAAACAAATGGCCCTAAGCTGTATTTTCTTCATGTGAGGGCTTACTCCTCAAATGTTTCAAAAAGCTTTTGTGCAGAACAAAGTCTCAGCTAGCCCACGACACCTGTACAGGTGTCAACATTACTGACAAATGAACTTGGAGGCTGATCCATTCACATTCATTCCTAGCAATTTCAGAATCAAGTTTCCACAGGCATTCCCACCTCCTGCCAATGACTCTCCCATGCACATGGTTTTACTTATAATTTGGTGAAGAACTGGGTTTTCTTTTCCAACTTGTGAGGACACAGGATATTGGATGAATAGTATGCTGACCTAGGAAAGATGCTTTGTATGTACTATGTTTTGTTTATCCTGTGGCTTTGCAACATTCATAGTTTTGCTGTCCAAAAGGACTAAAAGGAGAAGAACTAAATGAAGATAGGACATATGTATTTCGTTTGGGTCTGTGAGATTCCAAGTGAATGGCAATGCTCCTGCTGCCTGTCTGAAGCTTGGATTCACCTGAAGCACTCAACATCTATGTGCACCACCTAGGAGGCTTTAGGTGCTACTGCAATAGGCAGAGACGGCACTTAGCTTTAGGATAAGACACTGAAGATCCACTTCCTTTCTGAAATGATTACAGGATTCAATTCCTAACAGTCTTTTCTTAATAAAGCTTACTAAACTAGTACTTTCCACGCAGGTGCTAACCAGAAATATTCAGCTGAGAAAAAAAAAATGACCGTCCTTTACAATCTTCATAAATTACATGTCATACAAACAAACCAGAAAACCCCGAGGGGGAGTGGAGAACAAGAGGGACCAGGGACAGGCAAGCGGCATCTTCTCGCCGGCAGCGGGAGTGGAGCCCCGGGAGGGGAGCCCCGGGATAGGAGCCCCGGGACGGGAGCCCCGGGACGGGAGCCCCGGGATGGGAGCACCGGGACGGGAGCACCGGGACGGGAGCCCCGGGATAGGAGCACCGGGATAGGAGCACCGGGACGGGAGCCCCGGGATAGGAGCACCGGGACGGGAGCCCCGGGATAGGAGCCCCGGGACGGGAGCCCCGGGATAGGAGCACCGGGATAGGAGCACCGGGACGGGAGCCCCGGGATAGGAGCACCGGGACGGGAGCCCCGGGATAGGAGCACCGGGATAGGAGCACCGGGACGGGAGCCCCGGGATAGGAGCACCGGGACGGGAGCCCCGGGATAGGAGCACCGGGATAGGAGCACCGGGACGGGAGCCCCGGGACGGGAGCCCCGGGACGGGAGCACCGGGATAGGAGCACCGGGACGGGAGCCCCGGGATAGGAGCACCGGGACGGGAGCCCCGGGATAGGAGCACCGGGATAGGAGCCCCGGGACGGGAGCCCCGCGCTCCCTCCGCGGCCGCTCAGCGCCACCGCACGGTCGGCACCGGCACCGGCGGAGCTCGCTCCAGCTGCTCCGGCCCCGCGGGGAAACGCAGCTCGGCCGGCACAGAGACATCGTGCGATCAGTGAGATACATCTGCCAAGTGTTTTACTGGGAACTCAACATTTTCAACAATTCCTATGTTATAAATAGTCTACAGAAAGGTATGATTTATCCACGTGCTATCAGGTATTTCTGCTGAACTTACTAGTCTGTCATTTGTGTTAAAAATAAAACAGCAGAAAATACATTATTCATGTTGAATTCTTTCACCTAGGTATTATTTTCCTATTGCCCAATACTGAAGAACATAATTAATACAGTTATAGGGAAGGTGTGACTTCAAATAATTGTCTTTTATAAATAACCAACCAAATGCCATTTTAAAATACAGAGAACATTTAAAACCTTCAGTAACTTCAGAGGCAGCCTGCAGGAATGTTCAATATCATTCACTTTAGAAAGTTAAACACAATTACAGAAGAAAACAGTAGGAACTTGCAAATACTGCAAATGTTCACTTATAAAATTAAAGGTCATATATTGACTCATCCATTTTCAAAGGTACTCTAGAAATAAAGGGTAATTAATATCCAAAAAAAAGAGCAAGTGGAAAAGATTTGTGTAGAGGTGCACACACTTGTGTGTAACAGCTGCAGGAATTTGAAGGGACTGACTTGCCACCATTAGATTTTCCCTCCAGCCCAAAGCAGTGCCTTAAAGCCACCAATACAAACAGGGCAGTCTTGCAAAGAGGCTTTTCTGTGAAAGTCTTCCTATAAAATATTAATGTTTACCATTGTACTTTCAGCTCTCCTTCTATCCAATTTTACTTCTTATGGAACACCTAAGAAGCATATTTAAGATACTGATATAGCTAAGCA
Organism: Agelaius phoeniceus; assembly: GCF_051311805.1. Taxonomy (NCBI): domain Eukaryota; kingdom Metazoa; phylum Chordata; class Aves; order Passeriformes; family Icteridae; genus Agelaius; species Agelaius phoeniceus. Next base: position 15,425,693 of record NC_135274.1, read on the forward strand.
AATACTTAGTTGTGTGAAATATAAATTTCAAATCAAAGTATTTTGTCCGTCAGCAATGAGCACAATCAAGATGCAGGTGCCAACCAGAAAGTAAATGTAATTCCTCCTATTTCTGTCCAAGTCAGGGCTATGTTTCCCAAATGCCAGACAACTTTGGTGAAGAGCTTCAATAAAAATAATCCTCCAGAGTTATGAAGGAGGTTGTGAACAACTGCATTAAAACAGGTTCCTATCAACTGCTGAATAAGCCTACAGAACCCAGTTTGGCATGTAAGAGACAGATAGCAAATTACTCTTGTTTCTGAATCCTTATAATAAAAAACCAATAAATATATCTCAACTGTATCTACAGTTTTAAAACAGGACAAGAAAAGGAAAATATCATGGCTGTTACTTTTCGCATAAGAACTTGGGAGTTGTAGCAGATAGGTCACTGCAGCATTAGCTCACTGTTCAGTAACTGGCAAAAGAGGAAACAGACTACAAGGAATTACTGTAAAAAGACCAGAATAAAACCCAGAAAGCATCATAACACAGGTGTATAAATCCATAATGTAGATACATTTCAAATATTTTGTGCAAGGTCTGCTCTTTCACCTCAAAAGGGGTTTAGTGGAACTAGGAAAGAGAAGAGTGGCAAGGCTGATTGAAACCAGGAAAAAATATCCATGCAAAGAGCAGCTACACCATAAGAACTTTTCAAGTCAGAAAAAAGAACATCAAGTGCAGGTAGCATACACGTCTGTGAAGTCATGAATGGCAAAAAAAATGAAAAGAAAAAGATTACTGAATGTTTTTCACAGTGCAAGAATTAAGGAGAACCAAATGAAACTGGCAGGTGGCTCAGAAACAAACAAAAGGAAGTACTTTTTCTCACAATGTGTAGTTGAACCCTGGAACTAATTGCCACAGGATGTTGCAGATGCCAAAGTTTACATGAGTTCAAAAAGCAATTAGAGAAATTCACAGGAGGAAAAAAAAAACCTCCATGAATACCTATTAATCACAAAGATATTACCTCAGGATTAGGAAATCTTGGAACCGCAGACTGGGCTGCTGTGAGAGCACAACAGGCAAGAACTACTGTGTGCTTATGCTGTTCCCACGCCTGCTCACTGCCAGGGTCAGGACTCTGGGACACATCAACCACAGGTGTATCTTTCAGTACAAGCATTCTCATAGAGTGATTGCATTTTAGACATTTTTTAATTCAATTTTCCCAATTCAGCTGTTCATACTTTCCTCTGCCCCTTTTTGCACCTCATGATCCTTTCTTCCCAACGGACTCTAATTCTAGGGTTTCTCTATTTCCATAAACTTAGTAACCTTTCACTGGTACAAGTATCATGATGATATTTATGTTAAGGAGTATATTTATGTTACATGTAAAGCATATTTTTGAAGAAAAGCATCCTTCAGTATATTAAAAAATTAATAATTTGTTCAAAGATCTGTTTACACTCTTTAAAATACCTAGAATAAAACTTGAGATATCAACAGTGAGAAGCAGCAAGATTCAGGGCATAAATGTCATATAAGGAATATTCTTATATAGGATTAAAGTACCATTCAAGGTTGTAGAACACAGACAACAAAACCTGCTCAAGTAAGTTTTGAGTCCTGTGTGAGCTCTCATCATGAGACTTGGTCACCCGTGTGAGTAATAGCCATTAACCAGTATCCTGAATAAACAATAAAACACTTTCAGTGCTTCAGCACTAAAAGACTGATAAAACAGCAGTGAGACAGTGTTCCCATATAATCAGCATCAAGAGGAGTCATCCCAACTTCAGGTATATAAATAATTTACATTTGCAAGTCGAGTTTCTAATCAGGAAGTGAATCCCAGCCCCATATTTACAAACTTAGTCTGGAAATTAGAAGTCTATTTGTAACCACCAGAAGAATGACATCCTGGAACATGTTTTCAGTGTCAATAGAGAGCCCCAACAAGTAACTGATTTGAAGACAGAGCTCCAGATATTCGAATCAGCTGGGTTATATAAACACAGCTGCATGGAACAGAGAGACTGGACTTTGTGGCTCAGGAGATCACTGCCCTTCCTAATTAAAATACCAATATACTTTATGAAAGTGTGTCACAAGAGTCAGGATTTTTTCCTTTAGGAGAGTCCTGAACTTTACTAAGTGCTACTAGAATGAAATTACAGCCATCTGAGAGTTCAATGCTCTATGCTATCAAAATCTACCTCAGGGGTATAAAAAAAATCCTCTGCACCTTAGAAAAGCATTCTGTTCACCAAGGGAAATGCAAAGAACCCCCCTTTTCCAGTCATATTCCCATAAAAATCACTTAGCAATAAAAGCATGCAGAAAGAACACAGCTGATCTGAGTACAGAGCTAAGCAGTGGCAGTTTTAAAATCTTCCCACAGGTACAATAAAGCAGAACATGTCATCATACATTGTTTTGCACCGAGTTACAATTATTTCTTTAGAATAATGTGTGGGGGATCTGTGACCTCCTGAATTTAAAGAAGTACAGTGCAGTGACATGTTTTTGCTACACAGTAATTTATGAAATGCAAACTACACACTTCAAGCATTTATACCAGTGCACTGACACCTCAGGTTATGAACACACACAGGCTGCTCCTACAGGTCTAGTCTTAGTTTACAAAATAATGACCTCAGCTGCCACTGCTTTGAAATGGGAGCCTATTACTGAGGCTGGGGAAAAGCAAAGTTGACAATACAAAAATTCTAAGTCAATTTCAGTGCAAAATAAAGACACGCTAATTTAAACATCATGGGCATGGTTAGGGTTTTTAAATTTTGTTTTAAAACACTGAATACTTGAGGATAAATCAAAACCGCCAAGGTTCCCTCTATACCAGTGTTTGTGCAGGAAAAAAGCCCAAAAAATCAGCATCCAGCATCAAAGCAATAAAGCAAGCAGCACTGCTGGAAAAAGAGAACTTCCTCAATTTTTTCCTTCAAAAAGTCTGCATCCTACTATGTAGCTACCACTCTTTTTACCTCAACATATATAGAGAGGAGGAGAACCTCTTATGCTGTAAAACACGTCCTACCTACTCCAAAAGACTGTTTACATAAAAGTTGATACAGGATTTCAAAAGCCACACAGGATGTTTAGAAAAATTATGCACCTATCATGAAAATTATAGAGTCATAGCACCTGTTTCAGAGATCAGTCAAGAAAACCTAGGCAATTTGCCCTAGATCACCAAAACTCCTATTCACAATTCCAAAATATTACATTTTCTAAAGGAAAACAAACACAATTCACTGGGATTTCAGTAACAATACTTCCAAAGAGTATTTTCAGTATTTTTAGTGTAGCCAAACCAGCACTATTAAAAAGAAATACTTAAGATTTTGAGTTTATTTTAAACAAAACATTTACTTTATATTACATTTTGGATGTAAAATATGAAAATTATGATTCATATTTAGGTAACTAACACCTATTGCAGACTTCTCTGTCCTACTGAACCCTGGATATAAGAACTTTCCTAATTACTTTGCTAATTGAAGGAAAAAACACTGATCACAATATTAATTTATTCTGAATTAAATATCCCAAGTCATACTTTAAGACAAAAATTAGTTTCTACATCAAACACAAAACAGAGATCTAAGAAGAATGCTCACCTGTGATGTGAACATGCAGGTATTTATGTAACTACAGGAGACAACCTCAACCTGGACTGTCACCTTAACAACTTTCACTGTTTAAAATTTTATTATATTAATCATAAAACCCTAATGGTTTTTGAGTACTTTTTGAGTTACCCAGAGCATTAAACTACTGTAATCCCTCTGGAAGAGGAATCGCCCTTAAATATTACTCTGTTTTAACTACATTTTTTCAATATATTTATATAAATGAAGTTACATCTAGTGTAAATTATATTATCACACTATACTACCTATGTTCACCTTAGAATCAGTAAGATCTGACCATATTTAAGAAAAAAATCTGTATGATATTAAATAAATGCCAGCACATAAACAAGCCACATCACACTGAATGTTCTCAAGAACCGTGGTAGAATTTACTTCATTTCAAGCTCACTTCAAAACACTGTAGAGTGAGTACTCACTGAGATCTTCTGCAAGCTGGACTCTCTTGCCAGTTAGGAGCATCACCTTCTTTTCATTGTCTTCAGCAAAATCTTCAAGCACTTCCTTTACATTCTTCTCCAAGCGCCTAACTGTAAAAAAACAAAAAAACAAAGCAACCAAAAAAAAGTAAATGGCAACACTTTTGCAATTCCAATGACCTAAGGACAGAATTTTGGGAAGGTCTGTTGGAGATACAATATATATTACCATACTTATTAACCTGATAGGAGAAAAAGCAAACTTCTGAACATTTAATGGCCCTTCTTTGGGCCATGAAGAATGGAAATTCTTTGAGAAAGATTTTTAAATTTCGAAGGGTATTTCCCCTCTAAGCAAAATTATTACTGGATGACTTTTGTTAGAAGGAGATAATTTTTTGTTTCAAGCCCTTCCAGTGACTGAGCCTTACCTTCAGTGTTGGTGAGCTGCTGCCTCAGGGTATTTGCTGTAATGGCCAGCATTCGCTGTATCCGCCAGAAGAGGACGATGTCATTACATTCGAGCTGGAAGGACAGAACTTGTGGGGTCAGACCAGTGTCCAGTGAACATCCTACACACACAAGAATCTCTTGACATTTTTAGCAGTAATTGTAACCTCATGTATATATATCCAGACATTGCACAAAAACCCCACAGAATTACTGGTGTAGGTAACAAGGAAACACATCAAAAATACTTCACAAGAACCACATCAGCCTTATTTAACGCACTGCATCACCTTCATGTCTGCTATTTTCAACAGAGAGAGCTGTATCATGGAAAACCATGGAAAAACAATTTGCACACACTTTATGCAGGCTGGGGAGTGTAACCTAATGCTCACTGGAACACCACAGCTGGTAGCAAATTCACTGAGAGACAAGAGCTGAGCTCCAGGCTGTGCCTCCCTGCATGACAAATGCTTCTGAAGACACGGCTGGGCCAAGAGCTGTATTTATTAACAACAGAAGAGACAGTTTCTACACCTGCAAGGATGGCAGGAGGGAGCATTAAGTTCACATTAGAGCACCTTAAAAAAGACAGGAACATGATTAGGAGTTTAAGTGTCATAAAGAGGGAGCTCTCCATATTGTGATCTCCTTCTCTCTTATCTCTTACAGGCAAAGGTATTTCTAAAGTAACAAATATTTTTGGCTTCATGGCTTATTAAGAGAAAAAGTGAGGACCTCTATCTTTCCAGCAATTTCTCTTTGATTTAAAATATAATGGTAAGAAAATAGTGTATTCTTTGAGTGATTTGATGCATACTGTCATTTCTTGCACAAGCTTGGGTTTACAAAACTGGAAAAGTTATTTATAAAGACCTGTTTGGAAACTTCATAGCTGTTCATTTTTTTCCCCATTGATCACACATGGTTCAAAGCATTAACCATAAACATTTACTGACCATAGTTTTCCTGTAAATCCATACGGATGTTTTCTAAATTTTTTTGTATAAGTGAAGCAAATAACTATCAATGGGAAAGTGGGAGAAATGGCTATCAAAAATATATCAACAGCTGTACACTACTAGTTTTAATGGTGCATTTTAATGCACATGGACTAGAAACAGATGTTTAGGTCAAGGCTGATACCTAGTGGTCATTTTACACAATTACCACCAGGATGGCATTTTATCCATTACAAGCCCCATGTAAAACGTATCTGAGATCACCAGCTATCTGGCCAGGTTACTTTGAAGTACTTTTAGATTTTTTTTCAGCTGAAATAGAAATATTAAGGCAAAACACCAGTGTAGATGAAGTACATCTGTTCTTTAATTTACCTCTGAGTCCACAAAATGCCTCTGATAATAATAGAAGCCTCTTCGACATAGATTGCAGTGGTTCAAAGCAGACTTCAGGAAGTATCTTCTATAAATTTGGTGCCATGTGTCTTTAATCTAGAAAAAGAGTATTTAAATTTGTCTAAATAAATAAATACATACACTCACTATCATGCTTAGATTAATGATTGCATTTAATTTTAAAATATAACTCCAAATTCCACTGTTCCTATCATGTAACATGCATCTAAATATTTCTCAGCAATTTGTCTGCAACTGGGATATGATTAATGTGTTAGTTACACTTGGCAAACACTACAGATGACTTGTCAGTTTAAAAACCTACTCTTCCATGAACATAACCGAATGCTTAAAAATACAGTTTGTGGCCAAAACACGTTTAAATTATATACTAGAAAACATTCTTTACATTAACACTGAGAACACATTTTTGAGTTGTACCCATTAATTTACCAATTAAACCAGATTAAAGCTTAGAGAAATATTTAATGGGTCTTACGTAAACAAACATTTATAACTTTTCTTGATTAGGTTTATTATGTTTCAATTCTTCAAAATTAAACATGTGTATCAAGACGCCTCTCTGGAAAACCCATAAAACATAATTAAGAAAATCAGTTGCTTAGCTAGATAAACCTCAATTTGCACTCAGCCTCCTCATGTAGAAGATGTGGATCACTACTATGACCTTTATAAAAAATGCTAAGTGCTGTATAGGAAAGAAGCAGCAGATATTACAACTCTTCTTCCTAGGAGAAGTGCATGTATTAATGGTGCAAAGGTAGCCAAAGTTATTGCAGAAAATAAATCACTGCTATAGGAAATCTACATCTATTACTTATTAATGTCTGAATTCTCATTTAAAATCTCACATTTAATTAGATAACAGGTCTAATTACCCTTAGGGGCCTTTCACTGCAATGAGATATGTAATTTTCCAGAACATATCAGATGTACAATACAATCCCTTGGGACACTAAAAAAAATCCTGCCTTTTTCTAAGTATTTAAAAAAAATTTTCTCTCTCTTCATTGTACTAATGAACTGTAAACTTCACATACAACCACACTGAAAGCTGTAGGATACACAGTATGTTTTTACTGTAACTTGCTCACAAAGGCCTTGATTACATCTGAACAATAATTTCTAACAAGCTTTGTAACAATGTAGGCAAGAAAGTCTGCTCAGCAGATTCTGATTCCAGTCTAAAGGGACAGATTCCAAAGTGCTGCACAGCCTTTGTCTGCCAGCCAACAGAAGTGTGTGAATTGCGTGCAAGCAGTCACTTAATGATTTGTCTGGAAACATCTGCACTACAAACTCAGTATTCAGATGAAATCTTTTCTTTGGCATCTAGAAAACATTCAGATGTTCACAGGGGGCTTCCATGTGTCTTGTTACAACCCTGCATCTCACCAGACATGGATCCACTGCTACTCCTCTTGCTTCCAGATTCTTTCTGACAGTCGTTACTTCATCATTTGCCAGATAAGCTGGATGATCTTCATTGCACTTGATTAATTTCTCAAGTTCATTTTTTGTTTCATTACGAATATTCTAGGATATAAATGATTAGTTGGAATTTATTATTAGCGACAGAGAAGTCATCAGCCCCTACCCAATAAACACTCGATTTGCTTAATAAGCCAGGGCAGAAAAAACCTCTGACACTATTAACTATTACTTTTAAGTTACTTCAAAAGGAATTTGTGCAAAGACACATCAAATATAGCATTTTTAATGGATAATTCACTGTCAATTTAATTATTTTCTCTTTTCATTATACACAGAAATGCAGAACAAGAATAGAAGGGGGGGAAAAAATCATTGGTGTTAGCCCCCTTTTCCCTAGATGAATATCTGCTAGCAGGTTTCACATTCATATATCACTTGTGACATTGATTAAAACTGTAATTTTTGACTATTAGCTAGCAGGAACTCTCCATGGGTTCATACCTTTAAACTGCTGTTCATAAAAGTCAACTAATATAGGCTGAAGTCACTACCATGCTCCAATAGCTGGCTGCATATAGCTGACTGTAAAACTCCTTTCTCCAAAACAATTACTTCCTACTCTATCCTTTTAAATTCTGCTTACTTCTTTAAACTATGAATCAGTTTGAGAAACATCTAGGAAAAGTAATATAAAAAGCCTATCATCTCTGGGCATTCAACAAAAGGTGCAATTAAAATTCAAAGGAAATTTCCAAAAGTTATGAGCAAATAAAAGGAGATGTTATGATAATGCTCTCCCATACTCATTAAATCCAAATAGAGCATGACAGGAAACTGCATCTGACTTCTGTTTAGAAGGCAGGCATGAAAAGTATAGAAGAGAATAGCCCAGTTTGCACCTGCTTACATTGATTTCTTTCTACTGCAAGAACTTCAATACACAGGTCAATGGCATAATAGCAAAGATGTAATTCAGCTGAAAATTGGAAAACAGTTTACAAGTCACTCTGTAGATGGAGCATGGAAATGTATACTAAATTCTCCATGCTATTTAAAACAATGACAAGTGAGGTTTTTTTGTAGTCATCTAAATAGTGTGAAGAGAATTGGTAGTTTTAAATTTATTGAGTAATAATCAAAGTTTTCTAAAAGTTGTGAACTGTAAATTCTTTATAATTTTTTTCCTTTTACCTGTTCTTTGGTGCGGCCTACCCAGTGCAACCATCTTTTTTTCCAGTCTGGACCCACCATATCTTCAATAACAGATTCAGCTGAAATAGGAGGTATGATATTAATTATAAAAAAAAAAAAAAAATGCAATCAGCCAAATTTAAACTTTCAAAATTAGGTATGTGAAGAAGAATGAGCATTTAATGTTGAAGAACATAAAATACACCCCACTGGGTAAAGTCAGGTGTATTTTACTTCAAGCAATTATTGATGTATTTTACTAAAATTTAAAAATTACTTCCAACCAGTAGATACTTCAAGAAGTATATAAAAAACACAACAACCCTCTACTGAGATCAGCCTCCTGATTCCAAATCATGCATTAAAAAACGCTCAAATCTTACCTTGGCTGCAACTTGCATCAAAACTGATTATGTTAGAAACCATAAACAGACCAACTATTTTCCCTGAATTTATCCTGTTCTCCTACATGTGCATTTAGACCATTTTTTGACTCTACAGATCTCTACTGCTTCTCATGCAGATGTCTCATTTTAAGAGCAAGAGCATGAGAGCTTTTGAGGCTGTATTTTGCTAAATATTTCAGTATCAGTACCAGCAGTGCAAGCAGTCACCACTGTGTCAGCTGGGCTGATATGAAGGCTGTCCTTCAGTGAAGTGAGCTAGCTCAAGACTGGCTCAGATTAAAAGGGGAAGAAGAGTGGAATACATGACAGCACTCACTGTCTTTGAGCCGACTCTGCAGCGTCTCTTCCATGAAATGAATGGCTGCATCCCACTGCTGCTTGTCAGATATTGACCGGTCTTCTAAAGCGTTGTGCTGGATCACCCGCTGCAATGCACAATGTCACTTTAGCACACAGCACATCATTCCTTCAGGATTTACTTAATAACCCATTTCTAGTATTCTTTTCATTTTTTAAAATGTCTGAAGAAACAGATTATATTGGGCATATACAAGAGATTCAAGAGGCACCTTTCAAAGCACTGCCAAAATTATTTTTGTGTGCCTCTGATTCTTTTCTACAGCCTACATAAATAATGGAAAAAATAAAGCAAAATATATGAAATCCCTCTGGATTACGGAATCTATAAAGATGGAAACCAAATGATGTTATTTTATAGGGCTACACTGAACAGAACAAATAAGCTGATGCCAAACAATTCTCACCAGGCTGCCCTTGTGCAGCCAGTGGGTTATGGAGGACATTCATGAACCAGCCAAAACAGTTTTATTAGATACTATTTAGGGCAATAACTAATAAAAGATAATAATGAAATGGGGAACACTGAATTAAAACATTATATAGAAAATGTGAGATGGACAGAACAATAATCATTCTATGATTACATCGAAAGAATGCAAAAATACCAATTATTCATCTCTAATAAAAACATTTCAAAGCAAAAAAGCCCACTACATTATACCAGGCTATCCTCCGCTCTCTCATTCCATTTATGCCGCTTAATAGTTTCTTCTTTGACAGCTTGCTTCAGTTTATCAAAGATATCATCGTGCTCTTTTCCTTTTTTTTCTGTCATAAAACGGGAAAATTCTTCTTGCAAAGTCTCCCATGCCACCTGGAGAGTTAGCAAACAATTTCTCTTGAAATGGACCATTATACCATACACCACCTGATAAAGGCACATTTACTACAATTCTTTCACGTATGAAAATCTGGAGACTTTTCCAAAAAAACCCACACAAACATAAATCACTGACTTTTTCTTTGCTGCCTTATCCACTGCTAATAAAAGCAACATTAAACTTTGCTTCACTATATTGTAGCAAGCAGAATTCTGTTAAACTTGCATAAATCTATTAAATGTGAATACACCTACTTGAGGGATTTGTTAACCTTGTAAAAATAGGTTTGGGTTTTTTTCCTTAAAATAGACAAAATTCACCAGAAGAGCAAAATACAATGTTTTTTTTGCTCTGAACGGTTCTGGGACCGTTGATCTTGCCAGAAAGTAGATCTTGCCAGAATGTAGATCTTGCCAGCCTTTTCTGACATGCAAGCTAGTTAAACGAACTGCAGTTCAGCTATTCAAACATCATCTTACTTCTCTGGAGTTATGCTTTCATTTTACATTTTAATTAAGTTTTAATTTCATTTTTTTATTTAAATAACTAAATTCTCACCTCTACTGCTTTATTAGGCAGCTGTTTGTCAGTCCACTGCTTCAGTTTGATGTCCACAGTGGTGTTAAATGTCCCTGAGTTTGCAGTCTGTGCTGCTGGCAGGTATATGTTCTCAATCACATGAGTAGATACCCTTTCCCATAAAGTTTTCTCAAGCATCTCCTCCCTAAAATGAGAATTATTGATAGTTTCCAGTAAACAAGCGACTAATAGGTGTGCATTCAATTTGTTAGGAACACAGAAAACAACATTACAGATCATAGGAACACAATACATTGTCCAAGAAAAACAGTTTCTTACTTATAATTGATATGTTTTCTAGAACTCTATTGTAAAGGCAATCTTCTCCTAGGAAATTGTGGGGAAAAAAAAAAAAGACAAAATTACTGTACCAGTGCTTTGGGGTGACCTGAGTCAAACTTATGACTTCATCAAGAATCTCATTCTTTGCTTTCTCAAACAGTTCATTCTGTGCAAAAGGAAATAATAAGATTATGTGTAGTTTGATCATGTCTCCATACAAAAGGTAAAAAAATTCAAGACCTTTTCCTTAAGGCCTTTAAGCATCAAATGATGCCTCCTGGTCATGTTCTAAACAATGTGTGTGCATATCATCAGGCACCCTGGTTTACCATACATCTTCCCTCCCAAATCTTGCATGCCTTTGTCCAGGCATGGCATTCAACATTCAGGATCTCTATAAAAGAATTACAAAATGAGATCCCAATGGTTTTGCTACTCTGTCTGAAAGACCAGGGAATGTAACTTCTCTTTTCCAGTTCTGTCATGATCACAAAGAAACACTGACCTATCCCTGGGGGCAAGTTAAGTCAGGTAACTGTATACTAGAAGAGTGAAGGACTTAAGTGCTGAAGCATCACAATTCTGAAGAACAGTATTTCCTTCCCTTACAATAATTTACCCTGTCCTAACATTTTGAAATGTCAGTACTTTGTGTTAACTTTAAGAAACCTTTACAAATGAAATTAAAAGGCATAAATTTAGATTCATAGTCTTCAACCCTTTGCAGCACACAGAAACAGCAGCAGTGTAATTTACCCTGTCAAGCTCTCGCAGCCGGGGGTAATTGTTCTTCCATTCCGTCTCCAGATTGAAACGTGTGGCTGCAAAAATCAGAAACAGGGCCTTGTTCTTTTAATTGTCCATAAGCACTTCATGACTACCTTACAAGTTCAGCAGGTTTTAAAACTGCCACGAATGTTGCTTATGAAAAACTCTCCAAGAACTTTAAGTGTGTCTGCAAATGAGCAGAATTTTTTTTCTGTCTATGCCAAGATACTCTGTCTACAAATTGCAGAATTCATGCATTAAAAAAGCACAGAGGAGTCATTCAGGTTCCAGCTCTGCACACATCAGCCCTGCCCTGGCTGACCAGATGGTACCTTTTTATAGGAAGCCATTTTAAACATCTTAATCCAGTGGAAGAACTGTATTTTGCTCACAAAAAAAAAAAAAAAACCCAACTTGATTTTTGTTCTTCATACTTTTTTACTTCTTTGGTTTTTAGAGCAAGTAGTACTTGGCAACATAAATTACTTTTTTGGTTTTTTTCTAGAAATGACCTGGGACAATTATCAATTAATGGGAAATATTGAGAATATAAAACATATGAAACAATTCCCAAGTATGCTGGCAAAACATTATATGCATATGGAAGAAATAATTGTTTAATAGCAAGTTTCTATTTCCCTTTTTTCCAAAACATGTTTACCTTTAAAAGCATCTGCTTGCTGCTCCACAGACTCTCTCACCATTTTCCAAAAGCAGTCTGACACAGCAAGACTTAAGTTCTTGGTTGTTACCTGATGTGCTTTCAGCATACTTGTCCTGTGAAGAAAGACAGCCAGAGGAAGTTCTCTGCATACTATTTCTCAGGCCCCTATTTTCTGCTCTCTAGAATAAAGCTTTGCTTCTCAGAGCAGAAAATAACAATGTAACTGTGTACCAAACCCAAATTCCAGTCTCTTCCTCTAAAATACTCAGTGTAGATCATCACCAAAGCAAGGAGAAAAAGCCCCAAAACAAAACATAGGAACAAAAAGCCCCACCCTAAATAAGTTTTTATTCTAGAGGTTGCAGTGCAGGTACCACAGTCCCAAAGATCATGTACTGTACTCTTCTGAAGAATACCAGCCTATGAAATCACAACTCCACTCAGTGAGCCTCCCTCAGAACATACAAACCAACCCTTTGAATACAACATGGTCACACCAAGACTACTGACGTTTACAGGCACTAAAACTCACTTTTGGGCTGGATTCACTCCTCTCAGCTCTAAGTGCTCAGACAGGCTGAAACTTAGTTCTTGTAGAGCTGATGGAGAGACACACAAACCTTGGAAGAGTGGCCCAGAACTGCAGTGGAATCAGCTGCTGCCTGAAGATGCCTGTCTGTCTCCACTGACTTACAGCAAGCATTAGGAAACCAGGATAAATTGGTCACCTCAACATGATACTTAATTTAAGCATATTACATCTCAATTAGTGTTTCCACATTGCAATCCTTCTAAATTCCACAAGAAAACCTGATGCTAGCATTTACCAACACAAGCTCATTTTAACAGAAAGGATAAAATAGCAACATACTTTAAAAGCTTTGAATTTTGAAAAAATTCCTCTTCATATTCTTTAATGGATTCAATGCTTTCACTGCTGTTTCCTGCAAAAAGAAAAGAGTGCTGCAACAGTTCCATTCAGACAGCTTTCTGGGCTACCAAGGACAAAATATGCAGAGCTAGAGCTCTCTTTACCTTTTCCAGTAACAACTGCAAAATAACCCAAAGCTTTCATTGGGAAGAGTTTGCCTTCAATGATTTGCTGGATCTATGAAAATAAAGGATTAAAAAAAACATCATTAACTTTGCACAGAGACATTCCACAGTTTTAAGGCCAGATCTAGTCATAGTTATACATAGACTACAGCAGGAAGTATTTTTGTCATGGGACTATGAGTACTACTGAGATTGAAAACAAAACAAATAAAAAAAATAAAGTCATAAATCTAAAAAGGCATAACACAGCAGAACACAAAACACAACAAAAATGCCTATATCAGAATATCCTGAGCCTTTCTGGGAAATGGAACATGCTCAGGTCACCTTCATGAAAGGAATCAGTATTATAGCAAGCCGAGACTGAAGTCCCGTAGCTGATCACTAAAAGCAAGGCCTGAGAAAGATTAAAACAACAAATACTAAAAAAATCATCATACTCAATAGAGAAATAAGCACTCAAAACCATCTAGAACAGGCAGGTGAGGTCTAATATCTCTGCCAGCATCAAAAATATTTTACCATGTGTGACTTCAGCCAGCACAATATGAGAAAAAGAGTTTCACCTGTTTGGACTCACCCTGTTTGGACTAGCCACATTTTTCTCTGCAAGATCAACCTTAGTCAACACAAATATTGTCCTTTTTCCTTGGGGATCCATTTGGCTGACTAAGTCTGTGACAATACTGCGTTCTGCGTCCACTGACCCATCTAAAATAAATATAAAGTTTATTTTAGGGACTATGTAATCTACACACAGTACTGAAAACACAGTAGCCATCATCAAGTTTCATGTTCCAAATTTAACCCCATAAAAGTAGACTTATGCTCCATTTTTGGATACACATAGTGGAAAATTTGCTTTGTTCCCAGAATCAAAACAAAGAAGTTTGTTGTAGTTCTCTAAGTTTTCAAGAAGTACCAGCTTACTTAAAACATTCAACATTATATTATATTCAATATTATTGCATGCTACCTCCAAAAACACTTCTGTGGAAAACTTGAATTTTATTATCCATTTTTCTTTAATGCTACAAAAACTCTTAACAAAAAGTTGCTTTTGCCACAAATTTTGCACAGATTGCCTAATTTATAAACAGACATTCCACAGCATGCTGTTTTGTACACTACACAAATTACCACAAAAGGAAAAATACCATCAGAACAGACTTCAGAGTAACATATGAACCATGATTAAAAATACAAATGGATAATTGCTTAGATTCTTAGTACCTTGAATACAGAGGATGATGGCATTAGGATTCTGCATGTAGGCTTTGCTGATGCTAAAGATAGTTTCCTTTGTATCTGGAGCCATACCTGATGTCACAGTCTTTAATATGCATATGGAGATAAATATTTAAAGAAAAACAAAGGAAAAAAAACATGTTAAAAAAACCCCAACAGCTAATGTTCTCAACAATAACACTACTTTACTTACATGTCTTCATTTTTTAAATTATTGCATACTCACACTAATGACTCCAGGTAAATCAACCAATACCATTCTCTGCAAACCAGGACCTTTCACACTTAAGGAGATGGTCTGTGAAATAAAATTGAAATTAGAAGTTTATACACCATCTACTTTGAATATAGTTACATAGACAAACACATATATGAAACTATATGAACACATATCTACACACATACGTTTTATTCAGGAACAACCCGTCATTTTAAATAGGAAGTACAACTTTTAATGCAAGTATAAATGCAGCATTGTTGTATGAAACTGATTTTAACAGTCCAAATACACCTTGTATACTGCAAAACACAAAGTATATGCAGACTGGATTCATCACAGTCCCCCAGTTGAAGAATACTTCCAAAACATATACACATACAGATATTTACCATGAAATATTTGAAAAGTCTTACCTCAGTGCTAACAGTGCACCCTTCTTTCACACTATTTCTCATTCTGATTTCTATTTCATTTCTCAAAGCTGCAAGCTGTTACAAGAAAAGCAAAATACCAAACAGAAAACTCTTTATAACTGTACTAGAAGAAAAATTACCTACACAGAAAAACATTTTTAGTTAGGGATGAAGATCTCAGTTTATAAGTATTTCAAATGCATGTTTAGTAAGTCTGGTAAATGGGGAGGGCACTAAATGACAGATTACCTGCAGATCCCTTCATACTTCAAAAAGTGTCTTGGCACAAGGAGCACTCAACATTTTATCCACTTCAGTGCCAGCCAAAGAGATAATTTAATAGCTAATACAATGCCTTGCCCTACTAAACATCTTTCACTCTAATTAAATAGGGGCTTAGAGATCACAGAGATACAAAATTATTCAGAGAATCAACAGAAGTCTCATTAACTTCCAGTCACTTTATTATACTTACATCCTCCTCTTTGGTCAGATCAAATTCCCGAGAGCTGTCTTTGAATAAAGCCACATGGTGGGGACCTTCACTAAGGGTCACCTAAAAGTTAAAAGTATAGCAATGAGAAAGTATAGCAAATCTAGCACAGAGAAACATGAGAAACACTTGACATATGTACACTTCCCTCTGTAGAAACACAGTTCTATGTAATGATCATTTAGCACAAAATTACTAAATGGTACTGCTACTACTCAGACAGTACGCATGGATCATATACAGACCTGCAGAGCTCTTGTCATTGGCTGAAACAACTCCTGCTTACAGGCCTGCTTACAGGCCATTTTATAAACCTATGTACATGTATGCTTCAATCAATGTCACAATCAGAGGGAGAACAATGCAGCAAATGCTGATTCAGAGATGGGGATGTTTCCTACCTTGACAGGGGAACGTGTCATCATCTCCCCAGAGCCTCGAGGGAATATGCGGGCCTGGGCGATCATTTCTAACACGCTGGTTTTTCCTGCACTTTGGTCTCCAACCACCACCACCTTAAGTGAAAGTTTAAACAGCCATTGGCTTTTGGAAGGATATTTTGGAAGTTTAGACAAAAGCTGACTAGGAAGACATACATCTGTATCAACATCATCCATTTCCATTGAAAATGGAAAGCCGAGCACAACAGCAGTAACTGAATCTAGACAGGGTTTATCTAAGAGCCAAAACAGGCTTATTTAACATGGTTAAATTTGTTATCTTCAAAATTATCTTACTGCTTTTAAAATATAAGACATGTCTTAAGCAAAAAGGTAGAGTTACAAGAAAATAGCCTAGCACTAACTCTGGATTATTCTGGAATATAATGAAATGCTCTGTTTTATTGCAAAACTGTGTTTCAGTAGAAATCATTGAACTTGTTATCTGCTTACTCGAGGTAGGTGATCTTGAGTGTTATAACTGGCATCATAATCAGACAGGATGTCAAGTACTTCAGAATACATATCAATCAAGGACTTCTACAAAAAAAAGTACATAGAAAAAACACAGTCAAATAAGAGAACAGAAGTTTCAGACTACTTCTTCTGTAAATTTGGGTAAAAATGATTTTACTTTCTTCTGATGGTTTGAAACCACAGCTGTATATACTGCAGCTATCTATCTTCTATTACAATACCAAGTAAAGTCACTCCTTGACTCCTGTGGATGAAGGGGAAAATGAAATCTCCTACGTACAGCATAAGAGAACAACCGAGTGCAAACTTCACAGCTTTCAGGTTAAGCTAAATTGAGTTTCTTCTATTAAACATCTACAATTATTTAGTTTGATGAACAATAAACATTAACATGGATACAGAGTTATCTAACTTATTAACCATAAGTAAGATTCATCTTTCAGTTCCCAGAGGAAAGAACAAGATCCATACTGGTTAACAAATCACACAGAGAGGCAGAAAACACCTATTTTTAAAATGCTCAGGATGTTAGCAGACAAAAACAAACGCCAGTCTCACTGGATTTTTACAATCATTAAATGATGTTCCCTGACCCCATAACTTACTCCTACCAAACTCAATGAGACCCATGACAAAGCACAAAGGTATCAGATTATGTGTGCAAAAAGAGTTGGAAGCAAGATTATCTGAAAATACAGTGAAGCTACATGAAAAAACCAAGCCACATTTCCCAATCTCTTAGGTAAGTTATTTAGTTAGACATGGTAACCCCTTTATGGTTTCCAATTGAAGCCAACTCCAAAAGTTATATAGTTAAAAAATAAAGGATGTGTGAAAGTCCTGATGACTCAAAAAATTAACAGAGGTATCTTAAAAGAAATGTTAGAAGTTTATATATGAATAAATAAATGCAATTTAGAATAGCATAATGGAAAATACAGTGCCATTATATTTCAATGCGGTTTTGTAACACATACCTTTAACTTCCTCTGATGAATTCCCTTGTCATCTCTTTGCAGTACCAATTTTCTCAATTCTTTGTTCTCCTTCTCTAATCGCTCAAGCATTCTTTGGTATTTGAGCTATAAAAAGTAGTACAAACATATTTGTGCAATTATGGACATAATAGATTCACATGAGCGAAGTTTTACCTATGAAAAACTTATAATCCTTCAGGCAGGTTTTTCAGAAATATAGAAACCTTCATGATCACTAGTTATTAAGAATACAAGGTCACCAAGAGAAGAGTGTCAGAATTACTTTATTTTTTGCAATGCAACCCTTTTGCTTCAAAAGTTTTTATAAGAGCACACTATTCAAACCTCAGGACACAAAGATCAATATTAAAGCTTCTTAAGCATCATTTTCAAAGAAGCTACACATATGGAACCAGACAGAAATCAGTGTCAGTGGGAACTGGCCATTCAATCAAAATGGAGCTTGAATGTAAATGGGCATGCCTCATTTAGACCCTTTCTTCAGCATAAAACCTCAGATTGAGACAACTGTACCAGCTTTGCCCTGTTTAGGAGATTGCAGTGGTACTCTGATGATGAGAGATATATATAGTTTTGATATCTACTCTGGAAATGTTTTTCTACAATGTGGAAATGTGTTTGGCCTGAGTGTACTTTAAAAAAAAAACCAATTTCAATATGTTATTAAAAAAGGTAAGTAATAAATGCACTCAAAACTAGCAAATCTATCATGAGGTGAGGAATGCCCCTATAGAATGCAGCTGAGCCAAAGAGCCAATCAGTTTAGAAGCCTGCAGATAAAAGATTAATTGTACATTAATGTGAGCAAGAAAACCAAAACATTGACAAATATGACTAATGTGCATCATCCCTGAAAAAAATCTAGCTTACAAATAACTAGCTCTGTCTTGCTAATCAAGGTGAGATTAAAACTTTCTTGGAATGAGGTCTTGCTTTCTGTAAGTCATTGTCAGAGAAGAACAGACTAAACTGACCTTTGCTCTGTGCCAACACAGGGGACTCTGCATTCATACATTCAGAGATTGAAAAAAGCACTGCATTTCTACCAAGTATACTTCAGGTGTGCTTTTGTCTAGTAAATCTGAGTCTGCTGCACATAAATCACTACTTAAGGTATCAATAACTCAGAAAAGTCACCTGAGTGCGTAGTAATTCTTCTTGAAGTTGATCAATCTTCTCTTTGTCAGAAACCTACAAAGAAAAATAATCATGGCTACCATCACTTGTTTAGTTTAAGCACTGTAAGTAACCAAATTATGAACTGAAAGTTTCATTCCATATAAGAAAAGTGACTTGACATGCATTTTAGCAAGTAAAATTCTTCAATTAGCATTTGAAGTTTAAAGCTGATGGAAAGCCCCATCTGCAACAGGAGCTTTACATCAAAGAATTGTCTGAATTTCAGTACATGCAAATGTAAAAATGAACCCTTCAAGACCTTAATACTGGGAAAGTGGGCTTAAGGAAAAGCTGCTTCATATGGTGCTGAGATTTCTGCCACTGAACTAAATGTAGTTTTATTGGTCAAACTCTCAGGATCTTGTATATCCAATTTCTGAATTAGCACCATCTTAATGTGATAAAATCACTGAACACCTGCTTGCTACAGAAAATACTTTCAGGTGACTATTCACTATTTATGAATATTCATAAGCATTCTTATTTCCTATTTGTATGTCAGAATTCTAAACAGGCTACACAACTTCATATATTTTAGATAGGCAGGACAGTCTTGAAGGGTTATTTCAAAATTATTGAAATTACATTAAAACTTAGGAAAAATTAGGATATTATAGTACAAGACATCTTGAGATTCAAGGAATTAATGTAGTAAGATCAAGCACTAAGAAACATTCTAAGCTAAATGCTCCTAAAATGTGTTCATCAAGATGCAGTAAACAGTTGTTTTAAACAATCCCCTTTTACTAACACAAAGGCAAAAAGCATTAATGATGGAATACAAATTCTTATGATGTAAATATTTACAAACAACAAAATCTAATGGTTGACTGATATAATATTCAATTTAGAAAAAATGGTAACCTAAACAATTATTGAGTGTGTCAATATTTAAATAAAGTTCACGTGATAAAGCCCATGTGACATTTACAACTCAAGCTGGCTTCAAATGAAAAAGAGCATATTATCTAATATGCAGAGGACAGCTGTTATTTAGACATAAATTAATTCCATTACTAAAACTTTACAAGAGTTGTTACAGACTAAACAAGAATTATAATCCACAAGTATTCACAGCGCTCAGTATCATTTAGCTGTTAAACCTGAAGAACTGTGTCTGCACTTTATAGAAAGAAATCCAAACTGACACTTCCATCTTATTGCCATTATTTTCTTTCATAAAGAGCAATGACAAAATGCTGTAAATTAACTTTTCATTGCTGTTAATTAGTTCAGTGGTAGCAAAAGTACATCAGAAACAGGGTTAGTTGACAGAGGACTTGATGCGTGCAGCTATAAGCTGCTATATGTAAATAAACATTTACATATACACACACCTCCAACACCTCAGAGATATTAGGGGAAAATAAAAACAGGAGGCAAAGAAAGTGATGCACAGAGCCAAAAGAAGCAAGAAAATTTAGGAAAGAAAAGGAAAACAAAGAGTTTCCATGTGCTGCAGACTTTCAAAGGAGGTAATATTTTCCTGCTCTCTGCTGTTCTCAGAGGACTTGTGGGGCCATGATGCACCTCTGAAGTGCTTCCCTACAGACCCCTCCAACCACAGGCACTGTCTGTGTGGGCTGATGCTTCTGTTCAATGCAGAAAGCCAAAATACTGCACAGCCTCGCATTGCGAGATCTGAAGCAAAGAATAATCCAGCACTAGATGATGAATTCTAACAAGGACTTTGGGTGAGTTATGTCAAAACCAACAAACAGCTCCAGAATGGTGCCTTTGCCTCAGTGCTTGGTGCAGGTGTGATTTCAATGTTAGTACATACAGTATTTTGAACATGTGGTCCTTAATATTGCTAGAAATTTTAAAGCTGCCACAAAAGCTAAAGTATCAATTTGAAGTACTAACAGTCACATAAGACTGATTTCTGATTTCTATCCCCCCCCAAAAAACAACTATTAAAGTATGGTTCTATAGGTATAGAGTACCTATAGAAACATACTGAGTTTGTTTAATCCAGTTCACTATGGAGTATTGAGTATTTGTTTAATCCAGTTCAATATGGTTTGTAACTCAAGATTACTCCCTCTTTCCCCATTGCCACCATAAAGAATTATGAGAAAAGAATGCTGGAGACTTATTTTTAATCAAGGACCCTTGCACACAGATATCTGTTCACTGCAAATAATTTTAAACTGATTATGTGCAGAACTACAACAATTTCCAATAATTTAAATGAAAATATTAAGGCCCAGACAAAATGCATTCAAGCAGCCATGCACAGTGCAGTAGGTAAACAATTTTACTGCTAAATATCTAACAGGCTGCCCAAGAAAAAAAAAAATCAACAACAGAAGATTAAATTTTTGGTTTTAGTATCTTCTCCTGATTGTGAGATGGTTTGTACTGTTACTCAATTTACAACTGCAGTAGATTTAATATTGAGTAAATAAATTAAAATGGAAAAATATGCAAATAAATTGGGCGACAAAACTTTCAAGAACTGAAATAAAAATACCATGTTTTATTACAGACATGCAAGCAAGACAACTCAGTTAAAAAATAAAAAGGGTTAGTTTATGCCCTGTCAGAAGGGCCTGCAATGATTTATTTCATTGACAGTCACAATTTGTTCTTCCAAAAGAGAATATGGATCAATAATTGGATTCTTTGACCCATATCCTCATATCAAGGTATTAAAGAAAATAGTTTACCATCTCTTTCAAATTGATTCAAACATAAAAGTTAGTGTAACAAACATGACTCATTCTTTGTCTTAAGGCATGTATGCCAAACAGCACATTGAATGCTAAGTGAAAATTTTCCATATGCAAAGGAAGGTAGACCTTCAGTCCTCTGAAAACACAATACTTGCCATGGAGGGCAGGATAACATTTACAAAGACAGCCCTTGCAGTTTCTTCACAGCTTGGGAATTGTGGAATTAGTTGCAACAAAGTTCTAAAAAGTAGAATCTCAATCATAAACAAATGTAGTATCAAGCTAATTTTTTCTCTGAACGTGTTTATTAGCCTGATAAATTTTTATATATCAAATATTGTGTTGGTTTTCCAGCAATTTTTACATGTTCATACATTTTATTATTACTTCAATCTATTATTCTATACTCTAGCTCTCTCACAATAAACTGTATACAATCCGACAAGGGAGCTTGTAACTCTAAACCATATAAAATAATATGGCAAGAAAGTAAAACACTGAAGTACTACTATACTTTCAGAGAACACTGTTTTCCTCTGTTGATGGACTCAAAAGCATGACAATTACAGCTATGCAAACATGTCTAAAAGTTTAATTCATATTTAGAGCATTTCTCTTTCTGTGGGATTTATCTTTAGATGTACAGAAGATCAAGTTCTGTATTCAGTGCTCAATTCCAAAGCTGCTGAAAAGTATGACTAATCAGAAAGTTTTTAAGGAGATACAAAAGCAGCCAACAAAGCAATGTGGTCAAGAATTACAGATTGCAACAGATCAGACAACTAAAACATCTCACTTTAAGAGGGATTTCCAATCAGCCATATAATAATTAACAAAATGATCAGAGCTTAAATTAAACAAGTAAAGAGAAGTACAGATGTTCAACAAGCGCAACAAATCAGTAAAAATTCTGCTTTAAGATGGAGAACAGACAAGGGACTACCACTGATGAATATACAGTAGATATACTGTTATTATCAGCAGTATTCAATTGTCTAGGCAAAATTATTACTAAGGAGCTGCTGTCATTTTCAGATTGGCAACAGTATAAAGCAGGGGAGAAAAACTCCCAGAGATATAGTCCCTGTAAATAGCTACACTCTTACAAGACAGAGCTACCAGAAACAAGCAACAGTAAACAGGTTTGATTCATGTACTTTCCTTAAACGCATTTTTAATGTTTGAACTTTAAATAACACTTTTTATAGAGACAGAGATAATACATTTTCAAAGCGACACAAAGTACCTCTTTTGCTTTTAACATCATGCTTTAAATGCAACTGGTTAAACTGAAACAGGACCACCCATCTGTAGTGAAGTTGGCCAATTACTTGCATCCACGATTTAATTAGTTAGATTTCTCTAGCTCAAATGCAGAGAGCTGAGGTATTGGATTAGAGTGAATGCAGAACATTTCATCCCTCAGGGCATCACCTTGCGCTTCTGCTGGGAAGAGAAGCCAGCGGCTCTGCGTGCTTCCTCTTCGTGCTGCTGGATTTGCTGTTGTAACAGAATGAGCTCCCCAAGCAGGCCCTGCCGTGAGTTTATAATAAAAAGGAGAGGAAAAATTTGGGGTGTAAGGAGAACAAAGTTAAACCAAAAGGCATGACACAAAGACAGATGAAAACCAGGTATGAACGGGTCAATTCAAATGCAAGTGGAATTTCATTAGCAAGATCTCTTGCTAGCTGGAGTGGATAGAGTCAGCAAAACCATGCATTTTGCAAATCCAGGCAGAACAAAGCAACCAACGTTTAGCTACATTTTACAATTGTATCCAGCTTTAACAAAGCATCTAAATATTTTTAAAATTCCATCTATAACTATCTCAGCTTTAAAATATTATCAAACTGTTCGGTTCAGCTTTGTCAGTAAAAATTCTTTAGGGTATTTTTGCTTTGTTTTTATTGCTAGCAAAATACAGACAGTTTATAAAAAATTATTTTTGGCTGGTACTTAACTTTCAAAAACTAGCAGAAGAAAAATAGTTTCTTGAGCATAAAAAAAGGAAAAAGCTCCCTCTCCACTCCCATAACACACTGCAATTTAAATTCATGCTGTCATAAGTCTTCCTGATCATTCCAAACCTTCCTAAAACTTGATGCTTATTTTTTTACTCATTCAGCATTTCCACAAAGCTTAGTTCTCTTCTTCCTCCACACCAAACAATCCTATAATGGTGAGCTGTCTTTCAAAATTGGTTGAGAAATACAATGCCAGCCTCTACCAGAAGCTTATGAACTGTTTATTTCAGAGAATGCAGAGAATAATATTAATGAACTATTTAAATAAATTTCTTTTTAAAAAATATTACATCTTCTAATAAAACATGCAGTGAAATGAAATGTTTCAAAAATGTAGTTCAGGAATCAAAACAAGCTCTGAAACAGAACTTTGGTGTAAGAATTCAAGACATCCATCATATCCAACAGGTATACATCTGTTGCATGAAATACACACACAGGCATGTACACATAAGGATAAACAACACAAGAGAATGGATAAAAGGAGAGACACAATCAAATGACCAAATATAAACATTTGTTAAACAGTGATTTGTTAAACAGTGATTTGTATAATTTGAAGCACAGAAAAATCTTCTTGCATTTTACTGAACCACTTTCAGATTTAATAAATGCCTCTAATGCCAGACTAGCAGATGCACTAGAACTGAGCCAGGAACTCAGGCAAGACTTCATTCCTACACAGAAGCAAGGAGAGGAAGCCTCTCGGCTACATGTAGTATTAGAAGAACAGTAATTATATTTTGCAGACAAGGAAACTCGGTATGACCCAACAAATTCCCTTGAAACATTATGCTATGGGTCCAAAAATACAAGAAAAAACACTGAACAAAATCTGCCATGAAGGCCTTTCAGCATTTAAACAGGAAGTAACAGAAATTTGAAGTCACCAAATCGAATTATTTAATCAGCAATTCCTTTCAAAGACATCTGGTACATGTGACTTCTATTCCACAATAAAATATGACAAGAATAATTTGCAACTATTGTCACACCATTTAATAAAATATTCAAATAAAAAAATTATGTCATTTAAAAGACTTCTCTGATAGATACGAAGATAATGTTACAATCAATAATCACATTATTACTTATATTTTAGATCTTAATTTACTGTTTTAGATTAAAAAATAAATTAATATTAAAAAATTAAGAACTTTAAACTGTAGCACAGAACTACACACACAGCACCCCACCTGGCATAAACCATGACACAAATAAAAATATTGATATCTCTCTGTCATTGGACACTATCACTGCATGTCCCCTCCACCAAAATCAACCTGTCCTTTAAAGAATTTTTGCTAGAAAAATCAACACCAATCAATTAATGCAATTTCAAAAATCAAGTTCTTTACAATCATTACATTATTCTTTTCACTGTCAAAGAAACAATGTAAAGGGTAGGGAATAACAGGAGTTAAAAGACTACAGTAGTTGACATATTGGGACAAACCCTGACATTGTTACTGTGCATTCTTTAAACTTCTCCCATCCCCTATTATCTTGTATTAAAAGTTAAGATACTGCACTACAGCTGAGTGCAACTCTCTCTTTATTTTAAAAGGAATACAAAGGAGTGAAAATTACAAGATAGGTAAAGAGATCAATTTTTAAGAATTTGAATAAATGTAACAATTTTATCTACAGCATCTATAACATCAAACTGGAAATTAAGTTGGGAATATAATAGCACTCTTAATAAAACAGAGAAAATTATGGAAACTTTATTGCATAAGTTGCAAGAAAAACAAAACAAAAAACAAACGTTTAAGAAAAAATCCAAGTGAGTGACAGTCCTTACTCAAGTCTCTCACACTCTCCAGCAGCAGCTGTGGTCAGGGGCTGTGGGATTTGTGCAGCTCCTTACACCAGCTGAAGGTGAGTGACCCTGTGCAGGCTGAGTGAGACAATCACACACTGCAAGTGCTCCAGGGAGCAGCAGGGTCTCCACAGCACGACATGGTGCCAAAGAACCAGAGCAGGAAAGGACTCTAAGCCCCACACCAAGACCTGAGTCACAGTCTTCAATCCAACTCCATCACAGCTATATCCACTATATGTTTCCTTTAATGGTAAAGGCTAAGCTTTGGAATTTGTCTGTTTTAAGAGGAAACTATTTCTTAAAGAAAATTTTCATGAAGACAGACAATAGTGGAAGATAATCTAAGAAGGTAACACAGCTGTTTCAAGTAGGAGCCTCAACTAGTTCCTCACTTACAATACAGTACTTTTACTTCACTATAGTTTTTATAACTTTGCTCTTCTTTCTCCCAGAACAAAATTTCTTATTTAATCCAGGTAAAGAGAGATTTAGATGCCACATATTTAAACTACTTATCTGAACACTCCGGTAATTTAATTCTCTTTTAAAAAGATTGTACTTTTTGGATTAAATGAGAGATTATGAGATAAACACATTAACTGACAAGAAGCAGTACAGCCTGATTTTGTGTTTAGGACATCTTTCACTCTCTTAAAGTTACTTTGCAAAACAACTGGTTTCTTACTCAGTCTGCTGGAAGCTTTTAGAGACCTGTCTGAGGATCACATCTTGTAACAATTCTTCAGAAAATTCCTCCAAACAAATAATTTCTAGATTTATCAGTTACTAATCTCTTCACAACGAAACAAAGAAAACCAGCTCTCATCAGGCACATTGAGTATCATACTACAGCACCCATACAATCACTTCATGAACCCATACAATTACAGTTCTTAAACTAGCATTGGTTGGCAGGGGTAAGCATTGAATGCAAAAAGGCCATCTCATCCATTGTCTTGAAAGCAATAATTTTTCCTGCCAACAAACTTGGTGATTATGCTCTGAATAAATGTAAGAGATTCATATGTGCCTAGTTTCAAATATTCTGTCCAAACTGATCAGATTAATGAGTAAATTAACAGTTTCTTATCAGATATAATCATTAGACCAGACAAAATTTTCTTAATCATATTAATTTAATCTGGTGATATTTTCCACACCACAGTCAAAGTTAAAATGCAGATATCACTGCATCCAAAACAACCACAGAATCATAACAAGTTTTAATGATATTACTAGTATTCAGTAAAAGTGTCAGTTATTTCAATCATCAGAGACAATAAACTAAGATGGCCACTTCTTCACAAATCAATAGTAAAGTGTTCTTTATGTTTTATACAGTGAAACCTGTGCAAAGCAATCACTCTGGAGAAAAACATAGACAGTTTACAGACAAAGGGGAAATAAAAAGCTAGGTTAATTCTTGTGTAAAAATCTATCAGTGTTCTACAGGGGGAAAAATAGTTGTAAGATCTGAGCTTTGTACATGTTTCACTATGTTACCATGCAGAATTAATGCAGAATAAATGTATACATGCCTGTATATACAGAAAAGTTGTTTATGGAAAAGCCCCAGTTATAGTTCAGAAAATTTCAGTTCAAAAATAACTATATGATAATTTACAAATTCCCTGATATATATTGTTTTCCTTCCATTTTTGTAAAACAATTTTTAAATACAGACACAAGAAAAATAAAAGCCTTTAAAGAATGAGCAATACGACAATTTAGGAATTTAACAGAAATGTTCATGAAAACAAAAAAATAAACTTCACCTTCTTGACTTCAAGGAAAAAAGTGCTAAAACTTTAGGTTATCAAATTACAGTAACATTATTTTCCAGAAAATAGTAACAAAAATATGATGTATGCTTTATCTATATGAAGAAATTAAAAAACAGACTAGTTTAAGAAATGGAATCCTTTAAGGCAGAAATTCTTAAGTAAGAATTAAAACTTAAGAAAATGTCAACAGAAACGAGTTTGAAGCAGAAATGCTAAAAAATAAATATAAACACCTAAACCAACTTCAGTAATAAGTTATAAACTCAAGTGCCATGGAGATCATGCCCTGAAAAATTGCAAATGCACATACAATACCTAAAATCACATTTTTATTACAGACCAATTTTCTTAATAATGCAATTACTAAACTTATTCATGTCTGCCTTGAAGTTCCTTACACCAAAATGTTCATTATCCGTGCAATAATTTTATTTATAAAAAGCAGTAATGCATACTGAACTAATATTCAACAATAAATTGTTTTCAAGCTGCTTCAAATGAACTTCTGCAATGGGCTACTGATGCACTTTCAAACCATAAATACCTGTTTATAGAGACATTTTCAGGTTTGCAAGTGAGTAATTACCTTCTTGAACTGTTTGTCATTGTCATATCCCTGGTCAGTAGCCCGGAATGCTGTTTCTCCTGGAGAACCTAGGACACAATTACAGAAACTAATAATAAGATGCAAAAGGCACTAAAAATCTCAAACTACAGTTACTAGAAAATTAAAGTTTCAACCCCCATGAGTTAATAATTCAATAATCTTTGAAGTTCCTATAAAAAAAATTCATCTTAAGAAAGTGAAGAAGAAACTCAGTTTAAAATTCATCTGAAAATTTTATATCTAGTTTATGACTCAGATTAATTATATCACAAGGGAGCAGGGAGCTTCAGTTAGACTATTAAAAGTTCTCAAAATATGACAGAATTAGTTTTTGAGAAAGACAGAAGGATAATGCAAAATCCACTGCTGTTACTGTAATGAGAAAAGAAAAAATCTTTCTTATTGTAATGACATGTTTTCAAAAGAAGCTTCTGAAACAAGCCTGAAATAAAAAGCATCTGCTAAGGACTATGGCAGAGATACATCAACCATTCACCTATTCATTCCCACAGGGGAGGACCTAGGTCAGGAAAAGGTTCTTCACCCAAAAGGTGGATGGGCACTAAAACAAGCTCCCCAGGGAAGTGGTCACAGCACCAAGCCTGGCAGAGTTCAACAAGATTTTGGACACCTCTCTCAGGTACATGTGAGATTTTTAGGATATTCCTGAAAAGGGCCAGGAGTTGGACTCTATGATCCTGATGGGTTCCTTCCAACTCAGCATATTCTGAGATTCTGTGTTTCTATGAAGTATTTTTAAAATAGTTGGAAAGTATTTATAAATCCATATTAAGTTGCTGTAAATAGTTGTATTTATATTGATATTCACTCCTCTTAGTATAGTAGCGTTTTAACAGTTTGCTGTAAAAAGGCAAGTTAAGGGCAGGAAAAAGGGCTTTTACACACCTAACAACAGAAGTAGATCAGAAGCTCCTATGACTTCACTAACCAAATTGTAACCTGTGAAAAATCAGCAGAAGAGGGGAAATAAAAATTATAAACACAAAACAAAATGCAAGATAAAGATGAGGGATCTTTGTTTCATTTGGAGGACCACACAATCATAAATGGCCATTATGCCAGTGTGAGTATGATAACAAGTAATTGGTGACATCTCACTATCGGTCAATAACAACACAATTTTAAACTGTTAAAATTTTAAACAGCCAGAATACATAGGAGATTGTAATCTACTTGTCACTCTGCTGAACTTGGCCCCTACTTAGATTCTTGCTGCATTTGCAAGATTAATAAACTTGTTCTGCCACTGACAGTATTTCAAAGAAACAAAACCACACTTCTTATGCACACTGATATGAAAATATTTTCAAACACACTTAGAACAATGATATAACCCCTCACAGATACATTAAGCCTCCTACTGCCTGGATATACTGAATAGGCAAACCATCCCCATGCCTTTTCTGAAGGATTTGGAACTCACCTGCTCCTTTGAAACACTGCCCCACCTAACCTAAATCTCCAAGAAAGTTTTCCTGAGTCCATGACCAGATGGAAAACATCATTCAACACAGAATACCTTTGTTACAAATGCCCTACTTCACACGCTTGCAACAGTAAGAACCTTTGCTCTTAACAATCCAACTCTTTTCTCCTGTAACAGCTGATATTGCTGCTGTCCAGTGACACACTCACCGAGTTCTAGCTGGAGACATCCAGCTTCTCTGACTCACTGAAGAATTGAGCGTTCAAGCTGAATAAGAAGATGAAGCTGAATAGAAGTTTTCTATTCAATTTCACATTACAGTTCTCTGCACTTGCTACTAGGATTCTCTCTTTTAAAAATACATCACACTTACCTGTGTCCACAACTCTTTCAGAACAGATATTCAATGCAAACACAAACATTTTCAGGGTCTGGTTTGTTTTAGTGTCTAAGGACATACCTACACCCTCATCATCAAATAGGTTCAGCTTTTGAAATTAAAACTTAGCTGAAAATTTGTTCTCACCAGGTGAAAGAAATCCTTTCAGTGAAGCAAGGCTCTCTCCAATCTTGTCAAAGTCAGGCATAAGTTTGGCAAGGTCATCTGCATCAGGGAGGGCTTTGAGAAGTTTTTCTAGGAAAACAGTACAACAGTTAGTGAGTTGGGCTTTTCTCTATTATTTTTGGGGGAAAAAAAGTCTTAGGCTATAAAACCTAGCAACTGTTTCAGGATATGGCTTTTAAAAATTTTTTTAAACATGTATGAAGAAGTTTCTCTCCACATGCACCTCCCCCCACTACTGTTGGGAAAGACTATCAGATCTGAAAAACCACTTGCTTTTTTAGACTTTGAACTTCCTGATAAGTTGGCTGCCTTAGGTACTTTATAGTTACCAAAAACTTATTGCTGCATTTTACCAGATTTCATACACTATCCTTTCACTTACTTTGTAGAGGATGTTTTAAAATTACATGAAACTGTATCTATGCTCATGTCTTTAATATTCTTAAGAAAAGCTTAGTTTTCAATTTCATAAAAAGCCAATTTTGTGATCCGTAAGAGTAAAAATCATTAGCTTTAAAGTACTATAAAAATGCAGTGTTTATTTGCAGTAAGAACAAGAAAAACTTGTATCAGTTTCCAATCTCTACATTTACCTATGCAATTCTCACACATGGCATTGAGGCTGGAAGTAAACATCTATAAGGCCCCTCCCAATCCAAAGCATTCTACCATTCTATGCAGCAAAATCTGCATTTTCTTTTTTAAAAAAAGATCATCACATTTCTACCCTACATACAAAATATAAGTCAGAGCTTGATTTTCACATTTCTGTCTTTCATCTAAAAATACACAAAAGACTCTACTGCAACCTGAAGGCTCAGGAAAGCAAGTCTATATTTTTCACTTTCTTTTCTTCTGTATCTTCAAGATAATTGTGTGGAGAGGCAGGTTCGTTATT
The DNA here is from genome assembly GCF_051311805.1 of Agelaius phoeniceus. Lineage (NCBI taxonomy): Eukaryota > Metazoa > Chordata > Aves > Passeriformes > Icteridae > Agelaius > Agelaius phoeniceus. The sequence goes on from NC_135274.1 coordinate 15,456,467, forward strand.
CTGCATTTCCAACTGGTCTTTTACTCACACATTTTTTACTATCTATTTATATCTTCACTTGTAAGTCAATCATATAGAAAGAAAAAACTTTCTGCATAATACTACCAAAACCTGTGTGAGTCCCCTTGATCATGCTGCAACTCTCCTTTCTGGGAGACTAATGGGACTATAGGCTTTATGAAAGGACCAAGAACATTCTCAAATGAAAGGATGCATTAGGGAATACCCATGCTAAACAGAGCTTAATTTCTTCTTACAAACACACTGATACAAATTCTTTGGTGAAACACACATCAAACTCCAAAAATAAAAGTTCACTCAAATTACACCTGAAAAGCTACTCCTGGAGTGAGGCCCTGAGGACCTACACTCCTCTGTTAAGTTTTACACATGCCAGTCTTTAGACAGAGAAACATCATGGCTTTGTGATACCGATGTCAACAAGTTCATCAAGCTCCCAAATGAAGTCAGGAACAATCCACTTATAATCCTCGAGATCTGGTATCATGTCCTTCCACTGCTCATATGTCTAACAAGAAAGGAGAAAAATCACGGTAGAAATAGAAAAATAGAAAAAAGAAATGTACATAGAGAAGTGTATGAGCAACTACTACCTACACATAAAACATACTAACCCACCATCTTTAGCTATGAGTAGTACTTTGATCTTTTAAGATCTATAGCAGTTTCCTAAACAATGTTTTCCATATTCACTCATTTTTATTATCATCAGTTAACCAAGCAGTGGCATCCCTTTTTTGTGGCTATAACAAGAACTTCTGTTCTGAAGTATATAATGACAAAGACAAAACGCATGAAGTAGTTTCCAGAGATAAATACCTTCTTAGCTGTGTAGCCACCTCCTACTGCAGATCCTAAGATGAGATAGCGAATTCTGAGAAGCCTAGAGGCTAATCTGGCCAGCCAAAAGTTCCTGTGGGACTGGTACCCATGTTTTACATTTAAAAGTTTTGTTTTGTGAAGGGGAAGACGATTCAGAGAAGAGAACTGCTGAATGGATATCCTTAAGGGAGGTCTCTGGAACTTTGCACTTGGATAGTAGGGATGATGGATACTTCGGGAAACAAGATGCAGGTTTTGAAGCGGTGATTTTCTCTTTATTCCACAGCTGCTGTTTGCTAGACTCCGGCAGATGACACTAAAAGAAAGAAATAAAAACTTCAACTGATTTCTTCAACACACCATTAACTCAAACACCTCTGTAGAAGCAATCCACATTATATTCCAGCTGGCTACAGATAATCTTATTACATCACCTTGAATCCACAATTTCCAGCTACTGCTGCTATGCTTATGAGGAAAATAAAAAGCTGCAAACATTGTTAATGGGTATAGTATTTCTAGTGGCTACAGACACAAAACCTTCACTACAAATTCTGAAGTCTGTTATGGATTACATTTAACTTTCACACTGCAATAAGGCAAGTAACACATGTGGGAAAGCATTGTTTGGGCTAAAGAGTCCATAAAACACTTCCAACATACAAAAAACAGTTTGGCCTGTCTTATTCTCTAAATGAACTTTTAGTGAACATTTAGTTAGTAGAGGATTTCCAAACTTTAAAAAACCCAATACACAGAAAAAAAATCTTTGGAGAATACATTTGTCCTATTTAGGCCAACCATGTGCTTAATGACATTTTTCAGTTCCTTTCACTTGCTGTGGTTCTAGGATTACAAGATTATGGTTTTGTCTTGGGTCATGTATAGACAAGATTAGTTCTGGAGGTGGCTGCACCATGTGCATTGATGCTTTCATGAAGGAACTCAGATTTAAGAAGGAAAAGTCTGGAAAATTTGACTCTGAAAGCAGAGCTCAGCCATGAAAAGCACACGTTAAAACACAGGAGCCTAAAAAACCCTGCCTATGTTATGCAAACACATGGTCTGGAATAAAACTTGTGTACTGTATGTGAAATTACAGGCATGAAATTTTGAAAGTTGAAATGAAACCTTGTCCTTTTTCAGGGTTTCCAATATAATCAAGTGCATCTACTTCCAAATGGGACAAAAAAAGAAAAGAAATGCTTCATATCACTGAAATGGCAAATTACTAATTCCATAATCCTAAAACAATTAAAATTAACAGATTTTAACAAGAACAAGTGAATCATACTTAGTGGACAATATTACAGCACTTTCTAATAACATGCTTTATGATCTATACAGCTCTTTGCCTCAAGATTTTCAATGTACTAGAGGTGACAGGCACATTCTTAATGTCCAAACAAGTGAAAGACTTTGTCATAAAAAGAACTTTTAATCCAGAAATTGAGCTTTTGGAATCAGAATTCAGATATTTTTCTCTCTTAAAGACCAATTTTGCCAATGATCTAAGTTTAGAAATTTCCTTTAGTGCAATGGAAAGCTCAGTAAAGGAACTCCAGGGACTGCTCTGCCAGTCCTTGCTCCTAAGTCACTATGGCTGAGAAGGACTCCCTTTGCTGCTATACTAAACTATCTCTGCAAGGCTGGGCTTTGGCAATATGTAACTTAGAACCTAGAAAGAGATTAATATGCAGGAACAGAACAATTTCTAAACCAGTAAACCATTTCTCATCTTGGACATGGAATTACAAAAGACTCAGAAATTAACTACAAAGAGAACCAATAAAAACCAACCACACTTGAAATGTTTAATTTCCCAGTTTTGAAGCCAGGTTTTTAAATCAGGGTGTGCTAATCCTGTATGATGCATGCCAATGACTGGGCTGTTCATTATTTTGTTTTGCAGTCATTACCATTTCACAGATCTTTGTTATTTTCAGCAGAGACCATGTGGTAGCACATACTACAGCAGTCACTCCTCATTATTCATCTTCACCTGGGCTAAAGGCATTTTGTGCAATATTATGTGACTTTCTTCTCTGTGATTTTTTCTTTTAGAACACATTGTGTTGTATAGCATTGTCTGTATGCTTAAACTGAAGGGAAAATTGAATTCTATTAAATTTGCCTGGCAAAACCTCAATCCACAACTTCCTTTTGAGTGTTACTGCCTATTTCAAACTCAGCTGTGCTTTACTTGCACATCTGAAATCTTATAATTCATTAAAACCCCCACTACTCCTCCATCACACCAAAACATCCATATTCTATTTCCTCCCTCCTGCTGCTGCTAAGTTTCCTGATGAATACTGACCAAAAAATCACCTTGAGATCTCCAATGAAAAGTACAGCCAGATGGAAAAGGATGGCAGAACAATGCTATTAAATGACCACTTAATGAGTTCCAAATCTCAAGCCTCTGCTACGTTGGTTTTAACAATAACAAAAATAACAATAACTATCTTTCCAGATATGAGTGGTTCTGCCTGATTACAGGCCTGCAACCTGCAACACTGCACTGAGATTATAAATGCCTTATAAAACACAAAATAAGTGGCCAGCTATGCCTGTGACTACAAAGCAAACATAACCCAACAAAAAGCACGGTGGCATTTTCTTTCTCCCTCAGCACAAGACAATGCTTATTTTCCTACTGCTTCTCCCAAATAGGGGTTGGAACTACATGATCTTCATGTTCCCCTTCCCACCCGAACTATTCCATGACTCTATAAAATTTGCCAAGGAACATCGTGCTGTTATCCACCAGTCCCTGTCACTGCTCCAGCCGGGAATGCTGCAGTAGAACGGTGGAATACAAGCGGGACGCAAGGTAGCTGCTGGCAGGGACAACGCATGGACACGAAAGCAGCCCGAGCTCCCCTGGGCGAGAATGCGGGAGAAGCAGCCCTTTCCTACATGCACCGCCTCCCCCGGTCCCAGGGGAGCCGGAGGGCGGGAGAGTGCCCAGCCCGGGGCTACCAGGCTGCAGCAGCCTCAGGCCCAGCCCTGCGCCACTCACACCCGCACCTCGCACCCCAACCCGCTGTGCTGCGCCGCCTGCAGCCCGCCGGGGCCCGTCCCGCTTACCAAGCCGCCGCCGCCCGCGTCCGCCACATCGTAAGGGCCGGGAGGGAGCGGGAGCGGCCCGGGAGGGAGCAGGAGCGGCCCGGGAGCCGCAGGAGCGCGGCCGCGCTGAGGGCAAGGGCAGCGGCAGCCGCTTCCGGGCACCGCGGTCCGCCCGACCCGGCCCGCCGGAAACAGCGCCTCACTGCGTGAAGGTTCCGGGCTCGGCTGCGGAGAAGGAGGAAAGGTTTAGAGGGAGCACCGCGGCGGCTGGGCGGCCGGGAGCGGAGAATCGGGGAGTGCTGAATCTCTAATGTTGGGATCAGGGATCCCGCACCGGGATCAGGGGTCCCCGCACCGGGATCAGGGTCCTTGACACTTGGATCATGGATCCCCGCACTGGGATCATGGTTCCCTCACATCGGGGTCGTGCACCCCTCACACTGGGGTTCTGGATCCCCCATACCCCCGTGATCGCCTCGGGGCCTCATCCCTGTGCCCCTGACTGCTCTCGGGCAGGCCTGGAGAGGGTGCTGAGGGCAGCCTAGCCCGGGCGGTGGTACCAGGGGCTCCCACGCTGTTACAGGAAAAATTCTGATGAGTCCCCAGCTGTTGTTGTGCCTGGGGAATGCATGACACGCGAGGCAGCTCTGCCTTGAAAGCTGAAAAACACAAGGTGCTTCCCAGTGGGCTTCTGTGAATTGTTGGGGTTTTTTTCTGGCCACAATGAAGCAGGGGGCAAAGGCGACATCAGAAGAGTTCATCAGCTCTGTCCATCTGCGCTCACACAGGACCACCTCTGGTTAGGTCACTACTGAGCAGTGCATGCCACACCTGTCCCTAAAGACCACAGACATTGGAGCGTTCACCTGGCAATGCCAGTGCTTGCTGACTTCAATAGAAAGTATTTCCTTGTGCCTGATCTGAATCTTTCTTGTAACATGTCCACAGTGGACAGGGATAATGTTACATTCTCCAGTTACCTGTTTGGAGATTGTTGCCATGACTCTTCTCAGTCTCCTTTTCCTTAGATAGAACAACACTAAGTAGCTCTTCCATATTTTATGACTCCTTTGTCATTCTCAGTGCTCTTCTGTGGAATGTCACCAGTTGATTCACAGCTTCCTTTCTGTAATGTGGCCAGAACTGAGTGTCACATGCTGAGAAACAGAAAATGAGATTTGGGGTGCTTTAGAGGTCAGGTTTCTGTTTATACTGTCAGATTTTTCAAAGCAAAACAAATTGCTTAAGGATGACATAATACATACATGTATTTTCAGAACTAGGATAAAAGTTGGGTTGAGGTGAGGCACGTGTTTTTGCCTCTTGCTTGCCTACTTTGTGACCATTTATAAGTTTAAGGGACTATATTTTAAATCCTACTTTGCTTTTATATTTTAGTTCGACCAGTTATTTTTGTAATTTATGTATGATTTTTTAAGACACGTTTCAATTTAAAAATATGAATGATGACACTCCATAGGACATGCTAACAAATAACTTTTTATGAATAAATACTATGTAATTCTTACTCCAAACAGTAGAGAGCATCATATTACTAAAAGTTCCAATTCAGGCTGCTTTCTCTCCAGGCAATGTGAACATGCTTAAGAAAATGAACAAATGTCACCATCTTCTTTGGTTCTGGATTAACAATTTGATGAATTATTATGACAGATTGTCAGACTCTGGAAATGATGAATGTTTTGCACCTTTAACCTGTTTTTTTCTTAATTTTCAGTTTTGAAGGTATAAATACTCCTATGAGGGTTGTCTCTAAGAGTGCAGAACACCTTGGAGCTGGAATAAAACTATGAATAGTTAAAAGATTGTATGAGTCTTTATTCTTCCCTGGAGACCCTGCTTTGGTGGGAACTCTGCATCTCTCATCTCTGTGCCAGAGCAACCAAGGACCCCTGCTGCACCCTAGTCTGCTACTGGCACTAGAAAGAGCAAGGATGATGTTTGGGAAAGCAGCAAAAGCTGACCAGGCAGAAAAAGCGTGTGTGACCATCGTGTTTTCCACACCTGGCACCTCCCAAAATAATGAGTCATTTCCCAAAATCATCAGCCTGCCTTAGAAAAGTTACCTTTGCAGTTGTTCCCTTTTTTAGTTTTAGCTTGTACTGTGGCTCTTGTATAACAACTGGTGTTCCCTTTGCTTGGTCTCAGAAGAATAAAATGATAAGTTGAGAGGCTCAGAGCAAGTTGCAGTGGGAGGAAAGAGGGGGTAGCACTGAAGTTGGGTCTGGAGAGAACCTTCTTCCCGCTTGATCTTGTGCAATAAATCACCCTTACACAGCTTAGTACAGATATATCTTTGTGCGTGCAGCCTCTGGCCTGGGCTCCTTTTGGAGGTATGATAGGTTTCAAGGCAGAACAACTTGCCTCCAGTGCTTAGCACCAGCATTTTCAAACACCTCTGTCCCTGTGCTGGGCATGGGTGCACATCTGTTTTTATTAACTAACCTAATTCCTTCATTTTCTCTTCTCTGTTTCCTGCATTTCTCTGTTTCAGATCCTCTGAGCCTGCCCACTGGAGGATAGGCAATGCTCTTTCCTGTTGCTTGAGATCTGGACTTGTACAAGTCCATGCCTCATGGCAGCAAAATGCTGAGGAAAAGGAACTAACTTGATACCTCTTGATCTGTTTCAGTCACCCTAGAAGTAATGCTTTAGTTTTCTTAACATACTTACTGGAAGAACAGGTTTGCCTTTCCTGACCTCACTCCTAAAATATTTCTTGTGTAACTTCTTAAAAAGTAGCAAAGTACAAGGAAATAGTAGTGGAATGGGAATGAATCACAAGGCTAATCAGCAAATGCAGCCCCAAAAAAAAAAAAAAAAAAGAAGAGGTGGCAAAACTCTCAGTGTTGTTTTCCTGCCAGCTTCCTTTTGGCTCTGATTTAAAGGTCAGAGACTGACATCAGTGGGAAACTCCAGTTTTCCCCAGGAGTGAGTAAATAATCTCAGTGATGTCTCCCAAAGCTATATGGCGAGGTCAGAAGACATTCTATGAGGATATTCTCAAGAATGAATAAAGCTCCTGGTTACAGATCCTACCTGGCTGAATCCTGACACACAGTCAGTGTACAAATCCACCTGCACAAGCTGGGGCCCCTTTTTCCAGTGCCAGAGCTTGATTTATTTTCTACAGCTTATGTGGAGATCACTGCTGGACACTTAGCTCAGACTGGTTGCTAAGAGTGTTAACAACAGCAATGGCTATTTTGTTTCTTATTTGGACACACTCCTGGTTTCCAGTGATTCCATAATCTCTTGAAGAAAAATACTCCCCTCTTGCCCTCTCCTGAAAATTTTGTGCCAGCAGCGCTTGCTTGTACCTACCAGAGTTATGCTCTGGAGTCATATTGTGTCAAACACTTGTAAGATTGAACTTTTCCTTTCTTGCATTTTTGACTGAATTCTGCATGAACCCTCACAATTGCAAAACTGCAACAACAGAATGGAGGGAGGAGGGATAAAGTGTTACCTGCTAACCCCAGAGAGGGAGGAGCTCCCTACTTCAAACATCATCAGAATTATAAGGAAGGTGTGTACTTAGAGCACTTCCTCAATGTAGAAGTTCAAGCACACTATGCTGAAGACCTGTCCTGAGGGTGCTGTAGAAAGTCTCCAGAGGGTCATTTCATGGGGGAAAATCCTGCCAAGAACCATTATGCACAGCTTAACCAGGGAGAAGAGAATGAGATGGTGAGTTGTGTCTCTGTCTAGGTCTTTCTTAGCTTGAAGCAGAAGTGGCACGTGTTCTGCAATAAAATGCTACAGACTGTAATTGAGTTATTGCTAGTTGGGATGTTTCTTTGGCAGAAACATACAGTTAGAAAGGGATATATATTTTTTTTTTAGCAGAAAGAAAATAAGGTTGACTGTGTCCATTGGATTTAACTGGTTATCCCCTCCAACAGGGGATGATGGCTCAACAGATTATTCATGTGGTGTTACAAATCTAGATGGAGATGGTTTAATATGAGCTTGAGGCATGGGCCAGACTGGCATCCCCAACCATTTGATAGCTGGGTCTCCAGGATCAGCTCCAGTTAGAGAACAGGAAACCTTGGCTTTCTCCAAAACATAACACCTGTTATGTTTGCATTATTTACTGACAAATGCAGTCTGTTGAATTGCCAACCCTATCTCAGAAGCTGGGATTCCTAAATACTGAAATACTATATTTCTTTCCAGAGTTTCCCAGGGAGAAATGAGTTTGCATGCATTTTGTAACATCTGGAAATAAGTCCAATGTTTACAGCAAATCTCTGGTCTCCTGCATGGCAATGCACTTAAATAGTAAAGCCAGTACACGATTGAAGTGAATTCAGTGCTTCTGAGCTGCTTTGGCATTACTGTGTGTTATGAGTCAGCTATTCACATGGATTCTGTCCCTCTAATAGATTCTGCTGAAGATGTCAGATCCACGATGCAGCTGTACAAAAACAGGTCTTAGGCATATCTGGTAAATGCAGTGCTTCTCAAAATTCATGTGCTGCAGAGCCACTGGAGCTCTGCTGTGAGTGCCTGCAGGATCTCAATAGCAAAGCTATTGAAACACAGTCACTTCCAAGTTGACACAACTGTTCACTTTCAGAAATCCTGGAGAAGTCTTCAAGATGTCCTCACTGACATTATTGTTCTAGTGAAAGAGACTGTGTCACATGCAAATATGGATGGATATCTGTTATCTTGCAAAGAAAAATGTAGATTTTCAGACAGCCCTCTCAGCCATCCAGGGAAGGGGAGATGCCCCATCTTGTGTAATGCAACCCTGGGGAATGCAGGAGAGAGTCACCCAGCACCATGAAGTGAGCAGTGCAGGAAGCACAAGGCACTGGCTCCACGGGTGGGGACTAATTAGCTCCGTGCAATGCAGAACCCGACTGGCTCCGCCGGCCAGTTACTAAACCTGCTGGCAGCACCCCGCTCCTGGCTCTAGCCCTGGTGCTGATGTGCCACTGCTCCCCAGCTCCAAACAGCTGCTGGGTTTGTGCCTCTGCTCCACCCTGCCCTGTCCTTCTAGGACTATAAACACCCTGTTGTGCTCTCACCACTATCGGTGCTGTCTCTAGCAATGCCAGAATTGAGCTGGAGCTAATTAGGTTTAAGTGGATTGTCTGGTGCTGTGCACAGTCACACTATTGTACCCTGCACGTTCACTTCCAGCTGTGCACTGCTGGGACACCCAAGCTGTGCTTGTATGAAGCCAGTTATCCCAAAGATGTTTTTGTTTCTCACCAGTGTCATACTGAGCCCATGTGTCCTGAATCTGGTGCTCAAGGATCTGTGAATCTGAGGTTTTCCATGCACAGCTACTGTGTGTGCCCAGTGTTGAGTCAGTCTTCACTATGAGTCCAGAGTGTCTGGTAGTTGCCATGCTCTCCATGCCTCCAGTGAGTAGGATCAGTGCTCATTCACCTGGGGTTTCCAAATGGAAATCGAAGAAAAAAGACTTGTCAAGCACTTGAGTTGAAAATGCTATTAAAACCGTAGCCAAATTATGCTAATTTAGGCAGGAATGCATGTGTGTTTGTTATATAGATGCAAGAGAGAAAAAAAGTACAAGATAGAGGAAGATGTCCCTGAGGATGTATGAGGTACTGTAAGACAAGAAAAAAAGCAGTGTGTGTATAGAAAAAAGAGAACAGCTAATATGTGTATTTGTGTGAAAGGAAAAAATTAAGTAGTATGTAAATGGGAGTAGTTGTGAAGAAAGAGAAGTCTTTAAGTAGAGGAGTGAAGAAGAATATGTGAAGTAAAGAGAAGTTAAATTTTTTTAAATTCAAAGCCATAAAAAATATTTTTGATGCTGTTTTCAACAGTCAGTTTAATCTACCTGAACTAAATTATTAACAAGCAGTTTCTGACTTTTCAAACAAGATCAGATCTCTAACAGCTGATGCTGTGCAAGTGCCAGTTCTTCCAGAGTGGAATAGTTCAAGTAATTTGAAAGAATGTAAGCAATTCACTTGAACTCTGGATGTGCAATGCTTCCCTCTGTTGAACCAGCTGTCCTGTTTGCTGATGAAATTTGGGGAACTCTAACAAAAGGAAATGCTTTGAAGCTTTCTTCTGTTATTTCCACTTCTTGGTACAGCTGAGGTGCTAGATAGTCCTGGATTTAAGAGTAATCACTCTGACTTAGGAAATCTAACCTGTATATCCTTGTGTATGTCTTTGGGATTACTTTACAATTGCTGCAGAACATTTGCTTGAATTAAAATTCACTATTTTGCTATGCAGCTAAAACTTAGCAAAGTATAGTCAGAGCATGAAATAAACTCTTTCTCCATAACCATTTATAGTACCAGAAAGATCTTAGTAGTGTGAGAGAACTCTGGGCACAGCAGCTTGCCTCAGAGAGGGCTAATAGTATGCTTCCCTTCAGAAAAATCTGCTTGAAGATTTTGAGAAGAAGTACATTTACTGTGGAATACAAAGAGGAAGTAAAACCACAGCTTTATGCTCTCTGCCAATTTGATGTTCTTCTCTGCACAGCTTGGGAATATTCATTCCCTTTGCACAAAACCTAAAGTGTGAACCTTAAGTCTTGCAATGCAAAAGATTGTGATAGACTTTGACAGGCTGCTGCTTTGGGAAGGATTTTCCAGCAGCCTGTCCTAAGCATATGTTCCCCCATTTCTTGGGCTGAAGGAATGGAAGAACTGCAGTCAATCAACTGGTGCACCGCAGTTTACTGCTGCATCTTGGCAGCTGTCTGTGTCCTTTGAGAGGCCACAATTCTGAAGGGAATCTGGTACAGGAATTTTATATACTTTGAATTTGAAAAATGTAACTTGAAAAATCGAAATAAAATCTGAAAGGTACAATCCTGTTCCTAATGGAACGATAGCAAATGTCACTACTGGTTTCGGAGAGAACAGGGACAAACCTCTGATGAAACAGGTTCTGGTTGGTAAGACTGAGATTCAGTTATTAAATTGCTTGTGAAACTTAGCCAGTCTTTCAAGTCTAATCCTATTAACTGTTGTTATAGCAACAGGTTGCTCATAATAGGGTACCTGGTGTTGGAGTTGCCAGAAATATGACCATTCACAGCCACCGTTTAGGTTCCCTGATGGTAGCTACAGGCTTTGTTTTTACCAAAGAAAAAGGTGCTTGAGTTTGTTTGACATTTGCATTTAAATTCTGCTGTGCAGATGACCTGGCAGTTAGAGGCAATTTTTATTTTGAACATAAGTAACAAAGACTTGCTGGACACTAGAGTGATAAGCCCTTGAATGCTGTCTTTGTATGATTGTAAAAGCAGCTAAGAACCTTACTTGCCACTGAGCAGGTCTGGCAGCCTTTTCTGTCCAATAATCCTGGCCGCTTCTTAGACCCTTCACTCACAAGTCAAACCATTTTGTTACAGTCACTTTGTTACCGTTATTTTGTTACAGTTACTGTGACTGTTGTGAGTCTCAAGAGAAAAAGGATGTTAATAGATGAAGACAGAAAATTTTACTGTACACTACACTTTATTAAAAATTTTTCTATAGAGATGAGATGAAACTGTATACCAGCCAATTCTGTAGATGGTGTTACCTCCTATAAGGAGTCTTACAGACAGCTAATCTTCATTTTATTTTCCACCATTTCCTAGTCTGATGCACTCAAGAACCCAGATTTTTGACTGTGAACTGTTTTATATGCCAAATGCACTCATTTAACTCCAAAAACTTGTTCATGCATTAGAAAAGTTGTCAAGGTGCAAATCTGTATTCATCAGATCCTCTTCAAAAGAAGCATGTCTGCATGAGTGCAACGAAATGAAACACAGCAAAAGTTATTTCCTTAACAACATAAAACTAACCTGACAGCCATGTTCTTGCTGCAGTCCTCTCAGCAGGACTTCTGCCAGCCTTGAAAGTATTGTTTGCCATAGTGGACATGCATTTGCTTGGAGATCTTTTTAGCAGAGGCTGAGTGAATCAAGAATTCCTAAACCCTGATTACTATAAGTCATTCATGTGCCTAAACAAACCTGCACCATGTGTGTGCCTGTTCCTCCCTTCTTCATGCAGATTGTGGATACCTCTGTTGTGGGTCTAATATTCACCTTTTTTGTGGAAGATAATAGTTTTAAGAATTTTTATAAAGAATTTCATTTTGACTTATCTGATGAGTGAGAAGTTTCTGCTTTAACAAGGAGTTATTAATGTATTATTTTTTTTTTATGAATGCAGCATTCATTGCTATAATCCTTCCAGCTGAAAGCACAGGGCCAGAAAAAACTCCTCAACCTAACAGAACATTCTGTACTGAAGTTAAGCTTGAAAGGTTCTGGCTCAGAGAACTTTGGCACAAGTCAAAGTTGGAGCTCAGTCTATTTCCCTGCCTAGCTTTACTTCTCAGTGACGTGGCCCAGGTGACCCACTCCAGACATTTCCAAACTGTGGGAAATAATTTGCTTTGGCAGTAGATTCCTTCATGGACATCCAGATGCATCAGTTAACATCTGATATTTATTCTTTCCCAGATGACTCATTGTAGAACTCCTAAACAGCTGTATTCAGAAATGTCACACTCATCAAGACGTGAACCAACAAACCTGAACCAAAATGTCTGTTCATACGGCAATTCATGCCCTTGAAGGGTCAGAACAGCTCAATGGTATCCCTCTGTCTATCTGTCTCTCTGTCTGTCTCAGGAAAGTCCCTTGTGAGAAGCAGCAAGATCCAGCACACAGCATAATGAATATCTTAAAGAGCATGTCTTTTCTTCCAAGATGAGCTGTTTTCCTTGTTTCCCTCTCTTCTGTATTTCAAGATGAGGAATACTGATGCATGCTTGGTTCTGGGGAGTGTCTTGCAATCTATGGATTCAAATCACTTTTTGAGTTGAAACTAATCTGGAAAAAAGGCCTTAAAATATATGGTGGCACAGGGGGACTCAGATACATGTCTTCATATATTGGTTTGTGGTTTCCTAGGTAAAAATTCAGAGAAATACAGTTTGCTCTAGTTTTGTGGTTATGTTGTTGTGTCAGACTTGGGAAACCATTGAACATTTCAGTGAAGTGCCAACAGATGATCCCAAATGACTGCCAAACATGGGCAGACCATTCACCCTCTCTCTTCTTAATTCTATTAGTACAGCCTTACTGACTCCTCAGACATCGGGTGTAAGAAACAAAAACTGAAAATTAAAGGAGTGATTCACGGGCAGAAGCTAGATGCACATGGCAGCAATCTTGCTCTTCCCCACCCTGATATTCATGCCCATCCCAATCTGAAAATACTATTCCAGTTATTCCAGGTCCAGCCATATACTGAAGGAAGTCTGAAGGCGTGTTCTTTTAACAGTTCTTCCCTTAGGTGTCTCTGTCTTCTTGGGAGATCCTTTGCCTTGCTTACAAGCTATGAGGCCTGGATCCAAGCTAGTAAGCAATCTGGATCCTGCTAGTAAGCAATTGCTGAGAAGAGTAAGTTCACATTGTCCTGTGTATTATTCTGTATGCGGGTGCTGACACTATTTCTTTAACCTTTTTGATCAGGTTATAGCTAGAGAGAGTTGAATGGAGACCCTTTACCTTGTTATGTGTATATTAATTGCACAACTGCTACACCAACTGCCTCCTAGCAAGCTTGCCTGTTTGCTGTCCTCCATGGGCTTCCTTCTATCTGCTCCAAAGTTGTCTTATTATCTTGGCTGCTCAGAGATTATGGAAGCCTTTGAAAATGCAGTGTGTTTATCTCACAGGTGGTATAACCAGGTCCTCTGCAGTGCAGGCCACTTTCCTGTGTTGTTTACCCTAATTTTTCCTCACGGTTGCCAATTTCTTCCCCTTAGAAATCTCTTGGAGATTGCCTAGGATGACAGAGTCTGTCTTTTGGAGAATGCCACAGAGCAGGTGTGCCGAGGCAGCATGTGGAACCACTGGGCAGGGCCTGCATTTCACATAACAAGCAAAGACTCCAGCACAGAACCAGGAATTATGCATTAGTCATCCTTACAATTACATTGCCTTTTCTTCTCACCTTATAAATGGATCTTGCAATATCTGTGGCTGTAGATATCTGATCCTCAGAAGCAGATTACACAGTTGCTGCAGATAGAAGAAGGAATTGAGGAACCTTAACCCTTATGCCAGCAAATTCTCCTGGTCACCTGATGTAATTGCAGCCATGGAATCTCCCATCTTAGCTTAGGCTGCATCTTCTCTATAAGGGCACTGTATATGTTTGGTTTCACATTTACTGAGTCCCTGATAGCAGTACTGAGAGGAAATTTGGCCATGGTACCAAGACCTGCAGCTCTTTAAATGTAATGCTGACAGACATGTTTTGGGCAAGTCACCTTGCCTCACTGTAACAATTTCCCCAGCTTTAAAAATGGAATAATAATACCTACTCATACAACTAAAATGAGTTGCTTCCTTTGGCCTTCTAAACAGGTAAAGCATTCTGCAAGGGTTCATTAGATGTTCTTTCTAACAGTTGTTGTTATTATTACTATTATTATTATTGTCATCATTGTTGTCATCATCATCATCATCATCATTAGATGTTAGGCCAATAGCACATTGACAAGCTCCAAATCCCCATACTGGAGCTGTCATGGAAGAGGGTAACAGCTCCAAAAGCTGTGTCTGTGCCAAGTTGTGCACAGCAGCTCCAGCTGGTGCAGGCACACAGTGCCATTCAGCACCAGACACACTGGCTGAGTCTCTGAAGTGCATTATGTGCATTAGTGCAGATCACTGCTAGAGCAGTGATCACTTCTAAGGCAGCAGCTCTGCGCTGATCCCTCACCATCCCCTGGTGCAGATGTACGTAAGCTCTTCAGCTGTCTGACCCTTAAAAAACCTGATGGTCAAATCTGAATTCCTGACATGGAATAAAGGTTTGAACCTCTATATTTTGTTATCATTCCTGCTCATGCACACACAAAACAATGTCTCATGCTGAGTTTCACAACTACATAAGAATAGTGGTCGTCAGGCTATAGCAATCTGGATTTTGTGAAGGTGGATGAAAATTCACTTGAAGATGCAAATTTTTGATAATCATGCTTAGGATACTTAAAGTAGCCAAATACAAGTTCTATGGCTTGTTTTTCACAGTACCATACCTAACAGTAGCTATGGCAGAGCAGGGAGTGACAGGAAGGTGTAGTATTCCACGCATTTCTTTAGGAGGAATAGTAATAATTTTTGTCTTCTTTTTGCTGTACAGGAGATATTTGGCTACAAAACTCAAGGCTGTCGAAGGGCCCTGTGCATTGCTGGATACATCTTGTCCTGTGGGGCTCTGAGGCTGCTGTTTTACTGGAAGCCAGAGTGGGATGTGTGGATAAACTGTATCCAATGCAGCTTGGAAGAAGCCGATATTGTTCTGCTTAGAACAACGGTAGGTGCCTACTTTAATCTTTTAATTAGTCCCTAGTAGGTGGCTATTTGGAAGGTGAGTTAACTGTAAGGTATCCAGTTGGCTGAAATCTCTTACATTGCTGGTTTCCAGCAATAATATCTTATGTGTACCATTGTTGATCTAAAGAACTTCAAAATATCCCACAAATTATGTGTGTGATGATGATGGGAATGGAGTGTAACAGCTGATCAGACAAGGTGAAAGACATTGGACTGAAACAACCTGTAATATCTGTGGTTTCAAGACTGTTCTCAGTCCTTCTTCCTCCCTTCTATCATCCCTGTGCTTTCTACATTGTAGCCTTGTGCTCCAGATTCTAAAGCGTCTGTCTGTTTGGCAGTAACAGCAGGTCCCATTTCCATCACTTGGCTGTTCTGGCAAAGATGTCCCTCTCTGTCAAAATTTATCTACTGGGCCAAATTAAAGATTTGTCTAGCAATGTCCCAGCAGTGTCCAAGTGTGTCATGAGGGATACAGAAGTACACAGAAGAGGCCAAGCGTACACTGCTTGTTTTCTTGGCTCTGTGTTTCCGTTTCCCATCAGCCTTTCCCCATGTCCAATAAGCTTGCAATCCTGCAGTTAATGCTTTCTGAGCTGGCACATTTTGCTGTAGTTTCCCGATACAGGTCACTCCCTGTTGAGGACTGTACTGAAGCACTGCAACATATGCAAACCCTTGGTTTTATTTCACTAAAGAAGTAAACTGAGACTTGGATCTAAATACCAGCTGAGCCTGAATACCCCAGGAGCTGGCAGAGTTGGTTTACTTCCAGAAATTTGATCTGTTCTGCTTCAAAGATTTCTGAACAATGGCATTTTCAATGTTTGCAATTGCAAAATGGATCACTTACTGCCTCTGTGTTTGAGCTGCCTTCTTAAATGAGCACAGCAGTGTGTAGTTAAAATCCCAGGTTTTGAAAATCACAGATCTGCCTGTTGAATACTTTATAATGAAACAATCTGCATCCGAATAGTCTGGGGGTATGTTTTTTCTTTTATTAAAAACATCGTATTAGGCTTAATATCCCTTCTTAATCTTCAATTCAGTTTGCATTTTTAATTGCCTATTCTTGTGTGTAATTTTAAAAAGATGTGCCATGCCAAGCACTTTTCAAATAAATGAGTTTTTAAATGATCCTTTGTGTAATTAAACAGGAATTGAATCATATTGTATGTTCTTGTTATCAAGAAGCTTTCTCAAATGTGCTCCAAGTGTTTGAAAATTTAAGATTTCCTTCATAATAATTTGTGTTAAAATGACAGTTTTGTTTTGTTGTGCTACATTATGATTATATCAGTTCTCAAATGTGATGGCTACTGCTAATGAGGATACAAGTAATCTCATCAGCTTGATCCTTGGAATTATCTTTTGCTTCACATAAAACCTTAATTCTTAAGTCATCATTATCTCTGCATTTGCAATATAAGAGCCTATTAACTCACTTTTGTTATTGAATTTTGATTCACTTTAGTTCAAATGATGAGCACCTGTGTTATTCACTGGTTCCCATCTCAATCTGCATCCCAATGTCTACTCATTCTGAAATCTAAATTAAAGATAAATATCAGAAAATGAATGTCATTTTACTCAGAAAACCAGTTTAAGAAGAAAAGTGGGCAAATAAGATATATAAACATTATTAAAGTTCTTTTTTTAACAATTAAATTGTTCCAAAGGGCTCATATTTGGTACAGAAATCTTTTTTACTCTTCCCTTTTCCAATTAAAGTTTCATAACTGCAAAACTGATCACACACAGAATGTAAGTCAGTCTCATGGTTGGCCTTAATGCATGTAGTTCAGTGTTTGTGACTGAAACTTAGCATGAGGCTACTCAATACAGTAGTTCCTCTAATCTCTCAGACTGTACTACCAACCCTTGTCATCAGGCAGTTCCAATGTTCAACATGCTTTATAAAAAAAGGGAAGGTCATGAACTCAGTTTGTGGTAAAAGCTTGTCCAAGGTGCCGTAAGTGCTGACACTTCTTCCAATGAAGTGTTAACTCAGGAGTGGCTGTTAAAGTACTGGCACTAAACATCAATTTTGCAGCACAGCACTGTGTTCCTTTTGATCTTCCCTTTACAGCACGGTCACTGCATCTCAGATTGCCCTGTGCTGTTTGCCTGCCCTAGATCTTGACCTGGGTGTTCACATTCCATCCTTATCAGCCAAACACCAGACCTGTGGTCACTGAAGTATTTGCAGTACTCCGATTTTGACAGGACAGTGGTTCTGTTCCTGTTCTAATGATTTTTCTCTAAATCACAGCTGTTGGGAGGCTTCTGTTGGCTAATCCTCAAAAAAAGCCAGAGTAGTGCTCTAGAAATGCTGCTGTAATCATTGACTCCAAGGTGAAAGTGAATTTGGTCTGTGTTTGGGGCAAATTGTGACATTTTTCTTCTATACCCACTTAGGATGATTTTCGGACTTATTCTCGTAAGACTGTGACATGGATCTCTGTGTCTGCATTTATCAAAAGTAGATCAGACTATCCAGCCACTGAGGAAGACTCAATCTTCAGCAAAGCCATAATGAAGCCAAGTTTGCTAGTAAGTAAAGTACTCTCTGCAGCATCTGGGAGATGATGGCAAATCTCAGCCATGCTTCATGGAGTAAAAGTGAGCTGTGAAAAGAAAAGAACTGTATTCAACTGTACTCACCTCTGTAAAAATCCTCTTATTCTGAGGGGAGTTTTGAAATGAGAATTCTCACTATTTCTAAGAGAAAACATGTTATAAGTAGGAGAGCTTCAGGAGACTGGGATTTGCAGTGGGGAATCAGTTCCAAATAAAAAAAAACATTCTTGGCATAGGAATCAGGGAATTTAGAGGTGACTGTGTGTCTGAAAGGAGACTGTGCAGAACTGAATGCAGCTGCCCCAGTAACATGAAAACAGGGATGAATGCAAATAGGGAATAGAACAGAAAAGTGTCTGAGCTGGATCAGTATTTCCAGAAATGTTTCATCAACACATTTTGCTTCTTTGCCTTTCTATGCACCAATTTCTTCTTTAAAGTGCATTTGCTAGAGTTGGGTTAACAGGAGTCACTGCTAATAGTTCTTGCAAAAATGTATCCTGGTCTCTGCCAGTCCCATAGATTTGAGAACCCAGTGAGACAGTGGGGAGAAGATAGATGATGGATTGATCCAAGCAGATCTCAATGTCCCTCATCAGCTGAGTAAATGTAATTATCCCATGTCTAAAACATGTACCAGACAGTTCAGCTATGTGCCTTGCTTAGCATTACATGTTCAGTTTGTGTGAGCAATAGGAATGCAAAATGATACATTTGCTAAATATGGCTCTTGATTATAGATACTAGAGCACTGAACTGAGGAATCCAGATAAGAGCTATTTTCCCTTTCAGGAAATAAATTTCTATCTTACTAAAATTACTTTTAATATCTACAACGATTTTTAGTAAATATTTTCAATATAAACCTAACTTTAGCTGAGCAAAGCTGTTGCTATTTCTATGTGGACATATACTAATGTACATAGGAAAGTTTAGTGCCAACTAATTTAATCAACTGGCACAATATGAAAAAGGTGGAGACAGGTCTGTAACATTCTTTTGAGGATCAAATTACTAACAAAAAAAGGCCAAATATAGCCTCAAATAATAGGCCCTTTGAACACCACTTTCATATCAATCAAAACATCTAGATAGAAAGGATCAGATTTCAAAGCAGCAAAGAGAGAACATTTTAATCTCTCTGTAGCAATTCAAAATCCCCTACTTATAATTCAATTTCAAAGTGCTTTTTCCATTTAAGCTACCTGAGTGCACAGAGTTCTGCGTAGTGCCCAAGAGCTGTCCAAGGACCTCTTCCGACAGGGAGCTGAGCCCTTTGCTTCCTCCTTCAGATTTTAGCATTGCAGATATTGCAACTCCTATTGCATGAAATCCTAACTTCAGATTTCTTGTTAAGTTAATGACTGTGGTTATAGCTCCATTTTGAGTTGGTGGATGAGCTGAGTCTAGATTTCATTGGCCTATAATAATGTTTATTGCTCTGGGCAGGGAGAGTTCCCTGGAGCTGATTTCTTTATCACTCATGTGTACAGGTGTATATCCCTGCCTTCTACCAGCTGATAGTGAGTGCCATTATCTCTAATAGGCTTTGTTATTGTTGTGCTAGACAGGACAGACTTCTCTTGCAAGTTATAAATGACAGCGTGTGTTCCTAATGTATAACTGCTCTGCAAGGGCTTAACATTAGCAGTGACTCAGTATCCTGGGATGGCCTTTCTTGTCTGTTGGCACATCTCTTTAGCTGAAAGACTCAGCAACAAGCTTGGAAATAGCCCAAAGCCCCCTGCTTTCCCCAAAACTAGACAGAAGACAAGGGAGCTGTTGGCTTTTTCAGCTGCTTGTGTAGCCACCATGGCATCAGTGATCTCTTACATTCATTCTATGAGATCAGAGTGAAGATTATTTCTTTCTTCAGAAAGAACACTGCCTTGTACTTGCTTGACCTAAAGATCTGTAAAGCTTTCTGGAACCCACACTGTTCTCCAATTATAGATTGGGGATCCCAATCTGTAATTCATCTAGGTTGTCAGTGAATGCAATCCTGTCTTCTCTCCCTCCTTGCCCCCATAAAATTTCCCTTATCTGTACTTGACCCCAGTGAGGATGCCCAGTTGAGCTCTGTGAGCATATTTTTTGTTTGCTGTGTTGCATGCTTTGTTGTCCCTGTCTTCTTTTCCAGGTGAAAACTATCCAAGTGCAAAAAATCTGCTATGTCTGGAATGCCTATGCAAAACAGTTCCAGAAAGCTGGGTGAGTTCACTGCACTGCTTGCACAAGTCTCTGAAGAAGTCAAGTGTCTTAATGACATAACATCCTAAGGAATACACTCCCTTTCTATTTTAGAGTCCTAGAAGACCACTACACGTGCTCAGCTATACATGATAAATTTGGTTCTGGTCTCACCTGCAATGAACAGAATGTCAGGTACTCATTGTAAAACATGAACACTCAACATATGGATTTCAAAGATATGTAAATTTGATCTGTTGGTGTACTTCCCATGAGTTTTTTGTGTATTTATTAATATGCACATAATTTTAGATGAAACAGCCATGTATGGAAATATTGAATGAAAAGGGCTAGAGAATGTTGTTTATTCCTTGTCAAAGTTTTTGAAGCGTGTCAGTATTCATCCCTGTTATTGTTCTCAATCGGGAAATAACTGTGTTCTGTAACTAACTTTAAGCAGTTCTTATTTGGAGTAAGAGAAAGTCTCTGTGGAAGAGTGCAGATAAGTTGTGTGTTTGCTTCTTCTCTGGAGCTCCAAATCGACTAGTTCTAGTTATTGAACTTATTCTCATAAACTACTGTATCATTAAGCAAGTTACAGAACATGTATTTATGAAATAGAGGAATAAATAATCTTCAGTTGATTGAATACTGAAAATCCAGCTCCTGACCTTAGCTCATGTCAAATCTTACATTCCAATAATTCTTAACTTTTTGCAAAATTATTTGGGTTTGGATCATTTAGTTTTAGATGCAGAATTCCTTTGTTTATGGTGTCTCAAAGCAATTCTTTTATGATGGATACATTTGCCTAATAGGTTGTGTTGCATCTCTTGTCTGCATAAGTAAATGTCACTGGTACAGCCATCTTTTCTGACATAAGCACTGTAGGGACATTTAAATTTCTTTTCTTGAAAAAATATCCTCCTGGCCTTTAAACTGGGATCAACAGAAGCTCTCAGGACTACTGAAATCTGTATTTTCTTGAGCAAGTGACACTCTCACTGTTTTATCTGTAAGTGATGTATCTTTATCCCATACAGGAGAGTTATCTGTGGGCCAAACACTATTGATGTTCCAGTGATCCCTATTTGGAAACTACTCATCAAAGAGGTTAAGCATTTCTGTTGCTTTTATTTTAAGCTGCTTGGGAGGCCATATGTGCATATAATTGATTCTATATCGGATTTAACTTCCCACTACTCACTCTTCAAGCACATTTCTTTTTCAAATCCTGTTGAAAGCTGTTCCATGAAATCATCATAAATTCCTTCATTCTCCCTTTTTCCTGTCCTCGATCTCCATACCTGTGTGTCTGCTTGGTATTTCTATGTATCTGTGTCCTGGGAGCTCATTCTATTTGCCTTCTGAGGGCCATTGAAGGTTTCCAAGCTGCACTGGAGATCAAACCTTCCAGACAAGGGCTGTCTCTTAATTAACAGAGGTTAAGTGAACAGCAGTACCTGGTACATGCCTATAGCTGCAGAGAGTTCCAATGAGCTCATGATTTTGGGCACAGCACCACACAAAGCACCAATATCTCTTTCAAACAGGAACAGCCTTTAAGTGGCCTAAGCAGGATGTTTGTGGCAGTGTGCTTATGGAATGTGAGCTCCATGCTCACAGCACAATCTGCTCTTCTCTCACCTTTGTTACATTTCTTGTAGGAAGCAAACAAAACAAGGATGGGACTGAGTCATTCACGTCCCAAATAATATCCTATTGGTCCATATTATTTGACCCTTCTGTCAGATGAAGATGGTCTGATCTGATTAGACTAAAGTGACTGCTGAGAAAATTACTAAGGGGGTCAGAAGTCACAATACTCAATGTCTCTTATTCCAGACCTTTTCTAACAGGTTGGACTGTCTAAGTATATTGGGGCCATTTAAATGTGGCCAGCTCTTTACCACTGCTGTCTCTCCAAACAGGTTCTAAATCCATTTTACGTGTTCCAGCTGTTCAGTGTGTGTCTGTGGTTTGCTGAAGATTACATGGAGTATGCCATTGCCATCATTTTCATGTCTCTCCTCTCAATATTTTTGACCATATATGATCTTAGAAAGGTGAGACACCTCACATTTTCCACAAGGCAGATTTACTTTTAATGTCTGTGACAGGCCAGCATGTTACAACACGCACACAGTGCTACAAGACTTACTCAGAGGCTTACTCTTGTGACATTGTGTAGTAGCAGGTGCAATGGCCTGGCCTCCTAGTCATCATAATCTCTGTGTGGTACCTTACCCACATCCTCCCTTCCCCATTCCAGCGCTTCACCTGGTAACATTTTGTTACATTCTCTGTAATTAGGGTGGGGGATTTCTTTCTCTCTGGTGGTAGAGTTCCTGGTAGAGCTGGAGCCCAGTTTCTGAAGGCTCTCATAACCACAAATAACAAAAGGAAGTGATTGTTAGTGGACAAATTGCATCATGTAAGTAAGATGTTACACTTTTGTTTGTTCTTCTTTAATTTATAGCAATCCATTAAACTGCACAGACTGGTTGAGTCTCATAACAACATCATGGTCACTGTCTGCAGAAATAAGGAAGGTGACTCCTCTATGCTTCTTTTTTATAATGTGTTTTGTTTCTATAGCAATTTACATAAAGCATGTATAGTAACAGACTTATTTTAAGTGGTTTTCATCTTCTGTTTCTCAGCTCAGTTAACTCACTTCTGCACATAGAGTTAATTTGACTTGGAAATATGTTGTGGCATATCAAACATATTAATAATTGAGTGCAGCCTTAGATGAAAATTATCAGGAAAATGAAGTCATTTTTCTTAAAGTAGTGCTGACATAGCCAACAACATACCCATTAAATGGCTGTGAGTCCACCTAATTGCTCCATGCAAAGTCTGTTCATTGTAAAGGTATCTAGAGCACAATCCAGAGAAATGAAGTCAAATAAAGAAATTTAGATCCAAGGCTCTTCAGTTAGGTCAGTGAAATGGAACAGTAACCAGTGGTTGGGATCCTGGGTAGATAAGGAGGAATTCTAGAATTGGAACTGATGCCTAGGCTTTTCTTAAATATTGGAGGTTGTGTACATAGGTCCTACTGTAGTCCTTTTTTATCAGCCACTACAAAGAATTCTATTTAGCAATTAGTTCCTTGTATTTTTTTCCCCTTGCTACAGAGAAATATATGAAGCAAAAAGTTTGCATTACTTTTCATTTTCAGGTTTCCAAGAGTTGGAATCACACTATCTTGTTCCTGGAGATTTGCTGATTTTGAAAGAGGGCAAAACCCTTTTGCCTTGTGATGCCATCCTGGTCAGCGGGCAGTGCACTGTAAATGAAAGCATGCTGACAGGTACAGCCATCCCTCCCAGGTTTGCCACCTGGACACCATCATTGCCCCATGGCTTCAGCCAGTGACACAGGACAGAGTTATCATGCACATCCCTTTCTGTGAGACAGTCCATAGCTGCCCGAGAAGGGGATTCTTTTGGTTCCATATAATAGAGATTGAATTGTTGTTAATTGTCTAAACAGACAATATGGACTTTAGGAAGGGCAATTTATCCTTTCTTACCTTCATGGGGTGCAACATTTAGGAAGAGGTGATCTGATTAGAAGGGAAAGAGTGGACAGTGAAGAGGAGTGAGCAGGACAGGAGAAGAAAATGGATATGAAGCAAAGTTGTTCCTACACAGGGCCCGCAGTCCACCTGGCTGCAGGGGTTTCTGTCGCTTACTGGATGTCTCATCACTGCAACATCTCCTGTGGAGTGTCTGTCTAGCCCTCCAGACACTTAGCCTCACATTCCTGTGATAGCAGTGGAGGACACACCAGTTGGGAGAGGTTACTGGAAGGCAGGATTTTTGGTGCAGAAGGAGGTCACAGTTCCATTTCTTGTCTTTAAATTTGGTCTTGGTCTGAATCAAACTGAAACTTGACAGTTCTGAAATTTCATATAAATGAGAAATTCCAGAAACACATTTCATTTAGAAAATTTCAGCTGTCACAAAACCATTCTTCTTCACCTTACTGTCTGCTTTGACATAAATAGGATATTTGTCACCTGTCAAGCACTGAGCTAAAGGATCTCCTTTTTACTAGAGAGGGAGAATAGAGGATATCATGTTCCCATCTGCTTGAGGGAATGTGTAGTGACCTGCAGATGAGGTTCAAATTAGGTGAACAACTCGTGGCCGTTCAAAGGCAGTCATGCAACACCAGTTCATGCCTCTTTTCAAGTCTCTACATCTACAGCCAGGGTTTGGAGTCCTTGGACTGCTTTCAGTTCTCAGACTTACTGAAGTTAAGCTGTACTGATGCAGAGGAAAACTCTTCTCTGGCAATCTGTTCATTTCCTAGGCTTTAAGCTCTATTCACTCTGAAGATGTCAAAATATAAAAATAAAATTTCTGTCAACTGGTTTCTCTAGTAAATACCTTTAACTTACCATCTAGATGTCTGGGTACTTATTTGAAAGTCAGCAGGCTGTTATTAAGTATACTGCAGTTTTCCTCATCTGAACTAATCTTCCCTAGGAGAAAGTATTCCAGTAACAAAGATCCACCTACCACAAGCTGATAATTTCAAGCCCTGGAGAGTGTACTGTGCAGAGGATTACAGAAAACATGTCCTCTTCTGTGGAACAGAGGTCATCCAGACCAAGGCAGACGACAGAGGAGTAGTGAAAGCTGTGGTGCTGCAGACTGGTCAGTCAACACTTGAGTTCACTTTTCCTTCCATGATTTTTTTCCACTGGAACAGTCTGACAAAGTGTCAAATCACATTAAGTTAAAGAAACGAATCCATATTTACAACAGACAGATGGAGAATCATTATCCTGGGCTGGGCTAAGTTATTATGTATTGTTTCTTTTTGCTTGGCATAACTTCTAAAAAACTTCCAGCATATAATTACAAAGATTTTTGCTTTACTTCTGAGACATTGAAAAAATCCCCCCCCCCCCAAGACAAAAATTACTCTTTTCTCTATTCTGCAGATAAGGTCACAAAATGAAATACCTGGGCTTTACTTCATAAGTTGCAGAAATTATGAATAATTTTGAAGCCCCCCCCCACCCCATTCTTTGCAGAGAATATTAAAAAATATTTTCCCTTTGTAATGATTTTAATTTGTCTTTCCAGGTTTCAACACAGCCAAGGGGGATCTGGTGAGGTCCATTCTCTACCCTAAACCCATGAACTTCAAGCT
This sequence comes from Agelaius phoeniceus, assembly GCF_051311805.1. NCBI lineage: Eukaryota > Metazoa > Chordata > Aves > Passeriformes > Icteridae > Agelaius > Agelaius phoeniceus. Next base: position 15,481,713 of record NC_135274.1, read on the forward strand.
GTACAGGGATGCCATGAGGTTCCTGATGTGCCTCATAGCATTTGCAGCCATTGGAATGATCTACACAGTGTGTGTATTTGCACTTAATGGGGTGAGTTATTAATGCAGGAGAAATGGTTCACCTGAAACCCTTTTAAAACAGTTCACTCATTCTCGTGGATCAAAGTCAATGGGAGAACAGTTATACACTGTAAACAGTAGTTCTGCAAATTTTAAAGCCTAATTGATTTAGAACTTTTTCAGAAGCTTTCAAGAAATCATTTCATGCCATGATAATTATCTGCCAATGTCAAGTCCAAGTCATGAGTTGTAAGGTTGATTCTGTAATTCAGCTTTTGAATAATTTTTCTCCTGAGGCATAATCTACAATCAGTTGGCTCAGAAGATTATTTCCCCTTAGGATATCAAACAAAGTGTGTTTAAGAACATACTCTTGTGTCTGCTTTGCAGTTTTTCCTTTTTTTTTTTTAATTTAACTTCCCCATTGTAATATGTAAAATACATGCTGATGCTATCTCAATTGCTGAAATTGTCTTGTCAATCTTTTAAGATTGAATCACAGGATATACTAAAGGCTTTTTCTTCTGTGAGGGTTTATCTAAAGGTGGGTGGTAAGTACTTCCTTCTAACATAAAATAGATACAAAATATGATCAAACTGGTGTGTTCTGTGGTCTGAGACAATATCAATGAAGGGAGAACCAGACCATGACAGAAATTCAGCACATCAAACACAGCATGATTTGTGGTCAAAGTCCCAAGCTCAGAAGCAGTAATAGTAAATCTCTATGATGGTTTGCAAGTACTTCTGAACTGCAAATTTACTTTAGTTTGCAGTGTCTCAGTCCTGGGACCCCAGTTTGAAAAGCATTCAATTTTTTAGCATTCCTATCAACTGCCCAGAATAACGGAGTCCACACTCAGCGTCCTGGCAGTTGGTTTTACACTGACCTCTAAGCTCCCAAATTATAGATTGCTTTTACAAAGGTAACTGTTACTTCCATGTCTCTTCCTGCAGGTAAAAGCAATTTTCTTTCACAACTCCTAGAACATAAGGTCAGAAGAAATCATTAGCTCATACATTCTTCCCTCATTTTCAGCACCATTCCATATGTCTCACCTGTCACCTTAACATGGAGTCCAGAGCTGTGCCTATAGGCATTTGGATGAATGCCCATATAAATAGCAGATTCCTGTGTGCTGTGTAATGGGAAAATAGGTTTGAATGAGGGTGCAATGATCTAGCTGGCATGTTTGAACACATGTGTTTTGGAGGAGGCTGTGAACCTGGCAGGTTTGTTTGCATAGAGAATGGATGAAGGCCTGGAGGCTGCTCTTTAGCAGTGATGAAGTTTTAAAGCCTCTGGTTAAATCAAGCCTATTAATTTCTTATGGAGATGAATATGTGGTGAACCACGAGCAGAAAACAGCATAGCCTGGAGCACCTGCAGAGGAGGGGAGGAGCAATGAAGTGGGCTCAGTGCAAGCAGCACTTCTTGCCACTCTCTTCCTGATAACTGTCCTTGTTATTATGTCAGGAGGAGACAGGAGAAGTGGTGAAGAAGGCTTTGGATGTTATCACTATTGCCGTACCACCAGCTCTGCCAGCTGCCTTGACAACAGGAATCATTTATACCCAGCAGAGGTTGAAGAAAAAGGGCATCTTTTGCATCAGCCCACAGAGGATCAACATGTGTGGACAGCTGAACCTTGTCTGCTTTGACAAAGTAATGGCTGTGTGGTGGTTATGCCCTCATTGGTAATGGAGCTTTGCTGGGAGTGGGAGGCTGGGGTTTGATGAGCATTTCCATTGTATTTTAGAAACAAAATGACCAGTGGTCTGTACTTCAGTTCTTCTTGTCTGAACAGAAGCTGTGGCAATTTCTTGTTTTTCTTGTAATCTAGGAATTGTCTGGTAGCGCTTTTGCTCTGCACCATGCTGGTATTTTTTGGACAGTAACTTCTTAAAAGAAGTCTTGTTTTTTATTTCTATTGGAGCTTTTATGTGGGAAGTTAATTTAAATGTGCATTTTAACTTAGACCGGCACCTTAACAGAAGATGGCCTGGATCTTTGGGGCTTGCTGCCCTCTGAAAGAAACTGGTAAGGCTCCTTGACACACCAATGGCATCTACATTTGCTTAGTGATTGGATTCTTCTACTAGACAAAGGACCAAATCTGGAAGACAGTTATTGTTAAACAGTTAAGCAGTTGAAGTTCCCCATGTTTAGATTTTAAATCTTATTTCTATATCCTCTGGAAAATTAATTGTTTGCCTTATCCCAGGGGTCCTGCTCCAGATGAAAAGATACAGCTACTCTTGCCAGCATTTGGCACAGCATGTCTGGGCAGACACTGTTCAGTTGAAAACCTGGGTTAGATCTCAAAGGTGCAGTGTAACCCCAACCCTTTATGACAGGAAGTCACTCTTACCCACAAGATTGATACTCTGTTCTTTCAGTGGCCTTGATTTTGCGCATTTACATTTCCAGAAATGTGCATACACAGACTTGCTCAAATTTATATCAGCTTCAGAACTCAAAGAATCTTTGCACAAGCCTCAAGGAAGATATTTTATAATAATCTGTTCTTCTCTCCATCCCATTGGATTCCCTAACTAGGCATCACACACCTGGTTTGAGCATGTGTATCCCAGCCTTTATAGGTACATGAAAAGCAGTTCATGTGGGAGGAAAGTCCCCAGAACATCCATGTTCAGGATGGGACTTTAACTGCCCCCAGTTTAGGATTTTTTTTCTATTATTCTTGTGTTGTTTGGTGTTCTCTGAGAGTAACTTTTATGCTCTCTTTTGCTTTAGCTTTCAGAATATTCACAGTTTCCCTGCAGACCATGGCCTGCCTTGGGGCCCACTGTTCAAAGCACTGGCAGTTTGTCATTCATTAGTTGTTTGGGAAGGCAAGATCCAAGGAGACCCACTGGATGTGAAAATGTTCGAGGCTACTAACTGGGTAAAGCGGTGATTTATTGTTATGCAAACAGTGGGGAGATCACCTTGCCATCTCAGGTTTAGCCAGGCATCTGTTAAAGTTATGAAAAACTCAGGAATTCTGTTAAATACCTCCTGTGAAACAGGAATAATTGACTTTCTTTTGAAATGAAAAAATATTTTTGTTCCTCACAATCATGTTGTGATGATAAAAAAATCCAGATGATTTGTGGAATATTTCAAGAACAGAGATTTCTACATTAATACAAATCCTTGTGTATTATTTTCTCATTGAGTCTATGTTATATCTAAAGATTTTCCTTTATTTAATTCTGTTGTAATGAATAAAGGATTTATTGTCTGTGAGAGGACATTGTCTATTTGCTGTGCAAGGGTACAGCAGTGTCCTAGTGTGGTGTAGAGAGGACATTGTCTATTTGCTGTGCAAGGGTACAGCAGTGTCCTAGAACCTGGTGAGGCTTTCTACTTGATTGCTAAGAGAGGCAGTGGATTTTCCATTATTGGAAGTGTTTAGTTTGACATCAGACAGACCCCTCCCAGGAATGAATAAGGTACCTTGTTTAGAGACAAGGAAAAGCTCTAAATGGATCCTTAAGGTTCCTTTCAGCTGTACTGGTGTTTCAGTCTGAAATATTTTTGTCTTTCAATACAGGTGATAGATGATTCCAGCGGACACCAGAATGAAGGTCAAGGATCCACACATGCCACTGTTGTTAGACCTGGACTTCAAGCCACCACTGTAAGTTACTTGCAAGATTCACATCCATGATCAAGTTAGACTGTCAGTGTAAGGGTTACCTTTCAGTATAGGAAAGCTTGGGTGTCCTTGTCCAAGAGTGCTCTTCCCCACTTTGTCTTTCCTGTACTGCCTGCAGAGAGATTGCCTTGCTCTATCTGATTACAGACGCCTGGGGGAGCTTGCTGCTCACACCGGAAACAGGGGGATGCTGGATTAGAGATTGTCCAGCTCAGGGATGTGCCTGTCCTCATGGCTTGAGACTCAGTCTGAATTCAGCTGAGTGGGGAATGCAGTGGAGTCTGCTGGCTGATCTCAGACCCTTACTGGTGGCATACACTGGTGGGACACTTTCTGACAACCATTTTCCCTTTGCAAGACCAGTGTAAGACCTAACAGAGTCTTATTAAAGAAACAGGACTAGTAAATTCCTTTCAGTGAGTTACATTTTGTAGTCTGCTAAAATTGTCAATAAACTTTTCCTACTGCTTAAGCTAAATATTTCTGCACAAATTTAATCTCATCTTTATGTACCAGTCATTTCTAAGTGTGACAAATTAGCCCATTGCACCTAAAATCCTTTGGTCTGAGTTTAAAATCCTTGCTAGAGTATATAATCCACTTGCTTTTCTCCTAGGCCCCTGTGGAAGGAATTACCATTTTACATCAGTTCCCATTTTCCTCAGCCTTGCAAAGAATGTCTGTCATTGCCCAGGAAATTGGTGGGGACCCACAGGCCTTCATAAAAGGGGCTCCTGAAACAGTAGCCATGCTGTGCAGAGCAGAAACAGGTAACAAACATTTATAAATGCATCCTAGAAACAGATATATATAAGTGACTTTGGATGGTGCAATGAAATAGAAGGCCAAAATGAGATTTCTGTCTAAGACTTTATACTAAAGCCTGAAAAGTGTCTCTGTTGTTTTCCAAGTCTAAGGCTAATCTCTCACACAACCCTCCTCAACAAAGAAGGATTTTGAGAGAGATAAGAGATAAAAGTAACTACCAACTCCTATACAAGATGTACAGTCTCTGTCAGAATAGATATTTGGAAAAGTTGTCTACAGGTCCGCCTCCCTCAAAAACGTAGGGTTTTTTTCTCCTAATCTTGGGAGGGCATCTAGAGAAGCAGAGATCCTTCATGACACCCCGGAAAAAGGTAAATCTTTGCAGTTGAGGACTGGTGTTCAAAATGATAAAGGAGAGGCAAAGATTTTCTTATTGAACAAAATTTCCTTTCTTTGAACAAAACCTCCCTTCTTTGACATGCTTGGCCTATCGGTAGACTCTAGGTGTACAGGTCCTCTGGGACATAAACCTTCCATGCTACAAGGCTTCCTTTCATTAGAAAGCAGTTCAATGCTGTGATAAACTGCGTTTTCCTCTTTTGCACAGTCCCATCGAACTTTGAAAGCAAGCTCCTGCTCTACACAGCCCAGGGCTTTCGGGTCATTGGCCTGGCCTGTAAATCTCTGCCGGCAGGGAAGCCGCCTGCTGCTCTAACAAGGTGAGCCATAAAAACCACAGCTCCAGGCCACGTTCAGTCATGGGCCAGGGATGCCTCACAAAGCACCATCACCACATCACCCCTGCCAACAGCAGAATCATAGTACAGAGTTTTGTTAGATTCAGGCCGGTGGGAATCTGATTTAAATCTGGATATAGGCCTGGGACAAGATAGAGGGCACTCCTATGGCACATGCACAGAATCCTTACGTATTTGTTCAATTTTGAAACTCTGGATTAACATAGGAAGCATAAGCCTATAACACTCTGAACACTAGCACACGCCCCCTCTTCATTCCATCATTTACACTAGTCTCCTTGCAGATTTACCCATGCTTTCAATTGAAGAGAAGTATTTTAAAAAAATTTTTCTCATCCACACTCTTCAATTCAGCAAAGAAAGTAGATGACCCCCAATAGTGATCTCCAGCTCAGTCAAAGGCAGGAAAAGGCATGCCAAGGGGAACACAGAACTGCCAAGACGTGGCTTTCTCCACAGCTTTCTCCTTGGAACCAGCCTTGGCCCAAGGCTGCTTTTACTGCTCTGCCTAGGGTTAGGGTATTGAAAACCACAAAGCCCAGAGCAAACTGTCTTCTGCTGTTCTGTTAGTTCACTCATTTAGCTTTCTCAGTTTTACCCTGTTTAGTTTCTATTGAAGTTAGCAAACTCTTCTATTATGCTTGTGGTATTAGTTTTGTAAAAACTGTGCTTCACAAAGAAGCCTCAAGGTGAGGCTCACTTGCTTTTTCACAGGGTTTTTTGCTTTGCTGAAAGAGTTGATGACACTGAGGTAGAGTGCAAGTGGTTACATAAATCTTGTCACAGGTGTCATAACAGACCTTTCCACCCAACGAACAAATGTGTGTGAAATGGCCCAGATTTTGCAGTTGCCTATGCAGTTACAGCATGTGTGATGTTTATGCTGACTAGAGAAAGAAGAAAGCTTGTGGAAAGCAGTGACCATTCAGGCACCACCTGACTCAGCTATTCTGAGTGCCATGCAAGTGTTTGGCATCTCCTTGGTGTCTAAAATGAATGCTTGAAAGCTTTTCTTCTTTTCAGATTCTTCAGAGTCGACCTGTGTCCCTGAGAGACTTCTAGTTCATGACTCAGGGGTGGGGTGTCTACTCAATTCTGTTATCAGAAATACATATGTTCAACTGTAAAAAAGCAATAGCACAGGTGAAAAGAGAAATGTAGGGGAAAACAGAATTGGAGGAAATTGGGGAAAACAAATTGCCGCAGGATGTTTGCTCTTACTGTCAAGAGGAGCAGACACATTAACTAAGGTGTGTTTCTTTGTTGTACAGTCCTCAAATGAGAAGGTCTAGGATGCAGGGACTTTTCAGATCAGACCACCACATTTTGGGGGTCCTGCAGGAAATTCAAGGTTCTGGTACTGAATTAGCACTGCTGCTATTGAAATAGCACCACAAAAGACAGACATCCTGGGTCTGCAGAAAACAGACAAATTATTTTAATTCTTTTGAGTTAGGTGGGATGGTTGATAGTTGTAACTGGCTATCACCAAATCCAATGGTGATAAAAGGAAAATAAATAATTAAATCTGTCTGTCTCTTTTTAACTGTTAGGGAGGAGGTAGAATCTGATCTGACATTCCTGGGCCTGCTGATAATGGAGAATCGATTAAAGAGGGAGACAAAGCCTGTTCTGGAAGAGCTCAGTGCTGCCCACATCAGGACTGTTATGGTCACAGGTATCTAAGAAAGGTGGATTGTTTTTGTGGTCACTGGCCCACACAGGGAGTCCAACAGTGTTCAAGTGAAAAGTCTTCTGTTGTCAACACCACTGGTTGGAAGGCATGGATATTTAATCCAAGAAGCATCTGTGTTTTAAAAATGGCATAAGGTGAACCATGTTGTCCCTGGTAACTTCACCAGGCCATGTCTGATTCTAATAAAGGCTTGTTATGCAAGATCCCTTTTTAATAGGGCCTCCTGAAATGAGCAGAAACAGGGCATGCGTGCTCAGGACAAATCTCCAAACCTTTTGACATCTGTTAACTCATGCCTACCATTGCCTGTCTATCTTTTCTTCTTTTTCTTCTTCTTGAAGGGCTATTCTATCCAAATCCAAACCAGGGTTTGGATAAAATAACCCCAAGTTTTTCCATTGTCCAAAGACTTGGGCCTCACCCCTTTCAGCCCACGTACACCAAAGCCAATCAATGAGAATCAAGGATACCAGCAGCAATTTAGCACTGAACCCCTTACTGTTTTTGTTTAAAACAAATAATCCAGGAGCACATTACCCATATGGATTTCTTCGAGCTGAATATGAAAATATCTCATGTCCAGACCAAAGTGATTCTTTTTCAAATGAAAATATGTTTATTGATTGAGACAAACCTTATCTGCAAAGTTTAAATCTTTATAAAAAACTTTCTTATGCACAGACACTGAAATTTTAGTAATTCTTCTGGATATATTTGAAAACTCAGAATTTAGGCTAATGAATAAACAATTCCTCACTGCAGAAATGTTTAGATAACACTTCCTTTGATTTTTGTAGGGGACAACATTCAGACAGCTATAACAGTTGCCAAAAATGCTGGCATGATAGCTCCAACACACAGAGTGATTCTTGTGGAAGCAAATGAAGTGCCTGGATCTTTTTCAGCATCTATAACCTGGAAATCCCTAGAAGAAAACAAAATTGAAGACTACAGAAGCCTGGTGAGTATATCAGAAGCAGGTTTTGTGCACCAGGAAAACAAACTAGGATGAAATGCTTTAAACAAGGAGTGGGATTGTGGTAGTATAACAGAGAACTGCCATTCACCAGCAGAATATGTGCTAGAAGAGTGTTTATGAGAGGGGATCTTTATAAAAATGTGCTCCCCTAGAGCTTACTTCCTAGCATTTTATCCTGTGAACACATTTTTGCTAACTGCCTAGCTGGGTTTGAGACCAGCTTTGCAGAAATATCAGAAAGATTTGTCTCTAGCCCTCATGCTTAGCTGATGCCAGTTTAAATGCTTGCTTTTCCTGCAAGACAAATTTGATGGTATAGATGTGGACTTAAAATCTGTGGAGCTGCATTGAACGAACTAGCCCTGTTCAAGCTGGTAGAGTGTTAGCAGTGTTAGCACTTTCCCAGACCTGCAGAATAAAAACACGGACCCACTGTTGAGAAATTGCATATACACAGTGAATCATAGGCAAGCCAGCCTAAGAAATTTATTTCATCAAGCATCTCCACAGAGAAGCTGGGAAAAAGGCCAGTTACTTTCTCCCTGAAGAGTTAGTCTGAAGGTGCTGAGCCTTCTCTGGGAGGTACAGAGGCGGGCAGATGGTAGGGAATATCTGCAGTGGTCCCTCAGCCTGAGCAACTTCTGTCTTGTGTTTCACTGCACAAAGACTTCCTTAGATGTGGTACACATCTGCTGGCTTTAGTCCCTCTCACTTCCAGTGCAGCCCACCAGATTGGCACTGTTTCCTGAATTCTGCCAAATGCAACAATCCATTTGATCGAACTCATGCCACAAAAACCCAGTTAACACTGAAACTACTGATTGTATGCCTCAATCCCTTTACAAATCCAAGCAAAGGCCATGGGCCTTGAATCCAAGTTTCCCAGAGCCTTCAAAAGTATCCTCTTCACAGTATGCCCTTTACTTTGTCTGTAGTAGTGTCTGTGTAAATGCAGAGTAGCTTTTGAGGGCCTGGGCACAGAACTCATTCTGTCTCTTTTTATAGGAGGATGACACTCAGACTGAGCCAGGAATCAGGCTGGCTTTGGGATCAGGCCAGTATCATTTTGCCATGAGTGGAAAATCTTACCAAATTGTAGCACACCATTTCAGGCACTTACTTCCAAAGGTAAGATCTGGATTATGTATCTGGAATACCATTGCCATTCAGGAGATATGAATTGTCCCAGTACAATTAGCTGAAGAGATCTGTATCAGGACATCTTTGGGAATAATTGTAACCCTGAAATACTTATAGGCTGGAAGAATCTCTGATATTATTATATGGGGAAGGATCTGAAAATCCCTGTATTTTTCTCTGCACATAAGAGAAGCAGGCATGCCTTAAGATGTGAGGACATGATTTGAAACATTTGTGCCCAAATCCCTACCCCTTGCACAGCACTGGCTCTGATCTGTTTTGGAAAACAGGACAAAATGTGATATTACACATGGTGCAATTCAGCATAGCTGGTCTGTTCCATGGACAGACTATCATGAATTCTCACAAATTCTCTTCTTATAATTCCCTGCCTGGCAGCCTGTGTTCATCAGGTAACTCAAATGGCATACCAGGCCTCTTGTCCTTATTGTCATTGTTACTTTTTCAAAATATTAATTAAGATCCCCTTTACCTTTGTTTATCAGCCTTTCCCTCCTTCCAGAGTGTAGAATCAATTTTTTATAAATGTGATATTTGGTGATTTTAATTCAGATTATTATTGAAATCACTTACTTCAATTTTTTTAAAAATAATTTCCTATTTTTCTCCTTACAGCTCTTGCTGAATGGAACAGTTTTTGCTAGAATGTCTCCTAGCCAGAAATCCAGTCTTGTAGAAGAATTTCAAAAGCTGGAGTAAGTTCCTAATTAATTTGAAAGTGTTTGTTGAATTTACAGGCTTGTAAAGAGTCTAGTAAGAGATAGCTTTTGTTTAGCATAGAGTTTCATGGAACTGCACAAAACTGAAACCCTCACCCATCTGCAAGATGGCAATTAAATTCCAAAAGTCTGTTAAAAAAGAGACACCGAACTCAATTCTGGTTTGGCAACCTGTCAGAGATCAAATACTTCCATGGTCCTGGATTTTGTTTGTTCATATCATCCTTCATCTTTACTTCTCTCTGGGCCTGAGGGATTGACACTTGTCTCCCCAAGATTTATAAGAATCTCTCCCAGCACTGCAGCTTCTCTGAGCTTGCTGTCTTTTTACTGTGCTACTGCTGGCTCAATGTGATGGGTTAGAAAATGTGTCAGGGCAGTCTGGATTGTTCACAGTCACAGTGATATAAATAAATAAATAAATATAAAGAGAGAGAGAGAGAGGCAGATATGTTTCTGAATCCAAGCATCTTGTTTCCTGTTGCTCAGCTGTTCCCCAAGTCTTTTGAAGACCCTCACCCTTATTTCACATAGCTAGCCTCAGGCCTTGTCCTAGAGCAAGGTGAGCTTTAGATTTGAGCATTTCAGATTATCAACCTGGTGTGTGAAGTTGTGAGCACCTCAACTACTGTCTGACCAGACAGGCTTTAAATTTCCAGAAAGGCTTTTAACAAAAATCTTCTATGACTTGCATAAATGACTTGCTTGGAGCAGGGTCTGATTCCTCATTTGCCTTATCACTTTATTTTTTAGTTACTTTGTGGGCATGTGTGGAGATGGAGCCAACGACTGTGGGGTAAGTGAAATTTTTTTACAGTATATTTTAAAAATGAGAAATGATTTGAAACATTTCATTCCAAACATTCAAATGCCAGTAGAATATTCCAAACTGAGCACATGCTGGAGATGGGAGTGTACCACTTATTCACAGAGCAGCTGTACTATCACCAGTATTGATTTAGACCTGATCCCACTGTGTGGTCCTTATCATGCAAGAGCTGTCCTAGGCAGAGATATTTGCAGTTTGTTATCTCAAAGACTGGCTCATTTTCCTTGCTAAAACCACCAGAAGATTCTCCTGGGGGGAGCAAGCAGAGAACCCAGACTACCTGCATAAAGTGTGGGAACAAACAAGTGCTAAAAAAGGAGGCAGAGCCAAACATGTCTTTTGCAGCAGGTAGTGGATGGCTATGGGTCTGTGGAAAATGAACTTTCCCATGCTCTCATCCCCATTCTTTCCCTGGACTCGGCATCTCACTGGAGGAACCCTCAGGGTGGAACACACCCAGGGAGTGAAGAGGGACTGCTGTCACAGAACACATCCTGTAATAAGGGGTCACTGCTTGGCTGACATGTAAGATGCTGTGTCTTCCTGGTGAGCACTGAGGAGGAATGTGACTTTCAGGCTTTGAAAGTGGCACATGCAGGGATATCCCTGTCGGAGCAGGAGGCATCTGTGGCTTCACCTTTCACATCCCGAACGCCCAGCATAGCCTGTGTTCCAGAGCTAATCAGGTAGGCATGGGGTTTTCTTTCCTATTTCATAAAGAAGGAAGTTCCCACTCCTCTCAAACACTTGGCTTGGGTGTTCCCATCAAGTCACAATATGCATATCTAGAGAAAAAAAGTCTTTCACCTTGAAATTGCCATTTGCCTAGTCCCTATCTGAAATTCCTTTAAGATACATTAATTATCACAAGAGGAAGACATTTACAGTTGAGCTTTGTCATCAAAAGTATTTTAAATGCAAAAGAAATAACAAAATTAACAATGCTCCATAAAGCTGAAACAAATATCCGCCAGCCAACCTGTAAATGAATTTTAGGTCCTACCTCTGATACCCTATGCCAGTAAAATATGGCATCTCTTATGCCAGGATCCTGGTTTTTCTTACTGGGGCGTTTGAGTAGCCAGGGAGAGAGCATTATCCTGACTGGATATTGTATGTTCACTGTAGGAAGAAAAGACTTGTTAGTTCTGAACTCAATGAGCAGCTGCTTGGCTCTGTAAGTTTTTCCTCATACAGAGTTTGCTACCTACACTATTAATGTCAGCAGAAAAAGTTGCTGGGGTAAATTGTAGTCTACAGGTGACAGGAATCAAGCCCATTTCATTGGACAAGACCTCTGCAAGTGAAGATTTTACTTTTATTTAGGTCAGATTTTATTTATTTCACCTCCCAGCAAGATACTGGTAAAGGCCTCTCTGCTTGTGACACATGCCTTGTTTTTCAACAGCCTTTTGGGAGAACTGGCACCAGGACAGACCCACCACCTAATTGCTGTACTTTATTTATGTCTTCACACAGGGAAGGCCGTGCTGCTCTTGTCACTTCCTTCTGCATGTTCAAGTACATGGCACTGTACAGCATCATTCAGTACCTTGGTGTTCTCCTGCTTTACTGGGTATGTATTGGGAACACATTGGCTGGAAGTGGATAAGCTTCTATTTCCTTGTAGGAGAAATAGGGCGTAAAAGCCACGTGAGACTGGGAGATGGAGATTTACCTTTACCTGAGCTGCAGAATTCTGTGGTGTGATCATACGGTCCTCCAGTAGAAAACTGGCAAGATTCTTCCCATTAACTTCAGCCAGAGGGCTTGAGATCCAAGCTGGGCAGAAAGAAAGCTGAGATACTGAATGGTGTTTTGGATGAGGGCATATGTCTGTGAAAAGGAAGAATCTGGTGTAAGCATATGCTGTTAGAATTTATTCAGCATTTAAAGCATGAATTAACTTGACAGTAAGCAAATCCCCTGGAGTGCCTTAAACCACTTTTGCATGGCTTTTTCCCAGATGGAGAGGAGGGCTTTGTGTTCAGAAGTAACCCAGCAGTGAGAAAGCAGTCTCTTCAAATATTCTTCTCTTTTATTGCCTGGAGTGAACTGAAAGTGTAGTTAGTCCAAACAATGTGCAAAATGAGAATATTCACCGCAGGCCCAATGGTGAGGAAGCTATTGGCAGGGTGGTGAAAGGTGTGGTCTCCTTAGCTGCAGAGTAGCATTTCAGAACAAACAGAGCAGGAGCTCCATGGATATAATACGGCTTTCTGGAGATGATATAAACATGCCCATGGCAAATGTCTGATTTGTGATATTTTTTCCTTTGTTTTCCTCTTTTCAGCAACTAAACTCCTTTGGGAATTACCAATTTTTGTTCCAAGATCTGGCTATTACCACCGTAATTGGTGTGACAAGTAAGCCCCTTAGACATCCTATGTATTAATGAGAGAATCATCTCAAATACTTTTCTCCTCCTTGGAAATACATAATTGTAGATAGAGAAGGGAAGAAAAGAGAGGCCAAGCTTTCTGCAGACTAAACTTCCTCTATGTAGAATACAGGATGTTTGGATTAGTAGAAGAGGGGTCTTGTTTGAGAAAAGCCCTAAATATGGAAAGTGCTTAGTGGTGCATTTGCTGAGCACGTAGGTTGTTGGTAACTGGGCTGCTATCTTTAGGACCAAGGAGTAAACCCACACCAAGTGCAGTGGAAAGTCTGTTCAGGCACTTTCCTGTTGACTTAGCAAGGCAGATTAAGAAGACACCTGACTCCATGGCCAAATGAAAAAGTAGGGATTAGCTTTTATCAGCTTACATTTGAAGCTATGTAAACCCGAGTCCTGAAAGAAAAGAGAGGTGAAAATTGAGAGGAAAGAAATGACAGATGTCAGACACTACAGAGCAGGGAGCTGTAAGCCAAGAATAAGAGGGGAAACCAGCCCTGAGGCAGAAAGACAATTTTATTGAGACAGAATAAGTGCAGGGGAAGTTTTAGAAGCAGGAATGGAAATGACAGGGCCATGAAAAGCATACAGCAAAACCACATCCTGGTATGTTCCATCCTTGCTGGAACGCAGACAGCAGGAAAAGACTTTGATGAAATCAAGCCTAAAAGGTCAGCCACAACAACACTGCATGCCAAAAGCTACATTGCTGTAAGTAGTTTATCTGGAATTGCATCAAAGCTTTGTGCCTAACTCTTTTACTCAAAGTCTGGATAATTTTTTTAAACTTAAGAAGAGAGGAAAACCTGTTGTGTCAGATAATGCTGTCCTTCTCCAGCTCAAATAACCTGGTTAGGTGTTTAGTTCAGGAGGATGAACAGAACACGGGCAGCAAAAAATCCCAAGCCACAGCTGACATGTGACAGAAAGAGTATAAAAGAGCATATGTCCATAATCTTGGGCCTGACAGTAGCCAAATAAAATAAAAAGCCAACATTTTATTTTTAAAAAATACCTCATGATAGATGACATTAGTTAACCTCTTCTGTGTCAATACGATTTTGTAAGAAAACAATTCTGTGTTTTGTACTTGATACAATCTTCGTATGTTTTATGAAGAATATTACAGACTGCAAAAGTGCCATTGATACAGTCAGTATTACACAGCATCACTGTTTGTATTTTGGACACACTAGTAAACACATATGTGCATATTTCAGTGAGTTTCACACGTGCCTATCCAAAGCTGGTCCCCTACAGGCCTCCAAGCCAGCTCACCTCACCCCCACTGCTGCTCTCTGTTGTGCTTAACATCCTCTTCAGCCTCAGCATGCAGATCTTCGGGTTTGTGGTGGTCCAGGAGCAGCCTTGGTATTCCCAGACCGACATACACAGGTAGGACCCCTTTCTGGGACTCTGGATACCACAGGGTTGACCTAGTGGGGCAGTTCTGTGTGAAATTATTGATCAGCTGATGCAGGCCAGATGAGCAGCTGCAGCCAGCTGCAGAGAGGGTGCAAACACTTTAACCAGTGCTGTCTGAGGTCCCTAAGCTCTCCAGCGACCTGCCACACACAGTTCATATGGTGAGAATGCTTCTGCTGAGCACAGAGAGGAGGATTTGATTGCAGGAGAGAACAGGTCTGAGCTCAAGCTCCAACAAGTTCAGCAAACTCAACCAGTGGTGAGATTGTGGGCATTGCCAATGACCCATACCATGCCTGTGAGGGAGGATTCCTGATAGTTAATAGTGGAAGCTGGGGGAAATACCCAGGACAATGATCATTCCCTGAGCAGTGTGACACTCTTTTTCAGTGCCTGCCTGTCAGTGAACAACCGTGAGAGGAATTCATCCTCCAGCCTGGGGCTCCACGGGGTGAGAGATGGAGCCCATGAGCAAACAGACAATGGCTTCAAGAGCTATGAAAACACCACAGTGTGGCTGCTAAGTACCATCAATTGCCTCATTGTAGCACTAGTGTTTTCCAAGGGAAAGCCTTTCAGGCAACCCATCTACACCAACTGTAAGTATGGGGAGAGAAGAAATTATATATAAGTCCGCTTATATAAGAAGGTCAGTTTAATAGGGAAAAATTAAACTTGACCAAAATTATGTCAGCCAAAAAATCAGGAGAGAGACTGTCATGTGAAGGGAAGATGAGCACATATGTTTGTGACAGTTCCAGAAAATGCAGTGAGTCATGGAAGAGCTGTTCTTTTTCTCTTTGGGACAAATACTGCAGCATGCTCTTAGACAAAACTCTCTTCAGCTCTATTTTATTATTTTTACTGAAGAGTTAAAATAATGCAGCAGGTTTCATGGCTTTGATGTTTCGGTATAGTAATAGTGAGGAGGGGACATTCCTTGTAGAGAGCAGAAAAGTGGGTCATCAGTCTCCCAGAACAAGGCAAAACACAAATGAGTAGGTGGAGGATGAAGTTTGGGGCGTGCCAGCTGAAGAGAAAATTAATTTACTTATCATTGGAACATTTACCTACAGATGGAGAAGACAATAGGTTCTCCATTACTTAGACTCTTTAGATTCTGATCAAGACCAAAGTCTCAACATCACTGAAGTTGAAGGCAGCATTCCGAACGATATTAAGAAGATCAAGACTATATCCTGGCCATTTTTCTGAATCACACAATCTACTGTGATCAGAGAGACTCACTGGAAAGCTATAAAGCTTCTCAGATATAGAAGGTCAAATCAATTGTTCAAAATACCCATTTGGCATTTTAAATCTGTGGCTACAATGCTTGTCCCACACTCGTGTATATCCACTTGATTTAGTAAAGCTGGGGTTATACTCTGTTCATTTTTCTCTTGCTGAAAATTCCTTTATATCTCATGGATTCTTTTGATGACTGTGTAACCCAGAAAATACAGTAAAGGCAAACAGCTGAAAATGCTCATAAACCTGTGGGTTTCTTTCTTTGCTCTTATCCCTTCAGATGTGTTCATACTGGTGCTCATAGGGCAGCTGGGCATTTGCCTCTTCTTGATGTTTGCTGACATTGATGATCTCTACTCCAAGATGGATGTGAGTATTGTTCCAAAGGGGATTTTCTTCCTACTGCCAGTCCATTATAAGCACACTGGGATTATTTCAACAAAAGGCACAGACTTTTGCAGGAAGATACGGCATCTCTAAAAACAAATCATATTTAAAGAGGTGGATTTTAGATGATAGGATTGTAGAAACTTCTGGAAATACAGTGACTCCAAACTGTGCATCTGTGCATTCAGTGGGACAGCCACACATGTGATTTTGATTGTTTCAGCATGTTGTCCAAGCAAAAGAAGATAACATCACTAAGCTTTCGTGTGGTATCTTGGTGGCTTGTGAAGCCAGGAGCAGAACAGGGCTGGGCTCTGTGAGTTTAAAATAAAGCACCATGTTCTTGTGTTTCTCAAGCTGTGCTACTCTGAACAAAGGTCCTCTTGCCAAAATCTGCCAGTTGGCACTCAGAGCAGCTCTCAGTTCCAGTCCCCAATCTTTTCAGGCTCCCCATTTAAATTTTAGGTAGCCTGCAGTTTCCCAAAGTAGGATTTGGGTTTAGAACAATTGTAGGGAAAGAATAGTGGGGCTGCCATGGCAAGAGAGGATCTGTCTTGATCCTTGATTAATAAATACCAATAAGGCTGGACTTATGTCATCTGGCAGAATGCAAGCTGGGAGTTGTCTTGTGCAAATCCATCCCAAGGGCAATGTGAGGGAAGGATAAGATCTACATCAGCTGAAGGACAGGGTTGTCAGTGGAGCTCACAATTAGTTTGTTGAGGCTGGGAGATGTTAACCTCCTCTACTGTGACACTCTCACAGTCTTGCTGTAGGAGTCACAGGAACAAAACATGAAAAGCACCACACAGCTATTTTTTTCCGTACATTTGCAATCAGAGCAGTGGCCTTGAGTCACAAGTGCTGAACATAATGCTTCCAGTCCTGTATGTTTGCATCTCAGTTAGCAAGTCGGTTTAGATATGGGATTAATGGAATTTGTAAAAAAAAAAAGGTTAGTCAAAGGGTCCGGGTCTCGATTTTAAATGTCAAACAGCCCACTTCTCACTCTTGCCTGTAACTATTTGCAGAGCCCGGCTCAGCAGGCAAACCCAGTTAGAGAACCTGCCACGAGATGGCACTTTAAAGCAAGTCATCGTCCTGTTGTGGACTGTGGTGGCACAGGACATTTTTCAGCGCTGCAGCTGCAAGGGGATAAAATGCATTTGGGGAGAACTGCAAAACTCCCAGCCCAAGAAGTCCGGAGGGAATTCACTGGAATCGCTGAGAACATAAAATGAGGGAGTAGCAATAAAAACCTCTGCAATAGCCTAGCCCTGGAGAAACTGCTGATCCAAACTGTGGATCTGAGCTGCATCTCCAAAAGCAGGAAGAAAGCCAGTCCCATCACTGGGAAGCTGGAACTGGGTTTGGGGCTGAAATACTCAGTTTGAACTATTTCTTAATATTAGAAAGTAAAAAGGCAGTTAGATTTTCTCTTGCAGTTCTAAAGAATGGTTTTCTCTACTGCATCATAGATTTAAAAGCATCTTTATCAGTAATTCCTCAAGACAAATAGCAGTATTAGCTTATCAGCAGGGTAAGCCAGTTTGGGAGTTTGGCTTTTTATGACATGAAGCTGCTGAAGATCTGGAACATAAGTCATGTAAGGGGTGGCTGAGGGAGCTGTGTTTGTTTAGTCTCAGGAAAAGGAGGCACAGGGGAGATCTTAATTCTACAGTTACCTGACAGGAGGTTGTAGCAAGGTGGGTGTCACTTTTTTTCTCCCATGTAACAAGTGATAGAGAGGAAATGGCCTCAGGTTGTGCCAAGGAAAGTTTAGACTAGACATTGAGGAAAATTTTTAACTGAAAGGGTTACAGACAGGAACAGACTGCTCAGGGAAGTGGTTGAGCCATCATCCCTGGAAGTATTTAAAAGAAGTGTAATTGTGGCACTGCAGTGGACTTGGCAGTGCCAGGCTTATAGTTAGGCTTAACGACCTTTAGGATTTTTCCCAACCTAAATGATTCTGTGTTCTATTGCACATGTGTCCACCAGTGTTTACTGTGGATTCATTGCTGAATAGCTTCTCCTGCTTTTTCCCCAGCTCGTTTGCACCCCTACCACGTGGCGAATCTCCATGGTGGGAATGCTTGCAGTCACACTGGCTGTGTCCTTCCTTGTCGAGGTGAGTGTGCATCCTTAGATGTGCTGGTCAGCACTACTGGAGAGATAAAATTGTCAAGTCTTGCTCTTTCTCCCTCCTCCTCAGCTCATTTTGGGAATATCTAGTAAAACAGGAGTAATTGCTGCTACCTCACCCTTGCTCCCTTTTCTTAAAGCACTCCATCTGAATGATAAGGGAATGCAAGGCATAGCCACCTTTTCTTTCCTCGGGTGAGTGGGAACCCTGCCCCAGGTTAGAAAAATATGGGCAGTCTGTGGTGTTTTCTGCTCAGATCCTGAAGAGTCTCAGGAGGAGCTGGTCACAGTTCTCTGGGGAGAACTCTGGTGGAGCTGGTGTGAAATGTGGTCAATAAAATGCTGTTTATGGGACATGGATGAGCAGGGCAGGTGGGAGATCTGGGTCTCCATTGTTTGCCCTATACTTGTATTCTGGATGAAGAGTAAATGGCTGTCCAGGTCCTCTTAAACCCTCTTTTTGCTTTTACCTTTACAGGAAGCAGTCATTGAGAACAGACCCCTGTGGCTGCTTCTGAAAAAGACATTCCGGTACCACTCAAAGAGCCACTACAAGAGGCTGCAGCACGTGTTGGAGCAGGACTCAGCCTGGCCACCTCTGAATGAAACCTTCTTCTCAGATTCTGTGGCAGTAACAGTAGAAGGAAATATGGGAGGCCATAGCAATCCAACATTTGACAGCAATGAGGACTCGCTCTGAAAGAAACTGCAGTGAGCACATCCAGGACAGTTGAATTTGATCTTAAAAGACTCAGTGACTTAAAAAGAGGAAGGGCTGACTCATTACTGCTCTCCCATTCTAGGAGTAACCAGCTCTTGCTTACATCTAAATTAACTGGAAGCCCAAAATCTTCTGCAGTAACATAAAGCCACAATGATGTTTCCTCTGTCCCCTTGCCCATATACAAATGGCTCCCAATATACAAATGGCTCCCAGCTGAGTATTGGTAAAGTATTTGTGGTTGAAACACCCCATTGCTGCGTCCCTCTGTTGAACTGCATTATGGGGTCCCTAAGGGTGGGAGATGCTCCAGATGAAAAGTAGCTAATTGCAATAGCAGCACTCCCCTGGGCAGATCTCCTTTGAGAAAACAAGTAGAACTTACTCCTGATAGAGGCTGCTGAGCATAGGTGTCCCTGGGATTCTTCGTGGAGTTTCAGATACTGCTACTCGGTGTCTTGCTTCTTTTTGGAAGTTTTAACCCTTCTGGCAATACTTGGCTTCCAGAGCTGAAAGGAGCTACAAACAGCCAAAGCTTTCTGGAAGTGTCCACTCCCAGCACCGTTGTGCTTTTCCCATGATGGGAGCAAGAAGCACTCTCTTGCTAGCTCACTGGTACCAGGAAACCTGTTTGCACTCTTAGTTTTTAGCAAGTGATATTTGCATTTTATGGGTAAAAAATTGTTGACCTGCAAAGCAGAATGATTTCATTTTTTTTTTTTTTGGCAGGAGGTATTTTTTCAGGATGTCCATTAAACTGTAGAATGGAATGTATTAATTACAAATTATGATCCTTCAAGGACATGCTGTCCCTTGTGGGGTGAGCTTTCTTTACCAGGGCAGGTTCTGCACAGCTGGCTGCCTCCTGGCATCAGTTTTACCAGCACCAGAAGAAGCAAATATTGAAGAGCTTATTAACCTCAAGGACCTAAGGCTTGAAATAAAAGATGTGGAGCCAGCTAGGCCTCAAAATAATTTTTTAAAAAATCTGTGGCATGCTTTTAAGTTGAACCATCTGAGGTTTAGTCTCTGGTTTCTCCGTAATTGTAGATGCAATTCAATCATCAGCTCATATCCCTCATCTGTTAACCTTTGATATAGAGTTTTGCTCACTTTGCTGTGCTGTATTTGCCATACATAAATGCAACAATACTGCACATTCCTGCAAGTATTACCTACTAAGAAAAAAAGTAGCTTCTACCTGCACATACTCTCTTAGCCCACTGATGTTAATCTGCCTTTCTCCTCACTGCATTTTGCAATTTTGGTCCCCAGCTGGATAAAACAACAAGATAGTCAATCAGTAGGGCTTTGGACCAAGAGGAACTCTTCCTTCCTTGGATAAGGTGTGCAGAGGAGCTGTGCCTTTAGAGTTGACTTCACAGCTTGTTTTCCACTCTTGGAGCTAACCCATGTTTTTACTGGGTGGGGCTGAGAAGCACTTTATTACTGGAGACTGTATTTTCCCACCATTGTATGCTAAAGCACTCATGTGCTGCCACAAAAAGCCAGGAAAGAGGCAAGCTGGGAATCAATTGGGAAAGACTTATTTGGGTTTTAGATTTAAAAATCAGCTTGGGGAACAGAGAGAAAATCCAAAGAAATCATTAATTGTTTTGAGTCAACATACCTGCACCAGAGTAGAGTCTGAAAATAATCTAGCCTGAACCTAAAAATAACTAAGAAAACAAAGAAATAATAGCTAAGAATAAAAATAAAATACCCAACAAACTTAAACAAACAATACTTCAACTTGAAAAAAAATTTATTTGACTCAAAGCAATTTTGTCATCTATTTTTGACAAGTTTGACATAAGCAACTGGAGTAAATACCTTCCTACCCACAGTAGTTTACCTAATTGTAAATGCCTGTCACACAAAGCCACACAACTTGACACAAACTAGAAATATTTCATAATAATTCCTCGAAATGTCTCCCAGGTTTTCATGGGTTCCCAGTTCACAGCAAAAGCCTCTGGAAGGGGAAGGCTAGATGCTCTCTGCGTTCCTTACAGCTGGAGGCACCAAAGAGCAGCTTTAGTGAGGTACTCCTGACATCCTGTCTTTTAGGTACAGTAACATTTTCTGAAGACAAAGTTCACTGTCCTGTTACAAACTCCCTGACAAAACTAATATGTTGCTGCATGTGATACAGTGACAGCAGCAGTAGCATTGCAGTAGCATCTGCAGCAAGGCATGGGATTTATGTTTAGATATCACTGACGCTATAAAATCATCAAGTCTTGGTAAGCCTGTGGTAATTGTTGGGTTGAGGAGATAAAGAACTGCTTGCCTGCAGCTGAAATACAGCCTTACCTGCAAGAGAGCCAGGTAATGTTTAACCTCTGCCACTCTAAGCACTGTGATCACCTCTGCTCCTTTTCAAAGAGGTCAGTGAGTCAGGCCAGCACTTGGGGGGACAGTTATGAAGATTTCACCTGGGTGCTTTGGGATGGGGTGGCTGATACTTCATAGACATAATCCATGGTGGAGAGCTGGTGAACCTCTTTTTTGGCTATTAGCACACATTCCTGGCAGAAGGTTGCAGGGAATGATAGGAAGCTAAGGAGGTGCTGCATGCTTGTAACAGCTAAATATTTCCCTTATGGTGACTGAGTCTCTTCCTGGAGAGCAGTACTGCCAAAGACTGATGTCCTTCTCCTCTGCTGTAGGCCCTCATTCCTGACAGAACTTTTCCTGTGAACAGGGACATCTTTCATCCTGACTGAGCAGCAACACAGACCTGGAATGCTTGTGCTTTTTGCAGCTGCTGGAACCACAGGCAAATCACAACTGCCCTTTCATGGAGGCTCTTGCTAATGATCTTTATTTTAGTCCAGCTAAGGCACACTTGTTCCTCTTTGACAGCCTTGGTTTAGTAGTCCAGAAACTAAAAATCACCAGAGAAATGCTGCTGCTGGGATTGCTTGCGGCCTCAACAGCAAAGCACGGAGGGAAATATTTGCAAAATTGATATTTTTAATTTCTTTTTCACCTCATAACTTCCTTTTCTCCCACGACATAGACATGGGATGTGTTTTCCTGAATAAATAAGGAAATACCGCAGGACTGATCTTCCTCTAGAGAGGACAAAACAAATACATCTTGTGGATAAGAGGGGAAGTAGTTATGGATACTTACTTGCTGAGTGTGCATATAGAAATACCAGGCACTAGTTTCTGTATGCAGGATATTGTCATGCCATCTGTGTTCACTTTACTGGGCTATGGATGCCACATGAGTGTCCTTAAAATGGGAGACACCTATGAATGCTGGGACTCTAGACCAGTATGTTCCTGAACTTTTACTGAAGTATTTTTGAAACCCTACAAAATTCATGAAAATTCCAGGGCTCTTGAAAAGGGCTAGATTTGATGTTACCAACCTTTCAGTGCCCTCTGGAGAGAGGTTTTGAAGAGAACTCCAGTGTGGCACTCTGAAAAATTTATTTAATTTAAACTTTGCATTTTCATCCACGGCTGAAACCTCATGTTTGAAATACTAATGGTAGTGCCTGGAGGCAGACTGGTCCTCATAAGCTTGTGGTAGTTGAGTCCAGATACAACTTCAATGTCCAAGGGCTGGCGCCCTGATTTAGTGTCTTTCTCTTTGTTCTAGTGAATGTTGAAGAATGCATTAAATTTTCAGTGAGGGACCAAATTTGTCAGATGAATAATTCATTTAAGTTCCAATCCTTATGCAGAAAACACTTTCAATGGCTATTTTAGTTCCACTAGCTCTCCAGAATAGTCTGTCACTAGTTCAGAGAATCTGAATGGTGAGTAAATCTCAAAAAAAAAAAAAACATTTAAATGTTTTGCTGTTATTTAAGTTCCACAGTAATAAAAATTATGCTCTCAGATATCCGTGGGGCTTGTGGCCTGTTTTAACATAAAACATAAAAGTGAGTGATGACTGTTGTCATAAGGCTGACAGAATGTAGAGCAGCTAAAAGTATGCAAGTACAAGGAAATCAAACCATTATTTTAGCAGTAGTCTAAGGCTGATTACTGCTGACCTCACAGACCATCAGGTTTTCTTTCTTCCAAATAAATATCATATCCACAGTGACTTTCTTAAATCATAAAAGATCAAAGATTTTTATGCTAACTCAGTCTTCTCCCTCCCCCATATTTGTGTACTGTGTCCTGAGTAGCAGTTCTGTATCATCAGAAATGCTGCCTCTGTTAGATGGCTCTGCTGGGAAATCACACGACTTACAGGCAGGACTTACAGTCATGACAAAGTCTGACGTTCAACATAGTTGCTGCCAAAGAGAATTGTCTGCCAACATTTTCTAGCTACAGACATGTGTGAGCTGATAAGCTGTTCCCTAGCCAGGAGGAACAACCCTGTCCTGAGGTGCCCCTGGCACAGCATCACCAGCCAGGCAAGGGGATTCCTGACTCCTGATATGTTTTATTAATCTTTAGGAAGACATAAGGCTTAGAGGTCAACACTGAGAGTTGCAATTGCTGAAGATGGCATGGTGTGATTAGAGGTGGTGGAGGGAGTGAAGGGATGGCAGCTCTGAGGTGCACTGACCTGTTTGTCAAGATCACGTGCTGCTTAGAGCCAGGCACAACTTATGTTGCCTCCAAATTCACTGCTAAAGTCATTGTTTCTGAGCTGAATTACTGAGCAAGGGCAAGATTCAGCCTTTTGAGACGTTCCTTGGGAAGCTGAAGTGCTGTCTGTGGAGTGCTGCCCAGGAGAACTTTTATTGCTGCCTCTCACTGATCTTGGCAAAGTCCATGTGAAAAGCTGAGGCTTTTACCGGCACAGGTGTGTTGGCTGCACATCACATTTTTGTATCTCCAGTATCTGTAGGATGAGTAGCATTCCCATGCTGAACAAGTGCTCAGAGATGTCAGTGTACCTCTGTACTTAGAGTACTCACATCCATCATTGTGCAATTGCAATTTTTAAATCAAGATAAGGCATTCTGTCTAATGGACTTGCAATGACAATTAACTTCATCATTACCTCAGGAGATCCAGCTGTATGAATTAAATTGCAATAACTGCCAAAGCTCAGACACCCAGCTAAATTAGAATTTCTGTATTTCTTCTTGCAGGCAGTTTTGTAATGATAGTCTTTACAGCTTGGTGGTTCTGTTGATATCCTGCAACTGTTGAGCACAAATAAACCTTCTACTAAGGGACTGCAGACAGCAAGGCTGCATTTAAGTGTGCTGACTCTGGCATGAAGCAGGAATTGCTCCTTGAAGGCCAAGGAAGATACAGGGGCATGAATTGGAATCAAACAGAAAACTGGATCCATGTTCCCACCACAGCTTGTTCTATGTTAACTCAATGAACTCACATCCAGACTTTTATTGAGTGATGTAGCACCTCCCTGAGTAACTCTGAGTTCAGTTTTTTTGCTGTTAGCACAGAACTATAACTTTCTGTTTCTTGTTGACTACTGGTGTCTTGCTGCAGTCACTTTCCCATCCACAGCAGCCTCCCAAGCTGCACCACCTCGCTGAGGAGCATAACAAAGTTCAGGTTACCATCTGCACCAAGAGAGGAGCGTCACCTGCATCTTGTTTTCCTCACCACCCTGTATAATGAACTAACATGTTGAAATGTATCTGGAATTGCACACCAAAGGAGGAATGGGGCAGAGGGAGGTGAGGTGGGCAAGGCAGCAAGAAGTGTGGTTACAGCCTGTATGATGCAGTAATGATGCATCTGTATCTGCAGCATCTGTCATTATACAGTGGAAACCGGTAATTTGTGTTAAGAGTCTAGAACAGCTTGGAAATTTAATTTCACAGACAAACAACTGGATAACAATTCTGGCCTTCCAAGACCTGCTTCCTGCTTCCTGGCTCTGCTATAGGCTGATTACACAAAAATCTTGTCAAGCAGTTTGCAAGTGGTTTTTAAGGAGTCTAGACACATGGCTCCCATCTAGGTATGTGCTTTCTTTCCTAGCCTCAGTTCCTCACCCATGCTCACTTGGAGAGAGAGGTTTAAAGGGCTGATCTTTGAGCTGTTGTTTTTCAGCCAGTATTATTTCTAAGAAGCACTGGTTTAAAATAATACAGTGGAGAAGGCTGCTGATACTGTGTATGTCTTGAGACTTTACCTGCCCAAAACTTGTGCATAAGTAAAGTTCATTTTTGTATGTATGGTCTACAGGAATCTTGTTACTTACTCCCTGGAGACACATTTCTTTTAGGTGGAAAAATGTTCTGTCTCCCCTGTGATGCTGTCCTGATTGATGGAAGCTGCACTGTGAATGAAGGGATGTTCTCAGGAGCAGCACAGTAGATAGAAATGCAAGGGTTCTCTGAAAGGGAGGTGTCTCTATCTGCTCTGACAGCAAATTATTTACTATTTATTAGTGTAGTTTGCAGCAGAAGGGAGAAAAACTGTGACTTGAGTAATTCACAGTTGTCTTAAGCTTTTGGACACTGTCAAGGTGTAATATGACTTTCTTATCCACATTAAAAACAAGTAGCAGTTATGTACTCTTAGGAGTAGAAAGTGAAAATGTATACATAAGTAAATGGAGTTACTTGACAGAATATGTATTTCTTTAGTTTTTGGATTCTGCTGTTGCAGCAGTTCAGCTCAAGCACTCAGAGCAGGGAGGCCAGTGTTGGCCCTAAACATCAAGACATGGCAAGGCATAAACTTGGTTCAGGGACAAAATGTTCCCAACCTCCTCATACATAATGTACAGAACCTATTGTACCATGGATGGGAGGAGGCAAGAGAAGGAAAGGAGCTGCTCTTCTCTCTGCCATGTCCCAGCCTGGGGTGGTTCTGGATCTCTACAGTTAACTACCTTGTCATTTCTTCTCCTTCCTTGTCAACCTTTTTCTCAAGAGAGCTACCCAAGTGTTTTTGGGGAGGCAGAGTGTGATGGGTGTCACTGCTTCCTACTCAGCTCCTTCCCTCTAAGGAAGACACCTGGGCACTGCTGTGGCAGGTGTAGCCACAAAGGAGGCTGCTAATTCAAGGCAAACAGAACTCAGCAGCAGCCTGAGTGCTTTTAATTACCCTGAGGGCATTAGGAGAATGTGCACAGGGCTGTTCAATTATGTCATTCTCAGCACAGTTAATAAATATTCTTAATCTAGTCAATAAACCTTTCATCTTGTAAATGTTAGGATAATGCTCCTTCTGTTGAAATTAAGTCTTGCTGATTTTGGTGCTCGTCAAATACCACCTACCTTCTGCAAAATCCATGAGACCACAGATCAGAGCTGCAAAGGTCACATGTCTTTAGGGACTTTCCTAAACCCTGGCAGGCTAGATCTCAATTCCAAGCCTAAAGATCATTGAAATAATAAGAAAAACCATATAAACATGAAAGTTGATTATATTAAACATTGTACTATTTAATTCGCATTGCAAAATACAATAACAGACTTCAGCACTTCAGTGCATGTGATGCCAAGCTCAAAGTGTTAATCTTTTCCAGTGGCCAGGACAAATCATACACCCCATATCAACTCCCGGGATCATTAGTAGTTATTAGTACACCAGATACTTCAACACCACAGAGATAATTATGCCATAATGAATGAAAGAAGAAATTCATTGCAAGAGGAGAATAATCACATTTCCAATACTTCTTAAGAAAGCAGAGAGGAAATTACTATCTGATGCAAATTAATGAGATGAAATTAATAAGTGTCAACCAATAAAGAACTCCTCCAGTGGGACCAGACTGCAGGCACGTAGTACAATCTCTTCTTGGCCCTCCTGCAGTGCTCTGGTGAGGCCCCACTGAGGAGGTGCATGTTGAACAGGCTCACAGGGCACCACCACCAAGGGCAGGCAGCTCAAGCAGTGCCAGAGGGATGTTCACCAAGGGTACCCTTGCAGGCAGTGTCTCACATAAGCAGCAGAACAAAACTGGATCCGTGTGCCAGAATAAATTCATGTAATTAAATCCATCCTCTGGAAGGCATCACAATGTAAAGCTCTTTTTGTAGATGTGTCCAATGTGCATCCAGCTCAGAAGGTGCTGGTAATCTCTTGCCAAGAACACGAGGAGGAGCTACTGCTGTGTGCATGGATCTCATTAGTCTATTTGCATAATTACCCTTTCCTAAATGTTCACATTTTTAAATGTATTGTAAGACTAGCTGTCAGCTAAGCTTAAAACTGTGAGCAGTAAAGGAATTTAATTCTACTTACAAAATATCCTATTTTATGTTTAATAAGATATAAATATTTGTTGGTTTTATGTGATGTTTAGCAGCTTCACTGTGTCTCTGAAGTATTAGTTAATTAATAAGCCAATTATGATCAGGCTGAGAACAAGGTATAATGTGCTGGAAACAGAAGAGGCTTTGATGGCCCAGAGGCACAACAGGTCCTGGATTCATTGTGCTTTGTAATAGAGCTGCTTGCTTCCAGATTAATTTCACTGTGCCTGTGCTAGTAACAGGGGATGCTAGTGGTGATCAAACATAAATACATCTATTTAAAGTTCTCCTTAACAGGCCAGACTAAATGGTGATGGGCCGTGTTGTGGTGTGGCAGACACACCTTGTCAGCCAGCAGCTCCTTAGGGGGGAATTAACTTCCATTATGACATTACAGTGTCTTCACCCAGCTCAGCCTTGAGTGTCTTCAGTCTGAACTGCATGCCCAGGAGGGAACAAATCTCAAGGCTGGGCTGAAAGACAAAAGAAAGAAACAGAAAGAAGTTTCTTTCACAGAAAGAGTCTGGGGCATGAATCTCGGAGTTATGCTGAGGCATAGTGTCAAAAGGGTCTAATCAACTTACCCATTTTTAACACCAAGGTGGGAGGGACAAAGTGCCTGTGGCTATGCAAATATAAAATCTACATCTGGAAGTGAAGCTGGGGCTCCTTGTGGCTTTCAAACTGCTCCAGGATGACTGGGAGCAGGCCAGCAGTGCTTGTCCAGCCCTGTGAGTGAGCAGCACCAGCCCAAGCAGATGCACTCCCTTTCCACACTGCAGCCTCACAACCCTTCTCCAAGGGCACACCTCCAGGATATTTTGAGAACCCTGTTGTGAGTTGTTTCCTCTCCAATAGCGCGGTTTCTTCTCACACAGCAGTTGCTAAATAAGATTCCTGTCACAGCCCACCAGAGTGTTCTCCCATCTCAGTTACTTCACATCAAGATAAACTCATGAGAATTAATCATTGAGTACTATTTGGCACTCTTAAAAGCAGTCCCACCAACAATATGCTTTCAATATTCAAGTTTCAGAAAATCCCTAGGTTTCCATCCTCTGCCTGGGGAGCTGTATGTGAAGGCATGGAGACCTGTCACATACTGGTTGTTTTGGATAAGGACATTCAGGGAAATCCCCTGGATCTGAAAGGGTTTTGAGTGACTTAGGGCTGCCTGCATTTGCTCTCTTAATTTGAATTGGAAACACTGGAGTCTAAGGCAGGGGAGGGAGATTCTGGTTGTTGCTTGCTGAAAAATAATCAGACCACACTATGGTCTTCATCTTCAAAGGCCCTTGAGAAGCTCTGCGTTCTGACAGCTGAAAATCTACACCCAACCAGCTTCTTCCAAGCAGAAGGAGCAGGATTTCTTGTAACAACACCAGGAAGACTGTGCTATGGCAACAATGAAATCAGTCTTGTTTCACAGGCTGCTCTGTTCCCATGACAATGTCACTGTAACTCATCAAATTTCAGTTTCCAGTTTTCCAGGACTGTAGATTTAGAAATATTGCATTAATATGTGTTTATTAAGAGAAAGGCTGGGACAAACACTGGAAAACAAGTGAAATATAAAGAAAAACACCTGAGATATAAAGATTCCTGAGGAGTATGCTGAGATGCCAGTTGTTGAGACGATGGTTCATAAATTTGAAATCAGTGGTCTGATTACACAGCTAGAAGACAGAGAATGTGAGTTTGTCAAAAACAAAACAGTCACCTGTTATTAATAATTCACTTTATCAAGAAAGATGCAAAGTTCAGGATGGAATTAGTTTGGGTAATCAATGACCCAGAAAATATCTCACATTCCTGACCTCTTCTGGTTTCCTGTGGAAGGAATTGCAATCCTACCTCAATTCTCATTTTCTTCTGGGCTGTGAAGAATAGCCATTGTTTCACAGAAGATCAGGGAGGAGCAGTACAACATGTACAATGAAAGTACTACCAGAAATATTTGCAGACAAAACACTCATGTGGAGTTTCTACAGTCATACAAAAAGTGCAACTTTATAGTGGTTTTGACCTTAATCAAAACTTTAATCAGAGCTTATGTTGGAGCTGAAATCCTAAAAGGATTTCCACTGGCCCCACTGCAACTGCATGTGATTCCTCCCACAAACAAGCCTTGGGCTCATTAAATGTCATTAGTTAATTCTACAAACAAGTTTTCATTGCTTGTAAGTTAAAGATGCACAGAGCCCAGCAACTAGAGAGATGCACAGCCTGAAGTTCAGCTGCTGTGTATCTCTTAGCTGACTTGCATCTACTGAAGATTTAGTGCATAAGTAATATTGATATGTCAAAATATCCAGAGCAGATGTAGGATCACAGTAATTGCCTGTGTCACATCAAGTGTGTTGTGCTGCACAAGTTCCTAAATATCCTCCTAACTTACTGCCTTGTAAATTCAGCATTGAGTTACTGACCCAGCTTGTAAAGGCTTTAAATCTTAGCAGTGCAAAGCTCACTGTGGACATGGAAATTACTGTTATTAAGGATAATTGATGTTAATACTCAAGCCAGGGCTTCTGTCCTCTTGCTGCAATAAGCACAGGCTTTTCTTTTTTGTCTATCAAGAATATTATAGGCTTGTACTCAAATTTGTCTGCAAATTTGAAACTCAGGTCACTCCTGTGATTCACTGAATATCTCAAAATAATCCCAAGCAAACACAGGACCAGTGATCTGTGGCTCTGTGGTCTGTTATTTTAGGTGTCACTGACCTGCAAAGAGGTGAAGAATTTCTCAATGCAAGAAAGACAACCGGTTTCATAACCTGGAATGATAACAAAGAAGATGTGTTTGTTCATCAGTCTGCTATAAAAGAGAATAATCCCAAGAAATATCTCCACAGTCTAGGAGATGGAGAAATTGTGGAATTTAATATAATACAAGGAAGAAAAGGCCCCCAAGCAGCCGATGTGATGGGACCTGGTGGAGTTCCAGTGCAAGGTAGTAAACATGCACCAGACTACAAACCTGTGAGATATTATCCACATCATAGAAGTCTTCCACACACCTACCAAAGAAATAGAACCCAAAACCAACAGCCATCAAGCCCCAGCAACAGTCTAAAAGCAAGAAGAGCACAGAACACGGGCGAGCTGTCCTGCATCCAAAAGCCCATGTCGATAATGAAAGAACCTTCCAGTCCGATAAGTCCCACTTTTTCTAATACCCTTCCCCAATTCCTGTGGCCTTCCTGCCCGCCTCCCACTTTCTCCTTTTCCCTTCCATTGTCCTATTACCCCTTTTTTATGTTCCCACAAATTCCTACCACCCTTTCCCCTCTCCCATGGTCTCCCTCCACTAATCCCCTTCCCCAGAGTTCCTTTGTAATACCAGAGGGAGCGTGATTAGGAGGGAAAGAAAGGAAAGTTTCCCTAAAGTAACCATTTTTTCTTAAAGTAATGATTTCTATTTGGAGTTTCCAAGAGGCAAACCACCACCTACACTACCTTGGGCAGAGTCTATCACAGCTGACCACTTTACCACAGGAGACAGAGAAAAAGCCCCTGCTGAAGAAACTTTCTCCTGACTCAGTTTCCTGAAGAACCGTGCTAAGAAAACCCCGCATCCCTCCTGCCAGCTCTAGGACACTCCAAAAAGTCTGTTTGGACATTGGGGACTCAGAACTGTTTACATTTTGAAAATTGTCTTATAGGCGCTTTTGATTGTTTTTGTCATTTTGAGTTAATTCAGTTGATCTTTCAGAAAAGCTTTCTTAATAATGTAAAAAATGGGGAGTTGTGAAGGCCCTGGAGGGGCTTCTCCTAAGTCACACCTCATTGGCTGCTTCCTCTATTGCTATGCCTGAACATAGGTGTTCCTGAGGCTCTCCCTCCCTTTTCCCTGATTGGGCCTCACCTTGATACTGCCTGGAGACCAAGGTCAGCTGGGAAGCCCCTGGGGGAGAGAGCTGGACCTTGGGGGGGTGTGGGTCTGAGAGCAGAACATCTCACTGAATTATACATCTATGGATATTATGCAAAAGTCTTTTTTGCTTCTTCACCCTGGACTTTACTAGCAGCAATTTAGGCTGTAACAGATTAGATTTATGTGAACCCACCTGCAAACACAGTAAAGAGAGTGAGGTGAGACCCTAGAGCCAGGCTCAGGGCTGCACGATGCTGCGGCTTCAGCCCAAGGTTTCATCTTCTGATGTGAACCAGATTCACATGGCTGACATCCCTGCAAAAGCCTCTCCATTTAGGGAGGGGCTGCATCAGTCCTGGCTGTGCCTCAGAGCACATACATTTTTTTCAACTTCTGAGAAAAGAACAGCCTTGACTGTACTCATTGCCAGCTGTAAAACCACCTGACTGGTATAGCTGCAAAAAAATTTTTGATTGCATTTCCAGGAATCCAAGAAGGAGTTTCAGTTTCAGTTTGGTTATATCATGTTTTCCTGTATTAAAACTAAAAAAAATATTGGGAAGGATGTAATAACAAAGGACAGCAGAAAAACAACAGGAATTCTCGGCTTGATGATTTCAAACATTGAAAAACTTATGTTTAACAAAAGCAAAGAATTAATTATTTTTCTTTTTCTCAAGCTTCAAAGTTTTCACTTCAACTCTTCTGATTCCCTCCCTGATGGGGCTGCCAGGGCAGTGAGTGAGCAAGTGGCTGCCTGGTGCTTTGCTGCTGGCTGGGGTTAAACCTGGACAACCTGTTCAGAGCAGACAAAACCAGCCAGCCTCTCACACACAGCTCTTCTGCTCTCACCTGTCCCTGCAGTCCAGGCAGTTGCCTGTAAGAAAAGCAGCACAGACTCTGTGTCTCACAGGTGGGATGCAGCTAACCTGCTTCCAAACACTCAAGGCAGATGCTCCAGGTAAAGGACAATAAAGCACACTTAGCCTGAAGAGTTTTCTTCCAAGACAATGCACACATCAGCTTTGTGACAAGGAAATGGTGTGGCTCAAGTACACCTGGAGATGAAGCATAGGTGCTGCACAGCTCATTCTTCACATCCCTCACCCCCAGCACTGCAGGGACCCTGGCTTTGCCTTCCTGCTGGCTGGGGGAAGATTGATCTGGTGCTGGGACTGTGAATGCATTGGAATCAACATTTGATCACTGAAGTGACTTTGCCCCAGCTCTGGCAGGCAAAGTCCCCTTGCTGTCCTTGCAATTCTTTAAGCCTCAA
Source organism: Agelaius phoeniceus (assembly GCF_051311805.1). Lineage (NCBI taxonomy): Eukaryota > Metazoa > Chordata > Aves > Passeriformes > Icteridae > Agelaius > Agelaius phoeniceus. The sequence continues at coordinate 15,514,000 of NC_135274.1, forward strand.
TGTTTTTTTAGAAGCTGAAAGAGCAGAATCCTAGAATGGGTTGGATTGGAAGGGACCATAAAAATCTCCTGGCATGCTTATTCAGGTCCAATGCCAGCAACCACTGCACTTACAGGGTGATGGGAGAAAACTTCAATGGTACAGTGGAACAAACAGCTGATAGAGAGAGACCCCACTGGGTTTTCCTGTCAGACCTCCCCACACTGGGGGGTCTGCTGCTCCCAAAGGGAGTCAGAAGAGCCTGGGAAAAGTACACTTTATAGGCAGGGCAAAAGTGAGTAAAACTCCATCATGCCAAAATTAGAGCATGCCTGTAAATCACTGACTTTGTTTCTCAATGGGATAGCAGGGAGAAGCAAGGCTGTACTGCTGAACCTGCACACAAAACTATATTCAGATAAAAGAGGATTTTAGGACAATATGATTTTGTATTGCAGACATTTTATTAAGGATTGTTTATTGTTTACAGTAAGGTTGGCACAGTTGCAAGGAATCCTTGATGGCAGGTGTTGTAAAGCTGGCCAGTGACCGCTGTGCCCAGGGACTCTGCCTGACTTGGTCTGAGCCCTTCCTGAGAGCCCATCAGTAGCACTATCTCCTGGATGTGCTCTCAGACAATGCCATCCCAACAAGAGCAGCTCCAGCAAGAATGATACCTCCTACAGCTGCTAGAGCACTGCCAGCAGCTGCTTTTCTGGCCTATAAAAGGGAAAACAAGACAGGTTTTGGAAACATGAAGGGCATTTATATTTACAACGCTCTAGGATGATAATCTAGAAAAGGCAGGGATATTCAGGGTAATAAATCAGTGAGAGCCATGTGCCCCATTAGCAGAAGGGGCAGCACCCAGGTTTGTACCCCCAGGAGGTGGCACTCAGTGAGAGGGCACTGCCAGGTGCAGACAGAGCACAGGGACCCTGCAGGGGCAGGGGCTCTGGGGAGGCAGCGCTGCTTTGGAGCCCACGCCGGGCACTCGGCTGTCCCCTGCAGGCTGCAGGCTGTGTCCCAGCGCCGGCTCACAGCCAGCAGCCAGGAGCTGCTCTGGGAGGCACCCGGGGCTCACCCCTGGCACTCACCTGGTCTGAGACTCCGTCTCCGTAGCGGAGCATTGTCACAAAGTGCTCACAGTTGCTGGTAAGCACATCATATGGCACCTCCCTGTCAATGCACAGCTCGGCACGCTGGATGATCTCCTCCACAGGGAAAGGAGTGCGGAACAGGTCATACTTGTTGTTGACACGCCATTTACAATTTTTCACCACATCCTTCAGGAGCTGCTTCTTCACCTTGGCTCTTGTGGCACGTATTGATGAGCTGCTAAGCAAAATGGATGAGGCTTCTTCATCTGCGAAACCCAAGGAGGAGATAAGGCAGTCAGGCAGACCCTCTCTGGCCCCTCCAGGACTTTAGATGGGTTTCTGCCTGCTCCTGGAAAGGACAGCTACACACACAGCATCCACCCACAGCCCATGGAGGGAGACAGGGCTCCTGGGGCATTCCATCACCCGCTCTGCACCTTGCCAGGCGGCACAAGCCTTACCTGTCACATGAATGACATATCCATTCCCCACGTAGAGGGCCCAGTGCTGGTAAAGTGGCCGGTCGATCTCGATCAGGTCTCCAGGCTGGGGTTTGCAATTGTCCTGTCCCATGCCGGGCTGGTGCAGTCAGGCCGTGCAGGCGCAGCTGGGCTGGCTGAGCGCAGGGCAGAGCGCAGCGGGCAGGCGAGGGCCGTGCAGGGGCAGCTGGCGGGAGCGCAGGCACGGAGGGTGTCAGTGGCGGGCGCCGGGGGCAGCGGCTGCCGGAGCGGGGACCCCGCTGGGCCGGAGCCGGCTCGGGGCCGCTGCCGGCGCAGGGCGAGGGAGCGAACGGCCCCGCTCGCAGGCAGCGCATCCGCCCGGGGCCGGGCCGGGGTCCGGCTGCTGCCGCCGTGCCCGGCTGCCCCCGCCCGCCCGCCCGCCGTGCCCGTGCTCCCCTCCCGGCCCCGCTCCGCTCGGGGCTCCGCCGGGAGCTCCGGGCCCGCTCCGGGGCCGGGACGCGGCTGCCCGGGGCTGCCCCGGTGCCGAGCCGTGCCCGGGCCCTGCGGCACCTCCGGCCGCCCGGCAGAGCCCGGAGGGGCCGCATCCTGCTGGAAACGCCCGCTCGCATCCCCCGAGCCCCGCTCACCTCAGCATCTGTCCCACTGCTGCCGTGGCCCGGCTCAAAGTTCCCTCTACCCGCTATAAATAGGGAGCACCGTGCGCGTGGGTGTAACCCGCAGGGCTCGCTGCCGGCTTTGGCCCGGAGCCAGCCCGTCGGGGCACACCCGCCGCCTGCTCCAGGCTCTGCTCTCGAGGTTGCTGCCAAAACCACCGCTGGATGAAAAAGCTCGGTGGTTGCTGCCAAAACCACCGCTTCTGGTCCTGCCACCATCGAAGCTGGGCCACCTCTTCTCTGCCAGATGCCCCTGCCCTCAAGGGGTGCTTCGGTTCCACGGCAGGAAACAACCCTGACACCGCTTCCGTACATGTGGCAGGATATCATCTCGTAAAAGAGCAGCTTCAGGATCAGGTTTATAGTCTGGCTTGTGTGCCAGTCAACCAAACCCAGAGAGGATGTAAATGGCCAGTGTAAACGGCCTTGTGTAAATGCAAAAACTTTGCAGCAACAACTTGACGGATTAGATTTACATTATCCCACCTACAAACAGAGTGAAGAGGACCAGGTGAAGCCCTTGAGCCAGGCTCAGGGCTGCACAATGCTGGGGCTTCCCTGTCTTGTACTGAATCAGCCCAGGTTTTCATCCTCTGATGTGCACTAGATTCAGAATGTTTAATGTCCTATAAATTCCATTCTTTTTAGGGACTCACTGTGCCTGTGCTGGGTGTGCCCCACAGCACAGGCAATGAGAGTTCTCTCAGCTGTTGGGAAAAGAGCAGCCTTGACTCTACTCCATGGCAACTTGAGCAGGTCTCAGGTCTTGCCAGCATTTCCTAGAAAGGCTTAGAAGTGCAGAATGTAGCAACTGATGGATTTTGCTGCTCCTCCTCACACTCTCACCTTATGGTTTGGGCAGTGTTCCACCAAATCCTGTCAATGCACCCACCAGGCTCAAGGAAAGGCATCCCACAATGAACAACATCACCCTGACTGCAAAAGATGCCTGGTACAACTGCCAACTTCTGCATTCTATGAAATGTTGCAGCTTTCACAAACAGCAAGACAATTCCCCAGATAAAATAATGCCAATTCTCTTTATTGTAGGATGAAGTAGAGATGTGAGAGGTCCATATGCTGCCCTCACACGGTGCTCACTTGTCAGGGTGTGCAGAGAGAATGCTCTGAGAGCAGGAAAGTTCAGAAGTTCTGTATGACCACCTCAATAGCTCAGCCATGGCAGAGGTTTTGATTCCATTTCCAGGAATCCAGAAAGGAGTTTCAGTTTCAGTTTGATTGTAAGGTGTTTCCCTGTGTTAAAACTAAGAACTTTGTTCAGATGTAGTAACAAAGGGCAGTACAAAATACAACTGGAAACTTTGCCTTGGCTATTTCAAACACTGAAAAACTGCTGTTTAAAACAGCAATGAATTGATTCCTTGTTTTGCTTTGTTGCATGCAAAGCTTTTGGTTTACCTACTAAACCAACTTTTCCTCAAGCCACAAGTTTTTAATTTCAAATCTTCTGATTCCCTCTCTGATGGGGCTGCCAGGGCAGTGAGTGAGCAAGTGGCTGCCTGGTGCTTTGCTGCTGGCTGGGGTTAAACCTGGACAACCTGTTCAGAGCAGACAAAACCAGCCAGCCTCTCACACACAGCTCTTCTGCTCTCACCTGTCCCTGCAGTCCAGGCAGTTGCCTGTAAGAAAAGCAGCACAGACTCTGTGTCTCACAGGTGGGATGCAGCTAACCTGCTTCCAAACACTCAAGGCAGATGCTCCAGGTAAAGGACAATAAATCACTCTTAGCCTGAAGAGTTTTCTTCCAAGACAATGCACACATCAGCTTTGTGACAAGGAAATGGTGTGGCTCAGTACATTTGTAAACACTTTGTAGGCAGGGAAAAACCATGCAAAACACCATCATGCCAAAACCAGAGCACTCCTGAGAAACTCTGAAGGGTATAGCTTATAAAACCTGACCCTTCCTCCGACCTCCCAGGAGTTTCTCAGTTTAAGCAGCACAAGTACAGATTCAAGACACTGCACATGCCCTGCCTGCTCCTTTGCAGACATTGCAGCCAGGGCTTTCCCACCTACATTGACTCTCAGCTGGAAAACCCTCAATAGTACTTTTTTGACTTTTTTGGAAAGTTGAGATTAAAATCACAGATATACAGAAAAAGCCTACAGGAACCAATTGATGAAAAGGGATGAAAAGCCTGCACCAGTGCAAATGTGCCCAGACTACCACAAAAATCATCACAGGCAAGGAAATAAAAGTAGAAATGGCAACCAGGCTAATGCTGCCAGAGGTCACTTTAAATGGTGCCAATCCTGACTTTTTATTTCTTAATGATATAGCAGGAAAAACCAAGGCTGAACAGTTGAACTTGGATGCAAAGTTAGATAAAAGAAGATTTTTTGGCAATTAAAGTTTGTATTTCTGACAATTTATTTAATTAAATATTAATTGTTTATTGTTATATTAGTATTATTTAATGATTACAGCAAAGGTGGCAGAGTTGCTAGGAAGCCTTGATAGCAGGAACATCAAAAGCTGACCAGTGAATGCTGTGGCCAGGAGATCCCCCTGCCTTGCTCTGAGCTCTTCCTGACAGCCCATCAGTAGTACTTTTTCTCTCTCTTGGATGAGTCCCCAAACAAGCCCTTCACAACAACGGTGGCAAGACCAGCAAGAATGATACCTCCTACAGCTGCTGTAGTACCAATTACTGCTTTTGTGACCTATAAAAGGGAAAGTAAAACACAGGCTGGAAATATGAGGAGCACATATGTTTAGTCCCCACCCAGCAGGATAATCTAGAACAGGCAGGGATAATCACGGTAAATAAATCAGAGAGAGGCCCACCTCCTAGGGCCCCCAAAAACAGAAGGGGTAGCACCCAGGTTTGTACCCCCAGGAAGTGGCACTCAGTGAGAGGGCACTGCCAGGTGCAGACAGAGCACAGGGACCCTGCAGGGGAGGCAGCGCTGCTTTGGAGCCCACGCCGGGCACTCGGCTGTCCCCTGCAGGCTGCAGGCTGTGTCTCAGCGCCGGCTCACAGCCAGCAGCCAGGAGCTGCTCTGGGAGGCACCCGGGGCTCACCGCTGGCACTCACCTGGTCTGAGACTCCTTCTCCATAGCGGAGCATTGTCACAAAGTGCTCACAGTTGCTGGTAAGCACATCATATGGCACCTCCCTGTCAATCCATTGCTCAGCACGCCGGATGATCTCCTTCACGGGGAAAGGAGTGCGGGAGCGGTCATACTTGTTGTTGACACGCCATTTATGATTTTCCACCACCACCTTCAGGAGCTGCTTCTTCACCTTGGCCTTTTTAGTGAATACTGATGTGGTGCTCACCAACAGAGATGGGGCTCCTTCATCTGGGGAAGTCAGGGAAGAGATAAGGCAGGCAGGCAGACCATCTCTGGCCTCTCCACAACCTCAGATGGGTTTCCTCTGCTCCTGGACAGGTCATCCACACACACAGAGTCTACCAGCAGCAGCACATGGAGGGAGACAGGGCTCCTGGGGCATCTCAACATCCACTCTGCACCTTGCCAGGCGGCACAAGCCTTACCTACAGGTGTGACGTTGATGACATATCCATCCCCAACGTAGAGGGCCCAGTGCTGGTAACCTGGCCGGTCGATCTCGATCAGGTCCCCGGGCTGGGGGTCGCGCCTGCCTTCTGCCATGCCGGGCTGGTGCAGTCAGGCCGTGCAGGCGCAGCTGGGCTGGCTGAGCGCAGGGCAGAGCGCAGCGGGCAGGCGAGGGCTGTGCAGGGGCAGCTGGCGGGAGCGCAGGCACGGAGGGTGTCAGTGGCGGGCGCCGGGGGCAGCGGCTGCCGGAGCGGGGACCCCGCTGGGCCGGAGCCGGCTCGGGGCCGCTGCCGGCGCAGGGCGAGGGAGCGAACGGCCCCGCTCGCAGGCAGCGCATCCGCCCGGGGCCGGGCCGGGGTCCGGCTGCTGCCGCCGTGCCCGGCTGCCCCCGCCCGCCCGCCCGCCGTGCCCGTGCTCCCCTCCCGGCCCCGCTCCGCTCGGGGCTCCGCCGGGAGCTCCGGGCCCGCTCCGGTGCCGGGACGCGGCTGCCCGGGGCTGCCCCGGTGCCGAGCCGTGCCCGGGCCCTGCGGCTCCTCCGGCCGCCCGGCAGAGCCCGGAGGGGCCGCATCCTGCTGGAAACGCCCGCTCGCATCCCCCGAGCTCCGCTCACCCCGGCGCCCGCTGCTGCCGTGGCCGAGCTCCCGGCCCGCTGCTCCCGCTATAAATAGGATGAAGATGGCGCTCGCTCCGATCCTGTCGGGCTCACGGGCGACGCTGACCGAGAGCTACCCCATCCCTCTCCTCTTCCATCTCGTCCCGTCCCACCGCCACCGCCTTCTCCCTCCCACCGTCCCTCCCATCCGGACGCTCCGCTCCCGAGATTGTTTCGAAAGCCACTGGTTTAGTGGAATATCCGATCCTGTCCCCGAGGAGGACGAGCCATTGCCACTTTCCCGGAGCCTTCCGCAGCTCCTCGAGTCCCTCCAGCCGCGGGGTGGGTCCGGTCCCGCTCGGCCGAGCGGTGAGTGAGCACCCCTCAGCAGGAAACCTTTCGAGAGAAAAATGGGGTGCTGCCGTTCTACTTCTTCACCGTGATGAGAAACAAAGGAGGTGGAGCTCTGAGTGAAATAATTTTAGGGCAAAGGGATTTTTAGGATTTGTTTTTATAACGTGGCCTGCGCAGTTCCTTTGGGACAGCAAAGGAATTTCATGATTGTGCCCTGCCAAGGTCCCGGTCCAAGAAATATGCACAGCTGAGCCCGTACAGCCATCTCCTTTACTGCTGCTGGCACAGTGTGCTAAAACGAATGAGAAAAGTGTCCTCTGGGTAAGTTGAACTAAGCAGTATTTAAAGCCTTGCATTTCAGAAGTCAGGCAAGCAAGCTGGTTGATATAAAAGATGAGAGCAGTGGAAGATTTGCCATCTTTCTGTCTTCCAGTGACGTGGTTAATTCAGAGGAGCATTGAACAACAGTTCTGCTTTCTGTATCATCCCCTTCTTTAAATCTGAACTGTTTGCAAAGATTTGCCCTGGAAATTTAATCACCAAGGCAATTCTTGTGGTATGGAAAAAACCCCAAACATATACATGGAAACCCAGATATCTGCTTTACCTGGGCACAGCAGGGTCCTGTTGCTTAGGGGGGCCTGGGCTGGGATCCTGCAGGGGGGGGACTGGCCTGTGCTCCCACCCAGGGCAAAGGGAGGTGAGTGTGGTCAGCACTGCTTGGCAGTCACAGAATCATGCTGTGGCAGGCACGAGAGTGCAATAGAAACTGCCACTGAACAGGCAGCAAAGATGGTATTATAAACACAGTGAAATTCCAGCATAAAGTTGACAGTTCATTTGTGCACGAGTAGGCTTCTCTCACTGATTCATTTTCATTGTGTAATGAGGTTGAAAGGCCCTTTCTATTCATACTCTTTCCAAAATAGATGTAGCCTGTGTGTATGGACAGCTGCTGTGCCTTTGAATAGCCCAGAATAACCTAACTCACCACAGAGACTGCAAATACTTCTCTGGCTAACAGTACACATGGGTTTAGGGACACAAGGGAAAGGAAAAAGGGCAATTAAATAATAACAAGCATTACAGAAGAAAAAACAGCAAGTCCTGTTAAGGAAATCCTTCTGTCCAACCATCCAGGACCCACTCTGGCAGTCTCACTTGCTGCATTTGAGCTGGGATTGAGGCCCTGTCAGAGTCCCTTTGAGGTGTCCCCCTTGACTCCCTGTACACTTCACACTCACACATCCAAAGTTTTCTCACCTGCACAGCCCCACGTTTGCCATAGCAGAGTCTCAAACATCTGGATCCTTAAAATGAATTAATCATGGTGCAACAACAAAACAACAGCTTGAGCTTTATGTCTCAAAGCTCCACTCATAGCCCTGCTAATCTGTTCTGGGCTTGGACAAGGCTCAGGCAATGCTTCAGTCCCTGAGCTTTGTGAGTGGTCTGTCATGGGGTGGGTCTCACACACAGCATGTAGGTAGGCATTGCTGCAAATACCTTTGGTCTCCTGATGTAGGGGAGTCCTAGGTATGGTCTGGGGCTGAGTTGATGCAGAACTCCTCTCACATTCATCAGTGTGGCAGCTTCTGAGTTTGCAAAGACCCCCATGGAGATGTTATGACACGATCTCATTCTTCAGAAAGTTTTTGTTAAGTTATACTCTTATTTAGTCCCCACAGACTGGGCACTGATGACAAGCCTGCTTCTTGTCCCCTTCACTCTAAGAGGAGAATGGAGCTCATCCTTTTTATTACATCTGTCCTCAGGTGAGCTCAGTGTCTTGTTTCTTTCTCTCCCCAGTTGGACATGCCTTGCCAGAAGAGGGGTAAAGAGCTGTGTCCATGTCAGTCAACTAATCCCCACCCCATGGAAGGATTTGTGTAAGATCTCATGAAGATCTGCCTGGGATGCTATAAATAGTTCATAGAATCATAGAATGGTTTGGGTTGGAAGGAACCTAAAGATCATCCCATTCCAATCCCCTGCCATGGGCAGGGACACCTTTCATTAGACCAGATTGCTCCAAGCTCTGTCCAACCTGGCCCTGAACACTTTCAGGGACAGGGCATCCACAACTTCTCTGGATAACCCATTCCAGTGCCTCACTGCCCTCATAGTAAGGAATTTCTTTCTAAGATCTAACCTAAACCTGCTTTCAGATATCTAACCTTTACCTACTCTCTTTCAGTCTGAATTCTGACCATCAGCCTATGGTTTGTACATGTCTCCGAGGTGTGGATGTCATGTTATGCAGCACATTTGTGCCATCAAGGTCTGTCTGGAATTTATGCTTTTCAAACTTCCTTTGAAGACAACAGTCTCCTCCGTCAGTTAGAACGTATTTCATTTTGGGCCTACAATGTAAGATCTGAGAGCTATTTTAAATGAACAGTTACAAAGGTTTTCAACAAATGCAATGATAAATTTATTATTATTTCTTCTCAAAATATTAGAAATATGATTAAATACAGAGTAAAAAGTATGACAAATTATTAGGAATAATATTGTTAACTATAGAGGTGCATTTGGGGATTCATTTTGATCAAATGCACTGTTCACAATGCAGCCATAATCTTGCTCACGTACTCTGGCATCCAATGTGTCCCTGGACCCTTTCAAAGAAGAATCCCTTGTTATAACAACTGTATCCACCTTTCTCTTCCTTCTGTACAATGGGGAAAAAAAAAAAGAAAAGAACAACCTATTTTAATTTCAATTCTTATTTATAGTGAGAGATCAAACAATGCTGTGAGCATGAACAGAACTGGGTTTTGGAGAAGCTAGAGTTTTATGATAAGGGATGCATATGCCCTGTGTAAAAGAAATGGAATGTGTTCACTCCTGATAAAAAAAGTTAAGTTTTTCCTCACATTCCTCAGAAGAGATCCCCAATGCTGTGGCTCCTTTCTGCTCTTGCAGGTATGTGACTGGTGAGAGTTTTGAGGTTTACAGGAGCTAAAAGAGGTGTCTTTGCTGAATGTAGAAAAGCTGGGAAAAGCCTTACCTGAACAGGTACACTGTAGAGGAGATGAGAATGACAATAACAGCTACTCCTGCCACAACTCCGATGACAATGGCAATGGTGTGGTCTGAATCCTCTGTGGCAGGGTCTTCAGCTGAAGAACAAACAAGAGCCCTGTCACTGAAAGCTAACCATGCTGTGAACAGAAATGGTTTTTCTCCACCCTTTTCTGTCTGTTTGTTATTTTTTGTGTTCTCTGTGGCTTTCTGGAGTGGTGTCAGACCCAGGTCCTGTGTGCTGTACCAAGCCCTGCTGTCCTGCTTTCTGGTACCTCTCCACTGGATTTCTGACCCTTCTCTCTGCTTGGAGGACCACAGGCTCTCACCCACTGGGTTACTAACCTACATCATGAAAATGAAGAGCGAGCCCAGTTCTTCTCTACAACAACATCCATTTTAGAAAATGATGTGTTTAATGCAGACAGAGAAATACAGAATAGTTTTATTACCTATTTTTTCAGCCTCACAGTTTGGTCCTGTGTAGAGTTCTGAACATTCACAGAAGTGGAGGGAGGTGCTGTTGGAAGTTTCAGAGCAAATGCCATCATTCTTACAAGGATTTGGCATACATGGGCCACCTGGGAAAAAAGGAGAAACACTTGACTCTCAGACAATCCAACCCTGAAAGAACTGTTCTTGCTTAGATTATGCTGACTCCTAATGCTGCACATCCCCTGTATTTTAGCATGTTTCTTGTATCTGACAACATGAATAAGGGAAAGAAGCACTGTTTCTCCAGTGAAGCAACAGAGCAAGATGCCTTGCATGGTTTTCTTCTGTACACTCTCTCTTGCAACTATCCCTAACCCAATGATGCTCTTTAAAATTAGTCAAGACTTCATAGCATCAAAGACAATGTGATAGTGGTTGACTCACTCCTGTAGCATCCACGAGTGTAGTTTGAAATGTCACAGATTTCTCCAGACCCACACACTTCATCAGAGCAGAAAACAGTGGAGCTTTCTGTGCACTGGCATTTCTGAGAGCAGTCATCAGTGGTGAATATTTCTCCAATCTGAAAAAACAGGAGTTAGATGTTAAAAAAGATCAAATAAAATCAGCCAGAAAAAACATGAATGTAGCCCTGGAACCTTCATTATGCTCTCTCTGATGCTTTCCTGATGAATGGCAATAGGGCAGATTGATTTTTTTAGGTAGTTTGTAAAAAAAAACCAAAGCAAGAAGCTCATTAATGCAGCTCTCTGAATCTTGAGGATGGCTCAAGAAAGCAAGCAAAAGAAGAGTTTGGGGCATGTGATCCTATCCCCAGGCAGGGTACATGTGCAACCAAAAATAGGCAACTGTTGCTTGGGGTGAGTGGCAGATGAACCACATCGTACCTCCAAGGCAATGTGGAAATGCTGTCTGCCACTTCAGAATTTCAGAGGGAGACCAAGAGATCTTGACCTCTCTTCCCTTTCTCCAGAAACCAGGATTTTATTAAACAATTTCTCTTTGTTTCTAATGTTTCTACTGCAAAATTATATGCTGAGGATTATGAGAAGATGGTCAAAATAACTAACAAGAGAAAATACTGTTTAGTGGGAGCTGTCTGACCCACAGAGAGACCGTACCTCATAGTATTTGTTAAGGTATGTGCAGCCACACTGTCTGTAAGGCACACATTCAAAGCCACTAAGAACATAACCAGGGAGACATTCACAGCCTTCAACACAGGGTGATTCACACTCAGAGGGGCTGGTCAGGTCGTTGCAGGACGCTGGACATGCAGACATGCACGAGCTGTACTTGCTGTTGGGAGGACATGACATACCTGTAAAAATAAGGAGTCCAGTTATACCAGGTGCTGTGTGTTATTCTTTACAGAATTCCCTTTCTGATCCATTGTGTAGGAGGCAATATGATAAATACACACAAAGATGTGCATGCATATATAATAGTTCTGAAGTTGTAAGTAAAGCACTCCAAAGTCAGGAAATGCATCATCCAAGCTATTTGTATACTGCACTTTTGTTCCTGGTATACACTGCTCTCAAAACAACTTCTCACACGTTCAGGGTTGCCATCCCTGCAAGTGCCAGAGTTGTTCCACAACTGTGGGAACTTTGTTTCACCAGAAATACAAAGTCATATAACCATAGCAGACACAGGGAAAACATGGTTTGATGAATCTCCAAACTTAAATATAAAATGAGGAAAAATAGAAAAAATTGAGATGATTATAAGTCTTATTTCAGCATTTTTTTAGTCTGAGAGTTTTGAGTTTTCAGTTGAATCTTTTTTTTTAATCTTGAAAAAGATAATTTGAATATTTTGTAGATTTAAAGAGAGTGTGAAATGCAATGTTTTGCCTTCAGATTTGTAGCTTGTGATGGTCTCCAAAATTGAAACTTTTTGTCCTATTTGGAATGGGGACATCTTTTTGCTCACAAAACTTCTGATGGCAGGGAGTTGACAGCTCTGATTTCCGAAGTATCTCTCAAAGCTGGGGTTTAAATGCAAAAGTCAGCATAGGACACAGAGGAGAGGCCAGAAAAACAAGTGTGCTTAATTGTGAACGAGTGAGTGAAGTGTGAATCAACATGTTTTTATTCCCTGAGAAGATATGATAAAGGAAAAGGCTTAAACTTCAGATTTTGAGTCCTGTAGGTAGAATCTCTACTTTCTGTTTCTTCCTGTGCTTACCACAGTCTGTCTGCTGCCTCCAGCCATCCATGCTGACTCCCTGCTGCTGGCAAGCCAGCACATATTCCTCCAGACTGCGACACAAGATCTCATCTCCTTCCACACAGCTATCGAACAGGCAGCTCCTATGAGCAACATGAGAAAACATTAATTCCCAGTATATTTGTTATTGGTGGTTTTCATCTGCTTTTCTGCCTGACTCTGAGTTAGTTTTGTTTTCCAACAAAACTATCTGGCTGACAGGAAACAGAGGAATACCCCAAGCACGTGATCGGAAAGATCAGGTCATTTGTTGTGCAGCTGCTGCTGCTATGTGAGGTGTCCAAATAGGATCATATCATCATTAAAGTTGGAAAAGGCCTCTAAGATCATCAAGCCCAACCTTTAACCTAACTCTACCAGGCCCACTACTAAACTGTGACCCTAAATTGAAAGTTTTCCTCATATGCAATCTAATAAAGTAATAAACAGTTACCTGACTTAACACAGTAAGTTCTTTGCCCTCTGCTTCTGTTACAGGATACATCTTGCTTATACAGCACTTCTTAGTCCTGCTAAGTCTTACAGCTGAACTACATGCCTCTTTCAATACATGAGTACCCTCCCCATGTCCATCTGCCTTGAATGTTGACACAGAATTCTGTTTTATCCAGTGTTTGTCTGCCAGTACTACTTTCTCAGTTTTGCTCATCATTTGAGTATTCACAGCCTGATTTTCAGAGGCACTGAGATCCAAGATGAATGGAATCAGCAAATATTCAGGACCTCAGAAGAATCAGGGCAACCACTAAGCAGGTAGAGCAGGATGCTCAACCAAATTCTAGAGTGAGGAGAAAAGTAGGCTTATGTTAAGAATATGGATAGTGGTCCACTTTATTTGGCTTAAAGTACTGTAACATTCTTCTCCCAGATAAGAGGGACTTTGGGGTGAGCATTATCTGTCTTTAAATATTAGGCACAACCATGTAACTAAAGAAAACTGGCAGCTACTTCGCAAAGTTGTGACTGATGATGGATGAAGCATGAAAGATGAACGTGGGGATGAATACAGCTCAGAATTAGGTGTGTTGGAATTGTATATGTAGGAGGCAGAGCTACCTTGAAACACAGCAGAGGGAACTTTCTTGAAGATATCAGGTTAGTTAATCTTCACTAATCTGGTTTTTGCACTTCTCCATGAAAAATTCATAAGTGTCACTGTCAGCTTCAGCCTTTGGCTATGGCACAATACAAATTTTATGAAGCTAGAACTGCTACCCAATAGACCCAGGTTCTAAAATCTCACTGAATGTGGATGAGAACTGTAAGCACATTGGAAATTCCAGGCTCAACACTGCTGCTTTATCTGGGTGGGAAAAGAGGAAAACTACTTTGTAGAACTAGCAGAGAAGTGAAACACTGAATAGATGAAAGAAAGATAATCACAGCTATTTAAAAATAAATAAGGGGATGTAAATATATCAGTAATGGAATCACTGGGTGCAGTTCTTCAAAGATACTATCCTTAGCTCCTATTAATAGCCTGGAGACTCCAGATGACTGAAGATAATTCTTGTCAGAAGCTATTGCCAAAATTATTTTGGAAGTGGGGAGGACAACTGTCTGCAGTAGACACTTACGTGAAATAGAAATCTGGTTGGACTGCAGAATGACACTTGGCAAAAGGACCATTCAAGCCAGTCAGGATTTGACACTTTGAAGTTGTGTTTTGCTGCTCCAGCTGATTTTCATTGCAACCTTGGAAAAGCCCTGGATCTGGCTCCTCCTCAGATTCATTTTCTGAGTTGACATCTCGTCTGTAAATGAAGTAATTATGAAATCATCAGTGTTCTGTGAGCATCCAGCATTCATGGTACTATGCTCTGAGCAACACTGCAAGAATACTTCTGCCTTGTGGTGTAAATGTAAGATAAATGTATTTATCTTTCATGTTTTATCCTGAATGGGAAGGAGATATAGCAAATCAAAGATGTACTGGAACACTTCCTACCATCTCAGAGATTTATGGTTATTTAAAGTAAATGGGATATCTGTAGTTATCTCTTTGCAAACTCTGAATGATACATGTCTTATCCATTGCCTCCTCCATCCCATCTATTCAACAAAAGTTGAATGTTAGTCAGAAGGATGCAGCTGGAATAAAGCTCTGTTTCTTGGATATATGCTCACTTTCACTGAACAACTCACTGTATGCCTGAAATGCCAGAATTTTCCTATGGGCACAGACTCCAGGGCCCCTTTATGCTCAACACTGCTCTGTATACTGTTTTCTGCTATTCTAGCAGGCAAATTTTGTAGCCAAAATATATCTAGACAGCTAATACAGTTCCATTTACTTTCTGAAAAAGCAATGTGTTAATGGCTAAGCAATTTCCAAAGGGCTTTCAAAGCAACAGGGATAAAGAAAGGAGGGAAACCTCAAGGAAGCAAGAAAAACCTTTTTCAATGTTGTGTATGGACTAATTAGCACAGAATTTTCCTGACCACAAATATTATGCTCATGTACGGTGAAAAGAACGTCCTTACTTTTTGTGTACGAGCAAAAAACAAAATAGACAGCCTTGAAAGCAAGAAAATCAGACTCTTCAATAACCTTTTATGGGAGAAACTGTGAATTTATGTTGATGGATTTCAAAGCTACATTCATGTTCCAGAGGAAAGACTGACATTGAATCAGGATTTGCACTCACTCAGGCCCATCTAGCACATGTATTTATCTTTGTCAGGAACCACGAGTTTGGCAAAGATGTTATTCACCCCTGTGCCCTAACAGTTGTAATGGCTGTAACTCCAAAGAGGGATACTGAACTGGAGTCTTGCACTGACAGTTCAGCCCTCTTTTGGCCAAACTGATAGTTCACCTTAGTGATGAGCAGGAAAAGTCCATACACACAAACAATGGGAAGAAGAAAGATTAGAGAAATGAGACAGTGTAGTTACTGGAGGTTAACTATGACTTAATTCGCTCACTTCTAGTGGCAGTGCTTGCTGTGGATATTAAATAGAAAATCAAGTACCTGAGACGAGAGCTTCTTTTCAGAGGAACTTTCCAGCTTTCACCAAATACATTCACATTCCTCACCCAGACACCATCTGGATTTTTGAAGTCATTTCTGTATCTCCCATCAAAGTCACCACACAAGCCTTCCACTCTGCCTCTGTAGGTGGTAGCCAGCTTTATGTCTAGACAAAGTCAGAAGGAAAAAAAGCTGTTACACAGAAATTGTTGCCACTGAGTGTATGGAGGAGGTAGAAATCATGTCAAGTGCCAGATGTCATGATTCAGATTGCAGGTGGTAATATGACATGGCTTTAATATGCAGCATAAGGGCATAGCCCTGAACATATCTGTTCATACAGGTATTCACAGTTTCTGTGCTCTGCAATGTGGATCACGAAAAAGTAATTTTTCACAAGTTTTTCTATAGCATGATATCACTGCCTGGGTGCTCTTAGTGCATGCTTACTGCTTTGCAACAAAGGGAATGCATCACCCACTTTTTGCCCTTCACTTACAATCCACTTGATCACTGAGAAATGGAATTTCTATAGACAGACATTTGCTTTCTGCACTTGGAATTTCAGGGTTTGGAAAGATGCCCATGTAAATACAGAGCCTGGCACTTGCACCATGTACTCAGAAATACTACAGCTATATGCTGTTGTAAATCAGGAGTAGTTCTGCTTTGAACAGAGGAAGTACCATGTGTCCAGCTGACATGAGTGACTTGTGTATAGGCCCTGTGAAGTCCTGACAAACACTAAGGAATGGGATTATCTGGAGTAGGCCTGAGAGGAAGCATGCAAAATGATACACTCACAGTCTATAGCTTCAGGATCTCAGTCCTACAACTCCTCTGGCTGTGTTCAGCTGGCATGGGGCAGATCCAGATTTTGCCCCATCATCCCAATTAACAATTTAAAGTGATTTGCTATTGTTCTTATCATTCAGACCTTACTTAACATGAAACAACTATATGACAGTCTGAGTCTATATCTCATTTCTCCTAAGTTCAGTGGGATCCAGATAGAGAAATGCCAGTTTAATGTTTTTTCTGGCTACTGGGAAACACTTCTTTCTGGTATTTTCTGGCTATTTTCTGGTATTTTATAGAACAAAAGACCATAAGAGCAGAGTGAAGATTTCAAGTTTTGCCTTGGGTTTAGACCTCCTCTGGAATGAGAACATTTTTGGGGGCTGTGCATAAATATTTCTGCAAAGTTTTATAGCATCACTTACCTGCATTTTGACTGCCATCAAAGCTCAGGTATAAGCCAAAATCTGTCTCCAGGTAAATTCTTGTTGTCCTCTGATAGATACGAATACCTTCATGAGGTCGAACAGGGGGCCTCACTCTCACACCATCCAACTAACAAGGAATGAAAAAAATAAAATTCATTATAAATAGGGCAAATTAAAATCTGATTTCTGTACAGGTCAATGATACAATCCAACACTTCTTTGGTTTTATGATAAATATATTGGATCATTTAACAGCATTTATTTTTTTAAGTTAACAGAATCATGTATTGAGGAAAGTGATCTGAACACAGTACTTTCATATCATCCAAAGAAATATCTATTATTTAGCTAAAAATGTAATATAGCAGCTATGCATGCTCTTACACACCAATAAAGAGGAAGGAAATTAAATTATCCTAGCATAAAACAAACCTTTCCTTACCACTGATAAAAATTGGTGTGGCTTTATTGTAAGCCTTGGGATATTTGGAGTTTCATTGCTAAAACTATATCTATTGATTTATTTGTTTGATGTAGAATTGTATCTCTCATAGCTATGGAGAAAAAAGACTCCACACGACTGAAAATCCCATTTGTGGTTGCCTCACGGCGCTGTTGTAATAATACAGTTCACTTTAATACTTTAATTTTTCAAAAAAAATGTCCATCACTCAAAAGTGTTTTACTCCAAGGGCCTTCCTTGTGCTCTGCAGTCAGGGAGGGACTTACCAGAATTTGCTTGTTCTGCCTGAATCGCACTGTGTGGTTGTAAACATTGATGAGCATCTCTTTCAGGTAGGTAATGTGTCGACTTCCACGTAAAGGATAGTTCACGCCCTCAATGCTGAACTGTGTCAGAGTGTCAGGTAGGTCAGGGGTGCTCTGAGCCAGAATATATGTGTATTTCCCTTGGAAGTGGTGTACCAGCCTGTCAAAGGTGATGTAGTGTGGGTCGCCCATGACCTGGCATCTCCCAAAACCTGCAAGGGAAGAGCTTCATTACTCTCCAGTCTAAGTGTGCATGTGTCAGATGGCATGCCTGGAGTGGTCCAAACTGTTAGACAAAAATGATTGCTGCTAGCATGCAGGTCTGAAAGCAAAGATGGGTGCTCAGGCTGCACTCTAGTGAATAGAAACTCAAATGGAGAGATGGACAGAGAAACTCATTCCTCTGCTGAGGACCACTGTGAGCCAACTGAGCTGAAGCAGAACATTAGGGTTTATAGAATTTATTGAGTCTAAGTTGTGCACATTGGCACTCTGCAGAGGAATGACTCTGACACAAGCACAGCTTGAACTGGCCTAATAAGAGAAGTTGTTTTCATAACTTCTGCCATGTGTTGTTACATAATTGAAAAGCAATGTTTGATTTTGGCTGACTCAGTGCTGTCACTGATTTCTGCTGACGTTACTAAATTGATCATTGGGTTTACCAGACCTAACAATCAGATACAGTGACTATCATCTATGTACTCTCCTCAACCACTGAGCACAGAGTAAACCATTATTCCAGGAGCAAGGCATAGGAAGGCCTATTACATTATGTATCCTTAAAACTGCTGGGGTGCCTCTGCTCAGATATTTTGCCAAAATGAACTGGGGACACTGAATTTGCCTTATGCTTTTGTATTGATCCTCAATACAGTAGGACTGATGCCATGCTATTCTTCAAAACTGAAGTCTAGGGACACTATGAAAGAAGCTCTCTCTTAATTAACCCAACCTACCTAGAGAATATGGGATTAACTTTGCCTAGCCAACACAAATGTTGAATGAAAAGCACCAAAGTCCTCTGACTGGCCTATCATATATCTGTCCAGATCTGCTCTGTCCTGGTTTTGCTTATTAGTTTTTGTGTTGTTGTTTGTTTTTTTTTTTTTTTTTTCCTGTTCTCAAATCAACATGCAATGGAAAAAACAAGGTTATTGTGATGGGATTCACAAACTGGGTTCAGTAGATACAGTGGGATTTTTAAAAAAGAAATTTCAGTCAAACTAGTCAGATTGAACTGTCAAATTTCTAGATATAAGTAAATTATACCCAGGTATCCATTTCCCTCTACAAATTTTCTACATGGAATAGGAACCTTCTGTTATGAGAACTGAGGCCTTTTGTTATTCGATAACATGTTGTCAACAAAACAGCCAGAATTTCCTTCTTTCCCAGTGAAAGAATGAAATTCCATGAAAGAAAGTATGTACACCCACATCCTCCCTCCTTCTGCAGCCCTCAAGTGAACCCAAGTGAAGACCTGCTTGCACATACCTGTTGGATTGCACTTGTGTTTTCCATCTTTGATCACGCAGGTTTCTCTAGAATCACAGCTGTAGCTCCTGCAACTGATGACACCGTTCTTCTGGCACTGGCATCTTTTGGTGCAGTGTGGAGTTAGCCATGTCTCCCCAGCCTGGACACAAGTTGTGTTAATAAGACATTATCAAGGTGCTCAGCTTTGCAGTGCAATGGAAGTTCAAAAGACAAGGATGTGGACGTTATCTAGGTGCAACCTTGCCCAGTTGGCAATTCCACAACTGCTTGGTTAAGTGTAGTCTCACCAAGAACCTGTGAGAGGGGATCTCAGTCCATTTATCTTACTGTCTTCAACATAAGAATTTGAACACAAAACTGGACTAGGACAGACTGCCTGAATAATTCTGATCAATTGACTGTTCTAAAATAGGCTTCAGTTTTGGCCTCAGGCGCAAAGTACCAAACAAGCGTCTGTATCTCCTAATACCCAAGGCAGCAGCTTTTACTAATCAGATGAAAGGTATTTAAGAGGTAGATCCTGAAGACTTTGATCTCCCCCTCTCTCTCTCTCTCTCAGAGGGGCAGGAGACCAATTTTCTACAAGTTCTGAAGTCAGATTTGCTCCTTAAACTACTTACACTGTAGTAATTGTTGTCATCATCCCTGCAGCCACAACTGCTGAGAGGCACACAGTTGCCATTGCTGAGCACATAATTATCATCACATTCACAGCCCTCTGTGCACTCTTCTGTCTTCTCACAAAGGGAAGAGGCAAAAATGTCACTGCATGTTGATGGGCAGGGAGAGACACAGTCTTTGTAGTGGCTCCGGGACGGACAGGGCAATGCTGTGGGGGAGAACAGAGTCAGCCTTATTAAATACACTTACAAAGTGCACTGCAAACACTGAAAGCTACACCTTGGCCTATGGAATGGTAGTACAGAACTGCCTTTTAATAGCTGATTTTTATCATCAGCTGGTTTTTATTTTAATGTTTTACTTAAAAAAACCCCAAACAACAAAACAACAAAAACCGTAACAAAGAATGCTCTCTGGAACGGCTTATTCAGTTTTATTACAGGTATGAATGAACCACCTGGCTCCAGATTTAGTATTCCAGTTCAGCTGCAAAAGCCTCTTTGGGCACTGCTAGAAATGAGACTCTAAAAGGCAAATTCCTTAAAATATTCAACCTTCCATTGATGCAAACCAGATGTAAATTTAGCTTAACTACAGACATGCAAGAGCAGCAGATATGCACATGTCAGACTGCAGGTTCATCTAGCTCTAAACCCTATTTCTGCCAATGACTAGACATGCATAAGGGGACAGGCCAAGAAACAGTGTAACATGAGAAAAGGTTTGTTAGTCCAGTATTTTCCTTCACTCTTGGCAAGGAGGCAACTAGGGATTTCTGATGGATCTCTTAAACATTCATCTGACTTGCTTTTTAACCAGTTAACTCTTTTGTTCTCCACAACATTATTTGATAATCCCACAATACAATACTAAATTGTAAAGAAAGGTCACACAGGAAAACCACACAGGAAAACATCATCTACACTAGTTGTTAGATCATTTGTAGCTTTGTTGAATGGATGGAGTGAAGCATATACCCTGGAAATTAGCCTGAGAACAGGGTCTATAATAAATAACTGGGCAAATTGACAGTTTTTGTTCAAATCACAGTGAGTGGCATTGAGCCCTGTGTCCTAACACAGTATCCCTCTTTCTTTTAGTCTTCTGGTTATATTATTTCTCCATTTTAGGCTGACTACAATATCTCATTTGGCTACCAATGCCATTCTAACTCCACATTAATATCCATAACTTGTCTAGTTCTGGGTTATCGCTGTGTTTATCTGAATCTGAACTCAGTTCAGTGCAGCAGTGGAATCCTGATAGTAGAATTGCATTTTGTGATAACTTAGATTCCATTTTCTTTTACTTGTTCAATGAATTCTGCTGATTTTTTTCATGCTATCAGTAATTCAGGTTTCAGTTTTTTCACTTGCTTGTGTACTTACGACAGAATGTGCTATTTCTCCATTTAATGGTGATTCCATGATTCTTGCAGGTGTCCACATAGACTTGAACTATATCACAGAGAGCAGACTTCATACCATCATACTGGCACATATCATAGATGCAGATCTCTATGAAGTCATCAGGGTTGACTAGACTATGGCACACTTTGAACTTGTCTGATTTTAGAACATTGCACTGTCTTTCGATAACTTGTTTATTCTCAGCAGTGCAAGGAGGCTCATCATCTTCTCTTAAGTCTGGCAAACAACTGCAAGAAAGCACAGACAAAGCTGCTATAGGACAGACTGAAACTGAAGTTTCTTTCCAATGAAAAGTAGAAAATGCTGGAGACTTTGATTTCCTTCTCTCAATGGATGAAAGACTGAGCAGAAGTAGACCTGCCTGACAACCCCCATGTTGTGTCTGACACCTGTTACTCTCATTGAACTTGACCCTGACTAGAGGATTGACTTCACAGCTTGACCTTGGATCTGTCTCATCACTATAAATTTCTGTGTGGTGACCTGAACTGAGCTAGGCTGACCTTAGCTTCCTTCTGTGGGACTTCCCTGCTTGCCTGCTCGAGTAGAGTGGGATGGACCCTGGCTGCTGAGGCCACAGTTTTTTCAGCTGTGTTGTCACATATGTATGGCTCCCTGTCAGCCAGGGAGCAGCTGGCCCTCACCATTCCCCAGTACCATCATCTTGCTCTGGGTGTTATCAGTGTGAAATAAACAGAGTCCACACTGTGGACTGCCCCAAAGACTCATTCTCCAAGTGTGTATGTAGATTGATAGAACAGCTGTGATATTCCTGTGCAGTGGTTTCCTGTGAGAAAGGGTTTCCTGTGGGGATGGCTGTTTTCTGAGCTACAAATTCAAGAAGAGAAAAGTCTGGTATACAGTGCTTCTATGTTACAAAGTAGCAGACAGTCAAAACAATTGAAAACAATTCACCGTGTTCCTGAAGCAAGATGAGAGGTATAAAAATTATTTAACATTTACCCCTTATCACTGTCTTCCTCCACTTCCCAGCTATTTCCAAACTGTGGGGCAGTGACAGCTGTACCATTGGTCAAGGACAGATCATCTTCACGATTACCATTGAAATTGCCACACATGCCATGCACCTGCAGATGGAAAAGAACCATATTCCAAGCATGACCTCTTTGCATCAACTTCCCCGATAACTTCTTATTGTTGCCTATGAAGTAATGTGACCAAATCACCACCAACAACCAATCCTGTGCCAGACATTTCAGACATTCTGACTGTACCCATGGAGAAACAGAACAGAAATTACAGTAAATCTGTGATTCCCTAGGGCTTCAAGCTGTTTATTTCTTTAAGTTGGAAGTATTCCCCTAGACAGGTAATTTTCTTTAACTACCCCCTTGGAACACAAAGAAATAGTTGTGAATAGAAAAAAAACCAGAAAGGAAAAAAATTACATTTGGTACAATACAGCTACAAAGAAAGATGCAACAGCAAAACACAAGAATAAAAGAAACTAGAAGTAAATGCACAAACCAGCAGTTTTCAGTTTTGAAACAACTCCTGATGTTTGTTAAATCTTACCTGTGAGAAATAAGAGCGTGGGAGGGTGATTTCCAGATGGTGATTGCCATCATATTTCACTATCACACCAAAGTCAGTTTCCACTACTATAAATCTGCCAACATTTCCAATGGACACGCCTTGCAGTCGGTTCTGCACTGGAGTGTAGACTCTCTCGTTGTTCAGCTGGAGAGATGTGTCATTTGTCAGTATGGACATTCTTCCATGAAAACTCACAGTCTATATTCCTAGCGGTGCTGAAAATTTCTCTGTGACAGTTTTGGCTCTTTACATTTCCACCATTGCATATTCCAACTATGGGTGGCAGGAATCAGCCTTTTAGCTGAGGAGGGCTGGGCAGGACTCATATGCTGTGCCTTTAACAGGGAGCTGGAAAGATCCCTGGTTGTGAACAAGCTCTTTCTCACTCTTGGGGCAGATTCCCTGCCATGGCTCCCCATGTTTTTCTAGGCTGATACATTATAATTTGCTCTCTATAGATGACTGGGTTGATAAAAACTGTTAAAGTGGGGAGTCTCATATTTTAATTCAGGCAACAATTCCCCAGTCTGAAGACCCTGGGTTTAATCTCTAAGATAAGGACAATAGGTGCATAAACCCAAACCAGAAGCCTTGGGAACTAGTGAGAAATTATATTTCCTCATGACATCCACTTTATGGGGGTGCCCACAATTGTTAAGCATATGCATATATGTTCCTTAGGACATATATGAAGATCCTTTTTCCTACAGCTATTCTAAGCGAGCTAATTTTAAGATATTTTTTTCCAGAAAAAAGAGCCACTTTTTTCTGGAAAAAAACACCACTTACCAGGATTCCTTGGTTTTTCTGAAGGGTGATTCGTACACCATACACATCTATGTAGACTTCTTTCAGGTATGTGGCCCCTCTTAGTCCTCTGTCTTCATTCTTGCCAAGTATGGTTATAGGAATGACATTGGTGGCAGAGTTGACAACCCCAACCAAAGTGTAGGTGCAGGTTCCCACAAAAGTGTACTTCATTCCATCAAAAGTGAAATAATGGGGATCTCCTACCACTTGACATATTGCTTGACCTGAAGGCAAAAAAAATAATCTAAGAGTTTTGTACTGGATTTCACCATGGACACAGGTGACCAAAGCAGTTTGCATTAGTATAGCAACTTCATCCTGATCCTTATTATATGGGCAAACTTTCAGAGAGGCATCTCAGGTTCATGCCAATGACATTTATTTATAAATAAGAAGTTTCCAGAAAGCATCTCTTAAATTTAATTTGCAAATTGTATACAAAAGGACAACTTGGCAGCAAATGAACATCTTTATGTGCTTCTATATGCTGTTGTAGCTATGTTTTATAGTTTAGTTGAGAGTAATACAAACCTTTTCTACTTATCTATATAAAAATTAACTGTATAAATACAGATATAAACAAAGTAAATAAAATTGCATCTATATACATCAATACATAATGCACTTGTCATTACGCAGGCCCACAGAATACAATTCTCACAGAAATGCAACCAAATTTAAAGCTTGCAGCACTGGTGATGTGGGACTTGAATTTTCATTATCAGGACAAATAGAATCCAAGCAACCTTGCAAACTTTTGGGCAGCATCAGTTTTTGCTGATATCCACTACAACAGGAGGGCATCTGTGCTTGCATGACAGAACATCATGCATTTTCATCTCTTAACACTGGCAGCAGTCAGTTGGGACTTTTTACCATCCCATATGAAAAGATATTTATAATAAAGCTAGAAGAAGAAGAGGATCTACTGATGGAATTGACATTGGGGTGGTTTTCAGGCAGGACTCACCATTGGAATGACAGCCCAGCACACCATCCTGAATACTGCACTCCTCTTGGACCCCACACTCCCAGGATATGCACTCAATGGTGTTATTTGCCCTGCAGGTGCAGCGCTTATTGCAGGGGTAATGGGGGAACCAGCTTTCATTCAGCTACATGGGGAAAAAAGGATGTAGAAGTATATATTGTAAGATAAGTAGGAAGGTAAAACCATAGGTGACAATCAAACTATTAGTATTTAAATGTTCATGATATATAATCTTTTGGGCAATTGTAGCCATGTAGTTTATGGACCAAGAAAGCTGGCAAAGTAAGCCTATTTTGAAATTATTAATGGTGTAAATATGAATTGGGTAGTATTATTAACATGGTTTTTCCCTCACAGTGGCAAAGAATGAGAACCCCTGTTTTTGGATTTTTCCTTTTTTTCTTTAAATATCTGATGTAACTTGCCTGGTGATACTGGTTTTTTTCATCAACACAACCACAGTTGCTTTCTGTCACACATTTGTCTCCACTCAAAACATAGCCTTCCTTACAGAAGCAACCTTCCACTGGCAAAGAACTGCAGGAATCAACTGCTGACATGTTCAAACAGGTGGAGGGACACCTAGTACCACAGCCCTTGTAGATGCTGCCTCCAGGACAGGACATTGCTAAATAAAGAGAAAAGAAATGATCACTCAAAAGGGCAAAATCATAATAAAGTTCTTCCTGATGCTTTCACTGTTTGCTCCTGAAAATATACAAAATGGCTGTTAGAAAGTCTGACAGGAGAGTGCTAAGTAAAAACCTTTTTCTGCTGATTTAAAGGCATAAAGTGACCCAGTTATGGGAATAGAAGAATATTTTCCCATACCAGCTGGTATGTCCCCATTACTGTAGTTACTATTTGAGCATCTGCTATATATTCCAAAATAGAACTAAAAATCACACTCTGTGTTTCACTGATACTCCTTGAGAACAATATACTTTCACACCCCTCCTGCTTATGGCAGAATTGGGCTTCTATTGCTTAAAACGTGGTCCTCAGGGATAACATTACATTTTACAGAAATCCTGTAGTATTTGTCCATTTCTGTTGTCTAAAAAAACACAGAAAAACATGGGTTTGGCTGGATTCTGTTGTAAATCACTACATATGATTCTCATTTATTTCTGTCCTTACAACAGGATCTCTGAGTCCTGTCAGACAATTAATTACAGCTGACATCTCCAGTCATCTAGCCAGACTTTCTTCCCTTGGTCAGGACTTTAACTGCATTTTTATTTGCATCACTGATGAAGAGAGCACTTGAGAGTCAATCTTTCTAGTGTTACTGAGTTTTCTCTATTACTACAATGAAGCCATAGATATTTAGGTCCTGGCCTATAGCCTCAGACTATGGAGTCTGGATGCCCCCAGCTTTAATTTAATTTGGAGGGTTAAACACTCATTTCTTGTTCTATCTTCTTTTTATATAAAAATTCTCTGTGCTCTGTCCTCTTAGGGCTGACTTACTGGGTGCTTTATCACAGTAATTCTTTTTCCAAACTGACCAGCTCCTAGAACCTATCCATTTTTTTATGGTTTAGTTCAAATGCAGAGCTAATTGTTGATCACACCAAAAAAAAAAAAAAAAAAAAAAAAAAAAAGAAAGAAAAAGAAAAAAGGTGCAGATCTGCAGAAGGTAATCCAGTGGTAACTGGTATAATAAAAATTAGTGTAAGGCAAAAAAGCATAAAGAACAATTACGGTTTATTTAAGTATGGTTTAAAAGACCTTTAGAGGACTTTTTTTTTCTCTCCAGGTGTGTGGTTTATGGACTTAAATGCCCTTTAGAAAATGTTGCCCAGAAAAGTTGGGGATGCCGCCTTCTTGGAATTATTCAAGGTTGGATGGGGCTTTGAGAAAGCTGTTTTAATGGAGGGCATCCCTGCCCATGGCAGGAGGGTTGGAACTATATGATGTTTAAGGTCCTTCCCAACCCAAACCATTCTATGATTCTATGACTGTATGTCTGAAAAGCAGAAACCTGTCCAGTGTTGCTTAGAATCAGCACCAGTGGAACCCCTGGAAAGCTTTATTCTAAGAAATATGAGTTCATTATATTAAATTTGCCATAAAGTCATTGTGAAGAGAATTAATTGAGACCTGACACTACTTAATTTCTTTGCTTTAGAGAGAAATAAAGCACTTCCTAGAAACAGCTGCTTTTCAAGGTCTCTTTTTCTTTTAAAGGTCTCTTTTCTTTTTAACCAAAGGCCATTGATAAGCATGTTTATGGAGGACTACCAGCTCCACTTACATTGAAGATGGTAGATTTTCACTGAAGGAAAGGAACTTATTTCTTCAATGCAGAACTCACATAAGACACAGTTGAATGTAATCAGATTTTTCCAAGAAACTAATAGCAAATTATAAATATTATAAAACTTAAAGGATTTAATATGCATATATCCTAAAGTTCTCTAAATTAGTGGCTTGTACAAATCCTGGAATGGTTCTGAATCTGAAGCAGGCTCAAGACATTATAAGAGAGAGACTATATTCAGAACATTACGTAAAATGAAATAACATGCATGGAGAAGGGAGAGGACAATGAAGTTAAAATTCAGAATATATTTTTATATCAAAACACTCACGGCAAAGAGTAGCATTCCTCCACTCTATGCATATCCCAGCATTGACACACGACTCAGCATAGGCCTGCAGTCCGTAGCATAAGGATGTTGCCTGTCCCCCAGTGAAACACATGTCATAAACACAGTTTTCAAAGAAATTCTGTGGAGGCACCTTGCTGTGACAGTCCTTGAAGATTCCTGTATAAATCAAGGAAGACATATAAAAGGATAGAAACAACCCACTGGAATGTTAAAACTGACCACCATGTATTTTCTGTCACAGCAAACACATTGTGGGTGTTCCAGGCTGTGTTAAGTTAATCTAGTACTTGAAATAGAGACACAATGCATATTGTAAGATTGGGCTCTCTGGATCAGGTTTTCTTCCTTTTGCAAGGTTGATACAGCATAACTTAAATAAATTAGCATTAGTGCCTAGGGAAACCACTAATTCTACCCAACTGCAGGGAACACATACAGAATTTCAGATAAAGTGTCTGTAATACACACACTGACTGTCCATCTGAGCTGCTTCTCTAGCAAGCGGAGTACAAGCCACTATAACACAAAGAGCAGCTATGGTTCTCTGATAAAATTCATGGACACATTGGCATTGTCTGAACAGATGGTACATTCTAGCCAGGCAACTATGGGTTTTACATTGGCCGTTCACACCAGAGGCTTTATATGCTTCCAATATAAGCTCAGAAAAAGATACTATAGAGAAGGGACAAAACAAGCTAGACCATGTCCAGCACATGGCTCACACAGATCTACCAACACACTACCTGTTGGATCTGTGATCATGCCACATGCTGTGTTTTTCTTTGCTTCACTTTCCAACACAGGATCACATTGCTCTTCTTTCCCACCACTGGAGCATCTGGGGGAAGCAAGCAAACCAAACATGTGTTTCACATTTCTTACTATCATATTATCAGTGGAAAATTAATAAATCACTACCCTGCACAAAAGAGCGCATTTTATTTCTGTCACAAGACTTTATCCAGCTTCTTTGAAAAGCTGATGTCAGCCCTCTCACTGAATGGGCTCCTTTTTTGATCTCTTCTGGGTGATTCAAAGGCGTATTCTTAGCTGGAAAAAAAGGAGCTATGGGATCCAAACAGTTATGGTTTCCAGTCAGGGAACTGGACTGATGTACCATCCCCCCTCCTACTCAACAAACAGCTCCTACTTTGGAAAATGAGGCTTAAAGGACACAAGCCCTCTTATCATTCACTGGTTTATGTAAAAGTCCAGCTCCCTACTTCTAATGGGCAGCTGCAAGATGTAGGATGGTACTGGGGAAAAAGCCAGCAAGTAGATGGATGTTTGATTGTAAGAGTTTGTACAGCAAATGCCACATGATGGAATGATTTTACATACATGGTGTTATTCTCAGGCACCAGCCAGCTTTCTCCAAGATCAGTGGAATCACTTGCAATGTCACCATTGGACTTGATATTATCATCATTTGGGTCACCATTATAATTACCTGTGGGGGTAAAAAGAGATTTATGGGACACGTGAAGTTCAAACCTGTAGAAAAAACCTAGGTTTCAGGTTGCAAAATAAATTCAAATGAGAGAATTTTAATTCTAGGGAGAATATGCATGTAACATCAATCTATACTGAGCAAAATAAGAGGATAATTGTGTTTTGATTACTGACAAGAGCTGCTGCTCAGACATTTGAGGCAGGAAGTCTGTAAGTTGCTATGTAACTAGATTACATCCAAGAAAAAATTTATCTAAAAAACCCTACTCATTTTCTTGCATCCTACATGTAGAATGTTGGACTAAAAATTAAGCAGTGCTATTTCCACCATTATATTCTTAGGCAGATTTCCTGCATTGAAAGTGTGAAAAACCCATGAAGAGATAATTGAACTAGAAAACTCCAGATGATCCAAACCAAATAATCAGAAACTCACAACACAAACTACTCTTGTAATTTCTACATGCTAAGAAAAAAAATTTTAAGTAATCAACCACGACCACTTACCACAGAGGCCACAGAGCAGACCACTGAAATTAGAGGGCACAGAGACTTCTGCAAAGTGATTTCCATCATATCTCACCCACAGTCCAAAGTCAGTTTCCAAAAGAACATATCCACCACTGCTTTGAATACTGATCTTCTTTTCAATAAATACAGGCAAGGTCATTCTGTGACCATTCACCTGTACAGCAAATTGTGAAAGTCAGTGTATGGCTCTTGGGACTCCTACAACTACCAGCAGCTAATACAGATTGCTAAAAGATAGGATCTTGTGCATAGGGGAACTGGAACTGATTAAAGAACATCTGAGCATGTTTGTTGGAGATCTCATTACAAGAGGTATATATAATTAATAAAAAGATAAAGTTTTATCAGAAACTCTACAGAGATAATAATTATTGCATGTCAGTTAAAAATTATATATGTCTATTAAATAGTATTTTCTTACATTCACTTTCTTGTTTTTCAGCAGAGAAATCTGATTTCCATAGACTTCCACATGCACTGACTTCACATAAGAGACTTTGGTGTTGGCTCCTCTGTGCTCATTTGTTGTAGACACATCAAAGTATGGAAGACTCTCTGAGGCAGTGCACACTTTGGAGAGGGTGTAAGTGCAATTTCCCATGAAATTATGGACTTTGTGGTCAAAAGTGTTGTAATGTGGGTCCCCAGAGGCGCTGCAGGAAGCACGACCTGTGAAGAAGGAAAAAGTCATACTCAGTCTTCACCAGACTTTTGCAGCTGCTAGGTTCCCAGATTGTTTGTTTAATGTTGTATTTGTTGCTCAGATGTAACAGTGATGACATCACTCCATAGACTCCAAAGGCCAACCCAGCCTTCTGTCTTAGGACCCACAAAGAATCTATGCTGGCATATCTGAAATCTATGCTAGAGGTGGATGAAGAAAGTTGGGTAAAAGGCATGATTAAGACATTGTTATATTAAGGGGAGCAGAGTTTTTAGTGCTACATCTAAAAGGCTTTTTCTGATTAAATAGGAAGAATTAAATCAGAAACAACACAGGGCGGATTAGAAAGAACAGACTGCTGCACTATCAGCTGCTCGTTGGCCGCTTCCACGTTGAAGTAGGGCAGGGAGCTGTTGCTGTCACACAGCTTGGAGAGGGTGTAGGTGCAGGTGCCCATGAAATTGTGTAACTGCTTGTCAAATGTGTGGTAGTGAGGGTCTCCTTCCACCACACAGGTGCCTGACAGTGGAAAGACCAGAGGAAACTTTCAGTTGAGCACCTCCTACAGCCTCTTCTCCCCAGTTCACTTTGCTCCAACTGTATCTAGTGCATGACTGGTCTATTGCCTTTCTGGACAAGCAGAGGTATTCTAGATCTGTATCAGGATAGTATTAATTTTCCAGACATACTGTTCAAAGCTACTGAAACATTCTATTGCTGGAAGCACAGCTGTCCCACACATACCTGTAGAAGGGGAAGAGGATTCAGTGCATGTCTAATTATTGAGGGAGACTGAAATCATCAAATAAGAGCCCTTAAATGCAAATGCACCATGTTCCCAGTCTGGGTTTTGGAGAGGACTCAGAAGTCTAGGAATAATAGCAGTACCTGAGGTCGTTCCAGGTGTTGTTGTTGGTCTTGGTGTTGACGGTGTTGTAACGTTAGGCAGCAGAGTAGGGGGTGTAGTAGGAAGTGGGCCTATGGAGAGACACAGGAAGAAGTGGCAAGTGTCAACAGGGGCCTCTGTTGTAAGCAGCTAATCCAGCCTTCCTCTAAAAGCAGACACACGGACCCGAGAGACCCAGGGCAGGGATGGCCCTGTTGTATCTCGGCAAAAATGCTACCACCAGCAGCAAAGCGGGGAGATAGGAGGAGGCACGCCCTCCTTTGGTACAGACCCTCCATCCCATGTCATGGGCCTTGGAGGAAGCAAAATGCAAAGTTTCAACAAGCAGAATCAGAAGGGGATGGGAGGTGGCAGTACTCAAGGTGGGTGTGGGTCTGGTTGGTGAGGTGGTGAGTACAGGCTGCATTGTGGTGCCTGGCACAGCTCTCATGGGTGTTGGTGTCAAAGGACCTAGCACGAGGGAGAGTTAGAAGAGATGTGCACCAACAGGGGAGTTTGGTTGCAGGCACCTCATCCACTCATCATAAACAGCCAAAAAAGCTTGACCAGAAAGGCTCAGGATGCCCAGGACAGAGACAGAATAGTGACTCCACATCAAAAACTCTTCCACCAGCAGAGATAGAATGAAGGAAGAGACAAACATGCCCCATGGTGATGGACATGGAGGAAACAAAATGAACACTTTTAAGGAGCAGTAGGAGACAGGGATGAAACATGGCAGTACCTGAGCTTGGAGTGGGTGTGGTTGGTGAGCTGGTGAGTACAGGCTGTGTTGTGGTACCTGGCAAGGGGACCGTGGGTGTTGGTGTCGATGGACCTAGCACAAGAGAGAGTTAGAGAGATGTGCACCAACAAGGGAGTTTTGTTGCAGACAGCTGGTTCCCTCACCCTTCTGAAGTACCCAACACCATGACCAGGCATAGCCAGGACAGGGATTGAAGAGTGTCATCTCAGGCAGAGCTGTCCCACTCCATGGCTCTGCCACCAGTTTAGCTGGGTCACACCAGCAGTTAAGGCATTTCTGTACCTGTGGCCAGAGTCTTGTCCGTGCGCCTTGTAACATGTGAACTAAAAGAGTGACTGCAGGCATTGCCGGTGCCCCCACCTCCCAGAGGAGAGTAGACTTGGGCACAAGGTGCATCAGTGCCCAAAGACAACCTGTGCTCCTGCCTCTAGCACAGCTGTGCCTCTAGCACAGCCTGCCACCTTGGTCAGTGACATGTCTCAAGCTGCCGTTCCCAAAGCCAAGCCTTGTACCTGGACAGGCTCCCTGTACAATGGAGAGATCATCCAATGCTACGTTGCTCCGCACATCTTCACCCCATTCTCCCTCCAGCAGGATCTAAGGGAAGGAATGGTTCCCAGCATTAGCTCCAGCTGCTTGTGTGAAGAGCCATTCGAAAGCATGGTTCCGCTGAGGTGACGCTGAGAGCCTGTGGCCTTACCAGCATGTTTCCTGTGGTGTGCACTGTGACTTCTCCCAAGTGCCACTTGTCTCCATGGTTCCCAACTTCTTCCCAGACCATCACTTGCTCCTCACCGTTCTGCACGTACACCCGCAGGGCCATGGTTTGAGCAGTTCCGTACATGTGGTACCAGAAGCGGAAGCAGAGGGTTCCTTCCCAGCTGCACACCGGACTGAGCAGGTGAGCCACAAAACCGGCGAGAGTATCAGCCCTCCCTTGCAGGAAGATGTAGTAGCCATCTGAAACAAAGCACGAGCCACGCTGTCACAGATGCATCTGAGCTACCCAAAGCAGCCTGGGACAGCCCAAGCACAGCCCTGGGAGCACCCCAACTGCAGTTTCAGGCAGGCAGAAGGAGGGGAGAGCAAACACAGTTCCTTCTACAACCCTCCCCAGAACGATATGAATGTGCTCTCAGGGCCACGGCAGATGAATGCTTTGGACTGGGACGTGGCAACACGTCCACAGTATTGTCACAGTCCTCACATGGCTCTGCAGACTTGGAGAACCCTCATCTTTGCCTTCTGGAAAAGCCAGGATCTCATAACAGAGTCAGAGACTCATTTGTCTTCCCAAGAGACCAACAGGTCATCAAGCTGTGCTTTGCATTCTCCCCTGCATGGCAGGTCCTTGCTTGCTCTGGGGGCAGCACAAGCTGATTGCCAGGGCTGGAAATCCTCCCAGAGGAATCCTCTGACCCTCGGGGACTCTGGACAAAGTGCTCTGGAGGAAGGCCAGCAAAGACGTGATCTGTGTTTGGTGTCAGAAGTTTGTTGCCATCTTTGTGGGGACGCCCCTCAGCCCGTGTCCTGGTTGCTGTTCCTACCTCCTGTTGTGTGGTCAGAGGATGGGCCAGTATTTGGCGTGGGCGTAGGGCCTTTGTTCCTTATCCAGTCAATGCTGCTGTAATCTGCCTGGACCCACCCACAGAAGTCCTCTTCAAATGTGCAGGCAAAATTGCAGTCTGTTGGTGGAGCTGAACATGGGGCAGAAAGAGAAGCAGAGGTTTTAGAGTGAGGGTGGGGCCACCTTTTCCCCATCAGCACCAGTAATCAGGTACATCCGTGCACATCCAGGGCATGCCTGTGGACAGGCAAGGGTGGCCAGCCAAGGGGGAAGAGGTTAGCACAGCCCCTAAAAACCTCAGGTGTGAGACAGCAGTACCTGTGCTCGTTCCAGGTGACGGTGATGTTGTTGTATGTGGAGGTGGCGTTGTAGTGCCTGGAAAGGGAGGCAAGGTTGTAGGAGCAGGTGAATGAAAGAGAGTGAAACACAAGTGGAAGAGCTATGTTTGATAACGGAGATTTGCTCCCAAATGGGGATGCTGCACACTTCCCATAACACCCCCCACACCAGTGCAAACAAAGTGCAGGGCAGGGTTTCCACCTGTCCAGAAGAGTCTCCTCACGCAAGGGCTGGCCCACCAGAGTGGCTAGTTATGTGATATATGGGGAAATCTCTGCCCCAAGACCTGCCCCCAGAACTGCCCCATTCCTTGTCCCTGAGATTCAAGGAAATCAGAGGTTGGTCAACAGAAGGCTTACCACAGACAGTGCCAGCACTCCAGTCTCCCAGAGCAACGCCCGCCTCAGCACAGGCTGCAGCATAGGCCCCCAGGTCATTGCAGAGCTGCTCCGTGCTGCCACCCGTGGCACACTGGTCATAGACACAGCTCTCCAAGTATGTCTTGGGTGGCAGAACTGCATGGCATGGCTGGAATGGGCCACCGAGGTGTGTGAGGATTGAACACTGCTGCTTAGCTGCCTCCTCTTCAGCAGGCGAGCAGGATGCGGGTGGGCTGATGGCTGGGTCACACCTACAAAGCAGACAAACAGCCCTGAGTTCCCTGCAGCTTGCTGACAGCAGCCACTGCATTTCCTGACCTCCTCCTCAGCCAGAACCTCAGCTTCTGCAGTCCAGATCCCTCACTAAGAGTGGCACCCATGGCCGTCACTGGAAAGGGTGGAACACATGGCCCACAGGCACCATTGCCCTTCCTGCTTTCAGGGAGGGCAATGGTGGACAGAAACAGCCCACTGAGGCAGTTGCCATCCAAGCAGCTTAGGAAAACAATTCTGACAAGGCTCAGCCCACTCTCCAAAGGGTCAGGAAGCTGCCTCTTCTCCCTTGCCCCACACTTGCCATCACCAGCCCTCCCTCCTGATGTCCCTCAGAGCTCCCCTCTCCCACACTCCCTTCTGTGGTTCATGTGCATGGTGGAACAAGGACTCACGGCCACTCATCGTCCGGCACCATCCAGCTGGTTCCAAAGTCGTTGAAGTCCGGTACAACCACCCCATCGGGTCGCATGAAGTCATCCTGCTGGCTGCCAGTGTACGTCCCGCACAGCCCACAGAGTTTGCCCTTGTACTTCTCAGACACCTTCACTAGGAGCTCGTGGTCCCCATTGAACTGCAGCTGCAGGCCCAGCTTGGTAGAAACCCGCACGTAGGAGCCGCTCAGGGAAATGGTGACGCCGGGGGCAGGAGAAGCAGGCAGGGAGACCAGGGCACCGTTGATCTGGAGAAGGGGAACACAGGGAGACAGAAGCATTAAGAGGTGCCCTCCACTGAGAGGTCACTGTTCCTCACCGGGGCAGTGCCAGTGAGCCAGAAGCACTGCTGGCATGAGAAACCCTGCCCAGGCCTACGAGGGCAGCAGCAACAGGACCAATGGCACACTGAAAGCTCAGGAGAGCAAGCAAGAATCTGTGTCTGCATGAGCCGCCATATGTGGCCCCACTCAGAGCTCTCCCCTGATGTTCTGTGAGCACGCTGCAGGCTCAGGGAACAGCAAGCTCTCCCTGGGGACAGTGGGATATTTTAAGAGTGTCCAGTGTGTCTGTTGTTCCCAGGTACCAAAGTGAGAGGCTTACGTAGACTGCCTTGTGCTCGCGCAGTGCAATGTGGAGGCCTTTGAGGGACAGTGCCACAGAGTTCAGAGCTGTCCAGCTCTGGCTGCCACGGTGTTTGTTGCGGGTGGTGACGGTGAAGCCAACAGAGGAGTTGTCACAGCCCGTCACCACTGTGTAGTTGCAGGAGCCCTGGAAGTGGTGGAGCTTCCCATCAAAGGTGCTGTAATGTGGGTCACCGTAGATGTGGCAGATGGCAGTGCTGGCTGGGTAACAGCCCCTCTGGCCATCCTGGATCTTGCAGACCTCGTCCTCGCCACAGGACAGGGCAGAGCAAACCATCTGGCCTTTGCCTTCACACCGGCACCGGCGAGTGCAGTTCTCATTCACGAAGGATTCCCCTTGCTGCGGGCAGAGAAACACCAAACCTCAGTGTGTGAGGCAGGAAAGTGCAGGCAGAGGCGTTGGCCTGGCAGGGGTCTGCAAAGCAGGGCAGGGTTTTCACTCACAGTATAATAGTTGCCCTCAAAGTGGCAGCCGCAGTTGGCCTCGGGCACACAGGTGTCTCCGCTCAGGAGGAAGCCAGAGCTACACGCACAGCCCTCCACACAAGGCTTGGAGCAGTTCTCTGGGGCTTGTTGGTCAACACAGGTGGCAGGACAGCCAGTCATGCAGGGGTCATAGTAGCTGTTAGGAGGACACTGCAGGGCTGCAAGGGGAAGGGGAAAATTAGGACCAGTAAGACTTCAACCATGGAGAGCCTTGAGGGAAGGGAAAGATCTAAGAGACACATTGGCCACAGGTCCAGAGCAGAGGGTGTGGCCCATTTCCCTTTCTGGCAATGGCAAGGCAGGTACTCACGGCAGAAGGTAGCATTCCTCCAGGGAAGAAGAGTCACACCAGCTGCCTGGCACGCGTCAGCATAGGCCTCCAGAGCAGCACACAGGAACTCCTGGCCACCATTCAGGGCACACAGGTCATACAAGCAGGTGTCAAAGTAGTCCTGGGGGTTGATGACACCATGGCAGTTCTCAAAAGAGCTAGGCCTGGTGGTCAGGAGGCCACAGAACTGCTCGGAGCGGTAGAGCTTCTCCTCTTCTGCACTGCAGGGTGGGGAGGGCACGGGGACACCGCAGGAGGGGTCACTGTCTGGCACCTGCCAGCTCTCCCCCAGAGCATTGGAGTCTGCGGCTTGCTGCCCGTTGGGCATCCTGTACTCATCATCTCTGCGGTTGTTGAAGTTGCCACACATGCCACAGGTCAGGTTGAAGTAGGTGGTGGGCACCTTCACCTCCACCGAGTGGTCAGCGTCGTAGGACACTCTGAGGCTGAAGTCTGTCTCCAGGACGATGTAGCGACCGCTCTTGCTCACCGTGATGGCCCCTCCTGCTGCGCTCACCGGCAGCGTCTGGCGCACGTTGTTCACCTACAGCACACACACCACAGTGGGCCCTGGGCCTGTTCCCGGCCTCCCTGGCTGCTCCTGCCCTGCCAAAGCAGCTGCCAGCCCAGGCACATCAAACAGCTGCCTGGGATGTCCCCACACCCCAACAGCCCTGGGGCTCACAGAGCTGTGTGCTGGGCTCTGCACTGTGCTCAGCTTGCCCCAGGTTCCCCATTTGACTCTCCCTCATCAAGCCCATCCCAAAAGGGGAAAAAAATGCGACCTGGTGTCTTCAGGGAAACCCACCCATTCCTGGGACTTTTGGTACTCGCCAGGCCCTGCCAGCAGTAGCCAGCCCTGCCCTGCAGCTGCACCACGCTCATTGCAGCCCCACTGCCTACCAGCACGTGGCTCGTCTGCTGCTTGACAATGACGATGCGCTGTCCATACACCTCAACCACCACTTCACGCACGTAGGACACCCGGGTGTTGCCACGGTGCTCGTTCTTGGCCTCCACGTTGAAGTAGGGCAGGGAGGTGGTGTTGGAGCACACTTTGGCCAGGGTGTAGGTGCAGTTGCCCATGAAGTTGTGCGTCACCTTGTCAAAGGTTTGGTAGTGGGGGTCCCCGTGGACATGGCAGATGCCATAGGAGTGTTCAAGGCATGCAGGTTTCCCGTTCTGCACCCCGCAGTACTGGCCCGCAGGGCAGGAGGCATTGAAGCACTGCACTTTGCTTCCCCGTGCGGGACAGGTGCACTTGGAGGAGCAGGTGTTGTCCGTCCAGAACTCAGAGCCCACGGGGTAGTGCTGCCCGTTGTGCCAGCACCCGCACTGCTGGCTGGGCACACAGCGGTCGTTGTAGAGCAGGTACCCGCTGTCACACACACAGCCCTCCACGCACGGCAGGCTGCAGTTGTAGGGAGCTGTTGGGTCAACACAGGTGGCAGGGCAGGCTGCAGCACAGGTCTCGTAGTGACTGTTGGCCGGACAAGCGATCGCTGCAGAGACAGATGACCCAACAAATTACTTGGGGAACAGAACACCTCTTTCTACTGAATATCCCCCTTTGAAAAGGTAGCTCTATCTCTATTTTCTCCTTGGTGTCTTTGGCTCTACATGTGTTTTCTGCCGTACCCAATCAAAATGAAACAGAAAATGGCGCCTCTAATACTGATATCTACCTTTACATGCCCACAGCTCATCGGGAGAATAGTTCTTATTCCCCAGCTCACTCTTCCAATCCAGTCCTGTGTTTTCCTGAGAGTACCAGCCCCAGGTCCCATGTCTGGACTTACAGCAGAAGGTTGCATTCCTCCACGCAGGTATCTGGACACCGAGTGACTGGCAGGCATCTGCATAGGACTGCAGGCTCTTGCACAGGGTTTCGTGGTCCAGCCCCAGCTCACACAGGTCATAGCTGCAGGTGTCAAAGTAGCTGCTGGGGCTCAGCACTGCATGGCACACATGAAATGGGCCACTGGTGTCATTGAGGAGCCCACAGAAGTGGCTGCTGCCGATGAGTTGCTTGTCGGTCTCATTGCAGGCTGGGGTGGGCAGAGGTCCGGCTGAGCAGCTGTGGACAGACAGGCAGAAGGGCCCCTGGGTCATTTGTGGACTTCTCCTGGTGCCTCCTCCTCCTGCCCTTGCCCAGTGTGTCCCCAGGCCTACTGGGGGCCATACTCACCTGCTGTTGTTGGACACTTCCCAGCTGTTGCCCAGGCTGGTGGAGTCTGGCTCCATTGTCCCTTCTGGGTTCTGGAAGTCATCTGCTGCTATCCCGTTGTAGTTGCCACACATGCCACAAACCTTCTGCCCAAAGGCGCTTGGAAGCGTCACCTCCACCCGATGCTTCCCATCAAACTTGACTCTCAAGCCAAAGTCTGTCATGACCATGGTGTAGAACCCGCTGGACAAGACCTCCACGCCCTCGGATGGGCTGCAAGGCAGGATCTCTTCCACTCCATTGACCTGGAAGGACAGGAACCCCGACCAGATTGGAGCAGCCCATTTGGCACAGTTCTCTCTGCTCACACAACCCCACAGCATCTCCCCCTCGGGCTCACCGTCACCACTCCGCCCTGTCCCAGCCTTATCCGCTGGTCAGCCACATCAACATCCACGTATCGCACATAGGACACACGGGTGTTGCCTCCCCTGTGCTCGTTGGCCGCTTCCACGTTGAAGTAGGGCAGGGAGCTGTTGCTGTCACACAGCTTGGAGAGGGTGTAGGTGCAGGTGCCCATGAAATTGTGTAACTGCTTGTCAAATGTGTGGTAGTGAGGGTCTCCTTCCACCACACAGGTGCCTGACAGTGGAAAGACCAGAGGAAACTTTCAGTTGAGCACCTCCTACTGCCTCTTCGCCCCAGTTCACTTTGCTCCAACTGTATCTAGTGCATGACTGGTCTATTGCCTTTCTGGACAAGCAGAGGTATTCTAGATCTGTATCAGGATAGTATTAATTTTCCAGACATACTGTTCAAAGCTACTGAAACATCCTATTGCTGGAAGCACAGCTGTCCCACACATACCCGTAGAAGGGGAAGAGGATTCAGTGCATGTCTAATTATTGAGGGAGACTGAAATACATCAAATAAGAGCCCTTAAATGCAAATGCACCATGTTCCCAGTCTGGGTTTTGGAGAGGACTCAGAAGTCTAGGAATAATAGCAGTACCTGAGGTCGTTCCAGGTGTTGTTGTTGGTCTTGGTGTTGACGGTGTTGTAACGTTAGGCAGCAGAGTAGGGGGTGTAGTAGGAAGTGGGCCTATGGAGAGACACAGGAAGAAGTGGCAAGTGTCAACAGGGGCCTCTGTTGTAAGCAGCTAATCCAGCCTTCCTCTAAAAGCAGACACACGGACCCGAGAGACCCAGGGCAGGGATGGCCCTGTTGTATCTCGGCAAAAATGCTACCACCAGCAGCAAAGCTGGGAGATAGGAGGAGGCACGCCCTCCTTTGGTACAGACCCTCCATCCCATGTCATGGGCCTTGGAGGAAGCAAAATGCAAAGTTTCAACAAGCAGAATCAGAAGGGGATGGGAGGTGGCAGTACTCAAGGTGGGTGTGGGTCTGGTTGGTGAGGTGGTGAGTACAGGCTGCGTTGCGGTGCCTGGCACAGCTGTCATGGGTGTTGGTGTCAAAGGACCTAGCACGAGGGAGAGTTAGAAGAGATGTGCACCAACAGGGGAGTTTGGTTGCAGGCACCTCGTCCACTCATCATAAACAGCCAAAAAGCTTGACCAGAAAGGCTCCGGATGCCCAGGACAGAGACAGAATAGTGACTCCACATCAAAAACTCTTCCACCAGCAGAGATAGAATGAAGGAAGAGACAAACATGCCCCATGGTGATGGACATGGAGGAAACAAAATGAACACTTTTAAGGAGCAGTAGGAGACAGGGATGAAACATGGCAGTACCTGAGCTTGGAGTGGGTGTGGTTGGTGAGCTGGTGAGTACAGGCTGTGTTGTGGTACCTGGCAAGGGGACCGTGGGTGTTGGTGTCGATGGACCTAGCACAAGAGAGAGTTAGAGAGATGTGCACCAACAAGGGAGTTTTGTTGCAGACAGCTGGTTCCCTCACCCTTCTGAAGTACCCAACACCATGACCAGGCATAGCCAGGACAGGGATTGAAGAGTGTCATCTCAGGCAGAGCTGTCCCACTCCATGGCTCTGCCACCAGTTTAGCTGGGTCACACCAGCAGTTAAGGCATTTCTGTACCTGTGGCCAGAGTCTTGTCCGTGCGCCTTGTAACATGTGAACTAAAAGAGTGACTGCAGGCATTGCCAGTGCCCCCACCTCCCAGAGGAGAGTAGACTTGGGCACAAGGTGCATCAGTGCCCAAAGACAACCTGTGCTCCTGCCTCTAGCACAGCTGTGCCTCTAGCACAGCCTGCCACCTTGGTCAGTGACATGTCTCAAGCTGCTGTTCCCAAAGCCAAGCCTTGTACCTGGACAGGCTCCCTGTACAACAGAGAGATCATCCAATGCTACGTTGCTCCGCACATCTTCACCCCATTCTCCCTCCAGCAGGATCTAAGGGAAGGAATGGTTCCCAGCATTAGCTCCAGCTGCTTGTGTGAAGAGCCATTCGAAAGCATGGTTCCGCTGAGGTGACACTGAGAGCCTGTGGCCTTACCAGCATGTTTCCTGTGGTGTGCACTGTGACTTCTCCCAAGTGCCACTTGTCTCCATGGTTCCCAACTTCTTCCCAGACCATCACTTGCTCCTCACCGTTCTGCACGTACACCCGCAGGGCCATGGTTTGAGCAGTTCCGTACATGTGGTACCAGAAGCGGAAGCAGAGGGTTCCTTCCCAGCTGCACACCGGACTGAGCAGGTGAGCCACAAAACCGGCGAGAGTATCAGCCCTCCCTTGCAGGAAGATGTAGTAGCCATCTGAAACAAAGCACGAGCCACGCTGTCACAGATGCATCTGAGCTACCCAAAGCAGCCTGGGACAGCCCAAGCACAGCCCTGGGAGCACCCCAACTGCAGTTTCAGGCAGGCAGAAGGAGGGGAGAGCAAACACAGTTCCTTCTACAACCCTCCCCAGAACGATATGAATGTGCTCTCAGGGCCACGGCAGATGAATGCTTTGGACTGGGACATGGCAACACGTCCACAGTATTGTCACAGTCCTCACATGGCTCTGCAGACTTGGAGAACCCTCATCTTTGCCTTCTGGAAAAGCCAGGATCTTGTAACAGAGTCACAGACTCATTTGTCTTCCCAAGAGACCAACAGGTCATCAAGCTGTGCTTTGCATTCTCCCCTGCATGGCAGGTCCTTGCTTGCTCTGGGGGCAGCACAAGCTGATTGCCAGGGCTGGAAATCCTCCCAGAGGAATCCACTGACCCTCGGGGACTCTGGACAAAGTGCTCTGGAGGAAGGCCAGCAAAGACATGATCCGTGTTTGGTGTCAGAAGTTTGTTGCCATCTTTGTGGGGACGCCCCTCAGCCCGTGTCCTGGTTGCTGTTCCTACCTCCTGTTGTGTGGTCAGAGGATGGGCCAGTATTTGGCGTGGGCGTAGGGCCTTTGTTCCTTATCCAGTCAATGCTGCTGTAATCTGCCTGGACCCACCCACAGAAGTCCTCTTCAAATGTGCAGGCAAAATTGCAGTCTGTTGGTGGAGCTGAACATGGGGCAGAAAGAGAAGCAGAGGTTTTAGAGTGAGGGTGGGGCCACCTTTTCCCCATCAGCACCAGTAATCAGGTACATCCGTGCACATCCAGGGCATGCCTGTGGACAGGCAAGGGTGGCCAGCCAAGGGGGAAGAGGTTAGCACAGCCCCTAAAAACCTCAGGTGTGAGACAGCAGTACCTGTGCTCGTTCCAGGTGACGGTGATGTTGTTGTATGTGGAGGTGGCGTTGTAGTGCCTGGAAAGGGAGGCAAGGTTGTAGGAGCAGGTGAATGAAAGAGAGTGAAACACAAGTGGAAGAGCTATGTTTGATAACGGAGATTTGCTCCCAAATGGGGATGCTGCACACTTCCCATAACACCCCCCACACCAGTGCAAACAAAGTGCAGGGCAGGGTTTCCACCTGTCCAGAAGAGTCTCCTCACGCAAGGGCTGGCCCACCAGAGTGGCTAGTTATGTGATATATGGGGAAATCTCCGCCCCAAGACCTGCCCCCAGAACTGCCCCACTCCTTGTCCCTGAGATTCAAGGAAATCAGAGTTTGGTCAACAGAAGGCTTACCACAGACAGTGCCAGCACTCCAGTCTCCCAGAGCAACGCCCGCCTCAGCACAGGCTGCAGCATAGGCCCCCAGGTCATTGCAGAGCTGCTCCGTGCTGCCACCCGTGGCACACTGGTCATAGACACAGCTCTCCAAGTATGTCTTGGGTGGCAGAACTGCATGGCATGGCTGGAATGGGCCACCGAGGTGTGTGAGGATTGAACACTGCTGCTTAGCTGCCTCCTCTTCAGCAGGCGAGCAGGATGCGGGTGGGCTGATGGCTGGGTCACACCTACAAAGCAGACAAACAGCCCTGAGTTCCCTGCAGCTTGCTGACAGCAGCCACTGCATTTCCTGACCTCCTCCTCAGCCAGAACCTCAGCTTCTGCAGTCCAGATCCCTCACTAAGAGTGGCACCCATGGCCGTCACTGGAAAGGGTGGAACACATGGCCCACAGGCACCATTGCCCTTCCTGCTTTCAGGGAGGGCAATGGTGGACAGAAACAGCCCACTGAGGCAGTTGCCATCCAAGCAGCTTAGGAAAACAATTCTGACAAGGCTCAGCCCACTCTCCAAAGGGTCAGGAAGCTGCCTCTTCTCCCTTGCCCCACACTTGCCATCACCAGCCCTCCCTCCTGATGTCCCTCAGAGCTCCCCTCTCCCACACTCCCTTCTGTGGTTCATGTGCATGGTGGAACAAGGACTCACGGCCACTCATCGTCCGGCACCATCCAGCTGGTTCCAAAGTCGTTGAAGTCCGGTACAACCACCCCATCGGGTCGCATGAAGTCATCCTGCTGGCTGCCAGTGTACGTCCCGCACAGCCCACAGAGTTTGCCCTTGTACTTCTCAGACACCTTCACTAGGAGCTCGTGGTCCCCATTGAACTGCAGCTGCAGGCCCAGCTTGGTAGAAACCCGCACGTAGGAGCCGCTCAGGGAAATGGTGACGCCGGGGGCAGGAGAAGCAGGCAGGGAGACCAGGGCACCGTTGATCTGGAGAAGGGGAACACAGGGAGACAGAAGCATTAAGAGGTGCCCTCCACTGAGAGGTCACTGTTCCTCACCGGGGCAGTGCCAGTGAGCCAGAAGCACTGCTGGCATGAGAAACCCTGCCCAGGCCTACGAGGGCAGCAGCAACAGGACCAATGGCACACTGAAAGCTCAGGAGAGCAAGCAAGAATCTGTGTCTGCATGAGCCGCCATATGTGGCCCCACTCAGAGCTCTCCCCTGATGTTCTGTGAGCACGCTGCAGGCTCAGGGAACAGCAAGCTCTCCCTGGGGACAGTGGGATATTTTAAGAGTGTCCAGTGTGTCTGTTGTTCCCAGGTACCAAAGTGAGAGGCTTACGTAGACTGCCTTGTGCTCGCGCAGTGCAATGTGGAGGCCTTTGAGGGACAGTGCCACAGAGTTCAGAGCTGTCCAGCTCTGGCTGCCACGGTGTTTGTTGCGGGTGGTGACGGTGAAGCCAACAGAGGAGTTGTCACAGCCCGTCACCACTGTGTAGTTGCAGGAGCCCTGGAAGTGGTGGAGCTTCCCATCAAAGGTGCTGTAATGTGGGTCACCGTAGATGTGGCAGACGGCAGTGCTGGCTGGGTAACAGCCCCTCTGGCCATCCTGGATCTTGCAGACCTCGTCCTCGCCACAGGACAGGGCAGAGCAAACCATCTGGCCTTTGCCTTCACACCGGCACCGGCGAGTGCAGTTCTCATTCACGAAGGATTCCCCTTGCTGCGGGCAGAGAAACACCAAACCTCAGTGTGTGAGGCAGGAAAGTGCAGGCAGAGGCGTTGGCCTGGCAGGGGTCTGCAAAGCAGGGCAGGGTTTTCACTCACAGTATAGTAGTTGCCCTCAAAGTGGCAGCCGCAGTTGGCCTCGGGCACACAGGTGTCTCCGCTCAGGAGGAAGCCAGAGCTACACGCACAGCCCTCCACACAAGGCTTGGAGCAGTTCTCTGGGGCTTGTTGGTCAACACAGGTGGCA
This sequence comes from Agelaius phoeniceus, assembly GCF_051311805.1. Taxonomy (NCBI): domain Eukaryota; kingdom Metazoa; phylum Chordata; class Aves; order Passeriformes; family Icteridae; genus Agelaius; species Agelaius phoeniceus. The sequence continues at coordinate 15,557,830 of NC_135274.1, forward strand.
GGACAGCCAGTCATGCAGGGGTCATAGTAGCTGTTAGGAGGACACTGCAGGGCTGCAAAGGGAAGGGGAAAATTAGGACCAACAAGACTTCAACCATGGAGAGCCTTGAGGGAAGGGAAAGATCTAAGAGACACATTGGCCACAGGTCCAGAGCAGAGGGTGTGGCCCCTTTTCCTTTCTGGCAATGGCAGGTACTCACGGCAGAAGGTAGCATTCCTCCAGGGAAGAAGAGTCACACCAGCTGCCTGGCACGCATCGGCATAGGCCTCCAGAGCAGCACACAGGAACTCCTGGCCACCATTCAGGGCACACAGGTCATACAAGCAGGTGTCAAAGTAGTCCTGGGGGTTGATGACACCATGGCAGTTCTCAAAAGAGCTAGGCCTGGTGGTCAGGAGGCCACAGAACTGCTCGGAGCGGTAGAGCTTCTCCTCTTCTGCACTGCAGGGTGGGGAGGGCACGGGGACCCCGCAGGAGGGGTCACTGTCTGGCACCTGCCAGCTCTCCCCCAGAGCATTGGAGTCTGCGGCTTGCTGCCCGTTGGGCATCATGTACTCATCATCTCTGCGGTTGTTGAAGTTGCCACACATGCCACAGGTCAGGTTGAAGTAGGTGGTGGGCACCTTCACCTCCACCGAGTGGTCAGCGTCGTAGGACACTCTGAGGCTGAAGTCTGTCTCCAGGACGATGTAGCGACCGCTCTTGCTCACCGTGATGGCCCCTCCTGCTGCGCTCACCGGCAGCGTCTGGCGCACGTTGTTCACCTACAGCACACACACCACAGTGGGCCCTGGGCCTGTTCCCGGCCTCCCTGGCTGCTCCTGCCCTGCCAAAGCAGCTGCCAGCCCAGGCACGGCAAACAGCTGCCTGGGATGTCCCCACACCCCAACAGCTCTGCGGCTCACAGAGCTGTGTGCTGGGCTCTGCACTGTGCTCAGCATGCCCCAGGTTCCCCATTTGACTCTCCCTCATCAAGCCCATCCCAAAAGGGGAAAAAAACGTGACCCGGTGTCTTCAGGGAAACCCACCCATTCCTGGGACTTTTGGTACTCGCCAGGCCCTGCCAGCAGCAGCCAGCCCTGCCCTGCAGCTGCACCACGCTCATTGCAGCCTCACTGCCTACCAGCACGTGGCTCGTCTGCTGCTTGACGATGACGATGCGCTGTCCATACACCTCAACCACCACTTCACGCACGTAGGACACCCGGGTGCTGCCACGGTGCTCGTTCTTGGCCTCCACGTTGAAGTAGGGCAGGGAGGTGGTGTTGGAGCACACTTTGGCCAGGGTGTAGGTGCAGTTGCCCATGAAGTTGTGCGTCACCTTGTCAAAGGTTTGGTAGTGGGGGTCCCCGTGGACATGGCAGATGCCATAGGAGTGTTCAAGGCATGCAGGTTTCCCGTTCTGCACCCCGCAGTACTGGCCCGCAGGGCAGGAGGCATTGAAGCACTGCACTTTGCTTCCCCGTGCGGGACAGGTGCACTTGGAGGAGCAGGTGTTGTCCGTCCAGAACTCAGAGCCCACGGGGTAGTGCTGCCCGTTGTGCCAGCACCCGCACTGCTGGCTGGGCACACAGCGGTCGTTGTAGAGCAGGTACCCGCTGTCACACACACAGCCCTCCACGCACGGCAGGCTGCAGGTAACAGGCGCCATCGGGTCAACACAGGTGGCAGGGCAGGCTGCAGCACAGGGCTCGTAGTGACTGTTGGCCGGACAAGCGATCGCTGCAGAGACAGATGACCCAACAAATTACTTGGGGAACAGAACACCTCTTTCTACTGAATATCCCCCTTTGAAAAAGTTGCTCGATCTCTATTTTCTCCTTGGTGTCTTTGGCTCTACATGTGTTCTCAGCCCTACCCAATCAAAATGAAACAGAAAATGGCGCCTCTAATACTGATATCTACCTTTACATGCCCACAGCTCATAGGGAGAATAGTTCTTATTCCCCAGCTCACTCTTCCAATCCAGTCCTGTGTTTTCCTGAGAGTACCAGCCCCAGGTCCCATGTCTGGACTTACGGCAGAAGGTTGCATTCCTCCACGCAGGTATCTGGACACCGAATGACTGGCAGGCATCTGCATAGGACTGCAGGCTCTTGCACAGGGTTTCGTGGTCCAGCCCCAGCTCACACAGGTCATAGCTGCAGGTGTCAAAGTAGCTGCTGGGGCTCAGCACTGCATGGCACACATGAAATGGGCCACTGGTGTCATTGAGGAGCCCACAGAAGTGGCTGCTGCCGATGAGTTGCTTGTCGGTCTCATTGCAGGCTGGGGTGGGCAGAGGTCCGGCTGAGCAGCTGTGGACAGACAGGCAGAAGGGCCCCTGGGTCATTTGTGGACTTCTCTTGGTGCCTCCTCCTCCTGCCCTTGCCCAGTGTGTCCCCAGGCCTACTGGGGGCCATACTCACCTGCTGTTGTTGGACACTTCCCAGCTGTTGCCCAGGCTGGTGGAGTCTGGCTCCATTGTCCCTTCTGGGTTCTGGAAGTCATCTGCTGCTATCCCGTTGTAGTTGCCACACATGCCACAAACCTTCTGCCCAAAGGCGCTTGGAAGCGTCACCTCCACCCGATGCTTCCCATCAAACTTGACTCTCAAGCCAAAGTCTGTCATGACCATGGTGTAGAACCCGCTGGACAAGACCTCCACGCCCTCGGATGGGCTGCAAGGCAGGATCTCTTCCACTCCATTGACCTGGAAGGACAGGAACCCCGACCAGATTGGAGCAGCCCATTTGGCACAGTTCTCTCTGCTCACACAACCCCACAGCATCTCCCCCTCGGGCTCACCGTCACCACTCCGCCCTGTCCCAGCCTTATCCGCTGGTCAGCCACATCAACGTCCACGTATCGCACATAGGACACACGGGTGTTGCCTCCCCTGTGCTCGTTGGCCGCTTCCACGTTGAAGTAGGGCAGGGAGCTGTTGCTGTCACACAGCTTGGAGAGGGTGTAGGTGCAGGTGCCCATGAAATTGTGTAACTGCTTGTCAAATGTGTGGTAGTGAGGGTCTCCTTCCACCACACAGGTGCCTGACAGTGGAAAGACCAGAGGAAACTTTCAGTTGAGCACCTCCTACTGACTCTTCTCCCTAGCCTGCCCTTCACAGAGGCCTGTAGTCCCATGGCAGGTCTATTCAAGTTACCTGAATCTGGCATGGGCGTTGATGTGGGTGTCTCTTCTGATGGTGTTGTGATTGTGGGTCCTGGTGTTGTTGGAGTAACATCTATGAAAGAAACAACAATACAAATTAGATGAATTCTCCTTGATTAACTCTGGTTGAAGACAGCAACTATGGTTGAGGACAGCACTTGAACTTAGTGCTAGAAGAAGCATAACCTTTTTCAAGGTGTCCTCTCCCCAGCCATAGTTTGTACCTGTGCATTGTCCCTTTACAATGGACAGATCATCCAAAGCTACATCACTCCGGAGATCTTCACCGATCATGCCCTCCAGGACAATCTAAGGGAAGGGATAGATCCTGTCATTAGCTCCAGCCACATTAATGAATTGCCATTCAAATGTATGGTTTATGTCAGTGAGAGTCTGTGTCCTTACCTGCATATTGCCTCTGCTATGTACCGTGACTTCTCCCAGGTTCCATCTGTTCCCTTTGTTTCCAGCATCTTTCCATTCCAGTGTTGATGTCTCATTGTGAACTACATACACACGCAGAGCCATAGATTCAGCTGCTCCATACATGTGATACCAGAAGCGGAAGCAGTGAAGTCCTTCTGAACTGCACACAGGACTGACCAAGCGGGCTACATCAGCTGGCTTTTGCATACTTCCTTGTAGGTAGATATAATAGCCCTCTGGAAACAGCAGAATGTCAGGTTTTCACATTAATGGGCCAGGATAAGACAAAGTCAGCTCATTTACAGAGTGTGTACAGTAGAGCATTACTTTACCCAGCACCTGCATTACTCTTCCCAATATTCAATTCCCAATTGGACTACCAGGAGATTACACCTGTCTTGTACTTAAGAAAAGGAGCACCTTCTAAAGGAAAGGTCAGCTGCCACAGTGATCCAGTGTCAGCATGAATATGCCTTTGCAGAAGCCTCCTCACAGGAACTTATGCTAAGAGGTCACATGCTCATCAATGTTCTGTGTTGCTCATCCACCCATACCAGATTCTTGACTAATGCAGAAGACCCTGGATTAAGCCTAGAAACACATGGCCTGGATTTGCTGTTATAAGAGGCTCCTTGCATTCTTCCAAGAGAAGCACAGCCCAGTGCTCTTCGCTGTTCTCACCTCCAGTTGTGTGGTCATGGGAAGGGCCAGTATTGGGTGTGGGTGTGGGTCCCTTGTGCCTTATCCAGTCAAAGTCATCATTAGTTTCTTGTTTCCACTCACAGAAGTCAGCCTCAAATGTACATGACATATTGCAGGCTGGTGGTGCAGCTGTATATGGTGAAGAAAGAAAATCAGAATTTCCACAATAAGGTTTGGAATCTTGTCTCTGTTTGGAAGTGCCCTTCTAAGTCTAACAAACCCACGTTCATGAAAAATTTGAAGATGCTACAATGGAATGGGTAGAATTGACCGGTACTGAAAAATTGACTATAAAATATGAAATTGTAAGTGTCTGAGAATGCATGTTAATTTACAATTCCCTTTCTCATGTGTCATCATAATGCACTAAGATCCTGTAATTTTACACTATGCGACAGTCATAATCCTTTGCCATTGCAAATTGCTCAAAGCTGTGCTATTTGACAAAGTAGTACTCCGCTGGCTCTCAAAGTGCTTTTTAAGTGGAATTGTAAACTTCATAATAAGAATGGTCTGACATTGCTTTTTACTGCTTATAAACTGGAATGAGAAGTATTGTCTTGGAATTGGAAAGCATTAGAGAATGGCTTTTCATGTAATAGCCTCATTTTTAGGCTGCTGTTTTTTGCTGGCTTTGCTTATTACCTCTGGTAGCTCCAGAAAAAGCAATTTAGGGATAGAAGGAAGAATTTTTTTACCATGAGCATGGTGAAATCCGGGAAACATTTGGGGTGAGCTTAGATGGTGAATAACCTGATCTAGTGATTGATGTCTCTGCTTGCTGCAGGGGAATTGGACTAGATGACCTTTGAAAGTCCCTTCTAATCCAAACTATTCTATGATTCTATGAATGTCATGCCACCCACCTTACCCCTGTGTTAACAAGTCTACCTAGGTAAAAACGGCCCAAGGCTGAATGGACCTCAAGCTGCAGGATTCTTCTTTACTGATTTTCAAGTTCTGGTTTATATACTTAAGAATTTACTTTGCATGTTTGGGGAAAATGTGGAGCTGTAGACAGGTTGGTTAAGTGATATGTTAACCCTTCTCAAAAAGACAAAATATTTTCTTAAAGCCAAAATGATGATTTAGTAGACAAGTGCTCAATTGTCCCTTGCTGAGCCCTTAGCTGACAGTGCATGCTGTCTCTTACAACCCCATTCTGAACAATACTCTTGGATCAAATGTGTTGAGATATCACATTCTTAAGTGAATACTGGAAGCCCATTAAAAGCTTAATTAGAAGCCAAATTTACAGAGATGCTAAGCACTTGAAAGCTTCCTGTATTTTGTTGAATGCCCATCTTTGAAATTCTGCTCTATTCCTTAGTTACTTGAACTTACGTTTGTAGCATGAGGATTTAATTAGATGGTGATTTGCTAAATGTCCTAATGACTTACCACAGATGGTATCCTCCCTCCATTCACCCAGATTTACACCTTCAGCTTCACAGGCAGCAGCGTATGCCTCTAAAATCTTGCAGTACTGATCAGAAGCCCCCTCCGTGGCACACAGATCATAGACACAGCTCTCAAAGTACAGTTGTGGGGGAATGTGTGAATGGCAGAGCTGGAAAGGTCCACCAGTTTTCAAAATAATTTTGCAGAGTTCTTCATATTCTTTCTCCTTTTCTGTGTCACAAGCAGGTGGTACAACTGAAACTTGATTGCACCTGCATGAAAAAAACCAGCAGAGTGGTTATATAACAAACCTTTTTGTTTTGTTCTATCCCGCAAGGCATACCCCAATTATAATGAAATGTTATGCCAAATTTTGAAGATTTGTTATGTATAGGCATTGTTAGCGTGTCAAACTCAAAAGTGAGAAATATTGCAATTTAACTTATAAATCTCCATCAAGAATATAGCTGCAAATTGTGACTGTCTATCCACAGAATGAAGCCCAGAAGAAACAAAAAAATCAGTTATCCAGCACAAGAAAGATAATTTCAATTCATTATTGCATATAGTAAGAGTAGTATGTATGTGAGAGTAATATGTATGTGAAAGCATTAATAGATAGATAAATACCCCATACTTATGTTAATCTACATGAAGTTAGGAGCTGAATCTGAGAGATAGATTTAGCCTTTCAGTAGCAGGAAGGAGGAATATTTTGGGGTGATATTTTAGCAATATTTTAGAATAGGGAAGTAAGGAAAAATTCAAGTTATATCCATAAAAAGAATGCCAATCACAAGTAAAATCTACAAAGCTCTTGTGGAAAAGCTCTGAAGGTTGTCTGAAATTTTGAAATTTCAATGCTTTCTATTGGAAACTGAAGTTACCCAAAGGTGAACACACTAGCGAACAAGTAGTATCAAAAGAGGGCAACTATGGAATGTAAATAACGCATGCTAGACCTATAACTAGATGATCTATGCTTCAGGCATTTTGCTGTTTCTAAAAGTATTATCTGATACTTACGTCCTGTTGTCATCCTTCACTATCCAGCTGTCACCAAATTTATTTGGATCCTGTTCTAGGACTTTATCTGGGTTTAAAAAGTCATCCTGTTGGTTGTCATTGAACGTCCCACAGAGACCACACAGCTGTCCTTTGAGACTTTCATCAACCAGAATGAAAAGCTCCTGGTCACCATCAAACTTAACCTGGATCCCTAGAGAGGTATCAATGACTATGTAGTGTCTTTGTATGGATATTCTGGCTTCATGGTTGAAATCCACAGGAAGATGAACCCGATTTCCATTCACCTAAAACGAACCCCATAGAAGCAAGAGTCAGCTTTACCCTAATGAACAGTACAGATAACAGAAGACTGAGATAAAGCAGAGACTAAAGGTGTACACTTATTTCAGACCTTGAATAGTGCTTTGTGGCACAATTTCAGCTTTCTGCTGTCTCAACTACCCACAGAGCAATTGTGGAATAGTTAGTTTAAAGTTAGTAAAACCTTTCTGTTATAGATGAAGACAGAGATGAAGCTGTTTTATCCTACAACCGCATTGAGGAAAGATACAACTGGACAAAAAAGTTATGCTGATTTCTGCCTTTTTTAGAAAAAGAAATAACTTCTGTGACTTCTTGCATGTGCTGTCTTGGAGGTGAAGAATTCAGAGATTCAGTTCTTTTGGGCAGAAATGTAAAGTGCATAGATGTGATGGATTGTTGTGCTTAAAGTAGAGCACTTACATAGGTCTCTTTGTTTTTCTTCAAAACAATGTGCAGATTTTTCAGTGTGACAGCAACCGAGTTCAAGGCTGTCCAATTCGGATTTCCTCTATGTTCATTTTTGGTTGTCACTGAGAACTTTTCAGAAGAATTAGTGCATCTCTCAACAGCAGTATAATTGCAGTCTCCTTGGAAATGGTACAGTCTCCCATCAAAGGTTATATAATGTGGATCCCCAAAAATGTGGCACGTGCTGGGATTCAATGGATAACATCCCAGGAGTCCATTGTGCACCTTGCAGACTTCGCTCACTTCACACGTGTCTGAATTGCAAACTACAGTTCCATTTCCAGTACATACACATTGGCCTACACAGTCTGGTTGCCAAAAAGATTCTCCTTTCTGTTAGAGACAAGAAAATAAAAATAAATAAAAATAATTAATGGTAGTGTTGAGTTTTGAAATAAGCCCCGCATAAGAATTATGTTCCAGAACAAACCTCATAATATTTGCCATTCTGAAGGCAGCCACAGTTGCTCATGGACACACACTGTCCTCCGCTGAGGACAAAGCCACTGTTGCATTCACATCCTTCTACACAAGGTCTGCTGCAGTTCTGTGATGCAAGAGGGTCAGTGCAGGTTGCTGGACAAGCACTGGTGCATGGATTGTAATGACTATTGGGAGGGCATGCAACAGCTGAGAAACAACAAAAAGCAAGGCATTAACAAGCACAACCCGCATGAAACCACTGAACCCACATGAAAACGCTATTCAATAACATTATTGTTTTGAGCTAGTGGCAATTGTGGGGGGTTTTTGAATCCTGAAATTCCATTCTTATTTTGCTATCAGAAAAAAGAAAAGAAAATAGACAGCATGAGAAAAGTATGTTTAACTCTGTATCCTGGCTATAAAGTATCTCTAAATCCAAGGAAAACTAAGCCTTTCTACACTAGATCTTAAACAGAGATGATAAATTTCCACAAGTATAAGAATTGCTAAAATCAATAGATGTAACAAGAATATAAAAAGCAAAAAAACACTGAAAACTCAGAGATGAGACTACATTAAAAGGGGCATATTGCTAGTGGTTTACCAAAGATTTTGAAATAATCAACAAAATTATCCATTGTTCACTACCAGAAAAAATTAATGGCAGGAAGTTTGAAGAATTTTATGTCTCAGTGTTTTTTGTAATTATGTGAAGAAATCATGATATCTAAGCTATGACAGTTACTGACTAAGTACATAGCCAGTAAAAAAGTCTCTTAAGACAAAATGGAGCTGTTCAAAAGCTCATTTTTCTATGGCAACTCACGGCAGAAGGTAGCATTCCTCCAGGGAAGAAGAGTCACACCAGCTGCCTGGCACGCGTCAGCATAGGCCTCCAGAGCAGCACACAGGAACTCCTGGCCACCATTCAGGGCACACAGGTCATACAAGCAGGTGTCAAAGTAGTCCTGGGGGTTGATGACACCATGGCAGTTCTCAAAAGAGCTAGGCCTGGTGGTCAGGAGGCCACAGAACTGCTCGGAGCGGTAGAGCTTCTCCTCTTCTGCACTGCAGGGTGGGGAGGGCACGGGGACACCGCAGGAGGGGTCACTGTCTGGCACCTGCCAGCTCTCCCCCAGAGCATTGGAGTCTGCGGCTTGCTGCCCGTTGGGCATCCTGTACTCATCATCTCTGCGGTTGTTGAAGTTGCCACACATGCCACAGGTCAGGTTGAAGTAGGTGGTGGGCACCTTCACCTCCACCGAGTGGTCAGCGTCGTAGGACACTCTGAGGCTGAAGTCTGTCTCCAGGACGATGTAGCGACCGCTCTTGCTCACCGTGATGGCCCCTCCTGCTGCGCTCACCGGCAGCGTCTGGCGCACGTTGTTCACCTACAGCACACACACCACAGTGGGCCCTGGGCCTGTTCCCGGCCTCCCTGGCTGCTCCTGCCCTGCCAAAGCAGCTGCCAGCCCAGGCATGGCAAACAGCTGCCTGGGATGTCCCCACACCCCAACAGCCCTGGGGCTCACAGAGCTGTGTGCTGGGCTCTGCACTGTGCTCAGCATGCCCCAGGTTCCCCATTTGACTCCTCTTCAAGCCTGTCCCAAAAGGGGAAAAAAATGCGACCTGGTGTCTTCAGGGAAACCCACCCATTCCTGGGACTTTTGGTACTCGCCAGGCCCTGCCAGCAGTAGCCAGCCCTGCCCTGCAGCTGCACCACGCTCATTGCAGCCCCACTGCCTACCAGCACGTGGCTCGTCTGCTGCTTGACGATGACGATGCGCTGTCCATACACCTCAACCACCACTTCACGCACGTAGGACACCCGGGTGCTGCCACGGTGCTCGTTCTTGGCCTCTACGTTGAAGTAGGGCAGGGAGGTGGTGTTGGAGCACACTTTGGCCAGGGTGTAGGTGCAGTTGCCCATGAAGCTGTGCGTCACCTTGTCAAAGGTTTGGTAGTGGGGGTCGCTGTGGACGTGGCAGATGCCATAAGAGTGTTCAAGGCACACAGGTTTCCCGTTCTGCACCCCGCAGTACTGGCCCGCAGGGCAGGAGGCATTGAAGCACTGCACTTTGCTTCCCCGTGCGGGACAGGTGCACTTGGAGGAGCAGGTGTTGTCCGTCCAGAACTCAGAGCCCACGGGGTAGTGCTGCCCGTTGTGCCAGCACCCGCACTGCTGGCTGGGCACGCAGCGGTCGTTGTAGAGCAGGTACCCACTGTCACACACACAGCCCTCCACGCACGGCAGGCTGCAGTGGTAGGGAGCTGTTGGGTCAACACAGGTGGCAGGGCAGGCTGCAGCACAGGGCTCGTAGTGACTGTTGGCTGCACAGGCCAGTGCTGTGTAAGGAAAGATCCAGATATAAATTACTATTTTTTAATTACTCAAGTATTGGGGTTTGTTTAATATCATATTCTGATTTCTTTTGAAATGTTTGTGAACATCTTGGAATTAGCAGCGTTTTTGTGCATGCTTTTATTTTCTTACACGCTTGAATTTTTTTTTGAGGTTTGTCTGTCTAAACTTTCACTCAGAGAGCATTTCCTAGGACATGAAGATGATTTCTTGAATTAATGCATTGGACAGAGGATATCAATGTCATGTTAGCTACTTGTACTAGACATGCTACATTTAGTCTATAGTTCTGATACTTAATCCCAGACATGTTTTAATGCCTTAATTCTTATTTTTTCACTTCACTGAGGTCTTTAAGGTTTGTTAAATAATCAGGATATGGACATGTTCTATTCTATTTTCATATTTTGTTACATGCATGACATATAGCTACCTTTTGAAATTAGATCTTTTAGACACTGTCATATTCTGATGAGAAGGTCTGAGAACTGGAGCTTCCTGAGCAATCTTTTTTCAGCTTCCAGATGTTTATATGATGTGGGGCAATTTTTAATGACATATTTCCTCACTCTGTTTTTAGCCTACTTTTTTAAGGAGACAGAAGTTATACAACGATTATGTACATTTCTCTGCCCATCCTCCCACTTAATTTGACCCAGGTGCTCTACAGGAAATACCTTGGTGAGGTTGGCAGAGGACAAAAATATACACAGCTTCATGAAAGGAAATAGGCACAAAGCAAGGAGAAGGGATCCTGCAAGCTCTTTCAGCAGAAAGAAGGGATGCAGAAACAGCTCAATCCTGCTTAGAAACCCTAGAACCTCTAGGAGAGAAAGCCTCAGTAATGTCCCCAACCTAGAAAATGTGCTCAATGGAGACCGAAGTCAAATGGGAAACAAAAGTCAGAAAAGAAATTACGCTTCAGTTATTCCAATGTTTTCAGATAAGCTTTTTAGTCTCTCCATCTCCTTCAGTGCAGAAGGCACACGGGTCACTAAATTACTATTTCCTGTTCCTTTTATTGTTTCTAGTGGGAACAGATCTGTTCAAGCATTTCAGACATTAAATTTGTATTTAAATTCTGTTCTAAAAAGAATATGGATTTTTTTCCTATAATATATACCTGAATGCTTGAGAAATGTTCTTTATTTACTCTTTACCAATATTTAAAAAAGGAAAATCATTATTCCTACTTACTCCTTAGCACAGACATCCATCTATTACTTCAACACTTGACACATTTTTTCTTGTACCTCTGTGTATTTCTGTCTTTTCCATCTCTTCCCTACTCTCCCTGTGTTCTCCACACTCAGTAGCATTGTTACAATATACATTTCACAGACTTTCAACTTCAGTCCTAGCCTTTAATTCCAGGCTTTCTGGAATTGGCTGGAGTGTTGGCTCCTCTCCCATCTGAAACCATGAATGACTATGCCTGTAAGGGGCATAGTACACTCTGATGCTTTCCTCCACATCCAATTGGGAAGAACGGTCAGCACTCTTACACATGTGGGACTCTGTGCCACTGACAGTGTTTACAACACTCTCCTCCCTTTATCCCAGATCTCCCACTCAGCTTGTCAGGAGAGTTCCTCCTTCAACTTGCTCTCTTTGCAGAGAGGAATTCCAATTCAATTTTAAGATGGATTAGATGGATTTTTTTTTTCCTTTCATTCAAAGCAACTGAACTATTTTCCCTAGCATCTTCCCAAAGGAATCAAATTGAGGAACTACATATAACCTTGAAATCTTTAGCCCGATCAGTCAAGATTCTCAGTGCTACATGAATTCAAAAGGGGCTTATAAAGCTCTGTCTTCAGGAAATCCTCATTAAACCCTCCTGACAAGTGATAATTTCTAGCAATCTTTGATACATACGGCAAAAGGTTGTGTTTCTCCATGGTGCCAGCTGGACTCCTGCAGCTTGGCACACGTCTGCATAAGCCTGTAGGCTTTCACAGAGGGCTGCATTGTTCAAGTGAAGTTCACAGAGATCATACTGGCAATCTTCAAAATAACTCCGTGGATCGACCACTGCATGGCAGTTCTGGAATGGACCGCTTGGATCTGTGATCAGGCCACAGTATGCATTACTTTGGATCATGTGTTTTTCATCATCAGTGCAGTTTGGAGTATGGCCATAATCTGGTGAGCAACTAATGAGGAAAAAAAAGAAAAAATATGTGGAAAAATTAACAGATCAACTCTGGGTTCACTAACACCTGAGATGCTTTTGAAATCACATCTACCAAAACTACAGATCTCTTCCCAGACTAAACATGATGTAGTTACAATCCCTCTATTTCAGACTCTTAGGAGAGAAATTCAGATTTTAATATGATCTCAACCTCCTAATCTTTAAGAGGCCTGGATGGTTTTTATTTTTGTCTTTCTGGTAAGTCAGGCTGTTTACAGATATTTATTTTTGTCTTTCTGGTAAATCAGGCTGTTTACATGGAAGGGGGATTAGAAAGTGAAAGCATTCAAAGTTCAAATCCTACTGTCATTAAATAACATACTGTGAAATAATTAACAAGTCAAGTATCTCAGAAGAGTTGAAACAATGTCTTCAAGTATTAGCATTCATAAACTAAAACAATAACTGAAATCTTAGTGGGCACCTTCAGTGTTTCGTTCAAATACTAAAATGTACATTTAAATGTACAAAAGGAATTTAGCCAAGTCAATGCTAAAACTCACAGATCATTCTCCCTGTCTGGCCTGTGCTTGTATTTAATATACTCCTTCTTTGTGTTTGCTCAAGCAGCACCAGGAGACAAAAGAAGACCCCGTGGCCTTTCTCTCCTATCAGCAAGGCAAAGCAAATGAGAAAGGCAGTGTCTCTTTTATGGGAGTGTTGTTTGCTTGCATCTTTGTGCCCTGAGTTGCATCAGGGTGCCTGAAGAGACCATTTATGGAGACATTACAAAATATATATGTTTTTCTGATTTAATTGACCACTGTTCCTGAAAACCTTAATGTGTAAGTAACCCTAAAACTCAGGCCCAGGAGTCCCTCCAGAGTTATGTGATGTGAAGATATGGGTGGTGTGTATGCAGTGCCCAGCACCTGGCAGGATCCAGCCCTGAACAACAGGGACAAAGCCCTTCCCCATGGTGAGGCTGCAGGGGTGGCTCTGGCTGCCTGAGCCCAGCAGAAGCCTGAGCTTTTCCTGAGGAATCATCATGATGTGAGGGAACAAAAACCCTCCCTCCCTCCCCACCCCAGCTGGACTCTCTTTGGGCACAAAGCATATGTAGAGTAAGATTTCAAGGGGGAAGAAGGAGGAATCACTCCCCTGTCCTAGGCACTGTTGAGGCCACGCCTTGATTCCTACAATCCCTTTTGGCCTTTCACTACTATAAAGAGGTGCTGGACTGTATCCAGAGAAGGGCAATGGAACTGGTCAAGAGTCTAGAGAACAAGTCTTCTGAGGAGTGGCTGAGGAAATTGAGGTTGTTAAGCCTTGGGAGAGGAAAGGCTCAGGAGACACCTCCTCACTCTCTGCAGCTTCCCAAAAAGAGGTTGTAGTGAGATGGGGAACAGTTTCTTTTCCAGGAGACAGGGTGAGAGGAAGTGGCCTCAAATTGCACCAGGGGAGGTTTAGATTCAGTATTAGGAAAAATTTCTTCTCCAAAAGGGCTGTTGAGCATTGGAACTGCCCGGGGAAGTGGTGAAGTCACCATCCCAGGAGAAATTGAGAAGATGACTAAGTGTGGCATTTGGGGACATGGTTTGTTGGTGGATATAACAGTGCTGGGTAAACTGTTGGACTCGATGACATTAAAGGTCTTTTCCAGCCTAAACAGTTCTAAGAGTCTAAGAAATGCTCTCCTTTGTAAGCACAATTAAATTTTCTGTGAAACTTTACCCAGATACATAAAGTAAGAACACTGACAAGGTTAGATTTTATCCCATATGTCAGATATTTTTGGCCTCCAAAGAAGAGTTGCATAAAACACTGGTCATTGCACAGCCAACAGGTAAGACCTGACATCCTGGCAGGAGTCCTACCTGGAGTCGTTGTAAACCTGCCAACTGTTGCCAAGGCTGGTTGAGTTGGCCTCCATCTCTCCATCTGGGTTGAGAAAGTCATCTGCTTTTTCCCCGTTGTAATTTCCACATATTCCACAGACTTTAGACATATAGGTACTGGGAAGAGTGATTTCTGCTCTGTGGTTTCCATCAAACTTGACTTGCAGCCCAAAGTCAGTAGTAACCACAACATACTGCCCGCTGAGGGAAATACTGACACCTGGGACCAAGGTCACAGGGACCACCTGGCTGACTCCATTGACCTGCAGGCATAGAGGAGGACAAGTATTGTAAGCACTTGACAATAAGCATTTTTAATGGCGACCCTCTTATATATTGGCACAGTGAGCAGTAAGAACTCACTCAGGGCTAGTATATGTATGTATATGGTCACATAATCTAGGGTTTGAGGGCATAACAGCATGGCTACAATATAACTTACTAGCGTGGTCTTGTTGAGCCAGACACAGCTGGCAAAAGTCCAAGACTTAGTGTGGTCTGTCTGCAGCAACTGCCTACAGACCTATTGTTTTTATAATAAAACCAGTGAATAGAGGGGAAAGGTAAAGAGAGGCTGTTGGACAAATGAGGACATATCAGTTCTCCATGTCTCTAAGATCAGATGGGAAAGGTTTCAGTGTACCTTTAATCCTTTGCCTCCTTTAAACCACTGTTGTATTTTCTTATAAGAAGGGTAATAATGAAGCAAGGTGACCTGTTCATATGCAGAGAGTTTGGCTCAACCATTTCTACTGTCTTGGCCCCTTATGGAAAGGATCCAGAAAAAAGTCCTAGGATGCAATAGCAGGCCAAGTGTACAATCCAAGCGTAAGGAGAGTCATGAGATTGTCACTCCAGGACTGCCCCTGACTCTGCTTTTTGGCAAAGGCCAGGTGTTAAGTGAAGTTAACAGTGAAGTGGAATAAGTAAAAATCAGGGAGAAGTGTTCAGCATTACAGACTACCACACAGGATTGGGAAATTACTTACCAGCATGAACTCAGCTAGTTCAGAGCCTCTTTGCTCCCTGTTACATGCCAAGCTTGAGCATGGGGGAACAGGTTAGAGAGGCAGTCTAGCCCACCAACCCCATCTGGATTGTCAGCTCTTAGCCCACCTTTCAACAACACAACACAGAATTCTAGCCTATGCTTTCAGTTTTGAAATTCCCATGTTTCAGAACTCCACACCACTCCTGCTCCTAAATATCTGACTGCCCTCTAAGAATTATTGTATAGGTGTTGGAAATTTGTAGTCACTGTACAACATCTTCATTCATGCTATGGGTTATGAAGGATAGACAGTGGGCTCCAACCTCACCTTAACAGCTCTTTTTTGACCAAGGTTGATCCTGTAGCCATAGGCATCAACATCCACGTATCGCACATAGGACACACGGGTGTTGCCTCCCCGGTGCTCGTTGGCCGCTTCCACGTTGAAGTAGGGCAGGGAGCTGTTGCTGTCACACAGCTTGGAGAGGGTGTAGGTGCAGGTGCCCATGAAGTCATGACGCTGTTTGTCAAAGGTGTTGTAGTGGGGATCCCCATGTATACTGCAAATAGCTTCTGGAGACAGGAAAAAGGAATATGCTCTCATTAACATACAAACACATCCCAAAAGCCCATCTTATTGTGTCCTCCCACTGCAAAATCACCCTCATTTTGTAGATTACACCTGGAAGAACTGAAATAGAAAAGGCTGATTTGTATGGCATAAAGCAACATCGTAGACAAATACCCATAGAAATTAACAGAAGCAAAGAAGCAGTGCAGCTAGTAAAAAATCTAAGTGTCCTAGTCCTTCAAGCCATTGAGTAGTATATGTGATTGGCTAAAATTACCTGTCACTGGAGCTGGTGTAGGTTCTGTTGGTGTAGGTGTTGGTGGTACAGGTGTAGGGACAGCTTCTGTTAGTGGAAAAGACAAAGCAATGAGCTTTAACATTACAGGGTGAACACTATTTACACACCAACATACAGGAATTTTCACTTACTCCTCACCAGCATAAAGTTAGAAGTTCTCCAGTGAAGAAAGTATAACTGCCTGTGTTTAAAATTGGGGATGTGTGGGTCTTTTTAGCTCTTAGGAAAACTCGTCTGATTGTTAGTTAGATCACGGTGGCTGAGCTCGGGCTCCTCTCGGGAGCTCAAGTGTAGTTACAGCTGGGCGTGTGACTCCCTCTGGTGTGTGTTAAGACACACGAAGGTCCTACTGTCAGCAAGTGCTGGCAGGTATGAGAGTGAAATGAACAGAGAAGCCCTTGTCTCTTGGAATTACCTTTGTGCACCATCCACTGGCTGAATCATGGGCTAATACAACTGGGAAAATGAAGAACTGGCTCTGCCTAGCCCTCAAACAAAATAAAGCCCCAAGTCTTTTTCGTGGAATTTGAAATAAAATCATATGATCACAGAATGTGGACCTGAAAGGAAATCTTTGTCACAGGTATTGTACATTTGAAACATGTTATGTCATTACCCTAGTAGTATTTCACAGAGAACAACACCTATTGAGACCTAATGAAATTTTCTGTAAGTCTTCCAGAAAATTTCTTGGTCAATTCACATTCTGTAGGTATTTCATACTTGTCAGTAAAAATGGATCCCAGGCACGAACAGCTTGTGCTAGTCTTGGCTGATCTGTTACAGGATCAGAGATCAGGCTCAAATTGCTGATTCATAGTCAAAGCTGGTAGTGCAACTCAGTGCTATTGACTCGTTGTTATTTCTTTTTGTGACATGAGGTTGTACTGTGTATTTAATGAGCTGGCATGAACTGATATTTGCTATAAAATGCCAATTAGGACCATTTAATCTGGAAGCCAAGATCAATGTGCAAAGCCTCGTCTAGGTTTAAAGACGCACTTCAGACTTAGAAGTGAAGGTGAATTTTGCTGGACCTGGTGAAAAAGGTCACATTTGCAGAGAAAGGGATAGCTTGTCTTGGATGTTGGAGGTGATGAGGAAAGATTTAGGAAGAAATTACAGCAAACCACATAGCATAGAAGTGAAGTGAGCTGTAAAGTTTTTGCCATTTCTCTTTTGTGGTTTGAAGTTCTGAGGGGTGCTATATTGTATATGGGGTAGAATAATGGAAATTTGTGTTCAGCTCTAAACACAGAGGAGAAAGTAGCACAGACTTGGTTGCAAACACAGACTTACCACAGGGTCCATCCCTAACTCTCACATTGTCCAGTGCTGTATCCCCATACTCTGTCAGTCCTCGAACAGCCTCAAAAATTACCTAGGCAGGACACAAAGTGATCTCTGCATCAGAGATGTCTGGGCAAATACAAGACCATTTGTCATAGCATGTTTTCAAACTAACCTGTCTGCTTTTTTGCTAAAAATTGCAATGAGCAAAATGAGGTTATAACAACTAAAGGAATATATGTTCTGTAATAAGGTGAGGACTGCAAGAAACCTTGTCCTCTATTTCACTGACTAATAAATGATTTATGAGAATTAGTGGTCTGGATTCTTCAGAGGAGTCCAACAGGTAGCATCCCAAAGTTCAAACCTTGAAACACACAGCTGATAAACCTGCATTTAATTATGACATCTAAGGTCTTTAACTTCATGATAAAATTAAGGAGGAAAGGAAGGAAAAAGAGAGAAAACTAAACTGAATTTTATCCCTTAACTAACAGCACTAGTGAAACTAGGAGGTTGGTGGTTTCTTCTCTTAGTTCGTTGACAGAAATCATGAGGCCATTCTATTTACAAAATATAAACCAAGCAAATCTTGTGTTATATTTTCTAGCTTACATGCACAATATTTTGCAGCCTGCAAGGTGAGAACAAATGCTGACACTGTACAAAGAAATGTATTCTGCAAATCTATTACCTTTATCTTCCTCTGTGTTGGAAAAGTGTGAGTGATGGCACCATATTTCCACAAGGAACTCTGGTTTCCCTTCCGATGCCACACCACAGACTCCCCTGAGCTATCTTGGACAATCACTCTCAGCTCATTCATCTCTTCTGATCCAAACATGTAGTACCAGAAGTCTATGCATATTTTTCCAGAAACTACAGTATCTGGGCTCTCCAGCCTGTTAGTGTCGAAGGGGATCAGATTACTCGCTTCTTGGTAGATGAAATAACCTTCTGCAGAGTGAAACAAAAATTAAAATATGGTTGAAGCTTCTGATAACTTATTAGGTATCATTTAAAACTGAAGTAGAATCCAAATCTGGAAAATATTAAGGCATCATTATCAGTGTAAAGAAGCAAAGCAAAGGATGTTTGGACTTCACATTGCAATGGATAACTTATGTAGTTATACAAAGTAGAATGTGAGCCTGAGTGCAAAGCAAATATATTTCATCTCACAAGAACAGTTATTTTGGGATCACAGTTAAAGACGTGGGACTCTTTCATGAGACAGCTCTTCCAGACACTGCCACACTGATCTGTGTTCAGTTTCCACTTTTCCCAAAGGAAAATAAGGCAATTTTCTTCACCTGTTCTTTTGTGGGATATATTTTTTAATAAATATTTTAGTCTCAGGATGAGTAAATCCTTGCCACAAGGAAAATTCTAAACTGTCAGCATTTTGTTTTGTCTCAAACTAGAAGAAATAGAAAGCAATGATAATATTTCCTTAAAAATATTTGAATTTGACATTATGAAAAGAAAGGAAATTTATCAAAATTCAGGAACTTGCTGTCTTTCTTTAGGATTTGAAATGCTCTAATCTGATTGGTTCAATATGAAATCAGATTTTGCTTTACTAGGGCTGATCTTTTGCTTCACATGGGCTAAGATCAAAGTTACCTTTCCCCAGTGCAGCTAAATTCAAGTCTCTCCCATTTGACTATGGAAAAGAATCAAGAATAAATGAATGACCATTTCTGTCTGGTAAAGTATGGCTCCACACATAGCATCTAACATTCAGTCATAGGTTTAAGTTGGTAAGAAAATCTAAGTCACATTTAAAGTTATATGGTCTATGTTAATTCAAAAAGCAGAACATTACTATTTATATTAATCCAAATTAAAAATGCTTCATTTTTTTTCTTCCAACAGAGAATTTCAATTGTTATTATCAAAATAGGAAAACCGTAGAAAATTATTTAGCAACGATCTCAACTAATCTGTTCTAATCTGCTTACTGACTCTGACAGTAGCTGACCTTTCAGTCTTGGGATAATTACAGGAAGCCATATGACTGCAGACTGATCTCCCTAAATGGATCTTCTGGGGCAAGGATAGTGGTTCAAACACACAGAGACGGAACTGTGGAGTATTTCTTTGCTACTGTGACCATGTTAGACTCCAGTTTTTAAATCACAGGTATCAGAGGACAAGGTTTTAAAAAATTTTCTTCAGTTTCAAACTTGATTTTGTAACTAGCTGGTGTGAACTTTATCTCATGCCAGTGTAGTAATCATTACATTTGTTGCCATAAACTGGTATCAGTGGAATTTGGCCAGAAGTCCTCTCATGAAAAATAATCTGTTCCATGTCACTATTATTCTCTATGAGGCCTTAAGCGTGATACAATTGGCTTTCTTTTACTTCCATGCACTGATAAAGATATCCAATCTATGATGTGAAAATCAGTGTAATAAGCTCCTGTCTGATACAATGAAAAGTCAAAGACAGGTGTCAGCATGAAAGACACAAGACACATTTCAAAAGGCTTAATGAATCTCTTTTCTCTTTCAAGGAAAGGAGAAATAAAGGTAGTCAAGCTGTCTTCAGAAAAGGAGAATCAACGAGGCCACAACTGAGCACTTACTTCCATCAGGATAGTCTCCATCAGGGCCTGTTCCATCAGTTGGAGTGTCATGCTTGGTTCGTATCCACATTCCCTGGTTGATATTGCAAGGCTGGGTCCAGTCACAGAACGGCCTTGAGTTATTGTTAAAATCACATCTGGTGAGGTAAGCTGAAATGCAACACATGACAGTGAGGAAGAGGAGCCAGCATGTCCAAAGTGAACCGTGGATGGTTATCAGCACCAATGCCATGCAGTTACCTGTTTCAGGATCCCATGTCCTCAAGCCACCTCTTGGTCTTTGCTTGATCCTGTCAAGAAAATAACAGAGTGAAACCCTTGTGGAATTAATGACTCAAAAACTGGTAAAGAAAGAATGTTGGGACCTCAATTTATGCCTATGGGCATTTCACTGAATAACTGAAGAGACCCAGGATTTCCCCCATGTCTGAATTTCTCTTCCCATATCGAAGGTACTCATTCATGGCAAAGCTCTGAGAGCAAAGGTGAGAAGGATCTTCAGCTCTCTATCCCACTGAACTGGAATGAGGGGAGTTCTGGGCACAGAGAGCTGCAGATGGATACATCTCAGCTCAGACAGCACCAGGATAATAGCAAAGACTTTCTAGGAACTTGCTCAAGGCTTTATTATACCCACTGTTGCTAAGCAAAAGCAAAGGGTATCAATGCCAGTAAGCCAGTGCTCTGTGTAACTTGGTTACTTGCTGGAAGGCTACTTCCTTTAACCCCTGCAAACCTCTCATGACACAAAGGTTTCATTTCATGCAGCTCTTCTAATTTGCCCTGAAAATGCTGCAAAACAAAAGGAGTTACAAATACACAGTCCTTGTGTGCTACAAAGTCTTGCAGAGATGAGTTGACCCAAGATCAAAATCCCACTGCAGATCACAACGTAAATGGCTCTGTTCTTTGGGTGTTTTGCATAAGAAAGGGATGATCCCCAATTTCTTGAGGCAGAGTACTGTTCCAAACTCTGTGGTGCTCCCTCCTTAATTATCCTTATTGTACTTGACACAGTATAGAGAATCTGTCCTTAAGTGAATGCAGCACAAAGAATGTCTGCACTGCTCAAAATCCAAGCAATGACATTCAGAAAACTAGGGAGATTAGGAACAAATATCATAATTAATTTATTGTGAAATGATGCAATGAAATGCAGCAAGAAACTGGAAAACAGATCAAATCTCAGGCTAAGGAGGAAAAAGAATATGTAAAGACAGATAGAGTAAGAAAGTTTTCTTCATTATTCTTCTTGGATTTCTTCTTCCACGGGAAAGGGAAAACCATGAAAAGTTGCCACTCAGCCTCTATTAAGTGCTATCTTAAAACTGTTACACATCAGGCAAATCCTAAAGCAAAGGTTACTGTAGGTATATTCAGGGTCAAGAGAGTTTTATAAGTATTGTGGCTATTTGTGCAGATCTCTTCTTTTCAGGTGTTCCATTAGAAATCCAGGTGTTAAAGGTTTCTCTCTCAGACAGAAGCCAGAGCAGAATTAGGTAACCACAAATTTAAAATAGTTCTTTTAAAAAATTACATGGTTCAATTGTACAACATTCATAATTTAAAAAGGGAAGAAACATTCCACATTTGAAAAGTGAAGAAAGGATATTAATCATTAACAACTAATCTTCCTGAATTAAGCTACATTCAGTAGCGTGCTACTTACCCTGTGGTACTCAGCACTGAAATACAGAGTAAAATTAAAATGCACTTTAAGTGCCAGGGGGTCCCCATACTAGAAGACAGAGTTAAATCTTCTGTGTAGTGCAGCTTGCATAGTAATCCACCTGCTGTACTGAGCAAGGAGAAAAAGGGGGTGAGCTACAGTGAAGCAGGTGAATATATTGACAAGAGGGTGGAGGCCATTATAAAAATCTGTCCATCCATATATCATGTTTCCTGGGCTGTCTACCTTGAGAAAAGCACCTTTGAACTGAAGACTCATACTCTGCGTCACTTTCTTTGACACCCTTTGCTATTTGCTAGAGAAATTGATGTGATTTTGGAAATTTTTCTTCCTGCTCTTGTATATTAATGAAAGTCTGGAAATTTAAAGGGATTTTTTTCTGACATAGATAGCAAGACAACTTTTTCCATTTTAAAACTCCTGCCCAGCTTTTACTGCTAATCTAAGTGAGATTTCTCACTCTGACTGAATTTTCTCCCTTTCTGAAACTAGCAGTCAGCAGAGCAGATAACATTTCAATTTACTCACAACAGTCAAGCAGTCATGGGCATAATTCAGGAACTTGCTGAAATATTACTGATACCATATCGGTCCTGCTTAAAAATAAGGGATCATTTTCTAGGCTTCCATGAAGTCTCTGTCACTTGCTGGCAGTCCAGAAAAAGCAGGTGAATCATTCCCACTGACACTTGGGCCTTTGCTTGTTCTTTTGCAGCATTTCTTGTACTGGGGTCTGCAACAAATAGCTCAAAGGCAGATAAATTCCTACTCCATTGGGTTTCGTGAGTGATGAGAGACAAAGGAGTCTCATAAAGTGTACAGTGCTTCCTTGCACTGCCAGGAAACCCTAGACCACTGCTCTTTTTTTTAATCTAGGAGGAGTATGTGTCTGGGAGTGGGCCTTCCTGTAAAAGTGGCCTCTTAGTTGCAACCACTCTCTCTTTTCTATTATATTCTGATGATTAAGATAATTCAGCCTTTTTAAATTAAGTCTGGAATTTCTTCAACTCCTTTTTGCCTTACTCTAACGTTAAGTTAGATGTTAACGGATTGTGTTGACAATTTGCCTGGGACTGCATTCTGCCACAATTTCATGCCCCACACAAGCCCCTCCCAAGCAAGAGGGTAGTGCTCATTTGACTGGTAATAATCTCCCTCCAGTGCAAATATTTTCCTAGGAAAATGTGTGTACTTTGGCCACACAGTAAAGAGGGAAGAGGATTTCTGTGATTTAGAGACAAAAGATTTTGTGCATTTCCCACACAAAACCCTTGACCACACTTTCCAGTTCAGCTGAGGAGAGCTCAGTGGGACAGGGAGAATACAAGTGACCACCAGACACAGATGCATAGTGCACACTGCATTTTCAGCAGGGCTGAAGGAATCCCTTTACCACCTGAGATGCTGGTCCAGCAGGTGGAAATGTGGGCAATAGAAGTGCTTAGCACTGCTGTGGGGAGCAGTACTCCATGTACTCACTTGCTTTCCTTCTGCAGACAAGGGGTGTGCCCTGAATCTGGTGCTGCTCTGTACAATTCTGACAAGATGAGAGTCTCTCTTGGAAAGAAAGCAGCTCTCCGATAATACCATCCATTCATTCACACATTCTTTGACTATTCCTCACCCACAGTAAGTATGAGGCCCTGCAGCACCATGAACATCCCCCCAGCCTAGCTGTGTGACTTTTCCTGTGACTTTCTGTCACTCCAACATACTGACAACTCAGGTACTCTGTGAAAGGTGAACTGAAGTACAGATTAAGGCTTTTCAGTGAGGGCCAAATATTAATGACTGTTTTTCCATATGGAAAGGATGACAAGGAAATGACCTGTCATTTTATTCCAGTGGGATGTGACAGTATCCCACATTCCTGAGAATCAATCTGATCACTTTGCAAGCCCACTATTTCTCTCCTCTACTTGCACGCTATGTATCTCTGAAAGGTGCCTGGGAGACACTGCCCTTTGTATAAAAATACTGGGCTGGACTGCCCAGTAACCAGAGGAAGGAAAGCACCCTCAGTTTTTAATTGCTAATACATTGAAGCTAAAATTCTTTCTAAGGAAGGGCATTTGCAGGGAATCTCACCAACAGTTTATGTTTTACTTCTGCCTTAAATCCAGGGTACAAGTGATGCACACCTGGTTGGTAATGCCTGTGACTGGCTAGCTAGTGCTCTGTACTGCTGTGTTTCCTTCTGACTGCAGATTTCACTCCATCTGCAGCCAGCATTAGATACCTCACCTGCTGCCAAGGCACACGAGGTTGATCATGGGACTATTTGCCTATAGGTGATATAAGACATTTCCCACATTAAATCTGCAGCATAAGATGCCAATAATAGGGCTTGTCAATGATCAGTGTGACATGCAACACCCTCAAAATGACAGATAATACTCCATGTTTTACTTCTGGCTGGTGGTCAGAAAGGGTCACTTCAAGAGACTCTCTTAATTTTTGCAGGATGAATTTATGTTTTCCAAGAGACAGAATTAGCTTGATATGCACACAGGGGGACAGCAAAATTAAGAAAATAACAAAACAAAACAAAACAACAACAACAAAAAAAAAGCCCAAGCAAGATAAATCAAATTATAAAAGAAGCAAACTCAGCAGTTCAGCCATTTTAGTGAGTGCTGTCTAGTGCAGCTTTTGCTGCACAGTTACTCCAATAGATGTAATTGTCCTCAAGTACCTAAATCTGGTTCCTCCCATTTTCTTGAATGCAAGTGTTCTCTGATGAATAGCAATTGCAATTCACTGAATAGCTAATGCTCAGTCTGTGGTGTTGTAATCAGCTGAAAGCTAGGGAGCTTGAAAAGCTTAAAGAATGGAGGAAATTACACAAAACCTCTTTCTCCTAAGGCATCAGTTTGAGGCCAGTTGAGCCTCACAGTGCCACTGCAGGAGGCTGCTTACACTTCTACCTAGCACAAAGCAGAGAGGTGACTGCCTGATATGAAATGCTGCTGTCTTGTTGGGATGCATTTGAAGCGTGTGTATCTTAAGACTTATTTTTTCTGAGGCTATATCTAGAAAAAATTTTAAATTAATTAACTAAATGACTGCTCTTAAATGGCAGAACTCTGTGCAGATTCCCTTAATTTAGAATATATTAGGTTCTGTAAATTTGCACATAGAAATGACAGATCTTTCTCTGGTTTTCAGACAGTGTAGCTGTATCTCACTGGGCTTTGCACTGATTTAACTGCAGTGGTTTTTTGCATCAATTTCAGTTTAATTGATACAACTTGTGTAAGTAAAATCATTCTCCTGTTGTTTCTGTTTCTGTTCAGCCACTAATTTCTTCCTCTGTCCTCACAAATGACTGACTCAGATTTTGGAGCCTGTATTATCTCTGTTCCTGTTTCTGGAATTCTCACTGACCTATGGCTCCATTCTGCTTTACTGACATTGTGGGTGAGAAGGCACTGATAGATGTCCAATTCCTTCAGAGATCTTTCTATGCTGGACTCCTGTTGGAGCTACACTCAAGTCACTACTCTGAGAAACATTCACCAAGGAGTTATAAATCAAGCAGTCAGCACCCATAAATCTATAAACAGATAAATCCAGATTATACAGAAGTGTAACTAATCTCGCTTTTGTACTGTTGAGCAATACATGGTGACAGGCTGATAGGACACAGAAAATGTGTCTTAGAACTAGATTTTTGCTTGATGAGTAAAGTGTTTGTGTTCTATTGAGCACAAGCTGAGGCTGTTTTTTTAACTACTGGCTCTCCAAACTGAAACTTCAATTTGAAATTCAAGCTATCTCTTTCCTGGTCTGATATCTATAATAATTTTGGAAAGGAAATGTAGCATTCTTACTAGAGTGCAGACGCCAGATTCAGATTTCATTCTCTTTCTTATGGTTTGAACAATGCAGAGATAATAGAAATAAAAAGAGAGCAGCTTTTTGGCCAGTATTTTCTGTTGTCAACTGCCTAGGGCCAAAATTCCTGAGGGCAAATAGTGTTCTTATACTGTGATCTAAAAGAAATGTTTTTTCAAAGTAACATTCATGAGTTAATTCAGTGCTTACAAATGTCTACTATATGGATAACTATAATTAAATCTACAACTATTATGGCCTTTCTTATCTTTCAGCTGAAATATATCTCAATATATTATATTTCCAGGCTACTGAGGTAAAGACCATAAAATTCCTCCCAATTAATGCAAAAAAGAGGGTTTGCTGGTATTCCAGTGGATATTTGAAGAAAGAAAAAACTGTAATAGGCAAAACTCTTCTTCATTTCGGGGGGGCTATGCTTACAATCATAAGATTACTAAATCAGTTCAGAAAAGCCCAGAAATTTTACAAGTCTGTCTCTTAATTATAGATAAGATGCAAAAGACAATTTTGAATGTGTGTTTTGGGAGTAGATCTCTGGCAGGAGGAAATAGATTCTATTTATCTCTTTAACTACCTTCTTTATACAGGGTTGGGGTTTTTTGGTTCAATGATAATCTAAGCAACTGTCTCTGGTTCACTGGAGTTCAGTAATTTTATATCTGCACCTTTATACATTTTACATTTATCATTACATCTATGCTGCACAACATACCTGTGGTAAGCAGAGACCGGATCCTAATGTCATTTTCTTTCAGAGGCAGAGGGCTGCTCTTTAATTGTCCATGGTCTTGTAAATCCAAGTTACCTACAGAGGCAGAGGTCTGATTCCACTATTACACTCTTTGAATTTCAGTATTCTACTTTTAAAGCTGGTGGTGCTGGTCCTAGTTCATTGTGATCTAAACAAATAGGGCTCCTGGCTCATTCTTTGTGGAGGGACAGAACGTAAGAAAATAAAGGTAGTGCAGAAGGTAATCTCACCCCTGAGGAGTTGCAGCTGTACCAATCACCAAAGATTAGGAACAGGCCTGCCCTTAACAGGCCACAGCTGTGTCCAATACTGATGAGTGCTATAGAAGAGTGGGTTAGCTGGGTGAGGAGGGAGTTGAAGTTTGTTGGCTGTGTTGTGCAGACGGAGTTAGTGTTGTGAGGGGCTGCATGTGAGAAATCACTGAGGAGGTATGGGACTTTTGAAATAAGATGTACAACAATTCTTTAACTTGTATTACAGTAGCAACTGTGTCTAAAATTAACAACCTTGGGCTTGGCTTAACGAGTGCTAAGGTCTGAATTTTCAGCTCACCACTGCATACTCCTTTAGTGCTGATGAAGCCTGTGTTGTCTCTCCTCTCATCAGCACGCTGGCTTCAGCAGGCCTTTCACTTACTTGACCATGGTTCTAACCAGCTGTCTGTGTCTACTTGATTATTTTTGCTACAGATCCCCAATGAATTGGGACCTTTTCCTTCCAACCCTGCTCCTCATGAACTGAGTAATCCTGCAAGCCTCTTAACTCTTCTTGGTCATTTCACAGAGGATGACTTCTCCCATCTCTTGTCTTCTGGATAAATCTGCTTCCTCTCAAGTCCTAGTCCTAAGGTATGGTCACTTCTTACAACCTCTTCTGTAAGACAGCCCTTTGAATAGCAAATGGTTTGTGTAATTAAGCTATTATAAGTTGTTACTACAGTTGCTTCAGAAAAAAATCATAATACAATTTTGGTTTTATGTAAATTTTTAGAGATGTAAAATTATAAATGACTTAAAAACTTAGAAACTTGCCAAAATCTATTTATATGGCCTTTTCTGATCTAAATCCTACACTCCCCATGTCTACTGGAGCTATGCAGTACTCTCCATTACCTGGATTACAGACAATGCCCTGCTCACTTTATAGAAAGACACACTGAGAGGTGGCTGAGTTCAGCTAAGAAAAGTCTCAGTCCAGCAGCTCCTGCCACTTTTACAATCAGAGAAAGAGGAAAGTTAACCTGTTGCATAGTCTGCCCACAGATCACAAATCAAATCCCCTCTGGACCCTAGCAAAGTATGAAGCTTGTGGAATGCATTGCTCCTTGCACTTTTTTCTGCACCCGAAATGAAATGAACACCTGAAATGGAACTCATTTGTGTCATTGATGGGTTCAGAGCAGAGTGATTCTGTTGTTTGCTTTGGAGTGAACTATATTTACACTAGATTACTTGAGTTTGGAGCTATACAGGAAAACAAGGCTTGTGTCTCTTGAGGTACACAGGGTTCCTTATCAGCAAGGCATTTAGTACTCCAGCTGATACCTGGGTGTGTTTGCAGGCTTATATACTCATAAAAATTTGTGTGAACAAACTTCAGGGAATGTAGCTGGCCTCAGAAAATGATTTTTTTTTAAAGTGAATGACTGTGATTTCCATTTTCAGAAACCTAGACAGTTGGATAGCATTTTTTAACATATTGAGTCCACTCAAAGTGTAACATTCTAGATAACACAACTGTATTTTGATCAAGAGAAAATGTTTCAATTTGGGTTCTGCTGGTCAAAATTCAAAGTTTACACACTTCTTCTAAGCTTCTCTGTTTGCCATTGAATCTTAAAATCAAATGCATATAGATAAAAATGAAGACCATTAACCACCATGATGCTGTCAATTGAGATGTTAATTATCAAAAAGAACGCACGCATATAAATTGCTTTTAAGATCGAGATTAAGAAATTATCTTTCAACCATTAAAAACAATATAATCTGTGGAGAAAGAGTGCCTACAGCAGTGGCTATGGACCCAAGAGAAAAGCCACTGGCTATGTTATTTCAGTATTTAGTAGATAGAAGGGGTTGGCAAAGTAGTATCTCACTGCTGAAAGAAAGCCTGAATGGAGGATGTGGGTTGGGAAATGAACATCAAACCAAGGAAACAAATAGTTCTTGGAAACAAGGATGCCAAAGCCATGGCAATCAAGTCAGTGATTTATTACATACCTACTTCTTGCAAAGCATCACTGTGTTATAAGAACAAGAACATAAGTCGCTATTAACATGATTCAGAAAGATAAATTGCCCTTACAACAAAATCATATATGATCCAAGAAATCTAGAAGCTTCCATGGAAGTAAGCAAATTCCACAGACTTTAAAATGCAGAGCTGGAAAACTCTTTACAAGACCCCTGCAGAGATGTTTCATTGAGAGCAGATATGTCTACCACATGCAATCTGTTCTTCTTACTTTTGTTGTACATAAGAAAATTGAACAATAACACTACTGTTTGCAGACCAGATCAATAGTATCAGAATATTCTACCCTTATTTCAGGATAGTATGCCCATATGTGTAATTGTATGAGTAAAACTACAGCAATGCCTTGATTCATCTGGAATTATATCAGTCAAGGTTCCCTAGTTGGGCAGGCCCATGGCAATGCATACAAATTGCAGAATTATCAAAAGAAGAAGGAAATTCTAAAAGTTACCTGGTTCACCCTGCTTAAAGTCTAAGTACCTCCAAGATTACATTAGGTTGGTCTGGCCCTTGCCCAATCAAGGAGGAAACACCAGAACATATCTGGGTCCTTCTGTGATTCCTGTGTTTGACCATTCCCATTATGAAGATTTAAAAATATAATTAGGAGTAGATATCCATCTTGAAATGAGCTTCTCTTCACACCTGCATTCAGCAATGCATGCAGAAGTGTCTATAAATGTGCTCTAGTCAGGAATAACAAATTACAGAGCAGACAGGCCTTTCTCTAATAGCTGAACCAGACAAGAGAGGACATTATATTTACTTGGATAGTACATAGTGCTACAACTCTAAGTGTCCAGATTTTGTGTTGGGCTTCAGAAGTAATTGTGTGATGGCTTAATAATCACAAAGCTCACAACTCTGCTTTTTCTTCAATGCCCAATGCTCTGAGTTTCCAGGTCACCACTGCTGGGTTATGTTATCAGATTTTCAAAGTAGAATTCTTCTCTCAATTTTTTTGTTTTGTTTGTTTGTTTTTGTTTATAAGCAAAAGACCCCCTGTAAATCAAAAATACTCACTTCATTCCACAATTTTCACTTTACGAAAATAATTTCTTAAGACTTGGATCAAAATGGGAGAATTAGCAAGGTTAGAGAAACATCCAATAAAGCTGGGAAACAGAAGCAGAGGCAATTCCCCTCTCACTGATAATGCTGGTAGTACACAACTTTGAAGAAAAGCAAAGCCATAAATCTTCCTTGTAGTTTTTAATAAGCCTTTTAGAGATGGAGAGCATGACACCCCCAAGTCCTGGCAAGTTCTCTTTATTTCAGGCCTGCTACAGAAGCATAGCAGAGGATAATCTGTGAGAAAACCTTTGTGAAAAAAAAAACCCTAAATAAAAATTAAGCATACAAATCAGTTAAGATTTTACTATGGAAAATGGCTTTCATTTTATCCCACAGTTCTTCTGTTGCTTTATGTTAACATGCAAATCCAGGAGAGACATAAAATGAAGAAAATAGTATGATAATATACTTAGAAAAATCTTTTATGCAACCATGAGCTATAAAATGTTTCTCTGGGCTGTCTTTGCATGCTGACATACAAATGGGTCTCTAAACCACTGTGCTTAAGGAACTAGGTGCAATAAATTACTGCAGTTGGTTTCACCCAGTGAAACCACAGATGGTTTCCCCTTATTTCTGATTTTCTTTTCCTCAAGCTGAGATTTCAGACCTGCTGCTTTGTTCCTGGTTTTCAGGGTGGAACAGTAAGAGATTATAGGGCTTGTCAGACGTCACAGACTGGAAAGAAAACCTGCCCTTTCCTTTATCTCAAATGTCTGTTCTGCAGGGTGAGTTCTTGTACCTTGGTCTCCTGCATCCCATGTGAGTCAGCCTAGATTTCTGGACTGAGGGTATTTAATTCTTCACATGAAATGAGCGAGTCTGTAGAGGAAAAATGTGAGTGATATTACCTGTTTAGCTCAGGGATTGGAGCACTCACACAACTTGTAAAACACCTAGGTTTTACCAAAGTGAAACAGCAGCAGTGATGGAGCCTGTGGACACATGAGCAGATTACAGCCTTTAAGGCATGAAGGTGACCAAATTGCATTGTGGTAGCCATAGGGGAAATGAAAACCTGTGGGTTAGAAGGATGGTGAAGGGTGAGGCTTCTCTCCTTAAGGCAAATGGCTGAGGCACTGCCAGGCTTCCCTGGTTCTGGTAGGAGATGATGTGCTTTGGGAGGCACAATGGTCAATCACTCTGAGAGCCACCAGTGTAAGCCCCTGGGCCTACAGCTGGCCTTGCTCAGGACATTCCCTCTGCCTGCCAGCGGGCTGAGGCACGAGCCAGAGATACAGGAACAGAAGCTGGAGTTTACAGGTGGTCACAGAAGCAAGGAGTTGATTTTGGTACTCAAAACCTGAACTAAAAGCAGCCCAGCCTGGGGCCACTCTCTGGCCTTGCAGCAGCCCAGCCCTGCCTGGCTGTAGGCT
The DNA here is from genome assembly GCF_051311805.1 of Agelaius phoeniceus. Lineage (NCBI taxonomy): Eukaryota > Metazoa > Chordata > Aves > Passeriformes > Icteridae > Agelaius > Agelaius phoeniceus. Next base: position 15,588,886 of record NC_135274.1, read on the forward strand.
GGGTCCTGGCTGCCCACAGAGCCTCTGCTGCATCCAGGCCCAGCTCCCGTCCCCAGGCCCGATTCCCATCCCTGGGCCCAGGGGTCGCATCTGCTGCACGAGGGGCCTGTGCTGCAGCCAGCTGGGGACTGTGGTGTGGTGCCCCCACTGACAGGGAAGAGGCTGGTACATGGATGGAAGCCATGGTGGACAGGTCCCCAGTGTGTCACACCAGCTCTCTCCTCACTGGGAGAGATTCTTCAGGCTGAGATGGTTTTACCTTTTACACAGTCCCCCATGGGGCTTACACATTCAGGGCATCCTGCAGTAAAGCCATAGCAATTTTCTGTTTGTGCCAGAGTCACTCTTTAGTTTGGTTTCTCGTGTCTGGTCTGATTTTGAGAAGTGGGAAACTCAGTTGTTGAGTAAGCTGATGGCATTGATTTCTTCCTTGATTCCAAACTTCATTTTCACAATACCAGGTGTTAAAAGAATGAACTTTGATGTGCACTGTGACAGCATGGCCTGGCACCTAACTGGCTGGGGTCCAGCATCTGTTCCTGTTTGTGGACCCGTGGAATTACTTCTTCATTGCAAGCCACTTCTTGATGACTGTACAAAGATGTCAACTGATTTAATATTTTCAGACAAAATGAGAAAATAATTGTTTCAGTTAGCCCTCTAGATTTGCACATATTCTAGATTTGCTCTAGATTTGAAAATCTTGGGCTCTTTTGTTAAGCCAAATATCCAGCTACTATGGCCTTTGGCTTTTGATTAATTTCCTGAGATTGATAAGCTCATATTCGTCTTTCAGACCAGTTCAATAGGAGTTTTAAGAACATCTTCTGGCAGGCCTGTGTTTTGCCCTACTGACCTTGGTAAGCCTAGCCAAGGCCCCAGATGCTTTTGAGCTTCCTTGAACATTTTGCTGACTCCAGACTTGGAATTCTATGAAACTGAGGATAAAGCTCCTCAATGCTTGGCAAACAATTTTTCTTCTGCACTTGCATATATCTTTAGGCATAGTCCTTTCTTCCTAATCCTCCAAACTTTAGGACTGAATTCCACAAATAATTCTCTCTCTGCACTAGATTGAAGCAAAACTCATGGAGTTAAACACCCTGGGACCAAAACTGGGGGCAATAACAGTAGAAAGACAGTAGTTTCTCTAATCTTGTTTGATGCTATTCCTGCTAATTTTTGTCACCTCTATCTCCAGACACCATCAGACACTGAGAAGGCTGCCTAAAATGAAGCAATGGTAAAAGTGTGAGGAGGAGGCAACCATTAGGGCTAGTCCATTATTCCACTAATGCTTGAATAATCCCAGTGCTGCACATGATGGCTGTGGTCAAACTGTGCTGTCGTCCTTTAATTAAGGACTTGTTGATGCCTGAACCTGTAGAGATGTCTGAGGATGTTTTCAAAGAGATGCCCTGCTTCTGTAGAACTGACGTCTAAGATACCTGTGTGTGGCCATTCACACACACTGAATACCTGAGTAAACCTCCTTGTAAGTAAAAATGTTTTTACATGGTCTCTACCTGGCAGCCAGTACAGTTGGAAGTCAATGCAATTCTCTAGAAAAGCCACATCCTATCCACTGTGCTAAATGTTTTTGTGAGAATGTTTTAACTCTTGAGGAGCTTCTTTCCCAGCTGAATTATTTGCTAAACACCAGTGGGTAGCTATAAACAAGGGATTATTGCAGTCTGGGTGTGGAACTTAGGCTGATTTCTTGGGTGTATGCTGTTTCATAGTCTGAGCAATGATATGGAAGAAATCATGACTGATAGGGTGTTCAGATGAGACATTATGGATATATTAGATAAGGCAACCTAGAGAATGGTGGTACAGAGATCTGTAGTGCTTGTAATATACATGGATGTTCACTTAAGGGAAATACACAACTCTACTCCTGTTACCAAAATACAGGCTAAAATTCAAGGAAGGTGACAGGGCTAAAGCAGCTTTCCAACAGACTGGATGTTCACAGTGTAAAATCAGCAGAATTCAATATCATAAACAGAAGGGCTGCTCTGATTTGGAACTGGGAACACTGAGTCAGCTGTAGCAGCTATCATTTGAAGCATGCTGTATTAGTCTGGAGTCAAAGGTTCAAGAAACCTGCTGAGAACATTGAAATCATTTGGAAGGGAGCAGGTAGAAGAAGCTAAGAATATTGAAAAACATATTGTTTGATAAATCAAATTTAAAAATGTTCTTAAATGGCATAATGCCTACAGAGAATGAGAGTACAGTGAAGGAAGAGGCCCAGGTACTTTTAAATTATGTCATTATGAAATTACTTAATCTTGGAATCTATAGGCTGTATAAAGGCATGAGGTTTCCTTGGTTTGTTTTTGATTTTTTTTAAACACTGTTTTGCTGGTGGTGGAATAATTTTCTTGTGTGTAGTAAGTTCCTCTCTTGTTAAAACATGCTAAAAAGGGAAGTATTTCCTCAGCTTTGTAATGATACCTTAAAGTTACCAGCGACATGAGACTCAGTGCCTCTGCTGCCTCATGGCATTACCAGTGGCTTTTATTAGTTCCTCACACTTCAGCTGTTTCAGTACTTGCAGGTGATCTATTTGATCTGCCATTGCTTTGGCTGCTGCTTTCTAGGAGCAGAGCACAGCACTTTGTTCCACCTTCCATGTGTCTGAGCTGCCCTGCTGTTCCTGTCACTTTGACCAGGCTTCAGGCATTCTCCTACATGTCTGTGTCCAGTGGAATTGAGGCAGCAGCTTGGTAGTGAAGAGGAAGCAGGATGCCAGATCTGATTCCTAATAATTTACCTGTTTAATCCTTGGCAGCACTTTGGTGCTGGGTAAATGAGTCTTTACTCGCATACAGCTGGTCCAGAGCTTGCTAAATGCACTAAATGGAGCCAGAAGAGGAAACTCAGTTGCAGGAATCTGACTAAACTGTAGTGAAGTTGAACAGATGTGGTGTTAAAAAAGCACAGTTCTGTTAAATGCATTTCTCAACAAGCAAATTAGTATTACTTTTTAAAGAGAGAACATAATAGCCTTTAACAAGGAAAAAGTCACTAGAATTTTAAAGCACAAGCCAAGAAGAATTTTTAACTGATTTTGGGGGAGGTGCTTTTAAATGACAAGTGTTCTGCTTGGAGTAACCCAGAAAAGCCAAACCTGAGGCTTAGGTTCTCCCAAACTGTTCAGTTTGGCTATATCATTCATAAATAAAGATAGCAGAAGAGTCCTACTTTTAATGGCTCAAATTCTCAAAAGTAAGTGTTTGTTCTCATTGCCTCCATTTCAAGACTTTCAGTCTGAGTTGCTGATGGTCTCTGAAAACCAAGTTTCCCCAGGGTATTATTAGGATAGACAGAAGTGAAATATCCTGAAGACTCAATGCAGTAAACCAGAAGATTGTCAATTTCTACCAGTTATCTGTTGGTCTTTTAGGCTGCCTTTTACTAGGAACTACAAATGCATGTCATTTAAATGTTTGCCCACACAGAAAAATATTTTAACTCTTCACACCTAACTAACAAAGTCTCTGGGACTTTGAAGATGCTGAGAGATCTGAAGCCTTGTAACAGAATTTTTATCTCTAGAAGCTGTGCAAAATCTCATAGTTTTTAATGACTTCTGTGAGTCAGAGGAACTTCCACTATGGGATGAATCAGTGGTAGCTGAAAATCTCTGCATTGCACTGCATTGTGTAGACATGTCTTGAGTCATGTCCTTTAATTGCCTCAGACTGTAGCTGTAGAAAGTCAAAGATGAGTGGTATACTCCAATTAGTGCCCTTTGACATTGTAGGACTGAGAGTGTTATGTAAATGAAATCTTAAGGGTTGTCTGGTTCTCAGGTTAATGGTGCAGAGTAGAAGCTGAACAGGGGCCTGTAGTCATTCTCCTCTGAAAGTGATGGATGGTGCATCTTAGCTTAATATTTTCAACATTTCTAGGTACAACAAGGTAGGATCCTTAGATAGTAGCACCACAAATCACAAACCCTTCCTGAAACCTGTGGGTAAAAACTAGTCTCAATACAGAAGAGACAAACTCTGAGGTACATAGGGAGAAAAGATGGTACCTAAAACACTCTTTAGGAATAAAGAAGGCCAATTAGGAAATTCCCTCAAATTCCTGAAAGGATTTTAAACTTCACAGAAAATTAACTTTTTCTTCAAGGTTGTTTCATCGTCTCTCTATATCAGGATTCTTCGAGTGAGTTATGGGGTGGTGAATGACACTGAACAATGAAATCTATTTATGTATTCTTACTGCAGTGGTTACTAAAGAAATACCACAGTTTTATTGCCCACAGGTACCCTGAATCTTCCTCAGACTGAAATAAGTAGATGGTGAAATTTGTGCAACTAGGTGTCCTCTGCCAACTCTTCAGCTTTGAAATACATGAAGGGATTAATGAAGGCCTTTTACTGGAGCCAACATGAAAGTTTCTTTTCACTTAGGTACTGGACAGAAGACCCAAGGTTAAATGCTGGTCCTTGTAGTCTCTTCACATAGAGAAGGGTGGATGTTCCAGTTTGCATCCAGATGTTGACTTGGCCATGCTAAATCTGATACCAAGAAATTAACAAAACCTGGATTTGGAGAGGCAAAGTGGCTGTGCAATCACCAGTTTAGTCTGGAAACAATCTGTGCTCACAGAGTACAGATCTGGTAAGTCTGCTCCATGTGGAAAAGAGAAGGCTTAGAGGTGACCGAACTGTGATGTTCCAGGACCTGAAGGGAATCTACAACAAAGATGGAGAGAGACTATTTACAAGAGCATGTAGTGACATGGGAAGGGGGAATGGATTCAAACTGACAGAGAGTAGATTGACATTAGATATTAGGAAGAAACTCTTTACTGTGAGGGTGATAAGGCTCAGAAGTTGTGGACTCCCCATCCCTGGAAGCGTTCAAGGCCAGGCTGTATGAGGCTTTGAACAATCTGGTCTAGTGGAAGATGTCCCTGCCCATGGCAGGAGGGCTGGCACTAGATGATCTTTAAGGTCCTTTCCAATCCAGACTGTTCCATGATTTTGTGAAGATGGGATGAGAGGTGTGCCAGCTCAAGGTAATGTCAAAGGGTGCTGCCTCTGCCTGTCCAAATGATGATTTTTAGTAACACCAAGTGTTATCAGCTGGTTCAGGGCCCTGAGCAGCAACATGCACTTTGGAGATCCTCCATTGCCTACCTCTAGCATAGAGACAAAAATCCTTTTTTTCTCTCATCTTCATCTGTCAGGACTCAAGGTCTTTCAGGCCCTGCCCATCTATCAATGCCCTTTTGTACTGCCCCTTTTCTGACGTGAAGCCTGATCTTAGCAGGGACACGCAATGTGTGGGTGGCAGTAAAACCTTGTCTAATTAATGTCATTTTCCTGTATCCTGTCATGACTCAGTAAAATGCACCAGCAATTTACCCTCTGACTTTGATCTCAGGAACGCTTACGTCCAGACCCATTCTGCCTTCCAGAGCACCTATCTGCCAGTGTGTCATCATAACAGACATCAAGCAGAGTGTTTCCCCTAGACTCATCCATTTGGAAGCCAAAATAATTTTACTGAGGGCCCTGCCTTTGACTGTCAAAGTCTCTCTTGCTTGAACAAGACTGTCTGCATTGACAGGACAATGAACATGGATTATATTTTGGGTGAGGCTTCTGTCTGTGGGTGGGATAGAGTACAGGTCATTGGGTGTGGGGTGCTTATTTTTGCAGCCAAATGTTAATATTTAAATCAGGTTTAGCTTGTTTCGTGAACAGGAAAATGTTCCATCTACAAGATGACTGAAATTTTCACTGTCTATCAAGAAATTATGCCAACAGGAAAGGAGGAGATGACAAAATTCATTGCCTAAAGATGGGGAAGGTATTCGGTGATTGCAGCTGAAGGTGCTGCCAACTTCCACAAATTCCTCTTTGCCCTGGAGCCAAGCCAAACCAGAGAGCTGGAGTGCACAGCAGAAAGAGCAGTTCCTTCCTAAAGAAAGCAATGCCAGATGAGTCAGGCAGGAATTGATTGCTACTGTGGGACAGAGAGCTGTAGCTGTGTTATGGTTGTATTTCCATTCTGACAGCAACATGTGTGGTGGGACAGCTCGTGGCCACCTGTCTCTTTGCTGTAAGGATTCCTTAGGGATTTCCTGTGTGGCAACTTCTGAAAGAATTCTGCTGTCTATTCAGAAACAAAAAACTTTGCCATATGGCTGCTTTACAATAAATCAAGACACATATTGATGTTATTTCTGTTGTCTGATGCTCACCACCCCACAGTACTTCCTTCATCCACAATATAATGAAAATATCTAAAAGCCTTGCATCTCTGGGCTTCATTAAGTTGGTCTTTTTCCAGATGGACTTGGACAGGAGATGCATGTTAAGCAAATCAGAAGTAATGTCTGAGTGCATACAACTGAAACAGATTTGTTTTCCAAGTATCAGGTTTTTTATCACTGCTGGCACATATATTTCCAAAGTGTTATACTGCAAGAACTCTTATTCTAAGGCTTCTTTGTAGCAGTAGTTGAAGGATTAAGACCTGCTTCTTGGAATATATTTTTCTCTAAAAGAAATTTGTAACCATAAGAAGGTGCTGGCTATGTAAGCCTTGGACAGAGGCAGATATTTGACAGACATTTTTGTAGTCAGAAAATCTTCTCTCTCTTGGGTCCCTGGTGGGAGATGTCAGCTCCCTCAAATAAACTCTGTTCTACAACCTTCCAGTCAATGACTGTTATGTAATAACAAGGCAACAAAAGCACACCACTACATAAACAAGGCATATGGCTACCCCAGCCTCAGCTGCACCTGCTGATGCTGCAGTAAAGTTGCATGATGTTGGATAGCACTCTCTCTATCACTCTGTAGAGGATAGGCCAGTGGGATTCATTCACTCACAGAGAAGTGGGGATGCACTGAACCAGCAATCTCCTCTGCATTGGTAGAGATGATTAGTCTCAGAGTAGGAGAAGAGGAAAGATGAAGTCTCATAATAATAATGATGTGAAAGGGATTCCGCCCACTTCCAACTAGGCTCTGGTCTCCCCATATCCTGAACTGGCCCAGTGGGAATCTCTCCTGAAAATGGTGATGGAGGCATGGTGAAAAAAAAGGACTCCAAATTGTTGCCAGACTGTAGCAGGCCAGCACATTTTCCTGCAAAAATGCTTGGAGACCAGTTATGGGAGACCTTTCACCAGGTAGATTGCTTACAGGTTTCACAGTGAGGCTGGGGAGTCTCACTTTCTGGAGAAATTAAAAAACTGTCAAGACATAGCCCTGAGTAACATATTCCAGGAGACCCTGCCTGAGCAGGGAGGTTGGACTAGATGACCTCCTGTGGTCCCTTCCAACCCTCAACCATTCTGTGATTCTGATTGTGACAGATGTAATCATCATTTTCATTTATCTCAGGCTGCAACAAAGCACGTTCATTTTCCTAGAAAACCTGTTGCCATAACTCCTTCTGACTTTAATTTTAGACAAATAAAAGATCTTCCCTTTTCGCTGAAGGGCATTTAGCCAAGATGGTTTTAATGTTCTGGTATATACTTTTTTGCCTGCACTATTTATGATTTTAATTTAAGATGGACTGAAGTCTTTCCCCCAGACTCTTGAGAGCAATCAAATCATGGCCCCTGCTCAGCTGCACTGGGAGGTGACAGTGTGTAATCCCTGTGTCAATGCTCACTGGGCTGGGACTGGCAACCAGGGACCATGGGGCTGCCATAAGGAATAGCAGCCCTGCAGTTCATATCCTCTGAAAGGCCACTCCCACAACAACGACCCACAAACAATCCTTTGTTATAGGAACTTCCAAGCTTCACAGGCTTGTAAATCACAATTGCATTTATCTAGAAGATAACATTATTACTAAGCTACTATGTAGCTTTACCTTTGCACCTGCAATACAGTAGAGTGACATTTTCACCAGCTATAAAGACAGTCCATTCAGCTACAGCTAAATTTAATTTTAAATAATAAAAAATGAAAAGGCTCAAAAAATTATGGACCTTTATATAGCGCAAAACGGGTTCTGAGCTCAGCCCAGTGAAAAAAAGAATTTTGCTGGCTTTTTCTGAAGGCTCCAAGATACAGCTTCCAGTACACCACCCTGGGATGCACACTGACTACTCTGATGCATTCATAAGAAACAAACAGAGCAAAAAAAAAATCTGAATGCAAATCAGACCTAGCAGAGCAGATTGAATGGTGTCTCAGTTGAGACTTGTGATTCACACAAGATACATTATTTGCAGAATGTTGCCAAGAATGCAGGAGTAGGTTTTGGATACCCACTGCTACAGTCATGCAAGTTTAGTTTCAGTTTTCCAAATTTCATTTTTTCTCAGCAACAGAAAAATAAACACTGGCATGGAGAGAGCCTCAAAGTGACCAAACCCAGTGTCTCTGCAATCACAGCAACTAAGCAACCATTGAGATACCAGTGTCTGCCACCATCTATGCTAGGAAACAGAAAAGGAATCACTTTTTCATCAAAGAGGAATCTCACTCAACTAAGAGTCCTCTGACTTGAGCACCAGTCAGGCTGTTAAGAGAATGCCATGGTAGCTTGTTGTTAAGTCTTGTGGTTGGAACTAATTAGACAAGGGAGGGAGATGCGACAGGGGAGGGCTTTTTCTTGGTCAGAGGAAGCTAAGACCTCCCAGAGGAAGCTAAAACATCCCACAAATATTTTTGGTGTATGGAAGTGTTTATCTGCTCATGAAAAATAGTCCTTTTATTTTTATTGAAATAATTTAGTACTTTGGCAATGGCCAACTTCCCTTTCTTAAGGGTAAGGAGAGAGCTGGTCACAATTTGTCAGAGGGAAATTATCCATGGGAAATTCTGAAAAGAATTTCTGTGTGAAAGTGTGTGAAGGGAAGTGTCTTGTTCCTCATCTCCTGCAAATCACAGTGAGGTGATTTCTTCCAGCATTTTCAAAGAAATTGAGTAGTTCATACTGGTCCTTCAGCAGACTTGTGCCTACCTGTTCCAAACATTTTCTACATAAAATTTCCTGTCACAGGGTATTCTACAGTGTACATTTATTTCTTCCCAACAATATCCTACCAGAATCTGAGGTACAAATGGCTAATGATTCTAGTCATTCTAGCATTCTAGTTCCATGCTCTGACAAATAAGCATGCTCATCCCAGAAGAGGAATTTTTTTTTAGGTTTATTTTTCTTCCTCATGCTGCTATTTTCTGGTGAAGTAATTGACTTTGCATATCTTACTCAGCATCTCCTTGGCAACCTGGAACAGACTCCTCTTGTCTTCCTCTTACTAAGGCAGGCACTGTCGCACTCAGCAGCAGGAGCAGCGAGCAGAGGGGAGCGAGCGTGTCTGCCGAGGAGAGCGAGAGTGCCTCCCAAAGCCAGAGATGCAAACAGCACCTGGAGAGGAGCCAGCACAAACCCTGTCCTTCACAGCAGTCCTGGTGCTGCTCGTGACCACAGCAACCACTGCAGGAGACTGCATGCTGAACTCCATGGATGGTGGTCTGGCTGCTTAATCAGAAGTCACCCTGAGCTTTGAACGCTGATGAGATAGCCACAAAAAATACAAAATGTAGGGCTTGAGCACCTCTCCTATGAAAACAAGCTAAGAGAGCTGGGGTAGGTCTGCTTGGAGAGGAAAAGGCTCTAGGGAGACCTTGCTGCAGCCTTCCAGTACCTAAAGAGGGCTTTTCAAAAGAGGAACAGTGTCTTTTTACACAGGCAGATAGTGATAGGGAGGGGAAACGGTTTTAAAACTGAGAGGAGAGATGTAGATTAGATGTTAGAGCCAAGTTCTTTAGTTCTTTACTCATAGGGTGGTGGCGTGCTGGCACAGGCTGCCCAGAGAAGCTGTAGATGCCTCACTCCTGGCAGTGCTCGAGGCCAGGTGTGATGGGGCCCTGAACAGCCTGGTCTGGGGGCTGACTTCCCTGCCCATGGCAGGGGGATTGGAACTAGATGACCTTTAACGTCCCTTCCAATCCAAGTCTTTCTACTCTTATGTTGAAATACATTTGTAAGAATCAGTATAATTAAATAATAAGGAAGAACAAAGTTCTGTAGGAGATGGTTTTGGCACACTGCCTCTCTCCTTGCTCCAAACCCCTGGCAGCAGGCTGCCTGGGTTACTTGAAGTGGAATTTGATTGTGGCCTGCCAGCCAGAGCCTCTGCTACTTTGCTAGACTGAACAATGTGAGTGTGTCAGAACAAGTTCACTGCAAGGGAAACTCCACTGAAGTCAAGAGAGTTGTACTAAGAAAAAATCCAGCCCATCACTAGGCTTTTATTTCTGAGTGAATCACATGCTGATGCAAGCAGGCACTGCTCCCACTGGAGTTGGCAGCAGTGTTTTGAGAGACTCAGGCCTGTTTGTTTAGTGCTGCCCTGCTCTAGGACCAGCAAAATCCTCAGTGTTTCTTGACACATGAGATTCCTCTGCAGGGAGAGATACAGTTAAGTATAGGCATCAAAAGTGCTTATAGCTGTGGGGAAAATTTCAGAAATAATTTCACTGATAAAATACATGTTTTCTGATATGACAAACAGTGTAGGAAACCAGTTTTGAGACATCCACATACATTTATCACAACCAAGTTACTACAGTTACTACCACAGCAGTCCATTTTGCCGCTGATCACATTGCAGAACCATCCAACTTATTTAATTATGTCATTCCAAAGTGCCAAATTCTGTGGCAGCCTGGCTAGCACTCATTGTCTTTCCCTTCCCACTGTTCCCACTGTCTCCAACTGGAACAGCTTCTGCAGTCCCATGCTGAGCTACCAGCATGGAGTTAAGAGCAAATGGAGCTGAATATATGGGGTAGAGTCCAGTGAAATTTGATTTAAAATAAATAAATAAATATTCTTCAGTGAAGAAATTCTTCTAGATGTGCAGCCTGAACCGGAACCACTACTGGTGCGATGTGAAGCCTTTTCCTCTTCTTTGGAAAAGTCCTTTCCAAAGGACTTTTCCAAACATCCTTTGTGGTGATACATTATAGAGGAGAAACCTCCAGTTTCCAAAGATATCTGCTACTAAATTTTCAGGCTGGTACATTGATAAAATGTAGAAATCAGAGGGACTGGCCAAAGTAGATGCTCAAAGTACTCTATGAGCTCCTCAGCAGCAACCCATGTTTTTGGAAATTGTCTCCCAAGATTATTTTCTAAGATTTTTCCCCAGTTTTCTTCTCTGTTGCAGAACGCTGGCTGAGGCCAGTTCTGCACAACCAGCCTCGGTGCAGGATCTCTGTTATCTGATGTAGACCAGCACAACTGCACTGCCTCTCCTGGGGCAGTGAGAACCAGGGTCAGGCAAATGTCTGGACAGGCAAGGTAGAAATGAGGATACCACTGGAATGGCATTTTTCCAGATTCTAGTGATAAATTTGGTTTTAGTATCTTCAGTGGTGGTGGCCATGACATTTTCCTGAAGATTAGTAATGCAAGGAGAGGTTTCTGTCCTTTGTTAATTATAAACCTGAAATATGGCTCACAAAACATGGAAAAAAGCTCTTCCATTAACTGCTTTACAAAACCTATGGGACTTCTAATGCAAATACAAGCTAGAAACTATACCCATAGGCTTCATGAGCCTCTTGTTTACAGGCAGGCTCACCCCTTGGCAGCAGTATCTCTAGGACAGGACCTCTGCAGTTATGTAGGGCTGCCATTGCAATCACACTACTACAGTTTTTTAAAGGGAAGAAATATATATGTAAGCATTATCTTTGTAAACAGCACTAATATGTCAGAGATGGGAAAAATCACTGATGTGTGCATGTGAATGGCTGAGGCTGTACAGGCTGATGTGCAGTCCTTGGCATTTGGGATTTCTGAGAGAATGTGGTTAAAAAGGGAACCTATAATTCAAATTAACTGTTCCTCCAGAGAGCAGGACAGAGGGAGTGGGAGTATTCTCTGACTGCAGGGAAATTCAGATGGTGTGATGGAGAGACTGCAAGGGGAACCCGGCCAGGTTTAGATTATTCCAGTTCAGATCAAGACAAAAGAATCAGTGACCTGCTGGATTTAAATGGTCAGTTTCAGTGACCTGATTCTACCTTTTGTGTTAAATCCCATCAATGCTCCTTTTACACCACTTTACAAGCCCTTTGCCTGATTGAGGCCATAGAGAGCGAGCCAAGCACGCACAGTGACTCAGGAGACACAACACTGATGATGTAAGGGAAACCCTGTCCACTCCCCCCAGTGCTGGTTTTGGCCCCAGATGTCCAAATCAGTCCTGGGAAATGGCAGCTTTCAAATATGTGCTAATTCATGTGTAAGCATCTCCCTTACCTGTCTGCAGCCCTGATCAGCTGTTATACTAGGGAGCATGGGGAGGTGGGAAGCAAAGCAGAGAGCCAACAGAAACACATTTTCTAATACATCTGAGTACAGTACCCAGTATAGGAGGAGTCCACGCAGCTCCAGCTGCAGGGACTGATAGGACAGGCCTGAGGGACACTGAGACCTGCTCTGCATGGTCATAGACATGTTGTGTGGTCACAGATTGCTTCACTTTGCTTTTTCATATTTTTGCCGACCTGTAAAATGGGATGCCTGTGCTCCAGCTGTGGGAAATTAGGGCTAAGGGCATGCCCTGGTCACTGGGTACAGCTCCCCATAGTGCAGGCAGCTTTAGCTTCATACCAGCTTGAGGAAGGACTTCAGCTTTCAGAAAGTGCCTTGGGCTCTGCATGGTTAGGGGTTTGGAGTTCACATTATACCCTGGGTTCTTTTTTATTTTATTAACTTACATGAAACTCTATTCCATGTTTGTACATGTGATGGTGTAAGTAAAGAATAAGAAATCTAGTAGAATAGAATAGTAATTTCAAAGGACTAATAATTTAAATAAAGACAAGAGAGCTGGTCTCAGAGACAGAGAAATAGGATTGCGACTCAAGAGGCTTAGGCTGAGTTCCTAATTCTGCCGAGCTCTATGCAGAGGCTGTGTTTTTGACAATTTTTCTCTGTCTGGCCTTGAACAAACCAGCATTTCCAAGGCTGCCTTTATAAAATCTATTTATAAATGTATTAATTCACCTACCTTAACAGTCCAGGTGATTAATCTAGTCTAGATTAATTCCCAATGAGATAGAGGAAAGAACTTAGGTGTAAGTTGTTTTGCTGCTAAGAGGCTTAGAGAGGCATGGATTTACTTGTAGATTTCTACATATGCATAAATACACATATATACAACTTCTGCTCACAACACAGGAGGGAAGGGTGTGGCATATATATATTTTCCTGAAAAAGCATGAAGACTTTTGTTTAAGCTTTCCACAAATAAACTACACTTGAAAGCAAGGGAAAAAAAAGAATCAGAATTTCATTATTAAAAGGATTAATTTTCTAAATCTCTGAGAAAAAAAAGGAATTGTTCTAAACCTGGAAATATTTTTTTTTTTTACTATTATACTTGCTACATTAAGTGTAATTGGATCAATATGATAGTCTGGCTTTTATATATGCAGTTCTTGACAATGCTTTTTTACATTTAGTTATTTTGTGTTTTGTCATGTGTTGAATGCAAATATATGGCCACATATGCAGCTAATGGTGTTTATTTGTTGGTTTCAAAAGCAAGAGAAAGCATCTCCCTTGTATCTGAGTTATGGCTGAGTAGGTTAGAAGGATCCCAGCTCATGAATGTCCCCTATGTCTGGGGGATCTCCCGGCAGCCTTTCTGTTCATGAAATTCATCTTTGTCACAAAGAGCAAATCTGGGGCTATGGAATATCACAATCTCATTATGGGATGTCATCCCACAGCACAAATACATTATTCTCAGTGGATTTACAAACACCGTAGCCAATATTGCCACCTGGATGTGACAGATGTACGGGGTATATTTACACTGGGACATGATTTACACTTGTCAGGACAGAGGCAAGAATAGGCTGCAGAGAAGACTAGAAATACTGTTGAGAGAGTTTCTCCTTCATGGTTCCTTAGACACCATGAAGGAAAAGTCCCTGTCCTGAAGCACGGGGTGGGGGAGGGAGCAGCTCTCCCTTGCTCTTTAAGTTACAGCTGGATGTGGGGAATAATATTCAGCTCAGTATTTCTGCCTGAGCTTTACCTTCCAGCTGTGGGAGCAGTGTTACCCCTCACCACTAAAAGGAACTTGTAGCATCCTTGTCAGCCCAGCCCATGGATCCTCCAGATGTATCTCGGGGGGTGAGGGATAATGTCTGTGATTGACCAAGTTGCAGGAGAGCTCAAATTGTGCTATGTGGAGTGTGCCTCAGTAGCACCCTTTGCTCCCAGGGGAACAGCCCTCAGTGGCTCTCCAGGCAGTCCTTCTATGCCAAGGCAAACAGCCCTTGGCCACACTGTCTGCTCCCTACCTGCAGGTGAACTCTTGGCTTTGTTTTGATGCTTGAAACCCATCCTCCAGCTTTAGCTTTGTAGGAGCCTACAATCCAGACCTGAGCTGCACAGGGAGCTGTCCTCACAGCACAGGTGTCTACACAGTTTGGGTACCTTTCCAGCCACTTACAGGTTACTGATGGAGACAGGGTTTCCAGCTTCCCAGGGAGTAAGGAGCAAAATGCTGATTACAAAAGTACTACCAGTAAGAACATGTTGGTTTAATACTGGCCTCTCTAAGAAGGAGAAATATAAATGTCTGTGAATCAAACTGAAAAGGTAAATCAAACTGAAACAGGCAAATCTGTTCCACCAGAGCCAAAAATAAATGTGAGCAAACCTCCAGGGTTCTGTGAGATGAGACAAATGAGAGAGGAAATGACCCACTTAGAGCTGGAGAAGTCCAGATAACATATTAACATGGAGAGGACAGCCTGAGGGAATGTCTGCAGAGCTCTGTCACCCACAGAATGAGCAGGACTGATGGCACTCAGTATCCTGGCAGTCTGTAAGGCCAGCAGGGACTCATTGTTTCAAGGGCACAGAAAGGAGACTTTCACTCCTTCCTAATGAAGGAAGCAATCAGAACATCCTTGCACATGCATTTGGGGCAGGAGTGTGGGGTGCTGCTGCAAAAGAGGACATCCTCTGCTTTGTGGAGATAGGAGAAGCAGCAAGTGCTGCTCTGGGGGAGTAGGGAACAAAACAGCTTGGCTGGGATGTAAGCAGAATGCGGAGGGGAGTGTGAGTTGTGGAGCCCCCCCTGCCATCTCAAATGAGATCTGGTCCCTAAAAAGTGGGTTATCCTCAACCTCTGCATGGGCTGTGGACTACTACACATCCCTAAAACATGGTGCCCTTTCACATGAACAGCAGGACACAGTGAAGTGCTGAAGAGAGCTCTCAATCCAAATTCAAGGCCACACTGGGTCAATGGTCCTCTAGCTGAGCAGAAGGGAAGCAAAGCAGAACGAAGCTGGCGTATCTCCAACCAGCAACTTACAATCTAATTTCCATTTCTCAACTATGGGCATTTTAAGCCCAAAGCCTTTCTGAGTAAAGTGTCTGTGAAAGTTAGGGCCTTTACAATCCAGAGGGTTTGTTTATGGCTCAGGTCTGCATGAGTCTAATGCTTGAATTTCTCATCTGTGAAATTTTAATGGGGGAGCTGTAGAAAGAAAAGAGTTCTGCATGGTTTTACAGCAAAATAACAGACTTATGTTTTAAATATGAGACATCCACAGTGCAAAATTACAGTCAAGTACAAAGTGAGTAAATGAAGAAATGAAAATAAAATGAAAATTAAATGGAAAAAAAAAACCTGCACAAAAGTGAAAATCTGTTGACAGATTACAGTTGTGCTCCTGTGGCCAACAGTGCAACTGGTCTGCCTCCTTGAACAGAACTTAGGAAGATAGATGGTCACCTATCTATTAATTTCTACTGGAGATGCCTTTATTTTTTTTTTTTTCAAAGTTTGTGCTAAGATTAATTCTGGACTTTAAAAATAAAAGTGACTCTTGACGTTGAAATAGAAATTCACACACAAGAGAAATTGATAGTTTCCTGTGCAACAGCAATGTGACATCCATTCAAAAATATGAATATCAGACCCTGCTTCTCTCTAAACCAGAGCAGATTTTAATTCAGAGTATAATTATGTTATTTTCCTAACCCAAGGAAATGGGAAATCACATGCCCACCTAGGAAATGAGCACCTCTAATAACAAGGCAGCTGCAGAAGCTGCATGCAGACACTTCTACATCTCATTAGGTCAGACTTGTAGGGTAAATTCTCAAAATTAACCTTCTGCAGCAAGTGTTGCAGCATGATTGTTATAGACCTCAGTGCAGGGATGAAAGTGGGGCTCCCATCCAGCCAGCCCCCAGTTCACAACTCCCCATTTGCCATCTGCTTATGTCAGCACAAGGCTGCTGTTCTGGGCCTTGTTGCTGTGAGCTTCATGGCTGCATCCTCCCACACAACTTGGAAATTTATCTTGACCTGTTTCTCTTGACAGATGAATAAAATTTCTTCTGAATGGAAAGACATGCAAGATACAGCTGTGAATAACAGCTACCCTTGATACCAGCATTTCACCTCATTGCCTAATCAGTCAGAAAGAGAAGCAGGGGTTGTCTTGATGGACAAGGGACTGAAATATCAATTCAGTGCTGAATTCACACTTCTCCATAGCCTGTGTCTGATTCTAGGCCATTCTGTTCACCCAAAATGTACTGACATGTACCTTCCCAAATCCATAAAGCATGTATCCCCTTCTGTTAAACATAACACTCTGTTACTCCAGCCTGGTCTCTTCATCGTGAGAATCCATCCATGGCAGAGTGCAGTCAATAAATTAATTTACCTTGAGGTCTTCAGTGCATGTTGGATCAGCTCCAAAATGTATGGGTGGCTCTTCCTAAATCACGCCTTAACTTTGACTGGCAACTTTTCCAAGTGTCTCTGGTTAGACCTCTAGACCCTTCTTTAGGCATGTGGCTGAAGCATGAGAGCTTCAGCTGATTGACATCAGTGACACTGCAGCCATGTTTCCAAGATGTCAAATACACATTTTGTTTGGAGCATGAAACTGTCCATCCAAATTTGATTGCTGTAGGAACAGAAATTTGGCTATGAGGTTTGTTGTCTGTACTATAAGGAAATGTTGCATTTATTTATGGGTTATAGACCTGTGAATGAATACATCATTAACATTCATAATCTCAACAGTTATTTCTGCTCTACAATATAAGTGAAGCATTTAATGACCAAAGTATGGCAAGGTGAATATTAGTCTTTTGTGGCTCTGGAAAACTTCCTAGGGCTTTCACTCTGTGTGTATGTGTGTGTTTTCACTGTCTGTGGACAAAGTCTGGCTCTGTTTCTGTACTTTTCAGTACTTGTCAGTGAGAAGAGATGAGAAAAATATCTGCAAAGTTACCCAGCTTGGTCAAGGGTAATCAGACTCAAATATGGTGAGGCTGCATGACAATTTCTAACATGTCCCTGATGAATTGAGTTTCACAACAAAATGTTCAGAAACGTTGAGAGTCACTGAAAGCATGCCAGTGAGCCTGGACAGATGATACAAGTGTCATTTTTCTATGGACCTTCCACATGAAAGCAGAAAAAGAAAATAAACCTGTGATTTTCACTTTTTTGAAAGTCCCCTTTCCTGCAACACCAGGAATGTGATGCTGAGTGAATGTGGTTGCAGAACTCTCCATCTGTCATGCTGGCCAGTACTGTCTTGTTTCTGTGCTTCTTCACAGACTTATGCCTTTGTGAGAGCTCTCTGAGGCAGAGATCCTACTTTTGTTTTGTTTTGTTTTGTTTTGTTTTTTGGCACAGCATCTGACATGGTAAAGTTTGAATTTATAACCAGCTCTTGTGAACTAGAACTAAACATTTCTGACATGAGCAATATTTAAGAACAAATCAGACTTTTAAAACTGCATGTTGCTCTGTGTACAGGTGAATTTTTCCCTTTGAGATTTCATTATGGGGCAGGGTTTTATGTTCTGTTCAAAGTCAGCGATCTAGGGAATACTCATGGCCTATGTCTCACCCCACCTACCCTCTTAATTATATCAGTGCAACTCTTTCTGAGGCTCATGCTAAGAACAAGAATAGGGAACTGATCTGGCTTTTGGGAGAAGAAAATGGCTAAAGAATGCAACTATATATTCACTACTGGCTCAGTAAGCAGTCTCAGACCCTTGTAGGGCCAAGGGAGTTCATTGCAGCAAGTGAATGGAATGAGCAGCAGTACTGGCGGACAATGGGAACCAGTATGGCTGTTAAACACTTAATATGCTGAAACACGGTCTGGAAGTGGTGCTCTGGACTCTTGCCCTCCTTCCAGTTGCTCTTTCACTCCATCAAAGTAATAAAATCTCCTGCCTGGTTATTAAGAGCAAGCTGTCTCTGCTGTTAGTGAAGATGTTGGTTAGGAGAGAGTAGAAGTTCTGAACTGATGCTCATTACCTGAACTGGCAGAGGTGTAAATCTGGGTCAAGAGGGAGTGGTCAGGTCAGGCCAGGCCAGGCCAGGCCAGGCCAAGGGTGTTGCAAGGCTGTTTCAGTGCTCACTTTGCTGCTCTGCTTCACAAGCACTGATCTACTTGCTTTTTATTTCATCTCCTGCAGAGCACAGAGTGCAAAGGGACAGGTGCTCTGATTCCTGTGATGTGCTGAAGTTGATGACTCCTAGTTTGCTCATCAGTGCAGCAAAGAAAATCAGTCAGTTGAAGTAACATGCTAACATGCATTTTGGCCCAAAGCCTCTCCAGCTAGAGCTGTGAGAATGGCTTTTGTTCTGCCACAATGGAGAGGAGAATTCTCATGTATATTTTAAACAGCATGCTGAAAGTGAGGCCTGATCTTCCTTACTAATACCAGGGAAATTTTATTGAAATCAATGAAAATTGCATCTGAAATCCCTCAGTGGTAAAAGGATCAGGTCTTGCAAGCTCTCTGTTATGCTCATAGAGTTAATTTCCATTAGCAAATTAATTTTCTTTTTCTTTTGTCTAAATGAGCCATGAGAATCCAGCCACCATTACAAATAAGCATACAAACACATTGTACTTTTCTGTCTACTGCTTCTCTCCTGTCTTGAGTTCATTTGGACACAAGTGACATCAGTCACATCTGGAGAGATTGCAGCCAGGGCAAGTGGATGTGGCAGAGGAAGGAAATTGCAGAGGTACAGACCTGGCAGCGAAGCAGATACTGCCACAATACGGCCATGAACCAGTCCAGGAGAGAACTGTGCCCATCTGTAAATCTAGTGGAAGAAGGGATATGATTTTATGGTTTCATTTGTAATGCAAGAGGCTATAAATTCATCTATAATCAAAAATGGACTAAAAATTTCAGCAGACCGTTAATGGAGGATATGTCCACTTATCCCATGCTCACACATCACATATAACTACAGAATATCTGATGGCTCCTGGGTAGGAATAAGACTGGCAGATGCTCTTGTGTTGCCATTGTCTACGTCATCATTATAGCTACAGTTCATCCTACCCCTAATTTTGGTAACCAGGCAGGTAAAAATTCTTGCATCTGCAAGGGTTGGCACACACAAAATTGTATTTTAAATTTGGAGGCCTCTTTTCACCCTCCACTTTCACTGGAGAATGCATCAATGCTGACTGTTCCTTTCTGGGATGACGGACCCTCAAGCAGACAGAAAAACAACTTTAAAACTTCTTCACTCTTGCAGGCTCATCGATCTGCTTGAGGAAGCCACACTGCATGGAATGTCCTGACATATTGTAGTCTGGTTAGAAAAGGTAAATTGGTGTAGTTAGGGCAATCTGCCAGCAAGAAAATGAAATTTATCTTACCCATGACATTTTCACTGTAGATGTCTATACGGGGAGAGCTGGTGACAGCTCTCCAAGTTTTACAGTAAAATGTGCTGGTGTTACAGAGATGGACAGAGGCTGACTGACTGACTGACCAACCTTTTGCCTTTCATACACAGCCTACGGTGTCAGGTTCCCGGCATGCTGCAGGCACAGCTTCTGTTACACATTTCCTGCAGGAAGTTGAGTACATATACTTAAAAAGCAAACTAAAAAGTCACAGTTCATTGACAGTAACTGAACAGAACTGAGAAAGGATACCTTGAGAAGTCAGGAGCTAAATTACCTGCAGAGAGCATGGATAGGTAGAGACAGCAGCCACTGTGCATTGCAGCCAAAACATGGTGAGCCAGCTGTCTGTCCAGTTCCACAGCACCTCTGCACTATGGATCTGCCCACCTCTGCTTGCCTCACAAGCACTGCAGTGGGTGGCAGCTCAGTACCTGGGCTGGGTTGGCCAAAAGGATGATTTGTTATAGTTTTACCCATAATATTTTGCTGGCTTTTTGTGTCTATTTTACTCATTCCTGAGCAGCTGTTAGAGCCTTTTATCTTCCTACTTTAAGTCTTTATTTTCTTCTCCTCTAGAAGCATGTTGTTCACATGCCCTGATCAGAGTAATCAAAGGAAGTTGTGAGATGCCCAATTCATGCAGTTTGACTTTCTGCCTAAAGGTAGGCTTTTTCTTCAAGGCTTGAAGTTATGTTATACAGGCTTCCTCAAATCTCCTTTTACCCATAAAATGAAGAAGCCAGTTTTACCCAGCTCAAAATGCTGTTTGAAGTCAGATTGTAGCTGTCTATACATCAGTGGGAAACACAAACCTCTGCAGTGAATTGATCACACTGGGCTCACAGCCAGTGTCTAGTGTCATCCACCTGCTTCACCTACTTCAGCTCAGAGCTCTGGGGATAGGAAATAAATCTTTGGAAAAACCTTCTGCATGGGCACTTCCACCCCTCCCCATCTGCAACATAAACAGCTACCTGGACTTCTCAGCTCTAGAGCTGAGCACAAAGGGGGAAAACAGCACACAGAGGAATTTTTGGACACCTCATTTTCCCCCATATTCCTGGCTTGAATGCTGGCTAAAGCAACAGAGAACCAGGTTATGAAAGCCACAAAATCCTACTAGAGAGGAGTTGTGGACAAGGTATTGGCCTCGCATGAATGGGATAGGAAATTTCCTTCTTAACTTCCAACTTCTCTCCTACCCTTACTGGTGGTCTTGCCTGCTGCTTTACAGTGCTTCACCATCACTAAAGGACAGACATGAGCCAGCCCACTGCAGACCCACATGGGGTCTGTGCCAGACACTGGAAGGCTTTCTTGTGCTAATATGCATGTCTTCAGCTCAGGACTTAATCCAAGAAGGAATTCTAATGTTATAATTCCAGGAAAAAGAGTGTAAAACCACCACAATAATTAATACTTCTCTGAGATACATTGTGCAAGCCAACCTGGAGAGGACAACACTGTAATTTTTTTGGTGTTATTGTAACCTCGTGCCCATAAGGAAAAGCAAATATCAACTTCAAATTAACTGTAATACACACAGTGAAAGCTAAGTGGAGTGAATGAGGAGAGCCCAGAGATAAAACAGGCTGCTCTCCAGATATTATTCTGAAAATTAAAGTGAGTGGATGGAAGATATACATCATGAAAATATTCTATTATGCTCAGTGTACTAGAGCAGAACTTTCACCCCTTTAAACTCTCATTAAAATGCAGCCATTTTTGTTTCAAAGGATTAACATGTTGGCTCTAAAGAGAGAAGAAAAATGTGATTCATGGTGTGCTTGGAATTAGATATTGTTAATTGAAAATAACCCTAGGCACCTACACAGTGCTTTTCAGCTCAGAATCTTGAAACTATTTTGTTTGTATAAAATTCATTCATGTAAAGGGGCTGATAAAAGACGTGTGCAGCAAAAATCTCATTGAAGAGTACTGTACATTGAAGAGCCCTTTTATGTTTCCACTGTACATTAAGGCAAACATCACTTATGGGCAGAAGGCTTTTGAAAATGTGGGGACTCACTGTCACATAGGAACAAGACATCTGTCTGTAAAAATAGCAGGAAATTATTTATTATGGTTTGGCTATAGCTGAATGGGTATCTGTACAGCCAGATAAAACAAGTCCCCTGAGAACTCTGGAGCCAGCCAGTTTTGAACCCAGCATCTGAGGGGCCCTCTGTTCCCTTCAGAAGGGAGTCACCCACTATGACAGCCTTCTTTTCTTTTTACTATTAGAGGTGGTGATCCATCCGACAGATGAAGTGTAATTGAGAGGCTCACTGGGCAGATCATTTTCTTCTGTCATCTGTCTGACCCTCTAGATCCAGGGCCTCATACCTATTCTGAAGTGGCACCTGGGTAGGTGATGGGGATTGGGAGGAATTTTTACCACCTCCCTGAGTAGGGAACCATTTCCACTCCCTTTCATCCACCAGATGTCCTCCTACTGCCTGGCATTGAGTCCTCTGACTCCTGGTGGGCCTCCCTCAAGGATGGAAGGGCAGAACCCCACCAATCTATTTCCCTTTCACTTTCCCTAACACTCCTTGGTCTTTCTACTTCCTCCTTAAGCTTGGCCATCAGTGAAAGATCATTCACCAGCTCACACTGCTGACAGGCTTCTTCTGTAATGCCCCCTTCTTCTGTAATGCCCACTGATAAGCTCAAACACTCCACATTGGAAGGGGTCTGTGTTGGAGTGAAGATTTATCTTCTAAGTCATTTGTTTCTGAACCTATTGTGACTTAGTTTAAGTTTACTGATAAGTGGCTAGGATTTAGAGTGGTTGGGACAGTGACGTAATCAAAGTCACACTTCGGTGCATGGAGGCAAAATAAGCATCAAGGTCAGGAAATTTTGCAAAGTGCCACCAGATGAAATAAATAACTCTGGAATAAAGATGAAGAAAGCACCACATACTGAAAGGAAAGATCTGTTTGAAGTGGAGAGAGCAGGATGACAATTTTCATGTGGCTAATTGATGCAGCAATTCCAGCAGGAAGTCCAGTAACTGATGAGTGTATCCAACATCTCCAAATGCCCACTGGGAAGCAGAGGTGATGAACATCTTTGATAAGCCATTTTCTGCAGGCTTTCATCCTTTGCTAAGGTAAGGGATGAGTTGTCACAGACCTACTAGCCCCTAATGACCTTTTTGTATAATCAGCTGGAGCCTGCCATCATTCCTGGAAACAGGAATAGCTTCCTTTTACAGGAATAGATTTCCTCCCCTATGTCTGGGAGGCAGGTCATGAGATAGGGAAAGATACAGGTACAAGACTTAGTGAAGAAAACTAAATTGAAAGTGCTATATTCTATAACCAGCTTTGGCTCTGGCTTCTCCAAGGAAGAACTGGCTATAAGCTGCATGTAAAAGGCCAGTGATATTAAAGCACTTGGCTCTGAAAGGATCTGGGAATGAGAAATGCCACACAGTAGAAGCTATTATTGTAGTCATTTTACTGTGGACTGTTCACTGTCAGCCTCAAAGAGTGGTGGAGGAGAAGGGTGGAGTGGAGGAGGCTGGAGGAAAAGCCATTGGGATGGGCAGAGAGGGCACTTCCTGGACCACACTTACGATAGAGCTATGGACAAATCTCTCACACCAGAAACCAAGAAAAGTCAGTGAAAAGGCTCTTATTGTTGTCATCAAGGTCAGGATTTCACAGAGGTCTGACCTCAGCTATATGTAGTCCAAAGTATAGGTCACAGCCTCACAAAGGGAGCTCCAACAAAGCATAGCAGTGGAGTGATATTTGCCTTTAAGCTCTACGATATGTCACCATGGCTTTTATGTCTCATTCTTCTCTTCTATGTGTGACCTCTTCCTAAGGCTCTGCATTGAGCTCCCTGCAGAGGTCATTAGTGCCTCTCCTGGGGCAGCAAATTTGGAGACAAGGGCTAAAAAACCACATGGGTTTCACAGGAACTCAGTACTACTACATCCTAGATACACTGTCTCTGTCCTCAGATAGCTTTCCAAGCACGAGGGGAAAACATGAGTGGTGTTTCAATTAGCACTCAGTGTGTGCCAGATGTGCCAGGGTTCTGAGCCCTGAGCTCACTGCTACACTGAGCCTCCCTGTGTTATTGGAATGGCACCTGCTGCTGTGTGCAATGCCTCCACAGAGCACCCCTTCCCTGCCAGCCCAAATGGAAGAGGTGGCAAAATCACTGAAACTCTTTGACTCTAGCACAAGGTGGAGTTTGATGTCCTGTTATAAAATCACATACAGGGAGCATAATCCTTGGCCCTCATTGTCTCCTGAAATTAACTGAATTTCCCACAGAAATGCAAGGAAATTTTATCTTAATAAACCTTCATTATTTACTGGCTTTACTTTGCTTAAGTAACCAGGGGGAATTTAAACTGATCATTTGTTTTCCTGTGGAAAAGTTCCATGCACTGTAATAGAGGAGACCCTGAAAGGCTTTTATCTTAATTACTGCAGAAAATTACAGAGAATTAGATCCTTTGTAATGGTTTTCTGAATCATCCTTTGGGATTTGATAGCAAGAATATAATTCGCTATTGAATTGTATAGACTAGAGGAATAACAATGCCTCTAGAAAAGTGTTCACTATCTATTAATGTCTATAGGGCTTCCCTATAAAAGGTTTCTAAAAGCCTTTTATTTACAAATATTTCCAGGGGGTTCTATTATGCTGTTCACCTTTGTTTATAATGCACATTCATTAGAGTAAGAAGGGCAAAAATGACAGCAGAGATCAGAGATCTGGTTTCTGGGAAAAAGGACTGCATGAAGTTACAGGACACCATCTTTGTAACCCTGTGAAAATGCATCACATAGCCAAGGAAGGCAGAAAAAAGCAAAGGTTTTCATCCTGCATGGAGTTACTGTTGGCAGACCCTTGTTCCCACCTAAACTCTGCTGCTTTAGGGAGATGCAAAGAGCTTTACTTTGGATTACAGGTCCCTAAATTAACACAGTAAGTTCACAGTGGAATTTGATCATAGCCTGGAAGCTTGCATGCAAGGATCCACGTTTTCATGGGTAATATAGCAATAATTGATCAATTCCTTGTTTACTTCCTTCAGCTGAGCAGCAGCCAGGTTTTTCAGCTGCAATCCCTCCTGAGCAGACTGTGCTGTACATGTTTCTTCCTCCCCTAGTACTTGTTGCATTGACAGAAAAGGACTCCCTGAACCCTGCTCTGCACCCTCACTTCCACCTCACAGACATCAAGGGAATTAGGGTGTAGGAGGATAGAATATAAGGAAATAAAGATAGAAAAGTATAAAGTAATCTTACCCCTAAGGAGTTGCAGCTGGGCCAATTATCAAAGATTAGGAGCAGGCCTGACTTTAACAGACCACAGCTGTAACCAATGTGAAGAAGAGTCCTATAAAAGAGTAGGGTGCCTCCTTGTGTAGGGAAACTGGGGTCAGTTGGCTGCTTTGTGAAGAAGAAACAGTGAGTGCTCTGAGCAGCTGCCCATGAGAAACACCAAGGAGGTATGGAACTTTTATAATAAGGAGACAACAGTATGGAACCCCTGCAAGAAGATGACAACATTAGGGAGAACTGTCTTAGTTGTACAGTGATTTGCTACACAGATCTGGTCTCACTGTTAACATGCTTAAGCATCTGAGAAATGCTTGCAGTGGCAGTGTGGTGGGGCACTGTCAGGTGCTTTGTGTGCTTGGGAGTGATACCAAGCTCCTCTTCCATTGCCCTGGTCAGCAGTAAGAGCTACACAGTATCTGCTTTGAGAGTTTTCCATTTCTGATGGGCATTTCTGTTCCTCTTTTGGTTTATGCTAACTGCTTTTTCTCTTTTCTTCTATGACCTTGAAGGAAAAGACCTTGCTGAGTGTAGTTGTGTGCTTTTCAACAGATTTTTTACTTCACCACCTGATGAGGAATATGCTGAACGGTGCCTGACTCCAAAGTGTGCTGCTACAGTTACCCTGGGTTTAAGCTGAAGCTGCCACATGCAAGGGCTTGCAGATCTGGGAACAAGAGAAGTCACAGAAAAAGTCTAGGCATCTATCCTCAATTGCCCCTTAAAAGTGCCCAGCGGAGAAAATGGAAGAAGGATATCAACAGCAACTTCAGAATTTGCTTGTTTCTGCAAAAGAGGTGAGGATAGAAGAGGAAACACAATGACTTTAGGTGACTTTCCAGGTGACAGCATGCCGAGCTTTCACACAGGAGTCACAGAGGGATTCTAGCACTGAATGATACTGAGGGGCTTTTTGAGAGAAATGACATTAGGAAAATGTTACAAAGCTGTCCCAACATTGCATACCTGTGCATTTAAAATCCATGTGACAAAAGGTGTTTGCTAATCTCACACTAAAAGGTGCTTTTCATTTTCCAGGAATCCACTTATATTGCAGATATTCACATTCCAGCTGCTAACACAAAGTACTTAAGAGTAAATACAGACCATCCCAGAAAGCAGAAAACAGCATGCTCAGTACTGGAAGTGGAAGATGGATTATGTTAGTTATTAGATTTATAAGTTGAACTAAAGCTAGAAAAACCATTCATGTGTGTTGCAGTTCTGACCAAGTCCTGGCTCTCTAATACCTTTCATGAAAAGCACAATTACCTTGATTTTCCTTATCTTTCCTTCCTTTCCTCCCCTCCCATTCTTTCGTTATTTTTCATTTGCAATTGTCTGTCTTGGCAGACAGACAAGTCCTGTGTTCAGGACACAAACTCCTACTCATTATTATAGATCTCTAAAATGTTTTATCTAACACATTTTCAGGCTGTCACAAGAATTACAAGAGAATTTTTTTTGTTGTTATTATAGATTGTTCCTGCTTTTTGTTTATCCATCTCAGATTTTCCCTTTCTCAGATATGAACCCATACATCAGCCAAAGCTGTGCTGAAAGCAGCTTCTCAATGGTACAAAAAATGAGCTCTTAAAAATCTGCCAGCAGTGGCCAGATGCAGAGATATTTTTTTAGTGAAACAGGGCAGTTGAATACAGTACAGAGCTCAGGCTTCCTGAATTTCATTTTATGTTAATGTATTTTTATATTAAGAGATGAAGAAAACTAGTAAATCTTCATGCTAATCAAAAGGAAATTGATATGTCAGTGTGGTTTGACAATCATTTACAGATTGGGATATTCTAACAGGAAGCATGATGTTGGGAAAGGCAGAAGAAAGGGACTTTTGGCTTTAAGCATGTGACCAAGGGAGGGTTTCCTCTTTGTGTAGATGCTGCCACAGGGAATTGTAACATTTCCTGCAGACCTCTATTTTCCCAACACCCTTATGATCACTAGTAAGAAGTGTGTTCTTCATAGGAAAGAGTCTGGGTGTTGGAGTGTTTCTTGTTTTCAAACTTGGAGAAATATCCATCTTTTACAGCTACAGCCATTTTACAGCTGTGGTCACTACACAATGGCCTGGAGAGCTAAGCCACCAGTGAACTCAATGTGGGATTTGAAGTAGGAAATGCTGCTGAGACTGGTACATTACAAGGCTCCAAAGAGGTAGCAGGTATGTCTACATCCCAGGTGCTATTTTACTGAATTTACATGTAAAGTACTGTGTTGAAATCTGCTCAAGAGCTGTAGAATACAAAGTGAAACTTAAACTGCTGCTGGTAGTCATCTTGTGAGCAGAGGGGTGGCTCGAGAAATGGTGTGATTGGGTCTGGTGGGTCTGTACATCACTGCAAGCACAGACCCACTGGGAACGTTTCTGAGCTCCTGGATGGGAAGAGTCACTGAGTGAGGTCTCTGAGCACACAAGGAAATGAAACAGAAGTGCTAATGACCACTTCTTCATTGTATTTATATCTGGTTTCCAGTACAATAGGGCCCTGATTGTAATTTGTGGGTTTTGCTATTATTGTAATACAAGCAATTAGCTGCAAATGAACAACAGCAGTGAGTAGACAAGCTATACATAATGCATATAGATGTGTAAGGGAGCATGTCATACTGTTTGTGTTCCCCAAAATGCCCCAACAAAATTTATTTATTACGTATGGAACCAAACCCAAACACCAAATCTGTATCCTCTCCATGTAGGAGAAATTTGCACATGGATGAGGGATTTAATGTTCTGGTAATATCCCTGTACCAAAGCATTAGCTCCACTGCAGCACTGTAATGCAAAGCACTGCTCAGATATGAATACAAATTTTACTGCTTGAGAAAATCCCAATTTCAAAATAAATCTAATGACAGAAATTAACATAAATCCAGGAAATGAGCAGCAGAAATCTATGCAACCATTGCTTACAGAGGTCCTGAGCCAGCCCACTTAGAGACTATGAAGTTCTTCAGATCAACTTCAAAGGTGCCTTGCTACAATCTAATGACACTTTACAATAATGAGATTAACACATCACTAGTATATTTTCACCAAAATAAAAGGGGAAAAAAAAAAGACACTGAGGCAAGAATAGTAAATGATCCACCTGGGGACTTTGAATAGTTGTTGTCTGAAGCTGGTTGAGAATCAGGAGTTTGCTTCTTAGAACCTTACTTAAAAGCATCTTCTCTTCTTTTAGAAGACGTTTCAGGCATCCTGAGTATGTGTACTTTGAGGCTGGCTATGACAGATGCAATGCTATTGTCTCAAAAAATTTTAATGAGCACAGCTCCGCTGCCATGCAGATGGCTCGATGCTGTGTTCTACTGACAGGATGCAGATCACAACTCTTCACAGGGGAAGGCTTTTTTTTTTTTTTTTAATCTGGAGAAGAATTTTAAGTCTGTCAAGGAAGCAACACACCTTTTTAAAACTGTATGAAGATTGTGGTGTGTGCTGGATGCTATTGGCCTGACATAATCCTTGGCATATTGAGATTGTGCCCGTAAATCGTGCAGATTTTTTAGCTCCAGACACAAAATTTGTGGTTCATGGAGGGGGAATAAGGAGGAAGAAGAGCCTGTCATTGTCTCTGGGAGACACCTGGGGCACACTAGGTGTTTGAAGAGGGACACAGCTGAGTATAATCCATACTAGTTTGGCTGGCAAATTTAATAGTTGTGACCCTGTATGTCCCATGTGGAGACAGCTCCAGGTGGTGAAACTAATGGAGTTCATGACATTAGTTATTAGGATGATATAGTTATGAGCTGATTTTACCCTAAAAATGGGGCAAATCAAGAAGGACTGGTGAATACAAAACAGGAGCCCAATTCCTTGCTAGTTCCAGATCTCCAGAGTCTGGAAGTGCTGTGATGGGGCTCTGTGACTGCAGCTCCTCAAACTCTTGCCCCTTTGAAGCATGTAACTTGACAAGCAGAGCCAGGGAAACATCCTTAGTCCAGACTTCATCTGACAGACCCTGCGTGCCCTGAGTCTGCATTAAACCCAGCTTTTGCAGATCCCAGCCTTGTGGAGCCTGAAGACTGCTACCTGTAAGTGCTGTTTTGAAGATGTTTTTGAGGTGTATGAAATACAGGCAAAGTTTCTGGCATCGGAAAGGAGGACCTGGCACAAAGAAGCACAAGGAGTGCTTTGGTTACATCATAGTATTCTGTGACATTCCAGTTTTGTCCAGGAGTCCCAAAAATGCTTTGCTACAGAACCAGACAAGGGACTGCTATGGAGGGAAAGATCTGAAGAGTGGTGAAGCAGCTGCAGTACACTAGGATATCACCAACTCAATGAAAGTGAGGTCTTGAATTATGTGAAACCAGGTTTGGTGCTTCTGTGGGCTCCTTCCTACTGGGACTGGTGCAGACCTGGGAATTGAGGTCCCACAGAGAAAGTGTACAGGCAGAAGAAAAGGGAGAAGTCTTGGCCAGGATCCAGCTATCAATAGGAAGAGCACAGCTGAGTGCAAAGCCAGTGAAGGAGAGGGAGGAAGATGGCACAGCAGGATCCTTGGTCTGCCACTGAGCGACTCTCTCCATGTGAGCAGCTTAATTCCCTGCTCTGTCACTCTTCTTATCTGCACAGACAGCCTGCTCTATAGGCCAGGACCAGGTTTGTGCAGCACAAGGCACAAAGGACTCTTGAACAGCTTAGAAGGCACTGTAATAATACAAAGCAGAAATTGCAGCCACCAGATGGAGGAAATAGAGCACTTCCAGTCAGCAATTTTGTTCCTGGTGAAGTCCCATGCCACATGAAGCTTTGAGCTACAGCTGCTGCAGTGCTAAGTACAGAAAAGGGAGGTCTTTCTGGAGTCTACTTTGAAATTTTAAAAACTGGGTACAATTTCCATGAAATGAGGGATGAATTTAGCTCATTTTTCATCATGCTCTAATTACCAACTGCAGTGAAATATTCTATGATGTATCTCAGGCTCCATCTTATTTCTGGATCTTGTTCCAATTAATTCCCTCTACAGTTTACAGCACCTAAATGAAATGCACTGAGCACCAGGCTGTGAGTTGCCTGGTCTTTCTCCCTTGGTACCCTGGGCCAATTGCTCTTCATAGCTACTGCAATACTGTTTTGTCAGTCTTAGGATGATGGTACTAATACTCACTTGCTATCCAGCAGTTTTTTGAGACAGCCTATTCAAGTGTGAAAAGCTTTTTGAGGTCCTAGGTCATGCTACAGAAGTGAGAATAGTTATTTCTTCTCTTTCACATCATTTCTCTGTGGCATGTTGTATTTCTGAATGCTGGAATTGGCACAGGAAAGAGGGTATCTGTTCTGCCAGAAAAAAGGAAGAGGAAGTCTTTTTTGAAGGAGGAAAAGAGGAAGGCTGTTTGAAGGAAAGAGAGAACACATGGGAGAAAGGAAGGGTGAATGTGAGAGGGAGAGCACAGATCCTAGTGCAGGTGAGAAGCGGTTTAGTAATCCAGGTTGTCAATCCCTACCCTGAATAAGGTGAATGTACTCATTGGCAAGTCTTGGGGCCAGCACAGCAGAGGCTGTAGGTTCCTTCCAGATCCCAGATAATGCTCACAAGAGGAGCTTTGAGGATGCTGCATTTTTTCCACAAAGACTTCAATTTCAGAAAGAAAGAAAAAAGATTTGGTGGAAAACTCTGGGCCAACACTATTTGCAATCTCATTCTCATTTATTTGCTCAAGTAATCCCCAGTGCTTGATTTACGTAAGACTTGAATTAACTGTGTATTTATTCAGAGATCTTAAATTACACTGATGTGATGAGGTAAAATTGCAAGCTGATGCAGTTTCAAGGGTATTAACAAGCACATGATGGTGAGGCAGATCCCACTTGCCACTGAGGAATCCAAGCCCATTCAAAGGTTTCTAGAGAAGGTGGTAAGAAGGATCTTTTACAAGTACAACTGCTTTTCATGAAGCAAAATTTATCTTAGCACTGAGGTGAGGTGCAGTACCTGTCAGAGACTTTTGAACAAAATCAAAGCTGCTTGCTTGAATGCTGCTCTTGGTGAGCAGTCTTGGTTTGAGCTCAGACACTGAATGAAGCAAGTTTTTGGATCTGAGCAATTTCTGAATAATGCATGGTACCAGGAATAAAACAAATTCAGGTGAACAAGAAGCATGGAGCAGCTATGAGCCTGATATAATGGAAATTTTCTCTAAGTATGAAGGTGACTATAACTTCATGCAGAGGTGTCATTAAAAAAGACAAACTGAAATCACCATTGCTTCTGGTGTTAGCTGTTTCTGAAGTACTTCATGTTTTCCACAGGTGCTTAGTGAATTCAGGCAATGAAAGCTAGCTATGAAGTTGTCACTGAATGGGATTTAGACCTGTTAAATGAAGAGGGAGGGAAATGATAATGCAAGTCTATGGTTGATGTGGGTGGAGAGTTGATGGGACATTTTGGAGGCCCACTGAAAGACAGAATCTGAGACAAAATGCTCATAAAGAAATGACTGGAACTTCTAGTATTGAAATATGATGCAGCAAATAGGATATGGTTAGGAAAGAAAGTTATCTGGTCCATGAAGCTTGTGGAGATCATCATCTTGAAAAAGATGAGGCAAGAGGATTGGGGATGAAAACTGGAACTGGTATAGAAAGATCTGTCTGCTTTGCCCAAGTGATGCCCGTGATGCATGTGGCAGAGCTGCTGGAGGTTTGCACCACGTGAAAGGGAAACAAGGAGACCCACACACCTAAAAATGGTTATGACGGGCACACAGGAGACTTAGAGGTATTCAGAGACGGACAGAGCAGGTCTTGCAGTGGCTTGGGGTTCAGGAGCTACTGTGACTTCTGTGGGAGCAGCATTATCACCAGAGGGAGCTGTCCGCCTGTATGAGATTGTCACCCCGGCAAGAAACACTGCGGGGAAACAGCACCAGGGCTCTCAAACCCGGGCAGGAGGCAAGAGAGCTCAGCCAGGCAGTGACCACAGCAGCCCAGAGTGGAGGCCATGGGCTGAGCCGGGCGAGCAGAACTAATCCCTCAGGGCAGGCCACCCACACCGCACACTGCTGATTGCTCTCCTGCAAGTCAGATCCTGCACGGTGCTACTGCCATCAGTTCATTGGTTTTTTGTTTTTCTGTAGGCTTTGCTGGGGAGGGAGAAAAAGGAGAGGTGGTTGGTCAAAGTCAGACAAGGTGCTAGTCAGAGGTTCATGTGACAAGGCAGCTGATCACCGAGGCTCCGATGGTGAACGAAGTCGATGTGTGCCAGTCGGCTGTGAGAGTGTCTGAGCACAACAGGGCCCGCGTACCCAGCAGAGGGCATGTGCACACACACACACACACACTCACTCCTGCCTGTACCTCCGGAACATCATTTCTTAGATAATGAGCATATCAGTGCCCGAAACGGTATCAGTGGCTACAGGACAAAGCCAGAGTACCAGGTGTTCTGCTTGAATGGTCTGTGGTTTCTGTTACAGGGTCCAAACCTACCCTTCTGCTGAACTTCCACTTCAGATCAAGGTAGTGGTTCAGAGGAGCTAGGCAACATCCCTAAGCTCAGGTTTAAAGACTGGCATCTGTATTTACAATGTATCAGGCAAACCTGTAACCTCTTCACATCCGCCCGTGACCTCTTCACGCTGAGCTTTATTTATTTATTATCCAATTATTTATCCAAATGCTCATGTCTGATTTTGGTAGACACATTTTACCATAGTCTGAGACTGAGCTGAAAGCTTTGTTTCCTGCCAAGAATCTTGAGAGGATATTACATATTCAAGCAGTTCTTCTGCCCTACAGAAGACAAAAACAATGTATTTGTACGCTCCCTGGGCAGAAAGACAGACAGTTCTTCCAGTGGATGCACTAATACATGTAATGGATAGTGCTGTATATGTTCAATGATGGGTCAAGGCACAGAAGATCAGGCTAAAGGGAGAAAAACCACTGCAGTTTGAAAAGTTAGAAGGCATTAAAATGACATACAGAAGAAAAGGGTGTAGTCTTGTCGATGGGAGAAATGGATGAAGATGAGAGGTCTGGGCTCCTTGCCCCAGGCTACTTGACCTCAGGCAAGTCTTCCGAGATCCCATTTCCCCTCCTATCCTTTGTCTATGTGGCTCCCGGGAGCTTCGAGGCAGGGTTGGTCTCAAGCGCAGGAGTTACTGTACTTTATCTTGGTCATTTCTCCCAGGACATACCATAACATAATTTCTTATATATATACATATATGTATATCAAAAGCAGCCTTCAAGATAGCATAAGAAGCTAAAAGGAATAAACACAGAACGCTTTGGGAACATGTGGGAAGAGCAGAGTTCAGAGCCAGTTATTAATCCGCTTTCAGGACAAGGGTTTTGCTGAAGTTTAAAATAAATTTAAGTTAAAAAAAAAAAAAAAAAGATAATTTTATCCCGAGCCAGCGGTCTGGCTCCAGCCTCGGCACCCGCCCGCCGTGACGCCGGCAGCGGAGCACCCCCCCGCCCCGCGGCCCGGGCAGCCCCCGCCGTGCCGTGCCGTGCTGTGCCGTGCCGTGCTGCGCTCCCCGCGGCGGGCGGGCGGCTCCGCGGTGCCGCGGGCGGGGGCTGAGCCCGGGCGGGGGCCGAGCCCGCGCGGCCGCTTGTTGATCGCGGCGGCCGGCGCCGCTCCGGGCTCAGCAGCGCCGGCGGCCAGCCCCGCGCCCGCGCTTTGCCGTTGCGCCGCCGCTCGCATTCTTCCATTTCAACAGTGCAAACCCCTCCTTTTTCCTTTTTTTTTTTTTTTCCCTCTCCCTTTCTTTCCTTTTTTTTTTTTTTTTTTTTTTTTTTTTTTTTTTGCATGAAGATGGCGGCGCCTCTCGCCAGCAAGGCAGGGTCCGCCGGCACCACCAGCAAGCCTCCCTTCCCGGAGCTGGATTTCCGATCGGGAGCCAGGGTGGAGGAATTAAATAAACTCATCCAGGAATTCACCAAGCACGATCAGAGGGAGTACGACGACCAGCGAGCCCTGGAGATCCACACGGCCAAGGACTTCATCTTCTCCATGCTGGGTAGGGCAGGGACCGAGCGGGGCGGGGCGGGGGCGATGCCGGCCGGGGACCCCCGGGCAGGGCTCCCGGCCGTGCGGCACCAGCGGACCCTTTCCCCGCGCCGGGCTGGGGGGGGCCCGGTCGCAGGGCGGCTCTCACCCCCAGGAAACTAATTTTTCCTGTCCTATCCGACTAGCCTTTGGCAGCGATGTGTTTATAAGCACAGAGGAAAGGCTGGGTCGCAGAGCTGACCGGTGCCCGAGAAACACGCCGAGCCAGCAGGGCTGCAGGCGAGGCGAGTCCGGCCCTTTATTGTTTTTACCCCCAATTGTCGAGACATAGGAAACACAGATTTTTAATTTTTTTTTTCTGGACCGCTTATTTTGGTTATTAGACCGGCGGATGCTTGTACAGGAGCATCTCCCGAACTGCCTTTCTTGCTTAGGTTGCAAAACTCGCAGCGAGTGGAGCAAGTCAGATTGTGGCGGGGGAGTCTTCATCTGTGTGAAACTTTGAATCGCAGGCAGGGATCCTTAAACCGGGGTGAAGCATGTGTTGGCCTTGCGGAAATCACCTGGGCTCTAGCATGACTAAGGCTTCCTAAGAGTAACAGTAGAATGACTAACAGCTCTGATTCTCCAGGTAGTCAGTTTCTGATAAATATTTACCATGAATTGACGAAGAAATCACTTAGACGAATAAAAGCTTTCAGGATACAAAAGGATGCTCTTTAGCATGCAGATTAGACCTTGAAATCAGTCATCCAAGTTTCAATTATTGTCCTAAACGTTCTCTCAAACATTTTTGTGTAAACAGCTGCTGTGGCGGGTGAATGGTTCTTTGTAGCTCAGAGGTGCACATTCACCCTTAAAGCATACTTGGTACAAACCAAGTGTATGATCTACATGTACACTCTGAATAACCTACATCACTTTTCTCATCCAGAACCACAGAGCTGTCCTATTGCAATGATTATTATTTTCTGTCTCAAAGGATTGTCTCTATGATAGACCAGTTCCTCTATAGATGGCTATGAGAATCTGTCTGTCCCACTGGTTATCTTGTAAGGTACCTGGATCAGTACAATTGCCCACTGTATGGGATTTGCACAATTTTATATGTGTATTGCTTTTTCACCAAGGGCTGGACAGGATATAGCAGACTAAATTTAGACTGAGACCAAGGACAACAAGTTGAAAAGTCAGTAGTGTGTATATTTATAGTCGCAGTTATAAATATTTCCCCCTTCCCAGTTAAACAACAACAAAAAAGATGTGGTGAAGCCAGGGTTGCCTCAAAGCCTGTAGGATTTTTTTTCTTAAAAGCATGATCTGGTGGAAGTCATCCAGTATTATGATCTGATACATTTTTCAATCAGGGCTTTAAATAACTGGCTGAGGAAACATGGCTGGATGGGATGGAGCAAAGAAGAGTGGAGAGAAAAAAGCAATAGCTGCTGTGGCTAGCAAGTAGAGAACGCTTTGTATGATCCTGTTTAAGCATTAATAGTCTTTGCAAGGTACAGGGATCACAGAATTTCTTCCTGCCTCGTGTAGGAGAAAGCAATAGAAGAAAGAAGAATAAACTGGAGCATGCCTTGTATTTCTGCAAATACACCCTAATGCCTTGCTGTTCATGAAACAGGGAGCCTTAGGCTGTTTAGAAGTAATGTAAATTAATGTGGTTGTCTTTGTTAATATAATGACT
This sequence comes from Agelaius phoeniceus, assembly GCF_051311805.1. NCBI lineage: Eukaryota > Metazoa > Chordata > Aves > Passeriformes > Icteridae > Agelaius > Agelaius phoeniceus. The sequence continues at coordinate 15,624,632 of NC_135274.1, forward strand.
GGGAGATGAGCATTCTTCAGTTCTAAATGTATAGCTAAACCATTGGTTTCAACAAAAAACTTATTTCTGTCTAAGTTGTACATGATAATTTTCAGTAAGTCTTGTTTCTGAATAAAAGAAGAGACTTGAGGACTGAGCCCAGGACAGAAATGGAGATGACATGTCTGGTTTGCATGCATTAGACCCTAGAAGTTGTGTTTGTGGATCAGATCCTTCTTAGCAAGAGAGGCTCTTAAATCTAAAAGGATTTAACTTATTAATAAATAGCTCTTTCCCCTGTGCCTGGTCTCTCCCATACGTACTGCTCTTATCTCGTCGGGTGATGATAGGAAAATTAAACATAGCTTTCCTGATTTAATTACACTGGTGTATAATTGGTGGATGAATGATAGGTGAGGAGACCTTGTGAAGATTCTCAGATGTTTGTACTCTGCACGGCTTGCCCTCTAGGTCAGACTTTGCTTTTAATTTGTATTAACTCTTTTTCAGCTGTGTTGTCTTGTCCTGGCTTTAAGTAACTGAACTCTGGGAGATCTAAAGAGTTGGACTGTGAGAAAATTAGGGAGAGGCACTACTTGTCGTGGTTTTGTCCAAAATCTTGTGTCCCAAGTATTAGAAGAGGACTGCAAATGACTTACCTCTCTGGTGGGGGAAGTGAGTGTTTTCTGAATGTGGGTGGTTCCTGGCCATTCACAGTCCCTTTCACAGTCACCAAGACCATATGGTCTTGCCAACACCCTATACCAAAACAACAGGTGTATTTTGGTGCCTTTGTTAGTAAATTCCTGTACTCACACTGAGCTATGCCTGATAAATTCTTGTCTCTTTGATTCAGGTATGGTTGAGCTTCAGAGGAGGGAAAGGCTGTGGGAACCAAGAAAAAGAGTGGAGAAAAGACAGTCTTGTGTGCTGGGCAGAGGGCTGACTAAGAGAGGCTGAGAGACCAAGTCTGTACCTGCTAGTCATGAAAGGAGCTAACTACTTATTCCCCTGATGACTCAGTTTTGGGGGGGTCTTGTGCTTAAAAAGTGATAAAGGAGTATTTTTATCAAATGATGACATTACAGTCAACGATATTTTGATTTTTAAAGTACTTGCTGCCATTGTGATGGGAGGTGCATAGCAGTCATATTAAAAACCATTTAAGGGTATCTGACCTAGAGGATATTATTCTTGCAGTACAAGTACTTTCAGGAAATTCTGTAATAAACACTGCCTGTCTCTTTCTGTTCAACACCTAAGTAAAAAGTGCTTTCATGCACAGATGTTGTAGGCTTAAAAAAAACCATATATTAATGCTCTTGAGAGAACATAATTGAACATTGCATATAAAATAACTCCTTGAAATTTCTAGTGCTATTGCTGCCTCAAACCAGCTCATGTTGTTTGGAATACCGACTCCAGAATTTTATATGGTAACAAGAGAAAGGAACAAAGATATATGAATTAGTACAGACTATATAGCACTCCAGGTACACATCAGGGTTCAGTCGTCTAGAGCAGTTTTCAAGCTCTTTAGGTTGGTGTTTTGTTTCTATTTCCTACTATGAGACTTCTCAGCAGAACCAGAAGACAGATGCTTAGGACATTTCATGCCATTCTCCTTCCTGAGAAATCAAATCAAGGAACAGATGAGTTCAAATTGGTGCTAAAGTGGCCTTTTGGGGTTTTAAGGCCTCTAGTGTGTCTTTTTGTCACTTGAGTGGTTACTTCTGTGGGAAGTGCCCACCAGGGCAGGCCATACTTGGAGCATCTGCAGCCAGCTGCAGCTTGGAGCTGTTGACAAGACCTCTAGAGAGCTTGTCTCAGCACCTGATACAGGAGAGGTGGTGATCCTATTCTGAGATCATTTCCTAATTCTCTGGTGTCTGCCTGCTGCTGTGCTGGGTATGCTAGCAAGTGTTTGTGATAGAGGCAAGTCTCAGAGTGGAAGCAGGGCTGGCATCAGCAAATTATTTCTGCTGCAAATACCAGATTCCCAAATGGAGTGAGCTACCCTGCTGAGCCCCTGCATCTGTAGCAAGGCTTCCAGCTGTTTCCTGGACTCATGGGCCCCTAAAATATGTGCTCTGGAGGTGCAGATTGCTGTGCTGACAACACAGGTGTCCTCACATTAGCTTGCCTTTGTCAGCAGCTTCTACGAGGGAAGAATTTTCCAGTTTCCCCCTGTACCTGAGGTCTGTGTAGCAGAACAGCATTGGCAGTGTGACTCTTGTGTGGGTTTGTGTGGCATTTTTTTCCTCCCCTTCCCTACCTGCCATAACTTGCTGATAAAATCTATTGTAGATTAGATTTCAGACATTGTTTGAAGTGTTACCTGTTTAGGTGTGTGTCTAGGATACATCATGGAAATTCTCTGCTTCCTGTTGTAGCGTCAAGCTGATGAAATAGCAACAGGATTGGAGTGATCTCTCTAGGGTTAAGTCTTTTGTGTGTGTGTGCCTTCTCTCAAGAGAAGCCAATCATGATAGGAGCACACTGTACTCTGAGGCCTATGTTAATAAAGGCTCCCTGCTGGCATTCCCTGTGCTGCTGAATGCATAATGCACAGCTGTTAAAAACAACCTTACTCTATCACAGATTTCATTTCTGGCTTCACTTGTGTCTCCTCTCCCTGCAGACCACATGTTTCTGTATTTGCATTTAAGGCTGGGGGGTTTCTTGGTGGTTTTGCCTTTCTTAATTAGGGGACAGTGTACTGAACTGGTAAGGTAAGGCTACAAAGCATTGGTAGCTTCTATTTGGTTGTACCTTTCATAAATCAACCAATTTCTTCTCACTGGGAATTAGTTAAAAAAGGTTTTGTAGCCTTCTCTGTCCCTTTGTTCAAAGGGATTGTTGGTCCATATATGTATCATCAGGGAAAATAGATTGAAAATATTTGTCTCAATTTGTTTTAAGATGCTGGTATTTTACTTGCTCAACTACTGTTTTGAAACATTAGTCTGTGATGCAAAGTATTTAGTGTAATAGCTAGGAACATGTCCTGAGGGCACAAATTCTCATGGCAGGCTTGTCAGACTGCCCACCTCCTGTTCTTTCAGTCTGTGGAAATATTTGTAAAAGATTTGGGAGAATACTTGCCAAGCCCAATTATGCAATTATGTTTTAAGGGCAATTTTATAATTACAGCGGTAACCAGGATACAGGAGTTGTTGAGGTTTTGACTTTTCCTTTTTTTTTTCCTATGTGGCTTTGTGTGAATGCTAAAATATTTAGGGCAATTCTAGTTAGAAACCAGTTGTTCAACTTTCTTTTAAGCAGCTGGCTACTTTTATAGGTGAAGCTAAATTAAAGATGACTCCGGCATTGCTCAGGAAGGCTGGAGGACATGTTTTATTATAGCTTTGGTAATCTGCAGCTTGGATGTGTACTCAGAGACCCAGAGTAGCCCACCAACAATGTCCAGTCTAGAGGAAACTCAGAGGGTAAAAGTCCTGCCTGGACTTCTCAAAGAGAATCTCCAAGCTGATCAGTTTTTTTACAGTTGGGCTTGTCTGTTGTAATTTTTCTTTCACAAATGCCAGGTTCCTGCTTTGTCTCCTGCACAGCTGAAATTTTTGCACTTTTTCTTGGGCCTTGATATGTGCACTTTTGCATTGAGCTGCACCTTTAGGGGCGTGTCCCAGTCCTTTTGCTGCAAAGGTGGTTTTCCAGGGCACACCTCTGGAATCTTCTCCTGCCCAGGTCAGACCCTGTTTGTACTCTGCAGGGTTGGTTAGGTGAGAGAGTGCCAGGAAGAGATGTGGCTAAGGCCAAGATTGCCTTTCACCTCCAGTCAAGGGGTCTTGAGTTCCAAGGGCTTCTTCAGCATGACACTGTGAACAGTGATTGAGATGGCAAATTGCACTTCCAAGCATATCTGTGTGAAACCCTGTGGTGGCAGCTGCAGGTAGAGGCTCTGGAATAGACCTGTCAAGTTTCTGTGAGTCTAAGAAAAATGACCTGCTGTTGAGTCCATCACCTTTGTCTGGGTGATGCTGATGTATGAAGCTCACTTGAGAAGCAAGAGCTGTGGATCACTTGCTCTGAAAGAAGCTTAAGAGTTGAGTGCATTATATAGGATGACACATCTTCTGGGTTTTCCCATAGCAACAGCTGGGGTGGTAAGTTCCATGTCTTAAAAGAAAACCATTAATTCTGGCCATTGGTACCTTGGCCTGCTATCCTCTGAACAAGGAGAAAATTCTTTGAGAGTGACACTCCCTTAATGTGTACAGCATAATATGTTACATTTAGACTGTCTTTAATTTGCTTGTCTTTGGGGTATGAAACAAGAAGTGGAGTAGGTGGAGTTCTGGGGAAGTCAAGAGGAGTATCTGGAGGTTTTTTTTTTCCCTTGGAAAAGCAGAAGACCTATCATGGGAGCTAAGCAGAAAGCAGCTTTGGAGGCTGAATTGACAGAATGTCCTTTATTGGGAAAAGAGCAGTGAGCCTGCATGGGAACAAGGGTGAGAGAGCTGAAAAATGACCTCTGGCTGCATGGCCCAAGTCATTGGTCTGAGTCTTGTCCTGGTGACTCGTAGCGTGGTGTGAGTTCAGGAGCTGAACTGTAGCTTTATTGGAACTCACAACCATATTTCATAGGTTCCCCATCTTAACCATGGATTTTATATCCAGTGAAGTTTTATGACTTCTGTTAGCACAAACTTCTCTTACTGTCTAAGTAACAAAAAGATGACAGTCAGGTGTTCTTGGTGGTTTATTTTGATTGGTTTTTTGGGGGGGGTTGCTTTTTGTTTGTCATTGATTTCTTTTTGGTTTTTTGGGGTTTTTTTTGTTGTTTTTCTAACAGAACTGGAAGGCAGCTTATGAGACATTCAAAATAAATCTTTCAGCAGCAGCTGATGTTCCAATTGACAGATGCAGCTATGGATTTTGCTATGTTTCATTAAGAGAACTCCACTGTTTGCTTTCATTTCCACCATTCTGTTGTGTTCCCTTTTACTGTAAATAGCAATTGTCCTGGACTGAGTGGATTAATCTGTGCCTTAGTGCTTCAACCAAACTGGCAGGTCTCTGAATCATGTACTTTTACAGTAGATAAACTTTCTGCAGTTCTTTCAAGGCACTATTTCAGTGACTGTGTGGTTGTATAGGAAGCATTCAGTTTGAAGAAGATAGATTCCCTGCTCCCCAACATATTTGACTTCTGAGCTTTTAATAAACACTGGATGCTAAGAAAGTCACAATGATCTTATTAATGCATTGTTTCAACTGTCAGACAATCTGATTTTAACCTAATTGAAAGCATTTAATTAGAAGGTTGTTAACATATTTTGTTATCAGCATGCTGGTGTCAAAAGTACAAATACCATTGAGTGGGGGTGATTGGTTGCTCTAAGGTTCATAATATCCATGTCTTTGACACAGCAGTGGTAGCTACTGCCACCCACTCATGTTTAGGGCTGTGGGCAGACATTTTCACAGCATTGGGTGGCTTCAGCTGGTAGAACAGGAGGTGGGTGGCATCTATTTCAACCTAAGAAAATCATTCTGTGGGTGAAACACTGAGTCAGAGTGAGGACACCCTAGACCTCTGTTCTGAACTGCCCCCAAATTTATACAGATCTATGCAAGTTTCAGTATATAATCATATGTAGTAGGGGCCTGGTACTATGAGAAGCCTTCCTTGTCTCCTGTGCTCCAGCAGTCTGTGAAAGCTGGGGTGGTACTGCAAGAGTGGAACACAGTGGTGCTGCAGTTCTTCATGACAGGATGGTTAAATCATGCAACTCTCCCATGTAAAGACTCTCTGGCTCTGAGAGTCTTGCCATGAAAAGTATTTAAATAATGAAGGCAAATAGTTATCTGTCATTTGTTGTTGATCTAGTGGCTTTGAGATCAAGTGCAATTCAACCTCTATGAGAGAGATTACAACCTAACCCAGTTCTAGCAAGTAATCTTATTTTGTACTGAATGGACCCCAAAGCAAAATTGGGACAAATTAGTTTCAATAATGCATCCTGTCCGTAGTGTGCATAGTGATGCAGTTTAGCAGTGTCAGGCAATGCCACTTAGTAGAAGGCAGCAGTTTGGGACAGAAGGCAAGGGAAAAATACAAGACATGGCCAAAACTAGAAATCCTTCTTGGATACCATTAACAGTGATTTTTTTTTTTTTTTTGCCATGCTATGACACACTTATAAGGCCATAATTTAGGAGAAAAGTAGAGGTTTATGTGTGGCATGCCATTGATCTGCCAAGAGCTTCTTTATGTGGCTTGCAGTCAGACCATACAGAACTTCTACCCACTGATGGAGTGAGAGTTCAGAAATGATTTGGTCCAGAACTACTGAGTAGCTAGCAAACACTTTCAGTTTTCATCTGGAAATAACAAAGTCAGTTCTTGATTTACTGCATAATCTGCTAGGCAGTGTGGGTTTTTTGTTCTAAAATGTCTTGTCTCTCCTGTTCCTGTTTGTGGGGTCTTTTGGCACTGCTCCACAACCCCCTCTCAAGGATGGATGTTTTTATTCAGTGGTGCATATATGACCTGGTTTAGGAAATCAGGTTCTGAGGTTGTGAAGGAGTAGTACTAAACATCTACCAAAAATGCTGAGACAAATGTTGCAATTAGCTTCTGTATGTTTCCCTTCAGCATTTCTGCTCTTTGCATTTTAATAGTCTGAAGAGCTATGTCTTTGTGATGCTTTGGGTGACTCCTTTTGGAAATGAATCCTGTGCTGATAGCTCTGGCTGTGTCCCATCCACAGGCACGTGCTTGGAGATATTTTGTGTTTGTTTTGTACCTCACTAATTAATGTATAAGTTAGTGGTAGAACAGCAGGAAAGCTGCGTTTGCTGACACTTCATGAAATAATGATTTAATCCTTTGTGACACATTCCTGCTGAGTGTCAAAGCTGATAACTCTAATCTCTGTCCCTAGCTCAGTGCAACAGGAACCTGTTCTAGAGGGCATTTTACATGAGCTTGCAAGCTCTTGTAGGTACTTTGTGACCAATTCATGTAAACTTTTTTTGTACATTGCCACTCTTGAGCACAATTGTACAGGATTGTCTGGCACACTGAGGAATCTGGAGTTGAGAGCAAACAAAGGAGCTAACATTTGCCTGCTTCAGATGAAATAAGGGGTGTCCTGTGAGCAGCAGGGAAATGCCCTCATTTCCTTCTCAGTGCACCTCTTCCTTTGCCAGCAATCAGAGCAAGGTGTGATTCTGTTGATCCAGAGGTGGTCCTTGACAGAGCTTTACACTAGTTTGGAATGGGGAATGATGGACCAAGGGGGTCTCAGTGCCCTGAGCTGGAGGACCATGACTGAGACAACTATCACTCCCAGTCAGCCATGAAATTGTGTGGGATCTGCTGCTCCAGTTGGATCCTTACAAATCTGTGTGGCCTGATAGGATTCATCGAAGAATTTTTCAAGACCTGTTGATGTTGTCACAAAACCTCTCTTAATGACTTTCGAGTGGTCTTGGGAATCCAGAGAAGTCCCAGCTGCCTGGAAGCTGGCAAACATTCCTGATTTTCAAGAAGGGCAAGAAAGAGGACCCCAGAAACTACAGGCCTGTCAGTCTCACTTTGGTGCTTTGTTAAGTTATGGAGAAGATTATTCTGGGAGGTATTGAAAAACACTTTGAAGACAACACAGTCATTGATCACAGCCAGCACAGCTTCATGAGATGAAATTCTTGCTTGTTGAATCTGATTTTCTTTTATGACAAGGTAACAACCTAATTACCTTACCATCAGGTACAGCATCACCTGCCTGGCAAGGGAGGGGATTGGATTGTCCTGCTCTGCTCTGGGGCAGCCTCACCTCGAGTGCTGGGGCAGTTTGGGGCACCACAATGCAAGAAAGACACCAAATCATTAGAGAGCATCCAAAGGAGGGCTGTGAATGGTGAAGGAGCTTGAGGGGAAACTGGAGCAGCTGAGGGCACTTGGTCTGTTCAGCCTGGAGGAGGCTGAGGGAGACTCTGCAGTCACAGCTTCCTCCTGAGGGAAGAGGAGGGGCAGGCCCTGATCTCCTCTCTGTGCTGACCGTGACAGGACCTGAGGGAGTGGCCTGAAGCTGTGTCAGGAGAGATTTAGGTTGATATTAGGAAAAGGTTCTGCCCCAGAGGGTGGTTGGGCTGGAACAGGCTCCCCAGGGAAGGGGTCACAGCACCAGCCTGGCAGAGCTCAAGAAGAGTTTGGGCAATGGTCTCAGGCACATGGTGTGACTCTTGGGCATGGTGCTGAGCAGGGACAGGAGTTGGACTTGATGACCCTTGTGGTCCCTTCCAACTCAGCAGATTCTGTGAAACCCACCCCTCTTCATTCTATGTGATTCTGAATCCTGGGTGTGGATGCAAATCTGTATGCAGGGATAGCTGAGAAACTGCTCTGCAGTAATTAGTCCTTGAGATACAACAAGCAAAGCTTACTTCTGTTCTGGCATGAACTGTGAATTGCTGTTTAAAATAAACTTTTGGTTTAATGGTATTAAACAAAAAATGTGCAGCTCTGCAAATCGAGAAGGGAATGTCACTGTAACAACACTTCAGGGCCTCTGAAATTCATCTTTTACACTTGCAATACAGTGTGCTGAATGGCAGATCAGGTATTGATATTGGCCCCTTGATATAAGACCCTTAAAGCTTGAGTTGCTGAAATATCTGTATTTCGTAGAGAGTAGGACAACCATGTGCTAAGCAATCAGTTACTTGAGGAAAATAAGAGGAATGCAGGTCTCTGCCAGCACAGTGTGTCTCTGACAAGCTGAATTAAATGCCCATGTCTTTTTCCAATGAGCAAGCTGTGATGCACATCTAAGTTGCATTATTGAGAAAAAGGAACCATTACAATTTGATTGAGCATCTCTCAGAGGCTTGCATTATGTAATAAGTTGTCTGTAAAAGTTTGAACCCGAACTTGCATTTTTTCTTAATATCCTGTGAATGTCTGTGGATGTGCAAAATTTGCAGTTGAGGCAACAATGTTACAGTGAAAACAACCCATTTGACACAGGCTTGTAACATCAAAGAAAGACTTTCTGTGCAGTATTTTAATTGTCTTGGGGAGAGATTTGTATGTGCTCTATAAGCACTTAACAGAACTATTTTCACACTATCAGAGCTGCAGAGTTAAGTTACAAGTTAACTGGAAAATCAAAGTTTAAAAAATTATTTTGATCCTCTTAAACTTAAATCCTGGCTATGAACTAGGGCACTCATGAGTTAATTTAGAAAGTAGACAAACCCTCTCACTCCTTCATCCTAAAAATCTGGAATCATCTTTTTATCTAAACTACTTCTTAAAAATTCAGGTAAAGAATTCAGTGTTTAAAAATCTGCTCTTATGCTGAGACCAGTCTTGTAAGACGTTGCTTGTATATGTCTGAATCACTCTATTGTTGTGAATGTCACTGAGTTCTCAACTTCTTTTAAGTGACTCTTTCTTTACCTTAAAATGTGTGCATGCCTTTGTTTTATTCTATGTGGAGGTCTCACCCTCTCCCAACAGGGCTGTTCCAGTGTGGCAGGCTTCACTGGGCCAAGGCCAGCACTGCTTGGCGAGGGCTGTTGGAGTCCTATGGAAAAGATTTCTGTCTGAAGGATACAGGAGTGAGGGAGACAAATGAAGAAAATCCCCAGACCCACAGCATGTTGATAGACCTCCTGTTGTTCTTAATTCGTGTCTGTAAATGGCACTGGTTTCCGCTGTTGTGCACTGAGACAATAATAAATAACCATCCTTAGCATTTATATACCACTTCACAATTTTCTGTGTGTTCAACACACATTAACTAATTCAGCTGAGATGCACATATTCTGTGAGCAAAAGTACTCTTCTTGCTGCCCAGGGGAACCTTTTATTACAGCTGGGACAAAGCTTTTCTTTTTACCCTTAACTGGAGCTGTTGGCAGGATTGTTCTGTACAGAGCCTGTGTCTTTCTTCCTGAAGGTTTTAAGCATTTGCATGTACCTCTGTTTGAACAGGAATTGGAGCACTCCCAAGTCATATGTGATACTATGAAAAAGAGATGCAGGAGACTTTTCTTTGTGTTTTGTGCTGCAAATATGCAGACCCAGGGTTAATAGATCTGTGGTTTCAGAAGTCATTGAGTTAGCAAAGATGTGGCTACATTAAGAGCATCTTTCTGTGCTTCCATAAGGTCTTAAGGGCACACCATATCCAGTGGCCCTCAAGGCTTAGGAGGGGAATAAGTCTCTTGTCAGTTTTGGCTGTGTTGGATCATTGCACCATGTGCTGAAGAAAATTGAGGATGCTTGGTGGTTTTGGTGCACAAGATCCAGCACCTGCTAGGCCACCAGCTTGTCTTTTGGGGCAGGAGAAAGCTCAACAGAAGCCTATTGCCATGTGAGAGGTGTTTTGAAGGCAATTAAAGACATTATGCTGTATTATTTGTAATCCTGAATCCCAAACATGTTGTTTGGGGTCCCAGATATGCACTGGCATGAATCTAATCTGTCAGGCATTTGTCTTGTTTTGTGCCTTGGTGTTTTGCATATGTGTATAGAGCTGGTGGGAGGAGTTTGATGCATCCCTGTCTGCATCTTGAAGCTGGGCAGGATTGGTTCCACATTTTCTTTCCAAGAATAGCACCATTTTAGCATTCCATTCAGGTGGCTAGAAGATAAGCATCTTATTTAATCAGGTCATATAACGTGGGATTAGTGGTTTACCTTGGTAATAACTGTTTTGTAGTCTTTGTAAATTGGTGCCTGGTACTTCAGAATGGCTTTACAGTTGTAACTCTTTTTCTGATCTGAGAGATTTAGTTATAGCTAGTGGTCACACTTCTGGATTTCCTCTTTGTCTAATCTTATAGTAACCTTCTGGTTTAGAAGTGATGCCTGCAGGTTTGACCTGAAACTGATTCTGCTAGACCAGCACAGAGTATAATTTTCCTATAAATGGTTGTGTGAACCAGGAGCAAGCACCATTAGCCTTTTAGTGGCCTAATTACGCAGGCAGGCAGCATTTTGAGGTGAGAACTCTCATCTTGCTACAGCTCTTCCTTCAGCTAACAGTGCATGAGAGAAGAACAGCAAGTTTCTTGCAGGTGATGATTTCTCTTTCAGTGGCTTTGATATCCTCATTTTGTGTTTGAAGGTAATGTGCAGATTGCTGGGTGGTGTCACTCAAAGTGACTGACTGAGCTGCTGTAGCATGTGAAGATGTCTCCAAGACAACTGATTTCCTGGTCAAACAGCACATTGGCTTCTGCCACAAGACATTTTAAGGGAGCTGGTGAGCTGAAGGAGCAAGATATTTTAGCAGTTAATTATTAGCACTGTAGCTGCCAAATGCAGCTCAGAATCTTAGGCTGAAAATGTACCTATTACACACTGTAAATGAATAACTTTAAATAAAAAGGATTGTGTTATTTGATTAGCAAGCTGATTTATCAGAAAACTTCTACCAAATAATAGGAATTAATTCTCCCCCTTTACAGTTCTTTTCCTCCAATTGTTATATGTGGAATTTAGGGACCTTCTTTTACTCTCAAATTTTGTTGTCTATGTCCCTGCTACCTTTCAGCTTTGCTTTTAAGTGGTAGTGTGCCATATATTTTTCTAAAATATACCCAAAAAATCAAATGTTTGTTTCTGTTTTCCTCATGCTCTAAAACTCAGAAAGGTTTAGTGACTCCATTCTATTCTAAAGTTAGGATAATAAAAGCTGGAAGCACTGGATTTTTTCCTCTGTGTTATCCCCTCCTCCCAGTCCCCTTTGTCTCCAGAGGAGCAGTGTTACTGAACAGGTGTAGAGCATTTTGAATTTTTTCTTCTGCATTTCAAATTTTAAACTTTTCTTCAGAAAATATTCCTTTGTCCATCCTGTTTTAAGGTACTTGGTCCAAACTAAAATCAAAATTATCCACTTGTTCTTTTGCCCTCCCTGCAAGGCTTGGCTGTTCTGCTTAGCTGAACAAACCCCACCTTTGTCTTTGCTTTGGAATAAGAAACAAGCAGGCTTGTTGATTTCTGCAGCATTAATACTCTCCTTCGTCACAGGGATGTAGTGGTTGTCAGGGGTAGAGTGGGAGCTGCTGGCTGCTGTTTCTGTGAGATCTCCAGGAGCTGCTGCAGTGTGGATCTCCAGCCCCAGGGACAGCACAAACTGAAGGAACACGAGCAAAAAGCGCTCTGTGTAATGGTGGGTAGTGAGAGGACAGAGAGTGCTGAGAACACTTGAAGATTTTCAAATAATGTGCAGGAGAGCCAGGGGGTTGTATCCCTGCCCTGACCTCTGTCCCATGGAACATCTGAACCTGAATTCTCAGCTAATAACCCCTAAGCTGCCTTCTCTGAGCGTGCCTGCATTTGCTGGGGAATTTTAGGAATGCGCATTTCAGCACAGTGTTGCTGCTGCTCACCCTCTGTTCAACTAAGATTTAGAAGCTGGTGTGGGGTTGGTATTGCCAGCATAAAACCCCATTGTGGTTTGCAGTATTCTTTAACTAAAGATTTATTTTCCTGGGTAAGGTTCCATTTAGAACAGCAGGAGTCAACATCAAAGAGCTGGAGAAAGGCCTCTTCCCTTTCCCTGACACAGCACAGCTTCAACCCTCTCCCTTCACCATCCCCTCTCCCAGTTCCTTTGTTTTTAAGGCATTACAACTTCAGTGACTGGAATATTGAAAAGACTGTAGTCAGTGTTGTATTGCTCACAATTACAGGGGCAATTGATCTAAGGAGGGAAGAGGAGAAGTGGGAGGGTGGAGCCAGTATCACTGATGCAAACCTCTCTCTTTTGATGTACCCTCCATGCTGATGCAACTCCATCTTTAGCCTCCAGCCTCTTAAGTAGTTCCTGTTGGAGGATGTGGGAGGTCTGCTCTTGACCCATATGGGAGGAAGTTGGGAAACTGGGCACAGAGGCCCCACCACCTGCTTGGCCTTGTGCACAGCTCTGTGGACTGTGTGCCTTTTGCTGCATGTGTGTCTCACTCAGCAAGGCAGCAGGAGTCTGTGGGTTTGTTTTGTAGCAGATGTGGTAACAAGGACACTCCTTAGTCCATCCCTGTTTCTGGTGACAAGGTCTGACTGTTGAAGGTCCTTCTATTTGCTTTGAAAAGCAGCTGACAAAGGAAGGCAAAGCAATTTGTGTCCTCAGCAGGGCAGAAAAATCATGTGACCAGCATCTCTGAAAGATCTCAACAGTGCATCTTGGAGTCTCATCCAAACTGTGTTAATGCAGAATTCCTACACACGCAGGCATTCAGTGCCACACTTGATAACGAGGCAGTGATTCAAGCTGTTTGAGATCCTGCATGCAGTATGAGAAGCAGCCTGGACCAAAATGAAAACACAGGGTGATTCTGGAGGAAAATGTAAGGTTATTTTTAGGATTGCTGCTATTCTGTTGTGCACCAAGGAAGATAATGCTCCAGCTTTGCACTACAGGTCAGCATTGTTTGGCCTTATTCCTTGTTTCTTGGCCCCATCTATTTTAACTGGCAAATAATGTTTGCTTTAGCACCTTCTTTTGTGACCCTGCATCTGCTCATCTAGGTGCTGGACAAAGCAAGGGTTTGAAGCAATCGCAAGCAGGGCTTGTGTTCTGTATATAAAATGCAGTTAAATTTGTTCCTGGTCATCTTGCAGCAAAGCTATTTTTGCCCTGCCTATGGCCTGGCTTGCAAGCTGCAAATGTCTGGATAGGATTTATTATCTCTGACCATAAAATTTTAAACTGCTTTTAATGGTAGATATTAAATCACTGCTGCCCCAATTCCAATCTCTGCAGAATTTCTGAGTTCCTAGGATGGCATTTTCTCTGCCAGTAACCTTTGGTTTCTGAGAGCAGAGGGTTACAGGGCTGTTCACAGGATGATGATGGTGAGGGACCTGTGTGCTGGCCAGTGTCCAGGCATCTGTCTGGCTCCAGAGAGCAGAGCCAGGCAGACCTGGTACGGCTGTGATGTGACTGAGGGATGTTTGTATTGGTGTCTGGGTGCAGACACTCTGCTGGGACACAGGGACTGAGTGTCTCTGCTCTTGGCTTTGTTCCTTCCTGATTGAAGTATCTTTGACACAGCAAGAAAACTGGAATTCAGTGCTTCAGCACTGAGCTGCTTACAACAATCTATTTTATTTTTTGTGCATGTCTAATAAATACTGAACAGTTCAGTGTTGTCACTCAATGTGGCTTTGTCCCTTGCTGCTGGGAGTCTCTGCATAGATTTCTCTTGAGACTGGCAAAATGCTTCCTCCAGGATGTGCACGAGAGGCACAGTGTTCTAGCTGAGGCTGTTGTTTGTCACCTTTGCCTAGAGAGCAGTGGCAGCACTAAAATAGAATCTAATGTTTCTTAAATCAATTAATAGCCTTAAAGCCCTTTTCAGGAACATGCAAAGGCAGCTGTGGGAGGTGGGCAGGAGATGTCTTCCTTGCCAGGGAGGAGGAGATGCCACCTTCTGTGCAGCATTTGCAGGGGAGGCAGAGAGTCACCCAGGCCTTCCCACTCTCAGGCCTATGCACTTTACACTGCTCCATCTTCCTCATGGCAGCCTAGCTTTCCATTTCATCAGCAGGAGTGCCATTTAGTGTGTTTTGCTTTAACCCAAAGCTGGACATCATAGAAAATAGTCATCCAAGACTAGGCTGGTAAGAATTGTTTGACATCAGCATATCAGAAAAGGTTGCAAAAATTTACAGTATGCTGTGGTAGAGTTTTCCAGAGCTTGTGCTTGACTGAAGCAGGATAACTCCTGTCCCTAATGTGGTATTTAAAACCACTCTTCATAGCAGTGCCTGCAGCGATGGCAGTTGGAAGCAATCTTCTGGACCAGAGTAGCCAAAAGCTTAAAAACATCTAATATTTGATAATTTTCATCTTCTGGAAGATCTGTGCTGTCTAACTCAGGGGTTATTTACCTTCCCTTATGGTGGGAAAGGCAGGCTATCATCAGTAGACACTGGTAATCCTGGACCAGGGTGTAAGCAAAACCACTTTCAGCAAGAATGCTTTCCACAAGTGGTTCTGCCTGTCTGAAGTTAAAAGGGGACTCTGACTTTTCCTCTGCTCATTCTCACACCTCTAAAGGTTGAACAGTCCATTTTCTCAGTGCTCTGTATGGCTCCTTCCCATATTAGAAAGGGAGTTGCTGAATATGGGCATCCCAGGGTGCATGCGTCTGTCAGTCTGGACCCGTCCCATCAATTAAACAGCAGCTGACGTCATATTTGAAGGTCAGCTGTTTTATAACCTAATATTATCTTTTTTTTTTCCCCTCTGGGTTTATTATCTCTCTCCAACCTGCAGCTCAGCACCATCTGGTGCAGGCACACAAGGGAGAAAGATTAGAGAAAGTAAAGCAGCTTTGTTCGCTTCCCCCATTGCTTCCGATGTACAGAGGAGTTGCAGTCTCTTGCAATATTGAATTTTAAGTGGTGGGGAGGGCTGGATCCTGTTTGCTATCTGAGAGAGGGAAAAACAGTCTGTGCTTACCAGCAACCTGTCAGGAAGTGTCTCAGCATTCCTAAGGGTCTTACTGTGGCCACAAAGTGTACTTTGCTAGCATTTTATTTTATATTTAAATACTGTTGGGATTTTTTATGACCTGTTTTTCTCAGCACACATATTTTCCTTACCTGTAAATTGCCAGAAGCACTTCTAAATGAGGTATATGTGCAGTGCTGACCCCAACTAGAGTCTGCTTTGGAGGTGAAGATCTCTGAACAGCTGAAGTGCATTTACACCTGACAGAGCCGAGCTGTCACACCCCAAGCATGTTCTGCCACACAGAGGTAGCTCCATCTTCCCTGGTGGCATCTGTGTGCACATGCCAGGGAAGTGAATATTTACTTACCCAGCCTCAGCCTACAGGGAAGACACATGAGTTGTTTCCATTTCATAGGCAGGGTTGGGTTGCACAAAAGCTTCACCCTCTCTCCCATCCTCCCTCCTTCTTTTCCTCTGTGCATCTAGAGGTGTGATTGCTTTCTGTCCAAACTGCATGGTGCTGATTTTCTGTAAAGGCAAAGCTCTTTTCTTTCCAGTAATAAAATGATAATAATTCTAGAATGCTGATCTCCTCATTCAGCTGGCGAACTTGCAAACTATTATATTGTTGCTTTTCTTCAATGTTTCAAATTTTGCATTTGGCTATTTTGAAACAAAATTTCTTTAGGCATAAATAACTGGTTTTGGCTATTGGGAAAGATAATTGTTGGACACAAATAAAAAAGTTTAATTATGAAAACAGTTGGCTGACTGGTGGTGCATGGATGTACATGCACTGTATCATAAGACATAGAGACTCTTTTTTTGTCCAACTTTCCTTTGGTGCTGTGTAGCCTTCTCCTAAACTGTGATTTTGTCAGGTCAAGGACATTTCATACAGATTCCTAATTTCTGGGGAATAGATCAGCTTGTGGAGGTTTAGTTTCAGTTTTATTCTTCTAAGGAAAAATGGCATTTGTTTCTAGCTTCTCCCATTTTATAAAGAATCTTGAACAAATGAAAGTAGAATTTCAAAAGAGGAAAATGTATTTGGAAACAAAGAGGAAGTTCTGTTTTTTCCAGTGCTTTAGGTTTAGCTCCAATTTGTAACAGAGAGGGGTTTGTCTCCTTTCCCACGTTCTGATGCAATTCTTTCCACTGTGATGTATTTAAGGTTGGGACTGAATTTTTTCCTCTTCTAAATCAGTATAATATATGGTGTTTTTTCAGTATTTGATTCAGCTTTTCATGTCCCCAGCATCTTGATTTATACAGGGTTTTTATGGAAGCACAGCAAATGGAGCAATTGTTCCTACATTTCTTGACAGGTTTTTAGGTTTGTGAAGTGTACTTTTCCAAGCAGTGAGACAAACTGAAGTCTCCACTCATGACAGTAAAGGGTTGAGAAGGCAGATGCACACAATGGAGGACCTGACCATGTCACAGTCTTCCTAGTGTGAATCCTCAGCACCTTGAAGTGAGCTTCAAAATGCTGCTATGGATTCTCATTTGCAGCTTACCTTTGAAACCAGTTGTTGTATATCCTGTTTATATTTTTTAAGACCATTCTCGGAGTAATTTTAATCACTCACAGCAGTTTACAACACATTTTGTTTCCAGTCTAGACTGACTCAGTTTTCTCTACACTTAAGCACTATATAAGTAAAGAACCCAAACACTTCTTTGTGCTGTCTTGCCATGAGGGAAGGCTAGATCTAGGAGATACTGAAATGGGGTTTGAGGAGAGAGAAGGAAACTGCATGAAAGGTTTGAGTCTTTTTTACAAGTTTGCTTAGTTGTTTTTAGTGCCCAAGAGAAAAAGAGAGATGATTTTTTTTTATATTATTCAGGTCATAATGTGGCCTTTGCAACCTAAAATGCTCCTAGACATATTGATTTTGTACTTCTGGTGCTCTCTACAAAAAGATCTCTCACTTCTTTTCAAGGACAGTACAAGACAGCAGTGCTTGGCTTGGATCACCGTGAAATCCCCTTATCTGCCCGTTCTCACTTTATTTTTCTTCCAACTCTTACAGTGTCTTCATTTGCACTGAAAACACACAGCCAAGGTTGATGAGGGCAAAACTTAAGCTTTACCTTAACTTCTACTTAACTCTTTGCAGTGTTTTTTCAAGGACTGTGAGTGAGCAGAGCCATTAAATCCTTCCTATTTTTTTAATTTTTTTTTCTGTCCCAATGCAGCAAGTATTTTTAATCTGCCTTTTAAAGAGCTGGAGCTCAGTCACTGATCTAGAATGGTGTACTGTGCCTGGTGGTGATGTGTAATCTGCAAGGAGCTTGGGTTCCTCCATCTCTTTACTTTTTTTCTTCTGGACACCAGAGGATGCATACACATTATTTTTACTGCAGACAAGGTTGTACTTGCCAGATTGGCAAATGGCAGGCTTCAGAAAAGAGGCAGCATAATAGCTGGCTTTGCTACTACAATGAAGATTTCTGTCCTGGAAGAGGAACCTGCTGACAGACATCTTCATGTGGCTCCTGGTGCTGTGGCCAGTGAAGCACCCACAGTATCTGATGATGTCTTGGCAGGGAATGAACCCAGCAGTACTATTTCACCTGATACATCCAGCAGAGCCATCCCACAATGGTCAGGTTAATGGTAGGCAGTAATACTAAAATGTTGCACTAAAACCAGCTTTTCATGCTGAAATAGAGAGTTTTGGTTTATATTGCCAGTACCTCTAGGGCTTCTTGGTTGGGGACAGAGCCCCTTTGTACTCCAGTCTGTGTAAAGACCAATTGAAAACTGCAACCTTTGCTTTGACATGTTTTCAGGATATAAGTAGCAGAAGCATTTTAAGTAGTCTTGTGCCTTCTGCTGCTTTGTTAACTTTCACTTGCATTGGGCTGTATTAACCATTGACTGGACTGTTTGCAGTTGCTTGGTGTTTTGTTCTTTTCTCTTTGCATCTCAGCAAAAATCCCTGCTAACAGTCTCTCAATGTTTGTCTTGTTTTTGGAGGTTCCTCTTTTGAGGGGTTTGGCAGGGGTTTGCTCACTGTCTCTAGTAATAATTGAGGTGGTTGAGTGAGTTATGAAGAATCAGCTGGATTGATTTCCCTTTTGCAATTGGGACTAGAAAAGCTGATTGCCTTGGTGTGCAGCATGCTCAAGGCCATACGCCAAGCTGCTATCAATTTTGCCTTCTCCTCCTGTGAAATTACTAAAGAAAAGATGTTTTCCAGATCATGCATGTGGAACAGATGTAGCTTATATTGCTAGATGATTCAGCTAAGACTGGTGCCAAAACATTTTCCAGAACTCTCAGCTGGTAGTTGGGTTGAGAGAAGGAATAACTTGATTGAAGGTGCTGGGCTAGCTCTGCCCTCCTTGTCTGTAACTGCAGCTGTGTCAGGTACAGTTCCCTTTGATGTACAAAGGTCTAACAGAGTGATGGGATGAGGGGTGCACACAGGAATCTTGGGCCATGAGGCCAGGGAGGCATGGGCAATGTGTGTCCAGACTGGGTGCTGCCAGCCTGGGAGCCTGAAAGGAGTACAGAAATGCATTTGTGGTAGGCTTAGTTAATGTGTGCAGGTGCTTACACACAGCCCATGTGTGCTTCTCCCACTGCAAGTGTTCCTTTTTAGTCAAATGCCATCAGCACAGAGATCACTGGGGTACTTTGGCCAAATGTATTTCCTTCCACCTTCTGCTGAGATGGAGAAAATTCTGTTTTCATGAATAGGAATGTGATTAGCTCACCTATTTTTCCCTTTGCAGTCACACTTGGCAGTCTCCCAGAAAGTCACTGGAATGAGCTTTTCTAAGGCTGTATGTATACATAGAAACATGCCAGAGATGGGACTGGGCAGTTGCCTGAAAGTCTGGCACAGTAAAGCACATTTGTTTGTTTAAAACTTGCTTATATGTAGACTGAGGAGTGCAGAGAATGAGCAGAAGTGCTTAATCAAATTCAGTCCACATGCCTTACCAGCATGGCTCCTTGGACCTTCCTGCTACCGTTGTAAATTGGAGCACTTTAACCCTAAAGCTGGGTAAATGTTTGTACATGGATGAAGTCCAGGGGAGGTGTTCTGATGGTGGTGCCTGCGGAGTTTAGCCCAAGGAGGAGAAACTGGTTATTTTGTAACCCATAATAGGGAAGTGTTAATCACAGCTGCTGAACAAGACGTGGTTTTATTGCACACAGGGCATTTATGGGGAATACAGTGTAGCAAGTCCTGGCATGGGGAATGTGGAGTCTATAGTCTTGTGTCTAGGACTGTCAGAGAAGACATTTGTGCAAAATGTTTGCAGGGTACCAGCAGCCTCCAAGCCTCCACCAGCCAGAACATGGGATTACTAGTGGCCTCACTCATGGATGGATCAAAGGAGGGAAATGTCTACAGGAGATGGTGGCCATTGTCTTCTCTTCATGTTCCCTGGAAAAACTTTAGCTGTCAGTCTTCTACTGAAATATATACTACATTCTGCCTTAATAAAGAGAACTATAGGAAGAACTGTGTTTTTTTTCCTGCAATTGCTGAGTCAGGAGGGGGTGGAGATGAGAAACTCAGAGTTGTCATTCTGGTCCCATGGGAGAGCAGTTCACAGCTTGGCACAATAGTTTCTCTCAGTATCTGTCCCCTGGGAGCTCACTCTAAGGTTTAGCAACCCTATCTACCTTCCATGAGAAATTAGGATACCTCCTTATTGCTGTTTGGTTCTTGACTGTGGTCTATAAACCAGATCTCTTGTGGCAGTGAGCAGAGCAGCCAAAAAAGCAGTCTCTACCCAATGCCACTGCTACAGCTCCTGGTAATTTGGAAGAGGTCAAGTGTGGCAGGCTTGGGCTAGTGCACACTATTGTAGGTGACCCTGGTGTTCCGTGGGACATGGTGGTCCTTGCAACAGTGGGTGCTGCTCCCCATGCTCTGGAGCTGCCTGGGGAGGGGACAGTGTTTGCACACTCTGCCATGCCTCTTTCTATGTAATTATTAAATAAAGCAGTTGGGGTCCCAGCTGTGCTGTGGCTTCTTTTGTGTTTAAAGTGTCTGTTCTCTGTCCAGCCACCGGAGATTTTCATGCAGCTCAAAGTGCAGGGCTGGTGCTTTCGAAGCAGGAGGCTTGATGTCCTTTCAGGTTAGTAAGGGCAGGCTCTGTCAGCAAAATCTTGCCAAGGTTCTCTCTCTTTTTTTCCAGGAAGGCTCTTTCCTACCTTTGCCTGTGTCTGGGGGAAAGGCGGCACCAAGTGGCAAAGAGACCGGGCTCATGCTGCAGGGCTTTAATGGCGATTCAGTTGCATCTCTTGCATTTTTTGGTGATGCTGATGGAAGAGCTTGCAGTAGGGGATGGGTTAGTAGTGCTTTTGTGTTGTTGCCAAGTTCTATTTAATCACAGAGTACTTTGCAGCCCCTGGAATTTCACTCAGAGTGCATGCATGCTTTGGTCCTAAGAAGTAAAATGCTGCATATTGCAAACTGAGGTGTGCCTTGACAGGTGAAAAACCACAAACCCAATTCCAGCTGGATACAAAATGAAACAAAATGTATTTACCAAGTTTTTATTACATTTACGACAAAGATTTGGAATTAAAGCATGGGTGCTATTTGGATAAAGAGGCTATTTCATGTATTCCAAGTGTGAAAGTTTTTAGTCACACTCTGAATAAGTTGCTTAAATATCAGAAGTTTGCAGTTTCCTCCCTAGCTCTGTAACTACTGAATAGTAGAGAGGATAGAGTAAGCAAAAAATATTATTTGGAGGAAACTAATTTCTCTCTGCTCCACCTCTTCCTGTGAGCAAAAGGAGAGGGAAGGCACAATGAAGACATCTGTTCCTTTGAACCCACTCACAGACTTGCTTAGTAATAAAACTAGGGGAGAGGAGGAGAAGATATTGGTGCTGTTCAAGTGGTTGTTAATCGTTTTGAGTACTGAGGGGGCACGTTGACCTTCTTAGGAGATATTGAAAAGAAGCTGGCACTGACCTCTGCCAGGGTTTAAATCCAGGAGACTCAGAATCCCTTTGTGCCCCTTTCAAAGAGGAGACAAATCTGTGTGGTAGCCACGCTGTCCCCTTGCCTCAGGGTAGGCACCTCAGCTGGACTGACCCAGATACTGTGCTCTGGTCTCCTGGATGGGCCCTTCACTGCTTGTGTATCACCGTGATCAGGGCTGCAGCAAACTAAACAAGAGTCCTGCAGATAAAAAAAATTATCCTGTGCCCTGCCTCCCATCCACGCTTTGCTCTTGTTATGTGTAATGCTTAAAATCTTGTGTGTCTGTAACACAGAGCTGCAGGGTCCTCCCCATCCCCCAGTCCTCCTGCCTAATCTCATTGTGCTGCTTAGTCACAGCAAAGACCCCTCTAATGGGTTTAAGTGGCCGTGCTCCTGGCTGGCTGAGCTGCTTTCTGTCCAGCCTGGGACACTGTGTGTAAGTAAAAGATGAGACTGCACACATCTACTGCCTCTGAGTCCTCCTGAGTGTCAGCAGGTGCCTGCATGAAGATTAGGTTTCCCTCTAAGTGTCATATCTGGAAACAAAAGCCTGTTAAAAATGCCAAGGGGGTGATACATTTTTCTCAAACTAATAAAATGTGGCCAAAAATGCTTCTATGAACTCAGCCACAAAAGGCAGGGGTAGATGGTTCCTTATGAGCCTTTCCAGGTCCTTAGAAGTGTCTTAAGGCATAAACCAGTGGTTGTGGCATACACTGGCACTGGTAAGGTTGATGAGGGACATTCTTCAGCTGTGGATATCGAGTCTTCTCTGAATTCTTACGTGGCATTCTCCCATAGCTAGTAAGGAGCTCTCAGAGAAGGGCTCTCTGAGAGCTGGTATAAGGTCTTTAAGCCTGGAATGTTTGTTCAGAGTGGGAATGGTTCTGCCTTAACCAAAGGTAACAAGCAGGCAGCTGCTAAAGAAAAGAAAGATGGCTTTGTGTGGTGATGCAAGGAGCAAGTTTGCCAAGCCAACACAGTGGAGGAGAAATAGGGACTTTGTTACTGTAGGCAGCACTGGAGCATGATGATATGATTTAAAGTCATGGGGTTCTCTAATTTGTGGCTATAAACCATAGAACATATGTAATATAGGTGAGAAAGGGCTCCAGGAGGCCCCCAAATACCTCCCTAAACTGTAACTGATGACATAACATTAAGGCAAGAGAGAGCACCACATCACAACAGTGCATAGAGTGTGAAGTTGAGCAAGGTAGCAGGGCTAGACTTATTCCTTCTTTCCTCTATCAATCTCTGGACAGTACCGAGTTAATAGTTAATATTTGTATGCAACACTGGTAAGGCTGGACTCTACTGTGTGCTGGGACTTAGAGAACTCTTGAAAGAAAAGGCTGGAGAACAGAACCTGTGAAGTATTGTTCTCCTTTGTCCTTTTGTGAATGCTAGCCTTGGGCCTGAAATGTCCTGGATGGAAAAGTTGCTTTGAATAACTCATGATGCTGCTGACTTCATGGAAGTGAAATCTCTATGCAACACTGCTCTCCTTTCTCATTGCCTTTCAAGACAGAGCTTGGTGCAGATCCATGTGGTGCTCCTAGGGAGAGCAAGCAAAGGGTATCAGTAGTGTCCTGGAAGCTGCTGTCTGGCCCAGAGCTCTCTAGTTAGGAGTGGAGTCTAGCTTGGGAGCTTGGCCCCAGATTCCCTGTGAGACCCCTGGCAGATGTTTCCTCAGGAGTGTGAGTAGCCGCTCTCCTCAACAAAGCATAAGGTTCAGCCACTGTGTAGGGAACCACAGAGCTGTGGGCACTGCTTTGGAGGATGCTGGTGCTCAGTGCTGCTGTCAGGCTGCCTGGGATCCAGGATGGAAGCAGCTTCTGGGGAGTGCCACCCCACAGGCTCTGAAAAATAATCCTCTTCTTGTGGTAGCACAGTTAGGAGGAAGCTCAGAGTCTTTAATCCTCTCCTGAAGCAACCAGACAGCTGGCTTTACAGGCAGAAGGGTGGGCTCAGTAGGCAGGTGCTTCTTCTCTGAGGGGATTGTAGCTCTAGTCTGACAGATACATAGCAGGGTGGGATGGACAGGGAAAGTGGGTTTTGCTATCAAATTTCCATATCTTCCCTTTAGTCTCAACAACATTCTTCTATTACAGCTCTTACAAATCTCCCATACATCAACTTTAATTTAGCAATGCACAAGCCAGACATAGTTTGTCAGTTCTCTCCCCTGGAGCAGGGTTTGTTAGCCAGTAGTGCCAGAAGGGACGTGTGTGCCCTGGTGCCTTCCTCCCTTTGCCCCAGTCTCTGTTCTGCAGTAGGACTTGTCTGGACTGATAATACTCATACCATTTACAGAAACATTCTGCCCAGACTTGTCATTGCCTGGTAGTGAAGAATTTTTTTCTGATCATCAGGCCTGGATCAGAATATGATCTTTCTCTTCCTTATAAAGCAGCCATAGAGCAGCCCAAACTGTTAAGATACTCCTTTAGGAAAGAAACTGCTTAGAATAATGAACTGACTCATGGCATTTGTGACTGCAATCCAGAAAGACTCTCCCCTATGTGCTTAACTCCTTCTTCCCCTGAAAGGAATGACAGTGAATGGGGTGGAAAGGGTGATATGATATGAATTTTGATTGTGTTCCACTCTGCAGAAGAATTACAGGCACCAATAAACGTAGCAGGTGGCCACTGGAATGCAAGCATTTCTCATGACCCAGAGTTGCAGCATGGAGCTTGTTGCCCCATGACACACGAAGTTTAAAATACAAACGGGTATAAACGGAGTTGTGCAAATTCATAGACAATTTGTCTGTAAAAGTGACTATTTAGCATTTACAAGGCTGCATGCAGGAACCTCTGAGCCACGCACTGCTGAAAGCCAGGGAAGGTGTGTCAGAGGAGGTATTGCTGGAGGCTACTCTGCCCTCTCACACTTGCCCCTGAAGTTTCTCCTCCTTGTCACTGTCAGACAGTCCATGGTGGATGAAATGACCCAGGATTGTTATTCCAGTGTTGTTGAACACTTACTCTTTCTTTGCCATGAGGTCTCTCCCACCCTGTCATTTCTGCCTTTCACACAGACTTGTCGCACTGGCATCCCAGCCAGAGCCTGCTTGTGTGAGGCATCACCCTAATGAGTGCTGGAGCTCACGAGTTCCTTTTTCACACAAGCAGGGCAGCTGCCCCAGTGTGGGCAGGAAAAGTGTGAGAGAGGAAAAGTAGATGCAAGTATCATGAGCAATAACATGTTTAAAAATAAAAGGCACAACTGTTCAGTTGTGCAGATAGATCAGCTGCTTGGCTTTTTCACATGTGTGAGCTTCTTTGGTGTGGCTGCCATTGTGTTTTGCAGCTAGATACCTTCTCATTCCTTCTTAATTTGCTGAGCCCTTGTCTCCAGCATTTTGACTAAAAGAGTCTCCAAGTATGTTAAAGAGATAAATGCATGTTTTCTGGCTTCTTAAACAACCCTTACTCATAGCAGTGGAATTTAAAGTATATTATCCACCCCCTTTTCAGACGCTCTTTTTAAGGGGTTTGGATAAGGAACTCAAGAGTTCTGCTAACAGAGAGGTAATACTGCTATTTGACCAGTGTCTGAATGGGTGGTTTGTACCCACAGATCCCTCTCTCTGAGACCAGACAGGGATGTGCTCTGTAACAGACACAGTCTTCCTTAAGGATTTGGATCCAAAACATGTAATTGACAAAGCTTGTTTTGCTGGAATGAACATTATGTCCAAACATGAACAGCTCTTAGTTTGTGGGCCTGATTGCTTGTATGTTTCTCTACCTTCCCCCTCCTTCACCCACTATCCTCTCTGCTAATTGCTTTTCATCAGTTTTATCCAATACTTATTAGTAGACAGGAATATCATCAGCCATTCATTAGATTTCTGTTGAAATGGCTCTTTCCATGGCAGGAGGTCCAGGCTCTGGTGCCCATTCTGTAAAACCTCAGGATGGAAATAGACTTCCCACATGGAAATCTGCTGCAGTTGGATATCTTTTGGCCAGGATTGTAAGGGAAAAGCCTCCTAACAATATTCAGTGATGGCTTTTTTCCTCCCACCCAACTCTTCACACACACACACAAAATGTTGCTGGGCTCCTATTCCAGTTCTATTTCTGATGCCCCAGCCTCACTCTGCCCCTGTCGCCTTAGCACAGGGCTTTGAGTGAGACTTTCAAACACATACTGGGTCAGCTTCTTCACCTCCAGCAGCAGGTGACACAGATGGCTGGGCTGATTTTTAAGGCCATACATATGCGTTAGGCTGCCTTCGTGTGTTTCTGTGACTTCAGAAGCCTGTGTGCTCACAGGTCATAAAATACTACTCTATGCACCACAAAAACGTGCCACTTAAAGCTCTTTAAGAACTGTTGAATTCTGCTAGGGCTGCTTATATATATCATCTAAACTCTCTTCTCAAAGCATCACATTAGCATGTGGCTGTCCTCAAAAGCTGCATGCATGACCTTTCTGGCATATGCAAAAGTGGTGCTATTGATTTTACCTTAGCTTTATTCCTTAGAAAGTCATGAGTTCATGTATTTATTCCTGTTTATTATTTGCAGTACCCAGCTATGTTACCTCGTTACCTACCCCATTCTGTGATCAGCTCTTCCCTTCTAGCAGGAAAGAAAATAAGCACATGCAGTGTGCATTACAAATCACTGTATGCTGGTGTATCTTGGTATTGACAGTGGAGCTGTTCTGCACTTCTGTGTCTTGTGAAAGCTCACTGAATAAATGTTTTATAGGATCCAGCCCAGTTCCCACTTAATGGGAAAAAATCTTATTGGTTTCAGTGGTATATGGATCAGTCTTCTAATCCTGTGAAGGAATGTAGTTATATTCTTCTGTGGATTTTAGCATGACTGTATGCTGAATGCCATAATGACTGCTGCAATATTAGCCTGCATATTTTCCATTGAGGTGTGAAATCATCTTGATGTTTGGAACTGCTCAGATATTTTTCTAACTCACTGCTTATCTCTGCATGGGAGCAGCATGCTGTAATAGCCTTAGGACTGACTGAATATTGCATGCTACTGGACTGTGAGTTTTCCCTTAATCCAGGGGATTCCTGCAGTCTTTTTGAAAACAAGAATAGGGAAAGGGGAGAAGGATGTGAGCAAGATTTTAAAAGGAATTTGTAATGAACCTTTGCAGACTAGCAGTTAGGTATTACAGGTCTGATTCTGTGGTTTTCTGTATAAACTGACTGATATCTTACTTTGAAGTCATGCTGTAGATTTCCATCATGTTTCTAATCTTTGAAGCATTATTGAAGCAGAGCTAAATGCTACCAAGAAATTTTCACTAACATATAATATGTGCCATCTCTGGCAATATTTCGATATAATAGTTAAACATTTTTGGCAGGGGTGCTTCATTGACACAACAATTTAGAAAAGCATTTAAAAATACTTTCTGTGTGCTATTAACACCTCCTGTATCAAGACTCAAAGTAAAATTCTGTGTGGTGGGCTTCCTTTCTTCATGCTGCACTGGATTCACCCTGAAGAGTACATCAGAAACTGGCTGCTTTCTCTGCTTCTGGGCCTGTAGCTTTCATGCAATGCCAAAATAGTGACTCCATACTAACGTCATGTTTTCTATAAAGAACAATCTTAATAAAACCAAGACGATGCAACTTTCCCTTCCCTTTCCTCTGGATATAGCTTTTCTTTTTCTGTCTGGATAATTTTTGACCTTGTTGAGTTTTCCTTGGAACTGACAGCTCCCTCTACCAATATGCCATTTCACTCAAACCACTTTGGAAATCATTTCCTTTCCATGGCAGAGTGGTTGCATGTCTCTGCAGGGTGGTGGAGGGCACAAGCTGCAGTATGCTGGCTGCCTTGTTTCAGTTCCTGTTTCAGAGGGACTTTTTTGCTGTAATGTTGCATTTTTGCAGACCACTTGTCAGTCTTCTGGTATCCTTTTGCATGGCAGTGGGAGAGCTAAATGCCACTGAGTCAGAGGGTTAAACAGATTGTGAGGATCAGCTGCAACGGCTGCATGGGGCAGCTGAAGATCATGGCTGAAAATTTGGTACTCTGAAGTTTTAGTGACCAAACAATTGCTTTTCAGATCAGAACATACCTTTGACTTTTTCCTATGGTGACACAGAGCTCCTTTCATGGGCTCATCCCAGAACACTGATGGCATCAGGACAAGAAGATGTATCAACAGTGTCTTCCCATGGCTGGCTGGTAGATGAGAGCTGCCCTTCTCTAAGCAGCTTCTGCTTTTCCTGGGTTTTCTTGCTCTGTGACCCATCTCCCATCTATTGCAATGAGCTGTAGAGCCCTGCCATCCATCCCCTGTGTGCATGTGGAAATAGCAGCTTCCAGGCCACCGATGGTGACAGCCTGGGGAGAATTGTCTTGGCACAAGGAGTGCAGAAGTGCTTCACTCGCATTTGGTGCCAGATGTCTACTTATTTCTGACTGCTGGAGTGCTGCCAGCTCTGGGGTGGGTGTGGAAAAAGGGATTTGGGCAGTTAAATGCGGGAAGGGGAAGAGAGGTCAGGGCTGGCAGCTCCTCTGTGCCTCAGAGGATCTTCTTACAGCAGAAGCTTTAAGGGACTGTCTTGCTGCAAGACCCATGGGCAGCCCTATGATCTGTCCCCAGACTCCTTACTGACTACTCTTCTTTTTAAATAGCTGTGTAAAATATATGGGAGTCTGGCCTCACACGCGCTTGGCATGAACAGAGCCCAAAACATGCCATGGGAATCACGCTGCTCCTGGGAAGTCTGGCCAGCAGCACAATTGAAGCAAGGCAGATATGGATCACAGGGTCAGGATAACGATTAGTCCTACCCTTCCCCCTAGTTGTAATTAGCTGTGGTGATGTCACCCTCTGTTCTGACTTCTCACTGGCATTAATTACAGATCTGCAAATTTCCTGCCTTTCTCTTCTAATTGCTGTCTGGGAAACTCAGAGTTTACACCCTCTGTTCAATGTCTGCCAGCAGCCTTGTACATGACATGCTCCAGGGACTAACCTCTGGAAATGGGCTTGTTTGGGATACTTGCTCAGATGCATTTCTGAATGTGAACATTTCTGGTTAGGAATAATCCCTCTGCTTCTCTTGAGCTTGGGTCCTTTCATCCCATTTCATTTTGGATTCAGTCCTGAGGAGCAAAAGGTGTTCAAACCCTGCAATGAAGTTCACCCTCCCTTTAAGAGAATTCTGTCCCTCATTAGATGACCCTGTTTCTATTGGAGATAAATTCTCTGCTGGTGAGACAGGGTTTGGGAAATCTGAACTGGTGTGGTCTACGTGCCTTGAGTGGCCTGGAATGTGTTCTGGTCCTGCAAGGACCCTACAGCCCTTGGGTTGGACTCCACCTGCTTGAGGGGCTGTGGCTTGACCCCAGCCAGTAGTGGCTTGTGTTCTGTCACCCATGGACTCTCACAAGCTCTTAGCAGCCTCTAATCATTAGGGTCAAATGGAAAGAGTGAGTACTGGTAGAGGGATGAGGGAAGGAGATGACAGTGATTGCACTAAGAGTTATCAGGGGAGAGAAGGACGAGCTGTTGAGAGCAAGTGAGATCCTGGGGGACAGCAATGTGTCAGCATGAACTGGTTGGATCCCCACCAGTTTGGAGTGGGCAGTCCTGGTTAAGTGCTGATGCTCCAGGTCAAGCCCTGAGCCAGGCTGGTGCTGAGAAGGAGAGCAGCCTGTCTCCCATGGCAGGGTGCTCCTCTGAGTGTGTGGGTGAGCAGGGCTGCCTGCACCCCCAGGCAGGTTCCCCAGGCAGCCTCTGTGCTCTGTGTAGAAGTTTATGTGCTGTAGAACCAAGGTTCTACACTAATACTTACCTATTTAGAGAAGATCATAAAAATTCAGTCCAGATTTCCGTTCTGAGGAAGCTAAATCCTGAGCATCCATGCCCCTGGTCTTCATACTTGTTTTGGTCATTTATTTTCCTGGATGACTTTTCAGCCTTGTGCATTTTGCTCTGCACAGACCTCAGCAAGGTGGCCTCGTGGCTTCTTCAGTCAAGCATCTCCCAGTCAATCCTCCTTTTATTTTGGGTGCCAGTCCCCTTTCAAGTGGGGTGCATTTATGACAATAAACATCATCATTAACATGAGGGGGAACATATCCCATAATCAGGAACCTTCTGTTTAGAGAGAAGTGTTTATTATACACAACTTGTTAGGGAGTGTCAATCAGCCAGGCTCCCTTTGTTACTCCATAATGCATCATTAATGATGGCTGCTGCTGTGCATTTAATTTCATTGCACACAAGGGCCTTGTCTCTGTCTCCTCACCCCCTTCCCCCTCTTTATAATCACCAGCACAGAAGAAATTAATAAATCAATCCAGGATAGGAGAGCTACAGACTTGCTATAGGCTATCTTTGGTGTCCTTGCTCTCACTGGGTTGTGCCTTACTCGTGGAGAGATCTTTAGGATGTCAGTGGAGCTATTTTGGGATTACTACTTGCTCTGCATCTTGAGAAAGGGGACTGGTGTCTGCCCACACAAATACATGAGCATGGATAACTGGCCATGGAAGTATCTAATGAAAGTGATCTGTTGAGTCCTGGGGATGGATATATCACATCCTTTTCAACTCTTCATTTCTGCCCCACCCCTCTGGATCTTTGAGCCCTGAGAACATGCTGATGCTTTGCTGACTGACGTCTTGCTCATTCAGTCCAACTCAATTAACTTTAAAAAAGAATATTCAGCTGCTCCAGGGCTTGTGAAAGGTGAATGGGAGAAACAAGCTTACTGGAGGCTATATATTCACTAAGAAATTCAGTGTCTACCCTGGAATTTTTTGGGAAACTACAAAGAGTTAAAAAAAAAACAAACTGGAAAATCCCCAAATCCCCACTTAACAGTGATAAGAGAAAATGCTAGTTTGTAGTGTATTTTGTTTGTTAAATAAATCTAACTATGTGGTTTGGGACCCGCCTGTTGGAAGCCCTGAAGCTGATTTTCTCCTACTGTCAAAGTTTCCAGCCTTCATCTGCAGCTGAAATTCAGCATGCCAGTAATGGCAGGGATAATTCTGCCTTCTGGCTGGAGTCTGCTAATTGGTTTTGGTTGATCTCCCTGTCTCATTTTTTTCTGTTTGAGTATCTCTAGGGCTTTTTTTGAGCAAAGGGGGCCAAGTCCTGGTGTGAACTGTGGATACCAAACTCTCTGGTTTTTGTACTTTCCCAGATTAGAAATTACTTATATTGTCTGGGCACTTTCCCACTCTGTGGAAAATCCAGTCCTGTTTTATGGTCCCAAACTAGCTGCTTGGCGTCCATCTTGGCACCAAATCTTTCCTAAGTCCTTATGTGGTGCTCCTGCTCATATATGTCACTTAGCTGCACTGGCATTTTTTTGTGTGGAAACAGTGGTTTGTGTGGTCATTTTTCATTAAAGCAAGGAGTGGCTTGTGTTGAGGACAAGAAACCCCCACAAATACTTCTTTCCATTCTCCTGGGTTTTTCCAAAGGAGCTCCACTCCTTATCCTGACATCTGTTACACAGAAAGACCCCATCAGTCCTGAGGACGCTGCGCAGCAATTAGAGGAGAAGGAAATTCAGTCAACTTTAGATGGACTTCTTTAATTCCCTGTCCTGACATCCTTGGCTCCAGGCCACAGTCTTTTGGGATTTCCCTCTGGCAAGCAGCGCTGGCAGAGCGCTCCCGGCCGGGCTCCAGCTTGTTCTGCTTTGTCCCGCGCGCGCCCAGGCCTGGCCAGGGGCTTCAGCTGCTCTTGGGGGGAATCTCTCGGGGTCTCTCACTGCTCAGAGTGACCCCAAGAAAAGTTACAAAGTCTCTTTTCCCAGCCCAGTGCTCAAAGAAGGAGTCAGAGCTCTTCATTTCTCGGTCTCAAGGTTGTTTATTGTATCTTATCTATAAAATTTTTTCTCCTGTCCTGCAATCTGCCTGGCCCCGTGGTGGTGTTATCTTTTTATACTGAAAACTACGTGTGCAATGTTTACAATTACTTTCCAATATCTATCATCTATGTTAGACAGTGAGCTTCTACTCTAAACCCATGTAAAAGTGCCAACATCACAGCAGAAGATGGAGGCCAAGAAGAAGAAGGAGAAAGGCTGGACACGCCCAGATTCCTCCATGAACCCCCATTCTAAAAACCCCAAAATCTACTTTTTCACCCCATGATAAATTCACTATCATTCTGCTTAAACTGTCGTGGCTTGCATATCTTCATCTAAGGTTGGTAACTTGCTCCACGGGTCATAATCAAACCCACAGGGGCATCTTGGGCTCTGTGCCAGGGTCTCTGAGCCCCCTGGTAGGGGTCTTGGCCGTTCAGGACAGCCAGAGGGATGTCCTGGGTTCCAACAGGAATCCACCTCTCCTGTCTGCAGGGCACCAACTCTCCCTGGGCACACACCTTGGTGTCCTCTGGCTCACCAAAAGGAAAAGTTCACCTTGCTGCTTTGGCCTCTCAGTCCAGAGCATCCTGCTCAGAAAGGGAAAGGGCATCAGTGAGGCTGCTTTAAACACCTGATAAGCAGAGCTGTAGCAAAAACCTTTGATCATTTTCCATCTGAGTGGAGTAACTCACAAGACTGCATTGCCCTGATTTTCCATGATAAAGGAAAAATAATGAGATTTGATGTTTCTTTTCTGGAACAGAGCACTTGAAGTTTTTGAAATGTTTTGTTTATTTTCTATTTGCTGTTCCTGTACCTAAATACCTGAAATATTTTTAGATTTTTCCTCTTGTGGATCATTTCAGAGGATTTTTGTCCTTTGTTTCAACTCCAAAGGAAGTCAAATTTTAGAATATTTCAATCTTGGCCATAGTGGATTTCTGTCTTCTGTACTGTTTTGTGGATTTATTTGATATTTAAAAAACCACAGACTTCAGCACAGAAGAGGACAAATTTTACCTTGCTTTTTTTTCCCCATTTTTTTTTTCTAAGACCCATGGTTTCACTGGAAACCTATTTCTGGACTTGCTGCTTCCTCTTTAAGGTTACTTTCTCCCTCCACTCAGCATTAATTCTAGGGCCCTCCAGTGGCCCAATAAGGGAGCAAATGATCTTTTGGTGCTGGGCTATGAACCTGTTTTCCCATGATAAAAACAAACTACTTAGGTTAAGGGAGTCACCATGCATTCATCATGGTGCTGAGGGCATAGAAAGCCTCTCAGTGTGATAATTTTTAGAGTTTATACAAATTGAGAGAGATGCTAAATGCACATTACTGAGAAGGAAGTGTGAAAATCTAGTGACCGGTCTCCTGGGAGAAAAAAAAAAAAAAGGAGAAAATAAATTTGGGGCTTAAAATTTTATTGTATTCTTTAGTTTGACCCTGTAGGCTGAATTCAGATTTCAATAAATCTATATAGTAAAAAGAATTTACCTGCTAATAGTTTCTGCTCTTTTAGTGAAAGGTTCTTCAGAGAAGACTTTGCCGCATGATAAATTGGTGCTGAATTTAATCTCTAGACAAACTGCATAAGAAGCTGAACTGTCTAGGTCTTTGTTATGGTAGCAGACTGAGCAAAAACTTGGTATGGAATGAAACTCTCAACTTCATATTCTCAGTTCTTTGCTAAATTTTGTTCCTTTACATCCAGTGCATTTTCAGGCTTGCTTTATCTTGAAGATAGAACTATAACCCTTGATACCTCCCCCCTCTTTCGTGTCCGGTGTAGAGCAAAGAATTAATTATGGAGACTTAAATCACTGCTTGAAGCCATAACAGCAGATCATCATTGTCCTTAAATGTCTCTGGCACAAGCTCACTATCTCTGATTTTCATGTCTCACCAGTTGCTATTTTTACATGTTTTGTACGGAAGAGGCTGCACCAAATAAAGCTCTGTGTTGTAATAAGTGATTGAAGACCTTAAAATGGCTCCCACTCTGTTATGTGCCTTATAACCTGAATTCCCAGCTCAGCTTTTTCCCTGTGCCAGGAAATATCTCCTACCTTTGAAACTCCTCTCCAGAGATGTAAGATTAGCTTCATGCTGTCAGGAGCTGTCATTTCAGGCAATTAGAAATAGATCAGCTGACACCTGGTAGTTTTGCAAATGCCTTTCTTTCCTTCAACTGCTTCATCTCTGGCTGGTTTTGAAGATTACAGGGTGCAGGGCAACTCTTCCCTATTGCCCACATGCACTCTTTGTTCCTGGCTGCTGTTCTCTGGCTGCCTTTTCAGTGTTGGTGAAGTTATTGGTAGCTCGTAATGCTGCTGTGAGGGAGCTTTATTTGTAGTGTAAGAGGGGTGGAAGTGGCAGATTTCTCGTTCTTAGCTAACCCAGTGTGTGAAGAAGGAAATGGAGAAAATAGGAATTGTTATTGCTGAAGGCAGAGGCAAATGAAAAAGGAGATTTTATTGCTGTAGAGCTCTGTCCTCTGCCAGGACTGGGAGGAAACATGCAGTGGGAGCCAGAAAACTGCATCCACAGAGTGAAACTCTTGGCATGCCCTTGGGCTGCATCTTTCATTAGGCGCCTGCCAGCCCTCTGCTCACACCATCCCAACCCACCTGTCTGCTCTTGTGCTCTCCCTGTACAGCTGCTTCTGCTTTCATTTGTTTCTAGGTTAAATATTGCCACCTGAAATATGCAGTTCCCAGAGGAGACACAGTCAATGTTAGTGGAAGGCTAGGATCTGTTTCTTTGCATTTTGGCTTGAATTTGGAATATAAAATCAGTGTGAGAGAGTGAGGGGGAGGCTGAGCCATGACACTAGGAGCAGCACAGCTCTCTTTCGTGACCTTGCAGTGCCTCCAGAGAATCCTGTATGTATGTGAAATTATGAACTCTGGGACTTGGTTATGCTGCCAACTTCATTTTGATCTTCTCTCTCTCTCTGAGGCTGTGTTTTAACTGAGGCAGAGCTAGCAGGCAGTTAACCCCAGTGCTCCCCGGTGGAGATGTGCTACCCTGGATAATAACATCGTTTCTAGCAAACTCTTGTTTGAAAGTGGTCTCCTAGACAACTAAGTTTCTTGGCAGGGATCTGTTATCTCTGGGTGGAAGCTGAAAGAGAGCCTGCAAGGTAACCAAATGCCAGGCCCTGGCCTGTCTGCTATGTCAGACATCTTCAATAGCAGAGGCAGAGGAGGGTCTGCCCACATCCAGAAATAGCGAGGGAGTGAGGCTCTTGGCTCCCTGTGTGCACACAGATGGGGAGAAGATAAAATGAGTGGTCTCAAGGAGCATGGTGTTCAAACCTTTGTTTTGTCACTGTCTGTGAGTCCCTGAGGAGCCCTTTGGGGCTGTCTGGTGGGTGGAGGGCTCTGGGGCTGAGTGGCTGTCCCCCTGGAGCATCAGAAGGGTGCTGGAAAAGGCCAGGGCTTGGACAGATGGAGTAACAGAGATTGGAGGCAGAGGAGCTTGGCCTTGTGCCAGGCTGTGGAGTGGGGTGGGCAGATCACAGAGAGGAGCTGGAGGGGGTCAGAGGAGGATAATCCTCAGGCAGCAAGGAAGGCTGCAGCTGTCAGTGTTAGAGCATGGCACTGCAGAGGTTTGCTGCTGCTGGGCTCTGGGCATCAGCAGAGCTCTGGCACTCCTGAGAGCTGGCTGAAGTGGGGTGCTGACAGGCTTGTCCCTGTCCTTTGGTCAGTGTCCCAGGGGATGTTCTGGGACATCAGCTGAAGGTGGAGGAGCCTGGAGATGTGCAGAGCCCTGGACAGAGCCTCTCCTGGCCTGGTGTGGGGTTGTGAGAGCTGTGGCAGTGGCTGGAAGGGAAGGCAGGAGCTTGGACATGCTGCTGTGTGTTGCCTTAGAAGAACTGCTGAACTCAACTTGCTTTTCTGTCCCCCTTTGCACCAAGTCACAGCAATGCCCTCTGTGAATGCTTCTTCCAGATGCCCCAGTGGGGCAAGCACTATGCTCTGGTGGGAATAATTAATTCATGCTGAGCAGAGAAGCAAGCAAGGAGCCCAGCAGTTTCCAGCTCCAGCTCCTGGAAACTCTTTCTCTGGCAGAGGTGCCCAAACTGTGCTGCACTGCAGGACCTGGCAGGAAGTGGTGCCTGGAATAGAGCCTTTTTTCCCTGCTCACTGTGGTGTTTCTAACACCTCCAGTACAAGTGCACGGTGCTGCTGTTTTGCTTTGAGACTGGAGGGAGTTTGCCTGCATGGAAGATCTCTGAAGGGATGTTAGAGATCCAGCAGAGTTTGTGATGTGAAAGTGGGCACTTAGAGGACTACAGCAAGACAGGGACCAGTGCTGGGAAAAGATGCACTGCACTCCTGCACTCCAGAGGAGGAAGCTCTCTGTCCAGGGAAGAGTATAGCCTGCCCCTGCCATCCCTAGGGCTGCAGGCAGATTCCTTCTTGGAGTGTTTTTCCCAGAACATCACTGTTTGTCCCAGGGAACAATACATGGGATCCCTCTGTCCTTTTCCTCAGTGCCATCTTTCCATCTCCCTCCCTATATGAGACCCAGTGGGTTTTACTTTGCTGGTTTTTTACTCAATAAATTTGTAGAGAGAGCTGATGCCAGCCATCTAAAGGAAAGCTTAGGGGGAATAGCAGTGAGCTGGTTTGCAAAACTTGAGGCATTCAGAAGCTGAGTTGGACTCTAAAATTAAAAGCTCTTGGTGTATTTTTATTTCTGTTCTGTTTTCTTCTACTTTTAAGTGAGACTCATCTCCTTCAGGGTATTTTTGGTTATTTGCAGCTGTGATGGATAGGAGTTGCTAATTTCTTTTCATAAATTTAAGCCGAGACTTTTGCCCTGCCTTAGGACTCCAGAAACTTGGATTTTCAGAAAAAAACAGAAGACAAGAATTGGCAATATGGCCCAATAACAAATATTGAACATTTCTCAAGCACCTCCAGCACATCTTTGCCAAGTGCCTGAACTTGAATCCAATACAAATACTTATCTATGGCTTATGCTTTGGAGACTTAGGGAGGAACAGCTCTGCAGGTGTTTGTTAGGTTGGTAGATGGAGGTGATGGATGAGAATGGATCTTCTTGTGTGTCCTAGCCAAAAATGGTTTGTAACAAAACATAGCAGTTATTCTGTCCAGCTGGCAGGGGCTGTTGAGAGCTACTGTCTCAAAAGTGCAGACAGATCTCAGTTTTCCTCTCTCTGTTCAGTGGGAAGTTTGAGATGGGGCTCTGGCAGCAATTCTGTGCCAAAGCTGTCGAAGCCCAGCCCCAGCCCCGCTTGTTCTCATGCTGCAACTTCGGATGTGCTGGAGCAGGCACATCAAATAGTTACAAAGGGTGTGATTAAGCCCTGGGAAAGAGCAAGCCGGCAGCTTGTTTTATGTTTCCTCCCCTGTGTTTGTATGAGTCACGGAGCTGGCGGCAGTCCTGCTTTCACCTCACAGAGAGCAGAAATAAGTGTGTAAGAGCCCCACACTAATTTGCTGAAAATAGCCAAAAGCCAGGCTCTTAAGATACCCAAAAGAGATTGCAGCTCCTCCATTTATTGATTCCTTTTCTCTCTGCTTCAAGTTAACAGCTTTTAAGAGACATAAAATGGGAAGAGCATCCATTCTGCCAGTGGTGTGGTTGTCTGTCCCAGCCCTTGCCTCAATGGTGTGTGTGTGTGTGTGACCTTGAAGGGCAGACAGTGGGATGGTGTGTGGAGACACACATTTGAAGCAGTAGAGAAGAGGTAAAAAATATCTTCCCCTGTTACCCTGGAGGCTGCTGGCATGTCATACCACTGCCAGGGCAGCAGAGAGGCTGGCTCTCACCATCACACACCAACTCTGCCCCGAGCAGGCCGGGGCCAAGGGGGTTTACACCCGAGCTGTGTTTGTGCAAGTCTCTCGTGGCTGGACTTGCCCCTGCATTCTCCCAGTGCAGGGGACAAAATACTACCTGGGTGCCTTGCAATGGTGCCAACTCATATTTTTTGTTTCTCTTTTTAATCAACTGTGATGTTAAATTTTAGGCTGTCATTAAAGCTCCAACTTCTGGAGCCAGTAGATGATGCTGTGAGAATTCCAGCTTTGTTTCTGAGCAGGGGAAGGAAGTCAGGAAGGCAGTCTGGGAGCTTGTAGCTTGGGGACAAGCAATGGACCTCGTGTTCCTTCCATGTTTCCATGGGCTAAGTCCACGTTCCAAGTTTTGAACACAAGGGTTGGCAGAGCAGCCTCTGAGCCTAGCTGATGTGTTGGGAAAAGCAGGAAAAGTGCTTCAGCTTGCAAGGGATACATGGCTTGTGTGATGATCACAAATTCAGCTCAGCTCACTTGAGCAGGAGGAGAAATAGATGAGAGAGGCTGCCCTCACTTCATCCACTGGTGTGGGGAATGCAGCTGTGGTTTGGGGCTCACTGAGCCAGGGCTGTTTGTGTGCTGAGCATCTCAAGCAGGCAGGAGACTCAGACATCTCCCAGCATTCGTCCTTGGTGCAATCAAGCAATTGCTCTTTAGCAGTGCAGGCTCCCCCAAAGCCCAATTCCTGCATTTCCTCCCTGCTGTAAGCTCTCTTTGCTTCACTTGTTTCCACATTTGTTTCTTCTGTTACACAAGCTTTGGTCTCAGGCCTGTGAGATGAAATACTCGGGGCTTTCAAAAGCATGACTCTGAATTAGTCTCTGGCCCTCTCTGCTCCATGCCCAGCTCATCTGCCTTGGCAGAGTGAGCACCAAAGTTAAGGAGCTCTAGTGAGTGTTGCTGTTCAATACTTGAAACCTGTACATGTCTTCTGAACTGCCACAATTTTGCTTTAATCCCAGACCACATCCCATTGGATTCAACTAATATTCCTCATGGAATCTGCAACTTTAATGGCCCTCAGAGGGCTCTGTTTGCCACTTCATTCACTTTTTCTGCTTCCTCTGCTGTTTTCTACTGACTTCCCCACAGTGGAGAATTCCCTCCCATGATCCCTAAACTGGATCTCCACCCAGCCCCCTTGCAACAAATGCCCTGTCCCTCACACTGACTGCTGGGGCTGGGCTCTTTCCTTTTAACTGGAGTGGAATGAGAAAATAGGTGTGAAGATTTAGAATTATCCACTCACCTCCCTTTTACCAGACTCCAGACTGAATATGGGGTTGGGGGCAAGACCATGACAGGACATCTGCATCACTATCCAATACTTGGAAATCAATTCTAGGGCTTGAAATAGGCTTGCTGCTGGGTTGCTTCTGGTTATGTATGTCTGGAGCCAGCAAGAGAGCTATCCCAGCAGTGTCCCCTGTGACAATGTCTGAGCAGTGTTCAAAGGCTGGGGAGTGTTCTGGGGCAGAGAAATACATG
This sequence comes from Agelaius phoeniceus, assembly GCF_051311805.1. Taxonomy (NCBI): domain Eukaryota; kingdom Metazoa; phylum Chordata; class Aves; order Passeriformes; family Icteridae; genus Agelaius; species Agelaius phoeniceus. The sequence continues at coordinate 15,663,189 of NC_135274.1, forward strand.
TTTGTCTCCTCCATTAAGGTTTTTGCTGGCCTACAGCTGCAGTGTGGGTGTGACCATAGCTATTTAAATGCAGCTTCAGAGTGTCTATAGGACAGCCCCCCTGAGAGCTGATGCCATTGCTGGGCACGGTGCTGTAGTTCACACAGCGTTACCAGCACAGCACTTGTGCTGGTAGTTTGATATTTCTATAAACTCAAAGGGTGCTTGGGTTTGTTCCTTTGATGTTCCCTCATCCCAGATGTGTTCTGTGTTGCCAGATGTCCACAGCTATCTGTTAGAGCACACACATTCAATTAATTAAACACATTAAATGCACCCACTTTCCACTCTGGATTTGTTCCTTCCCTGACCTATAACTCAGCCTGACACATGGACAGTTTGATGGATCTTGGTCCTACAGGTGGAGTCATGTGGTAACCTTCTCCCTTTTCTGCAGCAGATCACCCATAGAGGAGGGTCTGTATTTTAAATCTCTGGAAGTTACACTGACAAAATAGAAATACAGTTCCCTTGACTAAGAAGCTGGTTTTGTCTTCCTTTGTTTCTGCTATTTAGGTGCATTTAAATCGATTTAGTTCAGAAATTTTACACACTGGATTAAAACATGCAAACATGACTTTACTACACTGTTTTTTTCTTAATGCTTTCTTCTTCTTTTTTTTTGGTTTTTTTTTTTCTTAATGCTTTCTGCTCGTTCCCCATTTCCAGATAGACTCTCTGTTTATTGCCCTGAAACAGTTCCAAAATCCCAGCCCTGCTCTTCAATACATGGGTGTGTGTGCGTTCCTAGATGAACCCCTTTGCATTTAATTTTGAATGCTCCTAGATTACTTTTTTTGTACTCACTATGTTCTGGGGAGGAAAATAAACAAGGGAAACTGATTAGTTAGATGTTGACTTCACCTTTAATCTGAATCTCTGGAGGCTTCTGTCCTTAAACTGAAGTAGCTGCTTCCTCTGAACACAAGAACTGCTCCTGGGCAGCTCTGTGCTTGCTGAGAGTTTACTTGGTTTTTGATGAAGAAATAGAAAATCTAATTTTTGAACTAAATTTACCTGCAATGATTCATTCTCTTTTCATAACTTATCAAAATGCATTAGCAATAAATTCTTGACAGTGCTTCTATAAACAGCAGTTGTTCTCCTTTGAAGCCTTGGTGCTCGCTGCCCGCTCAGTTGTGCTGCTGTGCAAAGTGGCATAAATACCCAAAGAGAAATGGCACAAAAGGAGCTGTGTACAGATGGCTTAGACAAAATGCTGGCCTTTTCCTTCAGTCGTCACAAGCTGGAAATCTGGCATTAAATAGGATTTGTAGACAGGTTTGGTGTCTATCTTCTGGCTTATCCCCTCTTAAAGTCGCATCTCGCTCCCACCCCGTACATTGTCTGCTGCCGGAGTACCCCCGGCGGAAAGGATGGAGCGAACGCGGCTTGGCGGCCTGGTGCTGTCTCAAAGCTGTAATTGTGTCAGACGCGGTAAGCGTGCGGGGTGCTGGGGAAGCTGCGGTGTGCGTGCCCGTGCAGTGTCACAGGGCGGCGGGAGAGCGCTCCCGGCCGGGCGCGGCTGGGCTGGGCTGTGCTGGGCAGTGCTGGGTTGGGCTGTGCTGGGCAGTGCTGGGCTGTGCTGGGCAGTGCTGGGCTGGGCTGGGCTGAGCCGTACTGGGCTGGGCTGTGCTGGGCAGTGCTGGGTTGGGCTGTGCTGGGCTGGGCTGGGCAGGGCAGTGCTGGGCTGGGCTGGGCAGGGCAGGGCAGTGCTGGGCTGGGCTGGCAGGGCAGTGCTGGGCTGGGCCCGGCTGAGCTGGGCAGTGCTGGGCTGGGCTGGGCTGGGCTGGACTGGGCAGTGCTGGGCTGGGCAGTGCTGTGCTGTGCTGGGCTGTGCTGGGCAGTGCTGTGCTGGGCAGTGCTGGGCTGGGCTGGGCTGGGCTGGGCAGTGCTGTGCTGTGCTGTGCTGGGCTGGGCTGTGCTGTGCTGTGCTGGGCAGTGCTGGGCTGGGCTGGGCTGGGCTGGGCAGTGCTGTGCTGTGCTGTGCTGGGCTGGGCTGTGCTGTGCTGGGCTGGGCTGGGCAGTGCTGGGCTGTGCTGGGCTGGGCTGGGCAGTGCTGTGCTGGGCTGGGCTGTGCTGGGCAGTGCTGTGCTGGGCAGTGCTGGGCTGTGCTGTGCTGGGCTGGGCAGTGCTGTGCTGGGCAGTGCTGGGCTGTGCTGTGCTGTGCTGGGCTGGTCTGTGCAGTGCTGTGCTGGGCTGTGCTGTGCTGTGCTGTGCTGTGCTGGGCTGTGCTGTGCTGTGCTGGGCTGTGCTGGGCTGTGCTGTGCTGTGCTGTGCTGTGCTGTGCTGGGCTGTGCTGTGCTGAGCAGTGCCGGGCTGGGCTGTGCTGTGCTGGGCTGTGCTCGCCGGTGCGCTCCTGCCATCTGCTGCCGGCACAGAGCGCCGCACGCTCCGCTCCTGCTCCTGCTGCTGCTGCTGGGGCTGGCGCGGCTTCCCCGGCACCTCCTGAACGGGGGTGGGACAACGACCATGCCCGCGGCAAGGCGGAATGGTTCCTGCCTTCCCGGTAAGGCGGCTGGGTAAATGCCAGTGAAGTTTAGAATGATCCCCCAAACCCAATCAAGTCAGGAAGGAAATCTGTTTGAAGTAAGATTTGTCAGGAAAATTAATGCACAAACAGCAGAGGTTTATGTCCAAAAAGGAGACAGAGTAGTCCTGTAACTTTATTCGAATAAAGAGAGAGGCCACTGGGCATTCCCCTGGGGTCTCACTAATTTTTGGAGGATGCAGCCTCCTTTTTATCCTCATTTCCCGGCCGCATGTCCCTCTCTGTTTCCCCATTGGCTGAGGTACTTGAGAGGTACAGAATTCCCAGAGTGCCTAATCCCTAAGACTGCCTTCTAATCTATATCCTCTTTTTCTTTTCCTTGTGTCAATCAGTGGAACTCCTATGGAATTTATGGTTCTTCCCATTGTTTCTTTCATCTCTCAGTATCTGACTTTATTTATCAGCAGACCTACAGTTTGTTTGTAAAGACAAATCCCTCTCACTCCTTTCATCAATTAGTGGAATCCTTTCCATTGTTTGTTTTATCTCTCAATATCTAACTTTACTTAGCAGCAGACCCACAGGTTTTTATGTAAAGATAAATCCCTGATTCCTTTCAGATTTAAAGCTCAATATGGTGATTTAATGAACCCGAAGCAAAGTAGAATGTCCTCAGCTTGGGAATGCAGAGATGTTTTAACAGCACTGTGATTTCATGAGCCATCTCTCTGGGAAGGGATAAAGTGCTGCTTCCCCAACCACAAAGTTCTGTGGAATATTTCTTACTTAATTTCTGAATGCTCAGAATATAATTTGGGGCAGGGTGTTGTGTTTTAGCAACAAAAATTTTGCAGGGTCCTCCTAGTGGTGGCCCTGTCTGTAGGCAGAGGATGCCAGTGGCTGTTTGGGATACTGGCATACTTTTGCCCTCCTCTGGGCTCTACCTGTGGGTAAGAGCTGGCTGATCCCTGAGCTTAAGAAATGCCCCAAACCTCATCAAGTCGGGAAGGAAATCTGAAAGGTCTTTTTAAACTCCTCCTCCCTGTGGGTTGTTTGTGAGGCAAGGAGAATAGGGCAGTTCAGGGGCCTCAGATCTTGGCCCAGCCCATCATCCAAGGCAGGTCTCCCTGGGCACAAGTAGAACAATACCAGCCAGAGCAGCAGCACAGCAGCTCAGGGTGCGATTTGTGCTTTGGTGATGGTTGGCTTCAGCTACAAACCAGGATTTTCCTGTCTCTGCCTCTGCCAGCCCCTTCCTAAAGTGCAGCCAGGAACAAACAAGTAGGAGTGTGCTCAGATTTCTGCTGGGTATGAGCTGTACATCAGCTCTGTCTGACTTCAGGGACAAGCACCCTTGTTACAGGACCAGCTCACACCCTCGTATTCCTGCTTCTACCTCATGCAATTAATTCTGAAAACTGTGTTAGCAAATTTAGGAGGTCTGTAATCTTCTTTCTTTGTCTGTTAATCACAGTGTGGGGACCAGCTGTCAGTGGGAAGCCAGCAAGCACTGTGTTATTCGTTGCTTTCTGTGTAGCAGGACTGTATTCAAACAATATCTGTCTCTGTTGTGCTGGGAAGTGTTTTCATGCAAGGGATAGCAAGCCTTGCAGGAGCTGGATATCCACATGAAAATTTTACAAAGTGTTTTCACAGCAACATCTATAAAATACAGGTGAGATTTCTAATTACTGAATCCATTTGAAGGATCTGTATTCTCTGTGTACCTGCCTCTTCTAAGCATGAATTCTTTATCATCATTTGTGAGCAAAACTTTTTAGATTTTTCATGATTGTATGTACAAGGGAATTTGTAGGATTAAAATTCAAAATTATCACTGTACAAGACAATAAAGAAGGTACTTTAATTTTTGAAAGAGAGTCCAAATGCAGGTAGGAAAGTTCTACCAGTATACTGTGGTTTTTCCTTAAGGCATTTTACTGGAGTTATAGGAAGTTCTCTGTTAAATAGAGTGTAAACAAAGCATTTCTAGTTCTCACATTTTCAAGGGAAAGCTAAGTGAGCTAACTGAATTTTCTATTCTACTGAATTATATTTCTATTGGATTTTGAGCAGTATTTGCCTTTCCTCTCTACTCCTTGCAAAAATGGCTGGGGAAAATGGCACTGGGAAGACATTGTTCTGATTTCATGGCCTGTCTTTTCATGTCTATTTGGGATGGGGACACTGCTTCCTAAAACATGGGGGCGTTGGTGAAAGGGATTCTGCTCACCTGACCTTTCAGAGTCAGGAAGGTGAAGCAGCCCTGATAGGAGATGAGATTTGAAGAATGAGCTTTGATTGTCATCAGCTTTCCATTACAAGAAGACTTTGAGATACTACTTTGTGAGGTCTTTTGCATAGGTTTCTGACAGTTTCTGGACCCAAATCTTGCTCATACCATTATTCCATTAGATTTTTAGAAGAGACATTACTTTGGGACTCAGCTATTGGCGGGGACAGCTTCCTGGAACATACTTCACAAATTTTATATTTGATCAGCAACAATTTTGCTTTCTCCTCCCTCCTTCACCTTGCAAAGTAGCTTTCATCCTGATGAGCCAAGAGATCACCAGGCCTTTCTTTAAATAAATGTGTGTGTGAGGCTTTATTTCATTCCAGGTAAGCACAAAAAGGCTTTGCAAGAGATGTGATTGTTCTCTTGGAATTTCTCCTGAGCGAGCAGAGTGGGTAAAATGGGGTGGGAGTTCTATGCAAAGGGCATTTCAAGCCCTGCTCCTGATAACAGTGAATTGCTCCAAAAATACAGCCCTCATCTCACTGCAAATGCTTCCAGGGCATGGGCCAGTGGGCACTGCCAGCTCCACCAGTTCCTCCTTCCTACCAGCCAATCCACACCTTACACTGGAAGGAGGGTGGTTGCAATACCTGGGTCTTTCAGGGCCACCTGGCAATGTGATTACTTACCTTGCCTTCTTCAGGGGACTGCATTTCACCTTTGCTGTCCAAAATGACAGTGGCATTTTACTGCATACCTCCACACCAGGTGGTCCAGGTTCTACCCTACTGTAGCAGTGGTTGCTCTTCCCTTTCTCTTTTACCCTAATTATTCAGTTCCATACTTCCTGGCCATTGCTGTGCTGCAGAGATAAGAGATCCTTGACAGCTGCTGGGGCTGTGGGCTTGGTGCTTGATGGAGATCAAATCCACACAGTGCTTCCTGCTGTGCTCTTTGACAGATGACAGTGCTCAGCTGCAAAAAAAAATGGCTGTAAAATCTGAGATTTTGGTTAGAAACTTCTGCTGGCTTTTGTGTGCTGTCAAATATGACCTCTGCAAGATGAAGCTGGAGCAGGATGATAGGAGCAGTGGGACATGGACAGGCAAGCTTGGAGGGCTTAGGTTTTCCTCTGCCTGTCTCCCATGGAAAGCAAGGAGAAATGCTCTTGACATTTCCATTCACTTCTGGAGAGCTGCTCTGTTTTTGCTAATAACAAATTTGGCCTGTAGCAACTTCTGGTGATGTGGATGAAGAGGAATTTTGCAGGAATGTCAAAGCCAACCAGCATACACCCAGCTGATGCTGCACATGGGGCTTTGGCAAAAGTGTCTCCTATAGGTGACTTGATGCAGCTCCACATGGCTTTGGCCATGTTCTCATTGGTGGGTGGGAAGGTGGTTAATACTGCAGGAAAGCTTGCTCTTGGCTTCATGAGCTCAGACACAGCTGTATTGTTTAAGCCTTTTTGATTTCACACTCTCTGACAAGGATCTGCATTCCCTGCCTTGTTTTGCTAGTCCAATCCATGCTCATGTGCAAGGATAGAGAAAAATTATATTGTGCTTCTGGCATTGGTTGTGTCAGCCATAGTTGGCCTATCTGTTTTGTCTTCTCCCAGTGTTTGGATACCAGATTTGTCAAAGGGGCCAGATCATGTCTGTACAGATGGAGTCCAGTGAATTCTCAGGGCTGGAGAGAAGATTCAGTTCATGTAATTTTCTCCACTACATACCTTGGAAAGGCTTCTGAAGACAGCTGCTTTCCTTCTGTACTCAGAGAACACAAGATTTCCAGCACTCTTTTGGTGCTTGGCTGGTTTCCTGGAAACATCCTTCATTCCCTCTTTTTCTGACCTGTCCCATTGTATAAACCTAAATAGATTTTGTTATTGGTAGATTAAGAGAATGAAAGCAATTGAAAGAGATGCCATTCTGGTCATGTCGTTGACCCCAGGAGCCAAGTTTGGTGGATTTTAAGGGAAAATTAAGGACAGAATTACAGCTGTGGTTATTCATCAACTCCCTGATGTGGTTATTCATCAACTCCCTGTTAGTCACCGTGTATACTCCACATGTAAGCTTAGCTTTTCTGGATGATTTAGTGAAGAATTGTTGCAGCAAGGACAAATCTCCTGCTGCTCTGCAGCAAGGTAGAGCTGTTATTACAGAAAAGGCAGGCCCTGAGGACGGGCAATGTCAGCTCAGGCCCAGTTCATAAGGAATGGTGCTGTGATTTGTCTTGGCTGTGACTTAGCTTTGTAGAAAACAGCTACTAAAGGAAAAGAAAGCAAGCTGGTAATTTAGCAGCTGGGGAGAGAATTTGTGGTGTGTTGGGTAGCTGTAAGCAGGAGTCTTGGTAGAACAGCTCAAAGTGCATTTACAGTGAAGGCTCTGATGTTATTTAGAGGATGTGAGATTGTGGTAGCATTCCTCTATGCACAGCCCAGTGGCACCAGAACATAGAGTGGTATGGCAACTTAGCCCTTTCAGGATGGGAAAAAGATACCAGATAGTAACTGAGAACACAAAACCATCCCAGAGGAGCCCAAAGTGCTTTTGCAACCTTGGAGTCAAGTTCTGCCTGATATGTACTTGTGCCTCTGTGGCTGACAGGATGAGAGGAGAATGTGTTCCCAGGTTTGGAAGGGAATGGCTTTGCTCATCAGAGGAGAGCTGCCACGTGTTTTCTGTGAGAGGCACCTGGTGCTGACTCTTCAGATTGGGATGAGAGCCCGAGGGGGGCTGGGGACTTTGTTCCCATGTGCAGCCTCCAAAACCTTACCCTGTCCTACTTGCACAGTTCTTTTGCAGTGTCAGCAACACCCCTTGTAAAGTGGTGGGATTGGTGTTGGCTTTTACAAGGGGAACATCCTGAAGGTGAAATTAAATACTGGGGAGGAGGACTCCAATACATTGAGCAAACCTGCAGTGGAGTGGGGCTAATTTAGCAAGCAAGGCTGCTGAGGTATTTCCCAGAGGACTGTGAAGACATTCACCCAGAAGTCACTTTTCACGTGAAGTCACCTTTTCATGCAGTGTTGACCATCTCATTTCACTTGAGTGTAGCAATACCAGGGCCCACACAATTGCAGATCAGGACAGTCAGCTAAACAAAGTTTAAATAAGTTGTCCTTTTCAATGTGGAAGAAAGATGACTGATGAAGCTGTGTAAGATCTTCAGTGATCCATGGGAGGTGCCACGGTTAGGTGATTTTCTTCATTTCCTAGCAAGCTAGCAAAAGGAAGTCCTTTTGATACATGTGTTTTGTGAAACACGGTGCTGCAAGGCACTGACTATAACAAAGATATAGCTGATTTACAAAGCAATGAGAGACATTCCAGGCAGATATGCCTGTCAGTGCTATTAAAGACAAAGCTGCAAATACTGCCTCTGGGTTGGGAAACAGCAAAGCCAGAGAATGCTTGGAGATTGCAGAGGGAAAAATTATTATGCTGTACTTTCCTTGCTCTTAATGCTCTTCTGAAAGCCCCCAGCAGCAGTTGCCTGAGCCAGGCTGCCACAGTAGGTGGACATGTCATGCACCACTCTGAGGTTGTTGGGCTCTTGTGAGGATCTCAGTAACAGGGAGGAACTAGGAAAAAAAAGGGCAGAACAGCCTCTCCTGCAAGCTGCGTGTTTGCACTCAAGATGCTCAACCTGGTTTGTGCCCACTGCTGTTACCTTGTAATCAGATCCAAGAGAGGAATCCTGGTGAGTCTCCCCCAGGGTAACATCTTGCTGAATATTTAGCAGTGCTCTGTAGGGGTGTGAGCAGAAATGGCCCATCTAGACCCTGTGTAGCCCTTGCCAAATGTGCACTCTCAGTCCCAGAGGGTGGAACTGTTAAAACAATCTGTCCCTTGGTATATTTTGTCTCTGGCATTGCAGTTCCAGGAGAGATGGCATCTTGTGCCATTTCCAAAGGGAATTTCATGTCTTATGCCCATTTGAAAATATGGACACCGTATGGACACAGTGTGCAGTGTTAACTGGGGTGTAGCTGCAACTTGTTCTTACAGCTGTCCTCTCTGTCCCCTGCTCATTCTGTTCTGCTTGTCAGCTGCTCTCAGACCTCACCACCCACATTTTTCAGACCCTAGAGCACCTCTTTGACTTGCACTTCATATTCCATGTAGGCTTTCACCTTTCATCGCTTCTATTATTTTGGCTAATATGACTCTGGAGATAAAACTCTTGAATAAGCAGACTGGTGGAAACCCAGCATCAGTTTGGAACTGACTCTCAAATTCTTCCTGCCCAGAGTAGAGGTGCACAGCAATGCAGGGGCTCCCTCTGAAAATGCTGGTTCCAGCTCTGGGAGCAATCTGGCCCTGCTGTTGTGGTCTCTGAGCCCTGACTGGTTTAGCCAAGCAGATAACTACAGAAACACTGCTGCTGGTTTTGGTGCCAGAGTGGGTTTAGATGTTTGTGACAGCTCCACTCTTCACTGTACAGGCTCACCCTTTGCATCTGGGCTCTTTCTTGCTTTTCTTTTTTTTTCCTGCTTGCAGCATGAAACACCCCTTTCCACTGCCAAACAGGATTTCAGCGAGGTGGGTGGCTTTCACCAGGACCCATGAAAAATGGCAAAAAACTGGGACACTACTTTTAAGATTGTTTTTAAAACTTTGGAGAAAGAAGCTGATTTCTTTTACGAGGGGGTGCTGTCTCCCTGCAGTGTGTTCTGTCACCATGTCACAAGATTTCTAAAAGGAGCAGAATCAGTAGGACACTGGTGTATCAGTCTGCAAGGAGCAGCTTCCTTCTCTCGCATCCCATATTTGAGTGAACTGGTATCACATGGTTCAGTCTCCCCACTCTTCTCCCACCCCCTGCCTGCTTCCGCCAACAGTCCTCTCAAAATGTGCTTTGTAACTGAAGACTCCCCTAAAGAGCTGACTCTTCCAGTTCTCCTGCGTAACAAAAACTTGTGCTGCTCATAAATAGAATTGCAATTACCAAGGGAAACAGAAGAATCTGCGCAGTCCAGATGCATCAGAGCGGCCTCTCATCTTGTCTTAAAGAAGCCTCTGAAATTCAACACACACTGCTCAGGCAGAGCTGGGAGACCTCGGCAGAAATCTTTCCTTTGAGCAGCCACTGTCTGATCATCCAGGAAGTCAGACTTGCTTAGGTCTTGGACTTACAGGATGGTAATGATTTCATATAGAAGAAAAAAGGCATTCTCTAGGTTATGCATCAAAAAGGATGAACCTGTGAGGAAAAATCAAGAGCCTTGACTTTGCATGCTGGGTCCTGTGGAAGGATTAAGCAGTAATAGAAAAGAGGGAGGCAGTAGGATATGTGAGTGGTCCTTAGCTTTCCCTATAGAACAGGTCACATATATAAGGAAGATCCCTTCTATATATCTGCTCCCTAGGCTGCCAGGGAACTCGAGGGGGGCATACACCATTTAGTGCCTGGGTCTGGTTGGTCCCAGAAGAATTCCTGTGATAGGCTTCTTCTGTGTGCAAGGTTCTGCTGATTCTCCTCTGTGGAACCTTTCCAAGCCCCCCCCTGCTCCTTTGACCTCTCTCTAGTTCCCATGCAGCAGAAGCCTCCCTGAATTCAGTGACTGCCCTGAACATCACCCCATTCAGTTTGATGAGACCAAGTTAGATTAACAGAACAGCATCTTGCTTTGCCACATTTCCTTTTGGTGGCAATGATTGCACATCTAAAGTGTCAGGAAGAAAGACTTCCTGGAAGGAACCCAAATTACGAAATGCATATGTTAGAAATAAGCTTTTATGTAATATTTTTCTTGTGGTCAGTTTCTTCAAAGAGAAATCTCTGTGTTCCTCCTTATTTCCACAAAGCTAGTCATGAAATAGCAGTGGATCCCAGCACACACTGCAATGGTCATGAAATCTGTTTATCTGAAATTCTGTCATGGTTGGAGAGCATCTTTGCATTGCAGTTTTTTTGTTTTCAATGGGAAGAATAGTCTCTGTGTCATCTGCATCAGAGTCACAGTTCATTCAAGGATGTGTCCCAAATGTAGGTGTTATATAAAGTAAAATCTCTTTTCTCTGTTTTTGTGCTCTTTGTATCTTAGTGTTTGTAGTAGAAATAAATCCTTTTTTTCCTGACACTAAAGAAACAACAAAGGAACAATGTTCTGTTGGTAGAACTCACTTGCTCACCTGTGTTCCTCTGAATTCATGTTTAGTAAACCAACCAGCAAGCCTGGCCTACAGGTGGTGCTCCTGATTTTTACAATCCTTGCCTTTCCCATGCTTGCAAGCATACTTACCTGTTAGAATGCCAAATTTACTAGCTTGGGAAGATCTTAAATTAGTTACATATCTAGAAAAACAGAATCCTTTAAGGTGGTTTAGAAAGAAGAGGTAGCTGTACACCAATCTCTCACTTAGCTTTGCCAAACACCTTTTCAGTGTCACACAAGGTACTACTGCAAATTATGTGTCTTGCCTAGTAGCAGTGAGAGGCTTCTTATGTACCAGTGAACCTACTTTGATAGCATGAGAGCTGGTCCTTCAGCTAAAATTTGTTTTGTGTGTTTGACCCTACAAATTCTGATTTGGTCTTTACAGACAACTCCACAGATTTTCTATACATTTCATTTGTTTTTCTGTAACTGCTATTGCCTCCTCCTCCCAGGTGGTCCTGGGACTGAGATGAAAAGAACAGAGCTCAAGCTGCCCACTGATGCTATTAAGTACTTGGGTTGAGTACCAGTCTTGGTATTTTTCTTTGTATTTGCACTTACATGCTTGCTGAACTGGAGTGCTGACTTGTGTTGTACATTCATGGGCTGCAGAAACTTGGGGTGAAAGCTTTGTGACAGGGTGGAGTGTGCCACACAGTGCTGGCTGATGGGATTCCTTGAAATCCCTTCACATTTCAAATAGACTTGTGAGCAAGGGGGGCAGTTTGAAGACACTGCAAACCCCTAAAGCCTTAGGTAATCCTGAATTTGGCCAGCTCAACTATTTATAGAACACTCTATGCCTATTCTAAATATACTTTCCTCAAGGGGACCTTATCTCAACTCCCTGCTCCACCACTTCAGTTGGATCAGCAATGCTGCTGTGATCATTTAGCAAAAATTCCTTCTCTTGTTCTGTGGCAGAGCTGCAGATGTTGCTGGTTTGGGACTTGAAGGGGAAGTTCTGTGCCAAGCAGAGCTCAAGGGTTTGAATTTAAACTGGAGCCAGCCAAGTAGAGAGATATTGATGACATGTTAGATTATTTGCTGTGACCATTTACTTACTATTTTTCAATATTTCTCTTCTGCTGGTAGGTCTAGAGTTCTGGAGAGGGAACATCAAGTGACTCATTGTGACAGTGTACAGAAGGCAGGGCTTGAGTCCCACTTGCTGCTGGTTAAATGGGGTTAGACTATCAACTCTATTGCTCCCATGTAAGGACAAATATTCTCTTTAGGCCAAGGAGAGCAACTCATCCAACAGCAGATTCTGAAGTGGGGAATCTCTTTGGAAAAATCCTGATTTTCTTTTTTAGTTGAAGGCCCTGGGATAGAAGTTCTGGTGCAAAGGGCCCACTGCAGAGCATTTTTCATCCCTTGAGTTTAAAAAGATTTAGAAAAATGCATCCTTTATTCAGTCCTATAAGTTTGAACATTTTCCTCTGTCGGATAGTTACATTCTGTCTGCCTGTCTCAGGAACATCTGCAAATTTGCATGGCAGATGCTGCAGAGCACTGTCCTGAGTGGGAAATTTTGGCTGAGTGTAGAGGCAGGATGGGCCATCCAAACCCTTCATATCATGAATAGATGTGCTGCCCCACAGTAAGGGCCAGTAGTGCATTAATCTGGGGAAAAAAAATTGCTCCCTGTCCCTATGATGTGATTGATCCAGACTCTGCTTTGTGGGTATTGGACTCAACTTCCAGCAGAGGTGTAAAGCACTAATGCTGCTTGCACTGGTTCAAGGACAGGATTCAGAGGCAGTGTGTCAGTAGTGTCTGCAGAAGTCACATCAATTGAGGTACCCATTAGAAAACCCCTTCTGGGTACAGCAAAAGAGTGACTGCTACTTATTTAGCCTCTGGGACAGAGAAGCCTGTGTAAGACTTTGCTGCTCCACAGATCAGGGTAACATAGCTCACTGTGTGTCTAAGCCTCAGAAAATGTTTTTGAGGTTGACAGAAGCTTTTCTTAGTTATTACCCTTTGAGGATGAACAGGGCAGCGTGTGGCAAGATCGCAGAATGGGATTAGCTCAGGATTTAGCAGGAAGAGTTTCTTAGCACTCCTTTAGAGCTATTTCCTTCTATTGCAGCCCCTGGAGCTGCATGAAATAGAAGGGTTTATATCCTTGCCTGCCTGGCAGGAAAATCATCCCAGCTCAGTGCAGCAAAATGGACTGGGTCCAGTGCTCTTGGAAGGAATGAAACAGGTCAAGTGTATTTAACAAGGAATTTCACATGGGGGCTTTCAGGTACACTGAATATTGCCCCAGGATGCATTCTGCCTCACACAAAGGCCTCTTCCTCCAATATCCTTGGCTTTCCCAAGGAATCAGTGTACAGAGAGCTTTAGATTTTGCTCTGGTCATGGCTTACCTATAAGCATGCAGGTAGTGTTTCCTTGTTGCTGTCCTACATGCAGGGAAGGCCAGGTGAGTCTGAAAGCACTGTAGTGCCACTCAGCCTAGTGCAGCCCTCAGTGCCTTGGGTGCTGCTGCTGCTGCTCTCTGCTAGGGTGACCCACTCAGTGCAGGCAGTGTCTGTGATCCTACAGGGATGCAATACCTCAGGAAAGGCTCTGCAGTCACTGGGACCATGACAGCATGGGTACTCATACTGTAGTGCTGATCATTTGTGTTTCACATTCTTGATGTGTCTGCCTGTGATTTCTGGGCTGACAGAGTGACTGGCAGCTTTCTGGCTCACTCTGTTATGCCTCTGGCTAGTTATTCCCACTGCTGTCTCTCTAAGACCAGCTTCCTTTTAATGGAAGTTGTCCATTTGACCATTCTTGACGTAAACAAACCATATTGCCTTTCAGAAGCTGGACTCAGTAATGCATGCCAACAAAAACTAGTGCATTTGTACTTGTAAGGAATAAAATCTATCCCCTTTGCAGTGCTTATAACAGCTTCAGCATCTCCATTCAGAACCACTGGCCTTTGTTCCTCATGGCTGAGGTGTGGCGGCTGAATTGAGGCTGGGAAGCAACCAAAAGCATTTAACCACAAGAGGAACACCAGCAGTGAATCAGCCCAGAAAGCAGGAGCAGACTGCAGAGCAGTTGAAGTGCAGAGCTCAATTTTAAGCCTAATTTGAACACTGAATGAGGTGCTAATATCTCAGCTTCTGTGTAGAGTCTCAGTGTGCTGTTCATTTTCTATGGACACAGTATAGCGGAGTGTATTTATAGAATTCCTGGTGAAAAGCTGGCTTTGTACAACTGGTACAGGCATTGCAGGGTGAATGTTGCCTCTGGTTTTGGTGCTGAAAGTAAAAATCTGTCTTCATGTCTGTGTTCTGGGGAGCTGATCAGATATTTTATGTCATTGCAGCTTGAAGAGCCAGTTTCAGAGCTGGCTTCTCTAATTGCCTGATCATTTAACCTGCTCCATTTGCCCATAAGAGAAGGATGCATTTCTTTTGTTCATGTTGCCTTGTTCATCAGTAAATGTAAATGTAAAGCAGATTGTAAAATCAGACCTGCTTGAACTAACATTTGTAGCTATTCATTCACTCATGAGCAAACCAACTCCCTGATGCTGGTCCAGCTTTTTTCTATACCAGAGAGAAAATAAGAACAGCGAGTCAATTAATATTCTCTTTTCTCTATGGAGTGTTGGTGAAACATTTGGATACTCTGGAAATGAATGTCAGTATGGTGAAAAACTGGTTTAGAAGGTGTTGAAAAAGTTACATTTAGTTCTAGAAGTATCTTTGCTGTGTTTCACCAGAGGCTGCTGCTTTTTTCCATTGCTTGAAGTGTGATGTTTAGGATGGACTTCACACATTCCCAGGAATGCAGGGAAGGCCATGCCCTGAGTCAGGTGAGACCAAAGGTGGTCTGAGTGCTGGGCCTGATTTATGTTTTTGCCACACCAAAAGTTATAGATACCTCTGGCTGCTTATTTTTCCTGCTGGGCATGGGATGGGTTTTAATCCTGGTTAGATCCTGTATCAGTTTGCCTTTTTTGAAAGGATTTCTCTTTCTGTCTTTTTCAGGCATGGTTCAGAAACTCGACCAGAAGCTGCCTGTAGCCAACGAGTACCTGCTGCTGTCGGGCGGCGTGCGGGAAGGTGTGGTGGACATTGACCTCGATGAGCTGAATGTTTATGCCCGGGGCACAGACTACGACATGGACTTCACCCTGCTGGTGCCTGCACTGAAGCTGCACGACCGCAACCAGCCGGTGACGCTGGACATGCGCCACTCGGCCCTGTGCCACTCCTGGCTGAGCCTGCGCCTCTTCGACGAAGGAACCATCAGCAAGTGGAAGGACTGCTGCACAATCGTGGACCATATCAATGGAGCTACCAATTACTTCTTCTCCCCAACAAAAGTTGCAGACTGGTTCTATGAGTCCATTAGCATCGTGCTCTCTGAGATCCAGAAGAAGCCCCAGCGAGGGATGCCAAAGGTGGAGAAGGTAGAAAAGAATGGGACTATCATATCCATTATTTTGGGAGTGGGCAGCAGCCGCATGCTGTATGACATTGTCCCTGTGGTGTCCTTCAAAGGCTGGCCGGCTGTGGCACAGAGCTGGCTGATGGAGAACCACTTCTGGGATGGGAAGATCACGGAGGAGGAAGTCATAAGTGGGTTTTACTTAGTGCCTGCATGTTCCTACAAGGGGAAGAAGGACAATGAATGGAGGCTGTCATTTGCCAGGAGTGAAGTGCAGCTGAAAAAGTGCATCTCCAGCAGCCTCATGCAAGCCTACCAGGCCTGCAAAGCCATCATCATCAAACTGCTGTCCCGCCCCAAAGCCATTAGTCCATATCACCTGCGCAGCATGATGCTGTGGGCTTGCGACAGGCTGCCAGCCAGCTACCTGGCCCAGGAGGATTACGCAGCCCATTTCCTCCTGGGGCTCATCGATGATCTCCAGCACTGCTTGGTCAACAAGATGTGCCCTAACTACTTCATCCCGCAGTGCAACATGCTGGAGCACCTGTCTGAAGACACGGTGATGCTCCACGCGCGGAAGCTGTCCTCGGTGCGCTCCGACCCCGCCGAGCACCTCCGGACTGCCATCGAGCACGTCAAGGCAGCCAACAGGCTCACCCTGGAGCTGCAGCGGCGGGGCAGCACCACCAGCATCCCCTCCCCGCAGTCCGACGGAGGGGACCCCAACCAGCCCGATGACCGGTTAGCCAAAAAGTTGCAGCAGCTAGTGACTGAGAACCCCGGAAAGTCCATCTCTGTCTTCATCAATCCAGATGATGTCACAAGGCCTCACTTCAGAATTGATGATAAATTTTTCTGAGCTTTCGTCAATGTTTCTTGGGATTTTTATTTGTTTTGTTTTTTAAAACTCTTGCAGTGAGCAGGTTTTTTAATTTGGTTTTTCTTGATGACTTAGTCTCTTGGTTTTTACATATCCAGCATAGATTGGATCTGTTGAGAACAATCTGAACAAATTATAAATCCTGTTTCTGCAGGACAGTGCAGATTTTGGAACAGTATATTACTATTTCATATGCTGCTTTTTTTTTTTTTTCATCCACCCTGCCCATTGTCTGTGAGTAGTTTCTAAAGGAGGACATGCATTGTAAACACAAGCCACAGTGTAATGTAGGGTTTTTTTCCAAGCTTCCATAATTTATGTACATTGTTGGGCCGCGGGAGAAAGAACAACTCCCCTTCCGTTGCTTCAGAAATTCACTTCTTTTTCCATGAGCTTCCATCACCCTAAAGAAATGAGGAGAGGCTGGGTTGGAAAGCACTCCTGGTAATTTGACGAGGCCAAATCTACTGGGCTGAAGCCCAGTTCATCTGTTCTTCACATTTCTGATACAGGGGAGAAAGCTGACTTTAAAGATGATGATGCAGCTTTTTGGGGAAAGAGTTGTTTCTGTTTTGATCTACTTTTTGAATGTAATTGTTCATTAATTGGACCTTGTACAGTCCAGAGGGTTGTTTCTGCTGCTTTTCCATGCGGAATAAGGTTATGGAATGTTAGTTTTAGTGTGTGTAATTATTCAAAGCCTTATTTAAATTCTATTAAAGAACATACCATTTTAAATGTAATTGCACTAATGAAATCTCTGCCATTACCTCAGTCCCACTGTTTGTGTTTCTTTCATGAATTAGCATCTGTTATTAGGTCTCAATATTGCTGATTGCTTGAGACCCCTCTGGTCTCACGGTTTCAGGTCATTTCTTGATTGTCTTTTGTAAAAGACTTCCTTGTTAGCCCGGCTATGTGTGAGCAGTCAGAGTTTTGCATTGGCATATTTCTTTGGATGCGTATTGTGTGTTGCAGTGCATATTGCATTAATATGTATTGCATGTTGTTGAAACAGGTTTACCATTAGATAAGGATGTAATGCTAAAGCAGTGGTATGTGCAAAGTGAATCAGCCAGACCTCCAGCAAAGGAGCTACCTTGCTTCTCTAATGCATGTATTAGGCCTGATCCTTTCTGGCAGTTACCATTCCCTGGACTCCTGAGAACTTTCTGACTCACCCTGGGACATGGGAGATCTTACTCTGGTCTCATGTTTGCAAAAGTTGTGTTTGTGTGTAAAACTTGTGGTGCAACAGTAGCCTTGAAAAACACATACACTTTTCTTCTGTGTGTAGGGTAAGATGTATGGTAACAAGGGTTAGTCTGAGCCAAAAATAATTCCAGAGTTCAAGGATAGAGTGACTTATTGTGGCTGGCTGGCCAGTGACTGATATTTAGGCCTTAAATCAGCAATTTGGGCTTACTGATTATCCCAGAGACGCTGTTCTGATCCAAACTTGATGCATGTGTTAAAATGTGATTATTAGAACAGGTTGAAGTATTTTTTAAATATTTGACAGACAAATGAGGTGCATATCTAGTAAATTCTAACTGATAAAAATTGTGTATGAAAAATGTGTCACTTTTTCAGTCCAGCCTTTGTGGTACAGAAACCAGGCTGGTGGAGCAGCACACCAACAGCTTTGGCAACTGCTTTATTAGATGGCAGGGAGGTTCCAATACCTGATCTAGTGCCCAAGTCATGTCTTAAAACTTTAGCTCCTCCATCTCTTGGGCATAATTGAAAACTTCACCCCATTGCTATAGCCAAGATGTTCACATTTACCTGAATTTACTGGTACACACTTACAAGAAGCTCTCAGAAGTTGCTGGCCTGATGGAGTGGACGAGGATTTAACCTTAAAGCACAATTGGCTCTTGATCATGAGCCCTGTGCAGCTGCAGTTTGGTCCGGGGAAGGACATGGATTGGCTTCAGCAGAAGCAGAGCTGGGTCCTACCTGTGTGGCTATTCCCAAAGATGAGTTTCCATATAAACCTGTGAAACCTGCCTGGGGGAGGCAGGAGAAACAACGGGGAATCCTCTCCAGAAGTGCGTGGAAAATGCAGATTTGTTGAAATGGTTTCTTCCCCAGTCTCTGGGACTTCTGTTTGTTGAAAGAAGAGTCTGGGCTGCAGGATGAAGTTTCCCATCACTACATGAGAAATCTGCTCAGCACAAAGCAGCAGTAGCCTGGCAGGCAGAGTACTCTCCCAGGAGACCCATTGTCTGTGCCAGTGCTCCTGAGATATGCAGAAACACAGCCTTCCTCATGCCAGTTCAATGTCCTGGTGACCAGCAGTTTGACTAGCCCATGTCAAGCTCTGGTGTGTGCTCCTTTTTTTGGTTTTAATTAAAAAAACATTTTGAAAAGTATTCACCTTGTTCTTCCTGCATTCCATGTGTTGGGGTTTGTTGTTGTTGTTGTTGGGTTTTTTGTTTGGTTTTTTGTTTGGTTGTTTTTTTTTTTCTTGTGGGGGAATGGAGGCTTGACTTTTTTCTGGACTGAAAAGCAGTTTTCCAGGCAGGTTTGTGAGAATGTTATATCCTCCAACTGGACCATCTGTCTTCCCAGGAGACAGAATCCTAATCTGCAGTAGGTTTGTATCTGTCTAGTATTTGCTCTTCTCCACATACTATAGTTAATGAAGCAAGCTGCCAGCCCAGAGGTGACAAGTGTTTTGTATATTAGAGAATACAAAAGACTGTTTTCTTCCTTTTCTATTGCCCCCTCTTGCCTTTGAGTATATGCTGGCACAGACTTGTGAAGTGCAGAAGTCTCTGTGTGGGATTTCAAAGTAGTCAGTGGGTTTAGATACCAATGACCTTTTACTCTTTACTTCTCTCTGCAAGTTTCAATGAAACCATGGTGCTTTTCCTGTTAGGGAGTTCTTGAAAGTCATTCACACAAGCAGTTTAGAGCACTCAGCCCTATGGGGTTAGAGACTTGGCCAGTCTTACAAACACTGAACTAAAAGGGAATTTGCTTTAAACTAGCAATGTAGGCATCTTCCCTGCTGATGTCAAGAGGAGACAAGTCAGTGCTATGAGCCAGTGTCTCCATGGGAGCTTCAGTTCTGCACCCACTGCTATGGCAGGTAAGACTTCTTTTTTTTCTTTTCCTTTTGCCCATTAGCCACCTTTCTGCTGACTTCTCCCTGTCCTGAGTGAGGTTGTAAAAGGACTGGGACAGTTTGTGAGGGGCTGGCAGCATGTAGGATGGATCCCTTGTGAGTCTGTGAGTTAATGACTCCTACAGGGTTAAAAGGGAGGGAGTCCCAGCCAAGAGGGTCTGGCTTTGAGGCATCAGAAAGGTGGGGAGGAAGGAAAAGTGCCCTTCAGAGGCTCCTCTTCCTCCTCCCAGTGTGATCCTCCTTGGGCATCTTGGCTCTGGTCCTACTCTTGGAACATGCTTTTGCCTTTGCTCTTTCCATAGGGTTTCTCTCCAGTAGGACAGTGGGAGAAGCAGCTAATTTGACTGGTTCCAGTTGTTGTAAGTTCTGGGAGATGGTGAAAAAGCTGTCACTTCTTCAGAAGGACACCTGAGCTGCTGCAGAGGTGACAGAACCACCAGCTAATGGGAGTTACTCTCAGTGCTGTGTTGGGAGAACTCATTTGAAGGCAGAAGGGAACAAGAGACCAAGAGCTTTGTGTCAGCCTGCAGTCTCTGCTCCTTCAGGCAGATTGTGTGAAGCCTCAGTCACTCTTGTCTGGCTGTGATAAATTGGTTTCTGCACATATTCCAATACTTTAGCCTGGAGAAGTATTGGTGCTCTAACCAGAAAACTACAACTGGGCATCACAACCACTCTTTGCAGCAAAATACCAGCAGGACTTTAACCTTGCACTGCCCAAAATAGAAGCCAGTTCACAAAAGCCTCTGAAAGAGGTGGTTTTTACTAGTGTGTTTTCTCTGTTGTCATTGTGACAAATAGCACTAATTTTGATCTAGATTCTTGGACTTTCCCTGATTGCCTTGTTCCAGTGGAGAGTAACCTTTTGGCAGCTATGGTGGTTCTGTGCTGGACACCTGAGCTCTGTGCCCTTCCACTGCTTGGTCTCCCCATGGAGGGCTGTGAGAAGGACTTGTGTCTGCTAAAAATTGACTGAAACAGGCATTGAAAGGTGGCAGTCACAATAAATTCCATTGGGAGACTTGAAAATATGCTCAAAACAAAGCGTGTGTACTTTGCTGTATAGAAGCTGATTGTGGTCAGACTAAAGTAAGCAGACATTTATCATATTTTCTTAACCCATGCATAATACAAGTGGCCATGTACAATGCAAGTGACTGTGGCAGAGGGAAAGGAAGATAGATTTGCTAATTATTATTTCTTATATTTTTTTTTAAAGGTGTGCATACTCCATGCATAGAATTGCTTAAAAACATCCATCTGTCCCTTTTTATGGGTTCAGTGTTGGATGCATTTTGCCACTTTGTCTTCTATTAAAGTGAGCATTTTTGAAAGGTTGCTGGGCAGCTGAGGGTAATAATGTTCACATTCTCCTGGCATTGCTCAGTGATTAGAAGTATTCAGCATGCAAATAGTTCGTTCAACTTCAGCAAGTACATCATCTCCCTCCTGCCAGCCTTGCTTGGGGTGAGCTAATGGACTTTTAACATTATACAGCTTAGAGAGCACTGTCTCTAATAGCTCCTGATTAAGCTCTCCAGAAAGGCAAATAACCATCACGGGGCAAAGGCTAAACCAGGGGAGGGAGGGGAAAGAACACCCTGGCCAAGGGACTCTTGCTGACATGTTTTGGGTTTAGGGACATTCAGCATTATATTTAGCACATTTTGGCTTTCAAGAACTGTCAAGTGAATCCAAATTTATTTTCTCTGAATGCTTTTAGAATAGTGATAAAATAGCCCTCACTCCCTTCTCCTCCCCTTTTGCCATTTATAATCTATTATTTTAGGACTGCTCTGAGGAACTATTGTGTTTTCCTATTATCATTGTCCCTGGCTCAGCACTGTGCTTCCAGGCTGAATGTAGGCTTTTGGGGTTATTTTTATCTTAGTGGCCTTCTGTGGTAGAGGAACACACTCTCATTCAGTCTCCAGACAGCCTGATTCACCAGGCAGAGAGGTGGGTGCATATCGGGGCCATCAGGCTCTCTTCAAACTGACTCAGCCCTGTCTTTTCCTCAGTTTTTGTGTGTTAGGAATATCAGTATGAAAGACATGACTGAGGTCTTGCTAAGCCCACAGAAGACATGGTGTGTGATTCTGAAGTCAAGCAAGCTCCAGTGCAAAGTGAAAACTGAGCCCAAAAAGCCACTTTTCTCCCTGATTCTCAACCCATCTGACTCCTTTGTTTCAGTTTTATTTTGGGGAGGTGGAGAGAGATGAGCTGCTTTTGTCCACTTCAGTGGGTACAAATCACAGCTGTGGCCGAGGACGTCAGGCACTTCACTCATTAATGGCTTTGTCTCCAGGTCTCCATTGCTTATGCCCTACCATGACATTGACAGGATGGGAGAGGGTTTTATGATTTGTTCAGCATTGTGCAAAGAAAGGAATGGGCATTTTTCATGAAGGGCTGGTGACCTATTGTCCTTCCCCTGCTCCCGCGTGCCAAGGCTTACACACACAGTTTATTAATTGCCACTTTTGTGGGCTGCAGCTGATCACAGAGGGAATGCCAAGGTGTTTCTGTGCAAACCAGTCTTCAACCTTCAGCATCCCTTGCAGGGTAAGTCTGCTCCTGACTGAAGTCTGTGCTCTCAGAACAGACTTTGGTTGTGTTTGAAGGGTACAGGCTGGGTCTGTGTACACAGAGAATGGCAGGCCAGGTTCCCTATGGCTGACACACAGGGAGATAAATCCACTTGTCTGATCTGAAAGAACACAGAGAAGATAATGCTTCCTGCTGGGAGGCCGCTGCAAAGTCTAACTTTTCCAGCACTCTGACTTGTGCAGTGACCAGGAGCAGTCTCCATGATTTGTGCCACCATAGAGGCACCCTTGTGTCTCAGAGCTTTGTGTGTCATGTAGTAGCCACAGCTGCTGGGGCTCCTCTGCCTTCTGCCACCATGAGGGATGGAGACCAGAACTGTCTCTGGTGGTTTTCATGTTTGGGCTCCAGAGCTTATCTGGTCCACCTCCAGACCAACACTTTTTAGCACCCTGTAACAGGCAAAAGAGCTGTAATGAAAAAAATCAAAGTTGTAACTTCATTGAGCTTCTCCAAGAGGTTTCCTCTGTTTGCTAATGGTTCTGCCTGATCTTGCTTGAGGTGCACAGTGCTCCTCAGTGCTCTAATTCATTAGATTGTTTTGTTAATCAGTGGTGGCAAAACTGGGATTGGCAAGTGTTGTACTTAACCCCTAGACCGCTGTGGGTGCATACAGATGTTACCTTGTGGAATTCTTGAGCTAGTTGCACTAACATCATCTCTGCTGCTGATTGAAATGGATGGAACAATGGTGGGAAGTCATTACAGAAGGTTGCTAGGAAAGAGCACAAGCCCACCAGTTAAAGGAGATTCTAGAAATGGAACTCAGCTGTTCTGGGTCCCACCAGCCCATTGGGACTGAGTCCACCAAGGCCTATGTTACAGGGTTAGTAGCACAAAACCAGTTCCTCAGTTGTTCTTTCCCCAAGGCATGGCTCTTTACACAAAAAGCCACTGAAGGCAGAATGTGAAAGCCAGTGCAGCAGGAGGTATGTAAAGAAATATGTCTTAACTATTTCCTCTGGTCTGTTTTGCCACTGCACCCAGCCTGCCCCATTCCTCTCTCCATCTTTAAATAAACTCTCCAGAGGTGTTCTGCTATGCAGTAATGAACTGTAATGAAATAAAATTAAATTAAATGCTGCTGAATGGAGCTGCATAAATGCCTTGTCATATTTTGTTATAATCACCTACTGTGACTTCATCATCTGTGTCATCTGTCTCTCCAGCTTACTCATGGAGCAGCACACACCATGGTGACTGGGCAGAAAAGGAAAGAAATGCAAGTTCATGTGAGTTGGAGTAAATAATTCAGAGGCTCTGGTTGTTGTTCTGATACACAGAGCTGCCCAAGCTGCCAGGGCACACAGGTCCAGCACGCACAGAAACCACACTTTCCCAAGGAAAAGCCAAATATGGAGGAAACTGAGCAAAAGCCTCCAGCCTGTGACCTTCCAGCTCATTGAGCAGGTTCAAACTCAGCAGTGTGGCTGTGTGGAGGGGTGAAGTGAGGCTGCAGGGTGTGGGAGCAGTACCTGCACACTGGCACCTGTGATTGCAGTACTGTGCTTCATTGTGGAACTGGTTGAATACAGACAGTGCTTCAGTTTGAAAGCCATTTCTGAATAATAGCTCGAGAG
This sequence comes from Agelaius phoeniceus, assembly GCF_051311805.1. Classification (NCBI taxonomy): domain Eukaryota; kingdom Metazoa; phylum Chordata; class Aves; order Passeriformes; family Icteridae; genus Agelaius; species Agelaius phoeniceus. Next base: position 15,686,746 of record NC_135274.1, read on the forward strand.
AAAGAGGGTGGGGAAAAACCCCAAAACACACAGCCCCTCCACAGAGCAGAGGCAAGAGTGAAAGGGAGCTTCACATGGTCAGTTTTAATGTTGGGGTAGGCTTGGATTCCCTGCCAGCTGTCAACTTTACATGCAATACTTCAGCAAATGTCCACATTTGCCAACCTGAATTCAAAAGATGAAGAGAGAGGCATGAGGACAGAATAGCAACATGAATTAATGAACGTGTTTGTAAAATAATCTCCTGTATGCATAACTCCCTTTTAGTACATGATTTTCAGTCTAATCACAGAGAGGCTATGTTGGTTTGCACTTCTGCAACCCCTGAAATTCCTTTGCAGTCAGTTACAGACAGGATTTTCTGTTAAATATATATAGTACTGCTCCAGGTTCATTTAAAGAGAGTGATAATATATCATTGCTCCCAGTAGGGACATAGCTGCCTCATAGCTTATGTCTGCTGTCAGGCATTAAAGCTGGGCTTGAATGGTGCCAATCGATAGTGGAAATGCAGCAGCTGGAACTGTTAAGTGCAGCTTTAATGTTCCTTATGCAAACCCTACCTCCCACCAGAGAGTACACCTGCTCAAACAAGCAAAGAAACAGGACTGACTCCTCTATTCCCTAAATAATTCCCAATGTTTCCCCTATTTTTTGTAGTTTGTGTATCTTATGGGGGAAAAAAGAGAGAGTTTCTGAATGTGCAGAAGGTTGTAGGAGCCAAAATTAAGAAAAGAGCACCTCTTTTTTTGGGACAAATGTCTGTTGCTCACACACTCAGGGACAGATGTGCTATCCTGAGCTATCTCCTGGGCTATCAGGACAGAGTTCACTGGGTTCTGGCTCCTCATCTGCTTAGTGCCTTCCAGTTCCTGTCTTGCTTCTGACCAAAGCAGGTACCTATCCCTGACTTGGCTCCAGGCAGAACTAGTGCATGGCTGTTACATGCTCCTGTGCAGCCCCTGAGCCCCCACACTGCACCCAGCATTGCCACTAACCAGCCCCTCAGCCTGGAGCTGGACCTGACTGCCCCTGGAGCCAAAACCTGCTGCTCACACCAGCTTAGCTGGAGCTCCATGCCCTCAGGAGTGGCTGGACCTGGCATGTGCTCATGCTGAAAACCAGTTCATCTGCTCTGAACACACAGGTGACACATGGAGGGAGACCAATGTTTTGACAGGCAGGCCCTGAGGGTTTGGGATCACCATTTTATTCCATCTGTAAGCTGGAGCAATTGCAGTACTGACCTCCTTCTCCCTCTGTCACACACAGCAAAGTAGATTAGAAGGAGAAAAAATCCCTTTGTTTTCTTATTTCTTTCTGCAGGGCAGCCCTGACCCTTGTGGCACACCTGGCCATGGCTGTGCCAGGGAAGGTTCATCCATCCCAGCTGGAGCTGGTTCCAGCACAGGGGACTGATTGCTCAGCAAGGCTGGGTACAGGTGAGGGGCATTAGCAGCCATTAAAGGGTTATAAAGAGGGAATGAGGGGCATAGGAGAGCCCTGTAGGGAGAGGTCTCTGTGCTCTGGAGGTGACTGGCTGGGGGCTGTGCTCAGAAGAAGGTCTACAATGGCTGGAGAAGTAAGTGAGCTTTTTTTGTAGTACTGGTGTGACTCTGTGCACAGTGTAAAAAGCAGCTCTGTGTCCTGAGTCTGGCCCCTGAGCGTCAGGCAGAGGCTGTGATCATAAAGGGGATAGACCTTGAGCTGTGAAATGGTGGAAAAGGTGAACTCTCATTTTGGTGGAAGTATGTGCTTGCCTTTCCTACTTCTCCATTTTCTCTTATCTAGAGATTACAGCAAAGCTGTGAGCTGAGTGAGATGAAAGGCCAGGGTTTGCTTGTGTGTGCCAGGAGCTGAGGTGCCCAGAGAGCCTGAGGCAATGCTCTGGGAATTTGCAGTAGCAACTGTCCTGTTGCCTGCTCTTTCCCTAGGAAAGGATCAAGGAAACAAAGCAAGAAGTTATTGTGACTGCCTTCCAGATGTGCTCTCTGGAGGAGTCTGCTTTGGGGAGAGCTGAGCAGGAGAGGGTGGTTTGCTCTTGAGGGCAAGAAGCCTTGGAAAGCCTGCTGGGCTTGAGCTGGCTGATGCTGTTGGTACCTGTGTGGTGCCACTGCCCAGCCTGCAGACTTCCCTGGTGGGGAATTGTGTGGCCAGACTGGGAAGAAAGGGCACATCCTGGCCCACAGTCAGCTTTCACCAGTAAGCTGGACATTCCCAGGTGGTTGTAAATCCTTGTGAGGTGCCATGGAGAGAAGGTGAACAGTTCCCTTATGGCTTATGTTTCCAATTGCTGTGAAGGTGCCTCTTTGGCAGGGTGAGTTGAGGGAGCCTGCCAAGTGTTGTGTCCATGTGCTTTGTGTGTGTCCTCCAGGGCTCAGCCAGGGCAGTTTGGGTACAGGTGTGTCTGTGTCCTGCTCAGGTGGGTGCTTGGGGTTAGGGGCTGTTTGTTTGCCTTGCAGGGAGCCTGCTGTGAAGCCCAGGGTTTGCCCAGCTGGACCCTAAGGTCTCTTGATCAAATGAATTCAGTAGCTTGGGTATTTCCTTACTTGAGGAGTGTGCTGCCTGCAGGCTGGCCTAGGATTACCCCTGCCTGAAACACTTGCAGGAATGACTTCACTGACCCCAGGAGAGTGAGAGGCCTCAGCAGAGCACAGGTGTAGGTTTTAATGGCAATGCACAAGTGTCCTAGGCTGTATTATAAAAGCCCTTGCTCACTCCTTGAAGTCTTCAGATTTTTAAAAGCAGAAACTGTGTAATGCAGCCTGATTTTGGCCTTTGTTGTATTTTAAAGGCTGTAATTCCTCTCCATGCTAAACTACCTAATTTCTCTACCTTTCTTAAAGAAAGAAAACAATGGCCTGGGAAAGCAAAGTCCTGTTCTGGAGAAGTGTTGTTTAGACCACAATTCCTATCCTGTTATGGCTCTCCTTGCCTGTGAGCACAGCTGAGGGGTCTGGTTATGCTGTCTATCTCAGCTGATTCTAGACATGGAGATGAGAGCAGCTGCTATCATTTCTTACTGAAACACTCATGTGACTTATTTGAGGGTGTGGAGCCAAGGGACAGCTTCCCTATGGGTGACTGGTTAAAAATGCAAACAAAACTCCAAAGAAGCAAATCCACCAAGTGCTGGAGAGGCTCATTCTGCTGGCCCTGGAGTAAGAATTTCAGGCAGGTGTCTCAGCCAGGTGGTAGGTTCATTGTTGTTGCTCTCTGCATAGCCTGAGTAGTACATCAGTGCAAATGGGCAGAAATCAGAGTCCTCAATTTCAGAATTGTAATCAGAGACTATGAAAATAAAAGCTGCTACCTTCTTTTGCCTCTGCTCTCCCTTCTATGATGCTCCAACCACTGCCTTTACCTACCACTTTCCATTACAGGAGGTAAAATGGGAGTTTCTCTTTTCTGTATTCCAGCCTCTGGTTGACTGTGAAAACCAGATGGGAAAGGTGCTTATTGATCAACTTTTGTTTTACCTGATGGGTATAAGTGCATGATGAACATTCTCACCATAATTGTGCTCCCTTCTTGGTGTCTGACTCAGCCAGTTGCTGTTCTGTTTCCTATCCCTGATGCTTGGGGAATGAGGGCTGTTGATTTCTGTGTGGAGAGGAGCTAAATCAGCAGTGATTCTCTAGATCTTGTGCATTTTTGTAATTGCTGGAGGATGTGGTTATCCTGGGTAAAGAGTCATCATCCCTCACAGGAGATAAGGTTATTTCATGCAGCCATTTTTATTCTTGAAATGATAGTACCCTTTTACCTTTGAGATTTTTAACAATGCAGGGAGATAGTATTGCATGACCTTGCTTTTGGCAGTGAGTATGAACTGAAGGCAGGCAGCAATGTTTTCATTTGTTCTCAGCTCAACTTCTTCCTTCCCAGACCTCTTTTTCCTATTTGCCCTTGTAATTGGAGATAAGATGGACACACCCAGTTATGTAGCATCAGAAATGTAATCTAGACATCTCTTCCATGAAGCACGTTTCTAATGTGCCCTTCAAACAAGTCAGATGCCTACAGTCTATTTTCTGTGAGCTGCTTGGAAAAAATCTGAGCTGCAGCTATTGAGGGATACATGTCTGAGGGACACCTGGAGGTGTCTGATGTTCTCACAAAAACAGCACAATACTTCACAGAAAAGCAGCTTTGCTCAAGGACAGCTTTATCCCCTTCCTAAAAGGAGATCAAACTCTTCATAGGAGGGCAGGCAGGGGCCACTAGGGACTTTGATAAGGTGATGAAAGCCTCTAAGTGTTTCATGTTTTGAGCAGAACAGGAGTTCAGGCTGTGCAGATCATCAGAAGAGATTTTAAAATACCCTCTCATGCTGTCTGTGAACAATGGAGGACTAGGTGAAAGATCAGGTTTGCTTTCTGTCTTTGTGCCCAATCCAGGCCATTTTGTTATTGAACAAAAGCCCTGCTTGCTGTGTGATGAGAGCTAAGCAAGTTCAGATTCCCAAAGCTGGATCTTTTATTCAGAACATCACTGAGGTCCTGCCTTCTGTTCCAGATTGAGAAACTTGTAGAGCCATGGTCTTGGCTGAGAGGAAGCCAGACTGGGGGTGAGCAATTACATGCTGGTGATAAGCAAGAAATTTTGACAATTGTGATTTTGAAGTGCTCCAAGTATAAGACAATTCTTATTTCCAGGACTTGTCCCTATACTCAAGATCTCCCTCTCAGGAGGTTTCATGGCTGCCTACAAGCACATCTGTTATTTAGCAAGGCTAAGGCTGAGGAAATGGGGAGCCTGGAGGAGGGTCAAGGGAAGTATCCAAACCAAAAAAAGGTATTTGGGCAGTGCCATTGCTTTGAGACAGATGAAGTTGCATGTAGCTGCTCCTAACAGATGGGTTGAGAACTTGAAGCTTTATTAAAAACCCAAAGGTGTAGATTCTGAAGCCTGCAAATATACAGTGAGTTGTTCAGATAAATGATCACTCAGAAAATTCTGGTTGTGATGGTTCTGTGAGTTCTTGGAAACACACAAATTATGCAAATACTACTGCATTTGATTGAAATTGTGACTGTGTTCCTTAGGTTCCCCTCTGCACAAGTCTCTAGGGTGTCTGAATCCTTTAAGTGGTGAAAATGAGATGTAATGCTCTGGAATGCCCTGGCTGAGTGGTCAGTGAAATCCTGTGTTGTGAGGCCCAGTAATGCTGGGTTATCCAGATTAGACACTGCATCTGATTATCCTGCTGATAATCCTGCCCTCAGTAATTTAATTGGGATGGGGATTTCAAGGCCAGGATCAGGCAGAAATAATGGGTGATTGCCCCCTTGTACATCTATAGCAGTTGGAACTCCTTGTTTGTGGCAATATCTGTAATGCATTTAAATAAAGGAATGCGTGTGGTTGTGCTCTGTTGTCACTGGTATTGCAATGGGAGTCTCTGGTGTATCTCACAGTTTGTGAAGTTGGTTATCAAGTAGTTTGGGGGCTACAGAGATTCCTGCATTTACTTTCTTTTAATTCTCACGAAGTGCATGTGTGAGGGAGCTGTTATGTGATGCCAGCTTTGAACGATTTGGGATGGTAAAGACAATGACCCAGTCCAGTAAGAGGAACAGATGCTTTCAGCTGAGGCAGGACTCCTTGCCTACTCCTACAGGAGCGCTGGGTGAAGTGATCCATGTCCTGATCCCATCTCTGGCAAAGGCTCTCCCACTGTGGGTTGGGAAAGAAGCTGCCTGGGCATGTGTTGGTAGTAGTGCCTAAAAGGGGTGCTGTGTGCTTATAACTGAATTTGGGCCAAAAGGAAGGGGTTTAGTTCCTGACACCTGGAGCACCAGGTCCTACAGAGGAACTGGCACACAGTTTATTTATCTCCCCAAACCAGAAATTAATTACTGTGAGAGCCACCTAAACATGTGCATATGGGAATAAGAACTGCTAAATGAAAAATAAAGAGGCAACTTTTTTTCATGTACGAAATGAACCTGGCTTCAGTAGCTAAGCAGAGTGTTACTCAGGGATAATTGCACCTTAGCATTTGAGATAATGGGTGTGCTTGGAGCAGCTCCATGCACAACCGAGTGCCACAAGCTACACCGGGCTTTTACCGCGGTGCCTATATGCGATTTATCGAAAGGCGTTTGCGAAATGCCAATATCCATTTACACTACTCGGAGGGGTATCAAGCCTGTATCGTCCTGCGCAGCCCCGCGGCATCTCGAGGGCTGTTGAAGCGAGCCTGATGCTCGCTGGTGCGGAGCGGCCGCCGGCACCGGGAATTCCCCATCCCGCCGGGAGAGGGCGGCGGCGCCCGCGGGCCCGGGGGGAGCGGGGAGGTCCGAGGAGCGGAGCCGGGAGCGGGGCACGGTGGGCGGGATCCTTGGCCCGGAGCGGGGGCCCAGGGAGAGTGGGATGCCCGGTCCAGAGCGGGGGCCCATGGGGGGAGCGGGATCCCTGGCCTGGAGCGGGATGCCCGGCCCGGATCGGGGCCCCATGGGGAGCGGGATGCCCGGCCCTGAGCGGGATGCCCAGCCCGGAGCGGGACAGCCGCGGCACCAGGGCGCTGTGCTGTGCCTGGGGACCCTGGAGCGGTGGAAAGAGGACGGAGAGCAGGAGTTGGGGGGGGAAAAAAACCCCAAGAGGACAGAATGGGTGCTGCGGGAAAGGGAGGGATAGCAGGTGGCAGCGGGCAGGGAGAGGAGCTTTGCCTTCGTGTGGCAAGCGTGGCTCGTGTCTGTGTGCAGCTGCCGGGATTGCAGCGCTTGGCGCTCGTAGGAGGCCCGCACCGGGAGCGGGGGAAAAGCTTGGCTGGAGCTCGCAGCCGGGAATCTGCCTGGGAAGAGCCTGCAAGGGCCCGGGAGCTCCAGTTCAGCACCTCTCCTACCGGGGCTGGCACCTCAGAGTGCAGCTCTGACCCTTGCACTGAGGATGTTATTTTTCTGCTGACGTACTCGTGATGTGGGAAATCTTCAAGCTCAAGCATTGTTTCCAGCAAATGCTTTCAGTTTGGAGCCCTTTGACGGTCCTTTCTTGATGCTGACAGGAAAACGTCTTCCTCGGGAAAACAATTCCATTGCTTTTCTGCTTTTCCCACTTGCTGGCTTTTTTTTTTCCCTGCTCCCCCCACTTGGCTGTACATCCCATCACTTGGTGTTTCTAGGGCTCTCAGCCTTGACAATGCATCTTCTTGTTTCCTTGCTGTCAGTCCTCTTGTTTGCTGCAGCTGATCTCATCCTGAACCTCTTGTCCTCTCCACTGCAATGTGGCACTTGTTGATTCCCAGTGCTTTTTTGCTCTAACCTGGGCTTCTGCTCCTGTTACTTGGAGGGTCTCAGACTGTATTGGCATGCTGAGTGTGCGAAACTTTTTCAGTTTTGCCACCTTGCTGACTATATAGTTTTCCTTCTCTAGCTTTCTTGTTGGCATGGGATTCAGTCACAACTGGCTTCCTGCCACCTTGAGTCAGTCCAAACCTTCCTCCTCTGCCTTCATTTCTTTTTCTGACCAAAATCTCTTCTACATTTAAAAAGAAATGCAAGATGATATGCTCTTCTTTCTTGTCCTTGTCTCTTGGATGTGAGCACCAGCACCTTCTCCTGTCTTCCAGACTCCCTATATCTATTCCTATCCATGCTGTTATTCTTTCCCTTCAGCCCACCCTCTCTTCTGGCAGCTCTTCCTTAAAAAACAAACTTGCTATTCAAACCCCCACATGTTTCTCTAAATACTGCACCTTGACTTGCAAAGTGCCTCCATCAGCCAGCCCTTCTTTCCTCTCATGTCCTTACTCATATCACTTGGGATGTTACTCCTCTGTTCTTCCCTTCTCTCCCTGGACTGTTATCCACAAAGTTCCTTGGAGGATGCTGTTTTTCCCTTTGGCCTTTTCCAATCTAAATTTGTTCAAGTGTCCTATATCACTCTGTCCTTGGGCTCTTTCTCTCCTCCCTTTACATCTGATTTGACTGCTCTAATCCAAGCAGTAAATTGCCTTTGTGGCTGCATTGTCCCCTCTCCTCAGTCTGAGAACAGGAGGGGAGAGGAAGATCTGGAAGATCTCTGTGCAGATCCAGGTGTTTGCTTCAATCAGAGCTCTCCAGTGTCCCCTCACCTTCAGTCCATTCCTGCTTTTCCAGTGACAACTGTCATTGCTGTAAGGCCCTCAATGTGCATGTCACTTAACTTGAATATGGCACTGGAGTCTCAGGTCACAGCTATTTTAATGTATGTTTCTCCCACACCACACAGATCTTCACTGGCACCTTTTTCTTTTACTGACACAGTTTTTCCTTCTTGGTGAGAGTGATCCCAGGCTTCTTCTGTCTATGCTGAGTGTTGATTTCAAGGTGATCCCTTCCTTAGCCCAGAAGAAATATCTGGTGGAGTTGGTGTTCTACAAACCTGACCCCTAATGCAGCAAATACTGTAAACGTGCCCAGGGGATTGCTGGGTTTTTTTCCTCACCATTCAGTATCTGTGCAGCTGGTCCTCTGACAAAGAGAGGAATGTCCTCTTAGCACTGTTTGCTGAAGCTGCTGCTTGGTTCTGATATTTAAGTTTTAAAGGGTAACTGCTTTGACTAAGAAAGAGGAATATACTTTTTGCTCATCAGTCAGCTAAGAAATGCTGGGCAGAAAAGGCTAATTATGTGCAGTAGAAAAGAAAATTGTGGGAAATGGCAATAGTGATGGTATTTTGACCCTCCTGGAGATCAGCTTTGGGCAGGGGCAGGAGACTGTGCTCCTGGGCACCCTCTTAGCTGACTAAGCAGTTATGGCCAGCTCTGGTCTTCATGGCAGGTATGTAGCACTGACAGCTAAAAACCTCTGCTGTTCCAGGGCTTCTGGGCCACAGCAGGGAAAGGGTGGAAGATGGGCAGAGAAACAGGAGCCTTTCTAATCTCACCTGGGTGTTGAGTGCTTTCAGAACTTGGTTCTTGAAAATGCCTCTCAAACCCAGCTTGGACATCTCTCCTTGATGGGAAAATCAGCCTCTCACACTTGACATGTGTTAGGCTCTGTAGAATAAAGGAAGACTCTTCCCAGGAGCGTGTGGTTCTTCCAACTCAGGGCTGCACTTGCTGCAGTCTATTTGAACATCTAACAGGCAGCAGGTTACAAATGCTGCCCACGAGCTCAGTCTTGCTTCATCATTGCTGAAAGGCCTGCAACAGAGCAGAGATGGGGAACAGCTGTAGAGTGAACAAAATTGAAGTAACTTCCTGGCTACACTGAGTGCAATTCCAGATTCTTTCTTGAGTCTCCACTATTTTGTACATTTATATTTAACTGTTACTTTGAAAATGCTGCTGCAATCTTCAGAAAGAGAAGAGTTGTACTCACTTGCTGAGCTCCTTCTAAGCAGTCATGCTCTGCAAGGTTTGGGTTAAAGGCATGAGTTTTGGTTGTGCAGAGGGGTGAGGCAGCTGAACTCCCCAGGGAAGAGCTTCACTCCTAAGGACTCTTCTGCCATTCTTTCAGGTGAGAATGAATTCAGTTAGGATTGCCCTCTGCTTTTGTAATTTTCCCTTCTTCACTTGTCTTTGCCTTTTCGATTGTGCATCTCACTTTTATTTGAATTTCATTTCTCACTATTTGTCATGACACAGGCCAAGAGGAGTTTAAGCTTTGAACTGGTCCAGCCAAAAGGCTGTCAGTGGTGCTGGTATCAAGCAGTGCTTATCTGTCTCTTGTATTTGAACAAACTGAGTTTCAGCCTGAAATATCACAGACATCCAAGTCCCTGAGGCATGGAAAAGCTGCACTATGAATACACTGATGATAATAGTCCTGGCTCTGTGGGTTTTATTGCATTTGTTATTTTCTAACATTCTGGAAAACATAGCATTAAAATGAACAGGGTAAACACAGGCAAATGGAAGATGTTGGAGCTAGACAGGAGATGACTCTGTGCTCAAGGCTCTGTTGTCCCCTACATCAGGGTCACTGGAGCAGTCTGACACATGCTTAGGGTTTTGGGGGTTATCAGTTGGCATTGAACAGCCATCTTAGGGGCTATCTCAGGACTGTGGTGTCTGAGGGCAGAGATCCATGTTCTAGAAATGGCTCTTATGGGGTAGGAATAGGGCAAAGAAATTGCTTTCTGGGCCTTGGCAGAGGTCAGCTTGCTGTAATTTCTTGAAATAGCAGATAAAGATTGTCAATGCTACTCAGCTGATGGCTGTAAAATAGTAATGAGCAAATAATTTTTTTTTAATTGTAGGAAATAGATGTAGGCAAATAGGATTTTAAGGTGAATAGTCTATTGTCTGCAAGCATTCAAGCACCTGGCTCTTAGCAGGGCTGAGCTGACAGCAGGGAGCTCTTTCCTGCCTCTGCCCTGTAAAGTTTTTTTATCCTGCATAAATTCCAAATGCAGGTAATTACCTTTTCCAATCAAGTCAAAAAGGGACTAGAGCTTAAAGAGCTCCATTCAGCGGCAAATTTTCATGTTTTATCTACTTACATGAAATTCTTAAGCTTTTATAATGGTATAATAACCCAACTTCAGACACCTTCCTCCCTGTCCCCAACTGGTGAGGATCTGACAAAGTTATTTACTATACTGAGTAACCAGAAACCTGCAGTGGGGCTGAGAGTTAGCCCTGAAAGCACAAAGCATTTTGCTGCAAGGACTGAGAACAGCACCCACCTTCTATAGGTTTTGGTGAGCTTGGGGTGCTCAATATCTTACAGAAAACTAAAACTGGGAGTTGAGCTGTCTACCATTAAAATCAACACCAATACTCTTGTTAGTGTAAGTGGGTGTATACAGATGTTTATGAAGAATAGTAGCAGAAGAAAGCTGGTGCTCAGAAGGACCTTCCTGTGCCAATAACAGGATGGTTCCCCCATCTAGGATTGTCTTCCATAGTAATTTTTGATTTCGTTGCAAGTAATTGCAAAACCTCTCCCTTGTTTTGGTACTTTTGGGACATTAGTGTTTTTCCCTTTTTAATAAAATACTGACTAATTAATCTCAACAACATTTAATCAATAATTTTATGTAATTAAACTGTGAGCTGGCTCAAAGGTTGTGGCTTACTTTGGTCTTTATTTCACACATCAGCTCCTAATGCACTTCTTCTGCTTCTAGCAACTACTTGGGTGATGTAAGGAGGTGATGATGTAGTAATCATTTGTGTTTTGTTCATAATCAGAACTTATGTACATCATTCTCAGGGTGATGGATTAAAGTTTGTAAAAATGATTTTGTATTTTACTCTACCTATATTATTAAAAACTTATGGTCTCTGTTTACTCCTCTTTCCCTCCCCACTGTGTTCTTTGCTTTCTCAGTAGTGTTAGAGGTCCTTCCTGCTGCTGCTGTGTCATGGCCTACTTTCTTGGAACCTGCTGCTCTGGCTTGTGCTTATCTGAGCACAGCTCACGGCACGTGGACATCTTCTGAGCATGGTGTGGTACAGAGCTGCTTTCTTTTTCTGTCCTTAAGGAATCTGCTCTGCTGGCTGATGATGGTACCTAGCTAACAATGCCCATTGGTAGCTTTGGATAGATGCTTCAGAGGTCAAAAAAGGACTTTCAGAAGCACTTAGCTGATTCTTGCTTGCCATTGCAGCTGGCTTTGAGGTCAGACCCACTCTGAACCTCCAAGTTTGTAGTTACTTCTCCCTCTTGGCCAGAGCTCAGGGTAGTTCCTTTTTCATTGAGCTGTTCATTGCCTTTAAGAAACATGGTATTTAAACCTGGTGTAGGACAAATGCTATCCTGTTGCCTGCAGTGAGAGCAGCTCTGTCTCTGGCTGGGAACTCTTATTGGGTGCTGAAGTTGGCTTCTGGGCAATTTGGGAACAGGCTGAAACATTGGTACCTCAATCTGCTCTTTCTTGAAATGAAGGCAAAGCTGACTTGTGGCTGCTTTTGTGCAGAGCTTGCTATAGAAGCCAGTAGGTCACCTGGCCCTTGAGACTGTGCCTTTTTGCCTTTGTTTCTATTTTGGGTGGTCATCACCAGAAACTGGCACTGGGCAGGTGATATCCCAGCACTGGCAATCTGCTCCCTCCTGGCACTTCCAGCCCCATGCAGAAGTAGCCCATGTATGCGTGGCAGCATGTGTGGTTATCTGCACAGCCCTGCAGGCTGGCTGGTGTCTCTGCCCCTGGGAATGGAGGTTCCCTCTTAGAGAAGGAGGCTCTGTGCCAGGGCAGCAGATGGGCAGGAGCAGCAGCAGCTGGGACACCATGCATGATCATCATGTGGACTTACAATCTGCACCAATGCCAAAATGGCCACTTGTCTTTATCCTGTCTGTGGTCAGGGCTGTTTCTAAGCCATCAGCTTATGGAAAGGTGCAAGGGCAGGCAGTGGGCCTCCACCATCAAGGTATGGAGCAGCAGGCTCCTCGAGTGCTGAAGGCCCAGGAAACATTTCTATTTCTGTCTGGAGCAGCAAAGCTGAGCCCTTGCTGTTCCCTCTCACCTGTACAGGCTGAGCTCTTTGTGAACCTTGCCTCCAGCAGCAGGACCTTACACGTTGTCCTGCCACCTCTGGGAAGAGGGGGCAGCTCTCTGCTCTTCAGAGTGGGTCAGTCTGGTGGAGAGGGCAGGTCTTCAGCAGCACAGGCTGAGAAAAAGCCCAGCTGATCAAACAACAGGGCAAGTGGCCATGAAGAAACCCTGTGTTTGCAGCCCCACAAAAACCACTCAGGACTAAGATCAAGAGGGAGGAACTCTGCCTTTCCCAAGTAGCCATCTCCTTGCCATGACAGGGGCCAAGGATATGCTGAGGCATTTTGGGAGAGCAGGGTCTGCACAAGGTGGCTTGTGCTTGGACTGAGCCACTTTGTTGATTGTGATTCCAGGTTACTCCCAAAGCTTGAGCATGTGAAGGAAGCCGCCCTGGCAGGCCTGTGGGCTCAGGACAGCAGAGCAGTGCTTCAAAGGGGGCTCTTCCATCTTGGCTGAAGGGTGTGAGTAGGAAGGATTCCAGGCTCAGCACAACTGCACCTCCTGAGTGCTGCAATGCTTTCTCCTGCTGTGGTTTGGGGAAGAACTTGATGCACTACTGAGATGCCATTAATGTGTGTGGTGTTATTTGATGCTTGATACTTGCAAAGCCAGAGTAGGCTCAGACTTTCCTGAGGGACTAAAGGAGAAACAGTGATCTAACTTGAGCTGGTCCAGCTTGCTTGAAACTTTAATGCAGGAAGTACTTTAATGTAGAATGGAGCACAGGCAATATTGTATTTCTCTCTACTGATAAGTAATTTGAAAGATGACCTGTAAATAGCAGGGGAGGGAAAATATTCACTGGATTTATTCCCTTGAATTTGCTTCTTTGCATTGAGGAGAGAAGCCTCGAAGGAGCAAAGGGAGAGACTTCTCTCTTCAAGCTGGCTTTTTAAGAACGTGAATCTTAAGGCCTTGTGATGGTTTCATGATTTGGAAGTGAAATTGTCATGTCCTAGATGTGACCCAGAAACCTCTGATAAACTGTGATTGAAAATTGAATGTGTGGATTAACGGGTTTGGATGCTCTGCTTGATCTATGTTTCTACCCTCTGTTACCTCAAAGGAAGAAATACTTCACATCTCAAAAACAAAACGTTAATTTCGCCTTGCTCTGCAAAAGTGAAACCTCTGAACAGCTAATTAATGTCTCCCTCCTTTGACAGGACCTCCACAAAAACCCCAAACCTCAACCTACCTTCACCAGTGGGGAGCATATTATGGCTGATCCTGTCAGGACACTGGAAAAATATACATTTCCTCTATTTGGGAAACTTGGTCTCCATGTATTCTGCTGACAAGCAGTGGGGCTCAGCTTGATGCCTTCAGCTAGGAACTGTTGCACAGCTTTCTCAGTGGAGCTGAGTTATTGATGGCTGTTAGCTTTCCAGGGAGTGCACAGCCTTGAAATGAGGCTCTTGGTTCATTGGTCCAGTGCCTGCTATTACAAATGGTGCCTCAGATTGTGCTCTTGGTAAACAGCCTGGCTGTACCTTAAAAGTTAGGGTATTTCTTTGCCTTCTCTTCCGTCTGTTGAAAGTTGTTCTTGAACTTGGATGCCAGGAACTTTAATGTCCTTTGAGATTTTGCCTGATGTTTACTTTGTGGGAGTTGATTATTTGAATCCAAGAGTTATAAAAAACTGGCTGAGGAGTTGTGGAGCACTCTCGTGTATAATCTGATTGTATTTTGAAATGTTAGTGAGGACTAATAGACCTTGAATGAGTCATTGTTTCATTGCTTTTCAGAAAAAGCACACAGATTGACCCTGGAAGTGTAGTTGAGTCAGTTTTGCATTGATGGTGGGTAAAGATATAGCAACAGGGAAATAGGATCCCACATCAGTCAAAGAAAGAATTGATGATTTGACTAGAAGGTCAAAGTAAACGTCTGTTGCATCTTCAGTTTCTAAGTCTGTTTCATCAGTTCTCTATAGCACAGTTTGACTCACAGCTTGCCTACAGTACCTGACTATTCAGTTCTGAAATTAAAAAAACCCTAATGTCATTCATCACAATAGTGTAGGACCTAATAAATGGATAGGAGCCAGTTAAAATGTGAATTTTATGTGCTGCGTCTTCATCCTGGGCTAACAAACTGTTTCTAACTTAAGTTCCCTGGCACCTTGTGGGGTGGCAGCTGAGATTGGAGCAGGTGCTGCTCTGAACTGCCTGGGCTGTGTGCTAAGGGGGAATGATGTGTGCAGTGTTCACCTCCAAAACCAAATTCAGGGTTTGGCTTTGGGATGTGAATGCCCCTAGGTAGTGTCTGCAGGATGGTTTGCAGTAGCTCAGGATGAGAGACCATGTAATTACTGAGTGTTTCGCCAGTCCTAGGTAAGAAGGGAAGATATGAACACCAGGATATATACAGTGGTATAAGTAAAAGAGAGGAGTTAATGTTCCTGTATTTAGAAACTTACATTGTGCTGGAGCCATCTATCCTCTATTTGTGTAGCTCCCAGGATGCCATGAGCTGCTTTTTCAGTAGCACAAATCATAAACACAGAACTGGGTTTTACCATCCCCATTGCGCAAAAGTTAAAAATCTGAAAAAAAACTTAAGAGGTAATTCCAGTGTGGAGAAACTTTCTAACAGGGATGAACTCTTTGTTCTCCAAAAAAAAAAAAAAAGTGACTTGATCCTGGTATGAATGTTTTATCAACTTATTAGCAGGTGACTGCTTATTTTATTAATGAGTTGTTGGAGGATGAGTGAAATCCAGTGGCTGGATGCAAAGGTGGAAAAGCATAAACTAACCAAGAGGTGGATGTTTTATGAATCAGCATAATTAATCTTGAAACAACACATCCAGGGAAGGCCTGAACCTGAGACCGGGCGTCTCCTGAGAGCTCCTCTCCGAGTCTGCAGGTGTGCGGGCTCAGCCTGGTGCAGGATCAGGGAGGCTGGGGCCGAGCGGAGCGCTCTCCCTGACCCGCCCGGCGTGGGTGTTGTGGTCTGGGGGTTTGCGGGGCACACCTGCGGGACCGGCCGCGCTCCTGCAGCGCGGTGCCCGGCCCGGAGGCTCCGCCGGCGCTGTCCGCGGCCGCGCTGAGCACCCGAGCGCTGCCGCTCTCCGTGCGCGGCCGGTGCCGGAGCCGCGCAGGGTGCGCGGATCCCGCAGCCGGGCCCGGCGGTGCCGCGGTGCGGGGGCGGGGCGCGGGGCGCGGGCGGGGCGCGCATGCGGGCGGTGCCAGGCAGCGCGGCGGGCCGGGAGCCACTCGCCCCCGCAGCACCGCTCGGCCAGGGACAGCTCCCGCCAGGTAACGCGCGCTCCCCCCGCGCCCAGCCCCGCTCCCCGCGCCGCGGGGCCGGGGGGGCCCGGCCGCTCACGCCGTCCCCCCCGCCGCTTGCTTGCTTGCTTGCAGCTCCGGGGCTGTGACAGCGCCGTCCCCACCGCGGAGCGAGGCAGCGGCGGCCGGCTCTGCCCGCCGGGCTCTCGGCTGAGGAGGGTGCGCGTCTTCCCGCAACTTGCCGGCGCTCGCAAGGCTCCGCGATGGAAGGGAAAGGTGGGTCGGGCGCGGGGGGGCGGCGGCGGAAGGACCGCAGTGGCCGGGCTGGTGCGGGGCCGGGCGGCCGAGGCTGCCGCTGTGCTGGGGACATTGCAGCACCCGCGGGGAGCGGGCGGCAGGCGCGTCCCTGCCGATCCCGCGGGCTGCTCGGCCCGCTGCCCACGGAGTGAGGGGAGAGGCGGCTGGTTTTGTAAATTTATTTTCCTTTAGGGCGAGACAGATGTTAGTTAGTGATTTGTTTTCTTAATGCTAAGGATTTGCATAATAAATATGAGGTCTGTCCCATGATTTTTAGCCAGTCAGCAACGGGGAGGTTTTTAACAGATGAAAAGCGTTTTATGATTAGAATGGGTTTGAAAAAAAGAAATCTCATTTTTCTTTTTTTCTGAAACGAGATCGGGCTATAGAGCTCTGCCCTCGTTACACTGCATATTTAATACATCAGAACATCCTGATAGATTGGAAGAAATGCAATGAGTATTGTGCTATTGAACTGTCCACCCTAGAAAGAGGAGATAATTAAATCTTGCCTGGCTAGCTTGTGTGTTTGCATACGGAGATATCTCATCCACATATATCCCTTCAGGTTGAGCATATGCATTTTGTTTCCATACATAGCTGTGTGGTCCTGCACACTTATTCACCTATCCACCTCTACAATTGCATTGGAAATCACACATTCAACTGGTACGTGAACTCAAAGCCTGTACGTGTTAATTGCCAAGGAAGTACTGATGGTAAGTCAGTCCATGCAGAGGAAAGGCGAGTTGCCATTCCCACCCAACGTAGCTGCCAGCTCTCCTGCACAACACAAATCTGTGAGCAGTTTAATTGATAGTGATCAGGGCAGTGGGGCAATATGGACTATATTAATTCAAGGAAAATTATGGTAGACTTGTATAACACAATACTACATACCTTCCAGGGAGACGAGCAAGCTATATTTAAACCCCAGGTTTATTTTTGTAACTATCTTGTCAATCAGGGCTATAGTTCTCCTGTGTGGGAATATCTGATTATATGCTGATTAAGGAAGGAAGCTATTTCAATCATAAGGAGGCAGTATGTCCTATAAAGTACAGTTTCTTGTGGGCAGTGATCAATAAACATACCAGGGCTTGGGGAACACGTAAGTACCTCTTAAGAAGGCGTATCTGCGAAGACTTTACTTAAATTAAAAAGCTCACAGCAGTCATGTTAGCCCTAGAGGTATTTTTTGTACTCTCCATGCTATTTTCACAGTTAACCTGAGATGGCCACCTTTGCCTTTTGAATGTCCTGTTGGTACTTGCCTTGATGAGAAACAAATGGACTGTGACTTTAGGATAACACACTGCGTGCCTTGTCATGCACTACAGGGGCAGGCAAAAGGCTCTCCGTGGAACTTCAGATGGAGCTCGTGTAGCCGGAGGAGTTATGCAGGGAGCAGGAAGGAAACATCTGCAATAAAACAAGGATCCAGGTAGCTGGTGGCAAAAGCACCTCCAGAAGGAGGGTTGCCCAACTCCTATCCTGTGCAAACAGTGACTGTTACGCTGCAGTTGCTGCCTGAATTGGCAGTGAGTGTCTGCTGAGGCAGGTTTTGGGGCTGCTGGTACTGGTGTTTATGGGCTCCACAGCAGTCCATGTTTCTGGGTGCTTGGCTTTGGTGGAAGGGCTAGTGGGAATGAGGCATGCCCAAGAGTCAATACTCATTTTGATGCAAAAAAAATTCAGAGCAGTTTGCTGTTACTAGAGATTTTCCTTCATGGGGTAGAGGAAGGGAACAAATACTCTCTGGGTTTCCTCTATCTGTGTAAAAAGAAGGGCTGTGTAGAGCAACCCAGCAGAAATCAAGGTACCAAAATGGGACAGGTCCAAAGTAGGGTTGACCATAAAGGAAATGCACAAGGAACTTTGGCATCTCAATGAATAAATGAGAAGGCAAAGGAAGTCTTCTCACGGCAGGGCTCCAGTTGTGTTGGCACTGAAGTAGTTTTTGTGACCTGGGTAGTGTTGGAGTGGCACAAGAAGGCCTGTGGTGCACAGGATCACAGAGCAGTTTTGTGTAGGTGTACAGTGAGGCACAATGCAGGACATCTCCCCGGAGGAAAGGTGTGAGCCAGACTAAACTCTTCACATCTTCAGGTTTTGAGTCTAATCCTGGATGGATTTGCAGCTGCATTGCCTGACTATGCACTGGTTTACATTTTGTTTTCATTACTAACCAGGCCTCTGCATTGCCAGTCCTCTGTTAGGAGATTGTTGCTTGCAGATGATGCTTCTCCAAAGTCATCTCTTGCTTTTTAAATGCTTCCTCCTGCAGCCTTTCACCCACCTCTCCAGTCTTCCTCAGTGCAAATCTCAGAACATCTCCAACTCAGTGTTGTGCAGATACTGAGGAAGAGTGTGTGCTATATTAAGCAACATAAAGTCTGTTTAAGAAAACCTGCCGTCTGGTCCCTGAATTCAGCTATCCCTGGTGAATGCTGTGGACATTTCTGCACAGGATTTGCCATCAGTAGAACTTGGTTGTCTGAATATGGCTGGGGCTGGTGCCTTGCAAAGCCTGCAGTCTGCAGTAAAAAATGGGCTAAAGAACCATCTCTGGCACTGCTTAGAGCAGCCATAACTGATTTCACTGGTTGGGCTTACTCATGAGAATGAGGGGAGAAAGACATATCCTAGTTTTTGTGCAGTGGGATGTGGGACTAAGGACTTTACTGTTGGGAATGTAGCAGTAAGAGTACAAGCCAAGAGGGCTCTGTTGAGGTTTGAGGAGGTGGTGCAGCCTGCCTGTGCCATCTTCCAGCAGACAAAGCTGGCTAGAGCCAAACGTCTCTATCTCCTCACCATGCCTAAAAAATAAATAACACTCTATGGAGCTGCAAAGTTACCAACACATCTTGGTGATCTAAAAGTAGCATTTGGCCTCATCTAACTTACAGCTTCTCTGACTCTGTTCTGCACATTCACCGTCTCCAAACCTTTTGCAGAAGTAAGGAGCTTAAAAGTTGTAGCTGTTCCCAAAGCTCATTAGGCAGTGGGGGATGCAGGGCACCGTGGGTGAGAGCTCTGTTTTGCATCTGCTACCTGATCCCTGTTCTCTGAATCTCGCCACTACAGCAGTTCCTGTGGGCTGCAGCAGTAAGCGATACCACACCAGGCATCCCGGGAGCTGGGCTTTGCCAAAGCTAACAATAGTTTATGTGGAGGTTAAAGAATACTTGGTCACTTGCCAGATTCTTCAGTCACAGTTAGAAAGATGCTTAGCAGAGGAAGGAACGTCATGCAGTGATGTTCAGACTCGGAGGCCGGAGAAGAAATCAGCCGAACAAGAGTCAAGCTGCACAGTGTGGAATGGATCCCCGGGCATCTGGATGGAGTACAGAGGGACTGCAGGCTGGCCTTGCAGCAGGGACAGCTCCCCTCCTCTGAAGGTGCAGTATCCCTTTCTGTACTCCTGAAAACTCAGAAATCACATTCTCCCTCACTGCTAGAAAACACAGATTACTACTTTTATCTTGCTGGAGGTGGGGATTGGGGTCCTGATGTGTCAATGTTGTATGGGGGGCAGGGCCTGGCTGCCTGCCTGAACCTTCCTCAGGGGCCCAGCCAGTTCTTGGTGCTCTCTGCTATCCCTGGAAGTCAGTGCTGGGCACTGGTGGCTCTGGGGTGGCTGGGCAGGCTGCCTTCAGCACAGGATGCGTGCTGTTAGCTGGGAAATACAGCAGGACTTGTTCTTGTCAGATGGTCTATGGGGACAGCAAAGTGAAGGCATGCTAGCTGAGATGTGGAGATGCTCTTGTCAGTCCCCTGAGCCATGGTCCTGCCCTGCTGGAGAGACATTCTCCATGCAGTAGGTCTGCCCACAGGACTCCCATCCTTGTGCTCAGGGGGCTGTGTGGGAGAAGCCAGGGAACCTGTCCTTGCAGC
The DNA here is from genome assembly GCF_051311805.1 of Agelaius phoeniceus. Lineage (NCBI taxonomy): Eukaryota > Metazoa > Chordata > Aves > Passeriformes > Icteridae > Agelaius > Agelaius phoeniceus. The sequence continues at coordinate 15,706,605 of NC_135274.1, forward strand.
TCTCTTCTGCTCAGGGTCCCAAAGCAGCAGGCTTTGAGGAGATGTCTGCAGAAGACATCTCTGCAGTGTGGCTGTCCTAGGCAGATGCTGCCACAGTAGTGCTACCTGAGTCATGTTCTCTTCCCAGTCACAATGCTGGGAGCAGGATTTTTGCTAATGTAGAAAAGCCACAATGCTGCTGTTCATAGACATGGGATGTTCAGGCCTTTAAGTGGAAGGCCTTAAGCAGTAAGATCCCATTTACTCAGAGCACAGAGTTCCCCTTCCTGGGACTGGCAAACAGGTCTGAGCTCTTTGCATTGTGCTGTCTTGTGGGTATGAGAATGGGCAGAGTGGTTTGAACCATCTTGTCCCACCAGAGGTGCTCTGAAGCCTCCTTGGCCAGCCCCCAGCATTGTGGGCCTGCTTCCTCTGTGCATGCTATGCTGTAAAGGACAGAATCTTCACCTTGAAGAACTTGTGATCAAAACCCAACAAGAGCCAGTGAATGTTAGGAGTGAAGACAGGCTTTGTGGACAAGGTGAGAGAGGGTGGCAAGTGAGAACATGCAGTTCTGGAGGTTACTGTGCACTGTTCCCACCTCTGTGGCTCTCTTCAACAATCAAAGGAAAGATCTTAAAGATCCAAGACATAGTTCATGTCCTGAAGCTGTCCGAGATGCTTATGTCAAACTGTACCCCATAATACACCTTCCTGACCTGTCCTGTGTTTGTTGGAGGTGAGTCTGCAGCACATACTGTCACGTGTGTTGGAGTAGTGCAGATTGCTTGGGCGAGTCTGGGTCCCACAAGACTCCTTAGGTGCTTGTTTGTAATGCAAACAAAATAGTGGCACAGTTACTTTTGTTACAAAACTGTTTTCTATTTCAGGGAGTGCTTGCACCTCTGTCAAGATGGTCAGAGGCTCCTCTGAGCAGTGCATTTTGCACAGAGGAGGCAGCTCCATGTTCTCAGCCTTTGCAGTGATGTGCTGGGTGAGATCCAGGGCATGCCACTGAGGCCACAGTTCTCAAACTGGCTGCTTGAAGTTTGACACAGGGAAGCATATTTGGGGAGGTAAATAAATGGCCTGATCTTTTTTTGCTCGCTCCCCCATGCCCCAGGCTGTGCATTTCAATGTAGGTACCAGCTTTGTGTGTAGCAGGGGAGCACTTTGATTGCCTGACCTTATCACCTTATCCCTGAGGCTGGAGTGGGGTGCTGTGAGAGACTACTTTGGTGCTGTGCTTCAGACTCCACCAAAAGAGGAGGGGAATGTCAGGCACTAAGTTAGCACTGCAGTCTTGCTTTTCTTTAATGCATTCCAGAAAGGGAGAAAAATGTCTTTTCCCATTGCTTTAGAAATCAACAAAAATATGACTGTCCTGGGAGGGCTCAAAGATAAGAGCTTGGGTTGCTGTGTGGCTCTTGCAAAATGAGCCAACCTTGGCTATTTGCTGCCACTTAGAAGAGCAGGTAGGTGTCCAATACCTTTATCAACCATCATTTGATAGCTGCTGAAATACTGTGGGTGGGCAACTGCAGCTTCTGAATGAGAAGGGTGATCCAAGCCAATCTGATGCTGAGGGAAGTAGATATGGTACCCCAGGAAGCATTTGAGCTCCAGCAGGCCTCTAACATGCTAACATGCTCAAGCAGGTAACCAGGGGGAAAAGTAAGTGGCCATGCTCATCGTCCTCCATACCAACAAACCCACCATGTTACTAAACAAAGGTGGGAGGAGGACCCTATTAATAGTCTTAAATCTTAGAAAAATTGATTCAAGACTTGGTCATCAAGCTCTTATGAAAATACCCAAATCCTTCAACCCTTTTCCACAAGCTACATGGGAACTGTGGATGTTGCTTTTGGACTGAATGAAATGCGAGAGTAATTGAAAGTAATTTTTTTTAATGCATTCAGTTGTTCTGACATACCATTTATACCCAGAATGGCTGGAGGCATAATCTGTGGATACTTTGAGTAATGACCTGCATACAGCTGTTTCATTCCTAGGTCACATGGGATCCAGAAATTTTTAAAAAATGTGATTTTTTTTTTTTTGGTAAGCTTTTTTTTTTTTGAGGCTTAGCTTACCAGAAGATTTTCGTTATTTGTTTTATCTTTCCCTCTCTATCTACTCAGCTATTCAAATCTTGTCTGAATTGCACTCATTTTTAATGTGCCATAAAACTTGATATGCAAGAGCTAGTTATTTAGGGAGAATTGCAGAAACTATTTTAGTCTGTGTGTTTTGACCTATAAATGAGGTAACATTATTAATTTTTACATGCAAATCATGGTGTTTATTAGCATGGTAAAAGGCAATTTGACAATGAAAAATATTCCTGATGGGTATAGTAATTAATGCTTTCACTCAAATTGTAAAGACTTTAATAATGCTGTTATGCTTAAAATGATTGAAGAAAAAGTTGACTATTTTCCTGTCAGTGATACAAGGATGTTTCCTTTTAATATAACTCCTGTATCCCTGCCTTTTCAAAGAGTTCTTTATAGTCAATAAGACTACAAATCACCAGGCTAATTCATTGAGTTTCTTCTCTCAGGTCTTGGGTTTGGATGAACCTTATGATTCGATACTTCTGTGGGGACGCACATTGAAAGCTCTGGCTTTTCTCTTCAGATTGAATTAAGCCATTTCTGGTGTCGTCATGTTTCAGTAGGGATCTTGTGGCTGGGGATGATGGCTGCTCCGTGGAGCGATCCTGCGGCGCGCGCGGCCGAGGGAGGCTGTGTGTGCATCAGGATGTGCACTTGGAGAGGAGAACTAAGGCGTTTCTGCTTGCTATTTTTAATAGCATGTGCAAAGCAAGAAATCAGGGAAGCATGGAACAGCATTTCTAATTTGGAAAGCTGTGGTTTTTTTTTTTCCTTGAGCTGTGCTTCTTCCTTCTGTGTTTCATCCCCCCCACTGGAGGCTGGCTTAAGGCTGGCTTTATCTGCCATCAGCCTTCAATAGGTAAGGTTAATTTGCTGAATGTAGCTACTTGGATTTTCTTCATAAATCCTCCAGAAGTGCTGAATTTCTTATTGGTATAATGAGGGAAAGTTGCTTTCCTTCTCAGTCACTGGGAATGTATTATTAATGCAAAACCACTTTCCTGGCATTTAATGCTATTTCCAAAAGAGGCTGACAAGCAGGAAGGCCTCTTCATGTTGACTGAGGCCCATCTGGTCACTGAGAGTTGTATGCAATGCTTACTCCAATGCAAAGTGCTATCATTGGTTATTTTTCTCTCCAAGTCCAGGCAGACAAGTTTATTGGTAGGATGGGTGTGCTTGAGTGTTGTGATACCACTATGCAAGCAGCTGTGGAACTGGAGACCCTGAAGGATCTTCAGTTGATGTTGGTCTCTAACAAGACCCAACTGAGGAGCTTGAATTCTGTGGTTCCAGATTCTGGACCTCACCTCTTCCTCCTCTTACTGGCACTCTGGTCTCTACTTCTTCTCATTCTGTGTTTATCATTACTTGGGCCATTGAGGAGCAGGATCCAGATGTGGTGGTTGTTTGGCTGTTGATTTTTTTGGGGTGGAGTGGAATTACAGGGGTCTGTACAGTTTGAAAGATCAAACCTGTATGAAATTGAGCAGAGTGAAATAAAGTTCTTCTTTGAAGGACAGCCCTCAGAGCTTCATCCTTTATTGATGTGCAGTCCTGAATATATATTTTGGGGGAGCACTTCAGTGAGTATGAAATTTGTTATGGATATTTTGCAGCGGTGGCTTTAGAAAGGTAAGAAACAAACACCAGTGTATTCCACATATCCAGAATTATTGTTTCATCATAGATATTATTTTAAGATTCACTTTAGTTTTCTGATTTTTTTCAAGGAGAACACATAGAGTATGAATTAATTCTCTGCTTGAGAATCTTTGCACACACTGTGCTTGCTATGATGTGGAAATGTTCATTTCTCTGCCCCTTTAGAATGGCTCTGAAGTCAGTCTTATACATGCTAGTGGCTCTACCATACTGTAAGTGACAGAGGAACAGCAGTAATGCCAAAATGAGGAAAAATGTAGAATCCAGCACCTTTCAGTAAATGGAGGGGAAAAAAAAGTTAATTATACATGAAGGGAGACTTGGATTTCCTAATTTGATACTAACAAGCCATTGCAGCATAACTGGGTTGACAGTAGAATAAGCTTCCTCAGCAAGACCTGCTTTTTATATTTCCAGCTTATTTGATCTCTTTGAAGGCTGAATCTGAGCTTTTGAGATATTTTCTGGCCTTGAATTCACATTCCCTTTTAGTATTGACCAGCGCTCCTGTTATTCTGAGACTGCCCGTTAACTGGTGCCATACATTATCAAATAATTGCATTGACAAAGTCATCTGTTAATTTTTAAACTTGTTATTCCTATCAGTGTGCCCAGTGGAGAAATATCATACTGTAAATTATAACCATTTTGTTGCAATATGAGAAGTGCTGGGGGAATCAGCAGAGAAGTTTAAAAATTACTGTCCCGTGTCTCCTCTTCCAGTCAAGATTTTAAATGAAGTACGTGGAGCTGTTCTTGATTTGCAGTGGTGAGGTAAAGGCCTCATTTGATCAGTAGGCAAAGGCCAGGTCTCTAATGCTTTACTGAACTGAAAACAAAGGAAATAATACTGATGATATGGTGTGAGACCTATTTAACTGCCTTTAGACCTCAGCTATTAACTATTGAAGAACTAGTAAAGGCTTGAAGAAGTCATTTTGTATTGGTTCAAGGGAATAGTAAACTAACAAACATTTGTGGCTTATTTACCTTTTACTTTCTTCCAGCCACTTTGAAGGCAATTTACTTTATTGGTACAAATTATATAGCCTTGATGCATTTGTGTTAGCAGCTGCTATTAAAATTGCTACGTGGTATCACAGAAGGGGTATTGAGGACAGCTAAAGGTGATACAAAACTTTATCATCAGAAGGATGAAAAGACACTTTATTATTAGAAATCTACAGTTCTTATAGAAACAATGGTCAACCTAAGACCTGATTGGCCTTTAGGAATCTTCTCTTATACTTTTGGGGAACTCTGAATGGTACACTCTGGAGAACCATATCTATAAACAGTGGTTACAGAAAGAGAGATAATTGTTTGAATTCTTTTCTCTAAGCTTCTACACAGCTTCCCAGGATTTTCCTGGGAGAACCATGTCTCTTCCTATTCAGAAGATATGTCATTACTACAATGTAGTATCTTCAACAGTCAGGTTATCCACCCCATCTTAAAAATGACTATGAATTACACTTACAACAAGTGGCTCTGTGCTGAGACATGGCTCTGCCATTGCTACTGAACATAGTGCTGGATATCTAGATTTACCTGTCAGTTTTATTTGCATGATTCATCTCTCAGTAACATGCATTGCAGGCTCTCAGACCTAAATGGTGCTTTTAGTGCATTCCCCTCTCAAAAAATATCAACATCCAGGAACAGCAAGACTTTGTGGGGTTTTTTGTTTGTTTCTTTAAAAAAGGGAAAATAAAGGCACTAGGGATGAATTTCTCACCTCCTTTGATTAGAAGGTTCCCAGAAATAGTGAGGACAAGCCTGACATACTAAAGCATACAGCCGTGGGCAGTATACAGAGACAAAGAACAGAGTGTGTTTAAAATCTTAATTATTTATAGTAAGAAAATACTGGTTTTGGTTAAATTGTCCCTTCTGTGGCATCACCCTAAGGTTGATGACAGCAGATCTGAGTGCAGAGTTTAGCCTCCTTCTCTGCTGTCTGTGAAATGGAGACCAGGGCATTGAGGCTGATGCTGAGCTTTGCATGCAGGGGGATCTTCTAGTGCAAGCAGTGCTCTGTGCTGTGCTAGTCAGCCAAACAGTGGGGATTTTGGGGTGGATGGCCCATGATAGACATACTGCTGTATACATGAAAACACAGGCAGGTCCTTTTTTATTTAAAGATTTTCAGGAGCAGTGAATTCAGAAGAGTCTCACTGAATCTCAGCACTGTTAAAGCTGGCATTGCCACCACTGAAATGTATTTATGCTCATGTGAACTCATGCTCAGCAATCTCAAAGGCAGGGCTGTTACTGTATTCCTGAAGTCAGCTTTATCACCCAGAAGCTGCATGGTGATTTGGTAATCCAAACCAAACAGAGCATGTCCTGACTGTGGCTCCTGCTGATTTTGAAAGTAGCTGTGGTGGGCAGTTGGCTTGGAGAAAATTGGACCATGTAGGTGGATATCTCCCATCTGAGTGCCTCCCTGGTACCTTCAGGTCAGTTCTGTAAGTTGGCTTTGGCTTGGAGCCTGCCCATGGCACCCAGCAGATGTGCCTGGGCCTCTGTCCTCTCTCCTCACATGTGTTAGGACTTTGTGCTCTGAGGAGTCCCTGCCTTTGGACAGTCCCTCTCCTCAGTGTCTGGGACATCAGCCTTGGGAGGAGTCAGTGTTCTAGCAAAGCCTAAGGCAGGACATTTTGGGCTGTTGTCTGTCTGTCAGGAACAGTCTTCTCCCTTCTGTTTGCAATGAAGCTGCCTAAAAATCAGATCTATTTTGCAGGAAATCCAATTTTCTGAAATTTCCCTGCTGAACTGGATTAGACTCAATAGTTCCCTTACCATCCAGGCCAGGCAGGGGCTTCCTGAAATCTGCACTTTCTGATGGATCTTTCCTTAGATTCACAACAGTTTGTCAGCACCTGTGGTAGTATAAACAGCACAAATGACAGTGAACTCATGTTTTGTAAGCTAAACAATTTTACTGTGTGCTGTTTTTGGAAGGAGGTATCACAATAGCCAGTCTTACAGATTTCTGAGGGATTGGGGATTTCATGGGATGCTTTTAAGGCCTTTCCAGGTGGAGGTACATATGGACCATAAAGCTTTATCAGTGTTTTTAGCTTTTGTACTGTTTCCCTAATCAACTTTACACATCTTCTAGCTGTTGAAGTATGGAGCTTAAGTTGTTGGGAAAAATGGTTGTTTCCAGGTTTCAATTTCATCTTCCTTTGTAAAAGAGACACGGTGCTGTTTGCCAGCAAGGAAAGGTACATCATCAGAAAAGCCTGTGTATTCTTCTCTTCAAAAATAGTGAATTTCATTTCTAAATAACATGTTAGTTTGAAGTTGTTTTGAAATTTTTTCCTCTGGGGGAAAATATTATTAATTACTGTTATTAATACTATTAACAAACAGTAATGGGTTATTGAAAGCTTTAAAACTAACTTTTTCCTTAGGGTTTCCCAGGACAGTTCAACAGAACTGATCTCTAAATTGCAAGTGTTACAATTGACTCTATCACATGTTTCTGTGCAGAAGGTCCCAGCTGCAAATGTTCTGCCCATTGTTTGCCAATGGTTATTGGCTCAAATGTCATGCAAGGCCATGTGAAATGGTGTAGTTCCATGAAGATGTGACCTCATCTGGATAGATTATCTTGTAGCTTTACCAAAAAAGCACCATTCAAACCACATTGTGCTGTCTTGGTTTATGAACTATGTGGCTTTCCCCCCATGTCCCAGAATAGCCCCAGCTGGCACTGATGGCTATGGACTCCATACATTTATAGTGGTGCTGCTTGGTCCCAGAAATAGTGACCAAGGTGGCCATCAGCCAATGGCTGCTGAATGCCCTGAGTGTAATGAATTGAAAATCTCATGTACCTCCTTGAGGGGAAAATACAATCAGCTTGTCTCTAATTATGACCCCAGATAATGATGGAGCAATCCAGAAATATCACAGCATGGGCAGTGAACTCGGTGAACTTGCTTTATATTAGACAAACCTGGATGGGTCTGATATTGGATCCTTCTTTTTTGCTGAAAGACATATTGGACTGTCAGTTCTGTTCCTGGAAGGGCTAATTACAGCTACATGAGGCAATAAATCAGCTCCTGCTCCTCTGGAAAAGAAACCCCTTGGCTCTCAGCTCAACCCATGCTGGCAAAAAAGCGTGGGGATGGAGAGCCAGAGTTTTACACAGCTGTGCCAAGTTCAATACACCAGTTTTTAAATCACTTGGGTTCAGCCCCTTATGTCTGTATTCCATAAAGAAAGAATGGCTACAGAGCTCTGGTTAGTGGAGTTACTGTGCATGGGGACTGACTTTGGCTCTGGATTTAGGCTGAGGCTGGCTGGACAGTACGTGTTGATGTTTGCTCTGGGGTTGAGGTCTTCGTTATCTTATGTAGGAGTAATATCAGGAACCCAACGTGGCTTTAGTGTTAGATCAGTGCTGATCTGAGACCTTGCCTGGGCAGCATTTACAATTTGGGAGTAGCTGGATCCAGCTCTTGATGTTGTGTTGTTGGCTGGAGAGCTCTGGGAGCTTTGGGAAAATCATCTTTACAGTCATAAGGAAGAGGATAGTGCAGAGCAGCAGAACTCTTGGGTTAAATTCTACCTCTGAATTGTTAAAATTGTTGAAATTGCTTTTAAATATTCTGTGCTGCTCAGTGGAATGAAGATTGGTGCATAATGCAGCCCTGAAACCAGGGCACTGACGTTTTGTTTTCTCCTGCTAATCCAAAAGGTTTTGAGCCATTATACCACTAAAGCACATGTTCACCCCCAGCCTAGTGGGGTGCTGGTAGCTTCCCTCTGTACCTTTTCCTGAAGTTCATAGCTCACAGCTGTTCTCTGAAACATCTCAGATGAGTTTAAACTGGGGAGATGCATCCCATGCCAGCTGCCATCATGACTAGCAAAGCTGAAGTTTACCAGTTATTTCTTGGATGATGAATCCCAATAGCTTTTCACCACTTCAGCAACAAACAGGGAGCAGTGTTCAGTACCTGTGGGTAAGATCATAGTGCTGGGCCTGGAGGCATTGCAGTAGGGCTGCAGCAGCCTATATGGTGGTTGAAGATTGTAGAAGGAGCTTTTTTAGACAGGGACACAAGGAAACCTTTGTTCTGTTGTTTTTGGTTTTTTTTTTTTGTTTTTTTTTTTTTTTTTATTTTCCAGGTGATCACTATTGTAACATCTTGTATTCTGTGGGGTTTTTTTCTTAGCTGTTATCAAGGGCTGTATGTTTAGGCAGTCACCTGGCGTGGGTCTCATGGGGTGATGATGTCCCTGCTGTGCCTCAGCCCTAATCTTGTCCCTAGTAAAGATGGTGATGCAGAGGCACTAGGAAAACATGGGGTCTGAGAAGTGTTCCTGTAAGTTTGCTGTGTTCTCTAGGCTGATCTGGGCTCTCACAGAAGGACACCCTTACAGAAACACAGATGAAGGGACAGAAGCAGCAGTCCTTGTAGTTGTCCCATTTCTGTTACAATTGCTAATCACCTGGCATTTCATAACATCTTTTTCTCCTCCTGTACTGTCAGCTCCAATACTTGCTGTACAATCTTGCAGTCATTGGGATGGCAGAAGATTGCAGTCCCATAATTGTGTTGTAGCTGGTTTGCTGTGAGCCTGGCAGATGAAAATTCCCTTGACTGGTAAATGAAGTTAGGAGTGCATGTGACCAAATGCTGAGTGCATCACGTTTTGTCCTCTTCACGTTTTGTCCTGCATGTGTAATGTTTCCATTAACCAGGACTGAAGGACTTGTTCATTTGTTTGCACCATTTTTCAGGGTACACCAGACTTCTGTGTAAAAGATATTGTTAATGTTTTTCCTACTGGAAAGAGCTGATTGATAGGCTCTTCTTCGTGGGACTGAAATCCTTGGGATAAGAGAGAGCTCCTCTTACATAAAACATTTAATACTTTAAAATATCAGGGAATTTTTATAGAGCTATGAAAATGTTATAGATTGTGGATATAATCACTCTTAATTTTAAAATCTACATGTTTTATGAAATTATTATAGTGACCATATTTTAAGTTTTAAATAGTGTAGTTGGTTTGACTTAGTAATCTGTAAAGGTTCCATGCACAGTAAATCTAATTTTTCATGCAGAAAAAGATCTTCAAAGACAAATATTTGAAGTAATAGAAAAGTTAGCATAGAGAAATTATGTGGAAGAACATTATTCTTTGGGTAATTGTTTCCTTTCTTTTTCTTATGGCTCTTTGCTGGAGGTAAATACCCAGGGCTCTCTGTGGGTCTGTGTGCTTCTAACAGGTGGCTATTTTTAATCACCTTTCTATGAAGGAAGGGGAAGAAGAGTTATGCTGTTTTAATTTGAGGTGTCTCAGGTACTAGTTGGCTGTTTCTGTGGGTGATGGATGTATTTGGGACTGTTCAGAGAGGTCAGTGAGTCCATCTCACCAAACCCTGACGGGGGCACACCACTCACAGTTACATAAAAGTGTAAAATGGGCATTGAGAGGCCCAAATCAATAAGCACATGTATCAGTGGGTGCTTTTCCTGTATTTGTTTTGTCATGTTCCCTTTGACTTTTGCAGTCACCCCTGTCCTGGCACTCCCCACCTGTGCCTGCAATAGGACTGGCACATCTCAAGTCAGCATCTCATGCTCTTATGCATCTTATGCTGCTGGTGCTTAAGCAAAGGTACTGTAATGCTCCCTACCTGATACTGTCTGTTTGAATAATGTTGCTATTTCGTCAATACAGGGTAGAACCCTAAGAACCCAGCATCTTTTTCTGAAAATAATCTATTTTGTTCAGTTGCAAAGCCCTGTCAGGAACAAGCAAGGACAGCTCCTTACGGTGGTGGTGCAGCTCACCATGTAACTGTCCTGGGAGTTAAACAGAAATATTGGCAAAGGCAAGGCCTTTCAGCTCTGGTAGAGACTTGAATATCTTCTGAAATACCTATTTCCTAAAAAGTTCAAATATTTCAATACTAGCAGTTGTCCAGACTAAGAAAAGATGGAATGGGGAATTTGTGGGACTTGAAGCCACTTCATCAGTATGGAATTGCTTTGTTTTGATTCTTCTGTTTAAACCTAGATCAGCATCTCAAGGATGTTCAGGTGACACATGTTCATGTGCAATTTCATGTTTTGTCAAAGGAGCCCAAAACTTCATTCTCATAGGTTTCAATGTTTTTCCTAATGCCACATGGCTTCTGGAGCTGACTCTGGCAGCTGACTCCATTCTTCCCTCCTCTCAAATCAGCCTGCCTGGTGAAATGCCAGCCTTTGTGACATACAACACTAAATTGTTGCATAGCTCTTTGCATTTGTGGATATCAGTGCTACAAAAAGGAAAGCAAGAGCTTTATCAGTGTTGCAAAGGAAAATGAGGCACAGAGTAGAGCCACTTACTCAAGGTCACCCTTGAAAGTGTCAGGAAAAGTCTCATTCTAGCACAGTTAGGAGTAAAACACCTTTTCCATGATACTCTGAGCTAGAACATCAGAAAATTCATAGCTCTAATGAACGACAGGGAGACTCCTTATTGCAATGTGAAAGATGTAGCTCTCCAGGGACTTTCCCTTAATAAGAGAATGGGGGTGTGAACCACAAGTTTGAAGCAGTGTGTTAGTAGGGAAAGGCAGCTGAACTTATTAAAAATATTCTTCGCCTATTTTTGGGTTAGTTGAAGAGGGCAGAACATTTTTATTTGGCCCTGTATGATACTTCACTGCAGTCACCCTGATGAGACTGTCTCATTGTTGGAAAATGCAGAGTTGTTCTTGTGTAATTGGAGGGATGGGGGTAGAAATCCAAAAGATAATTCTCAATAGTGGTAATAAAGAAAGTCAGGGGGCTTGTTGAGGTAGAACCTGTGGCCCTGGTTCTTATGCACATGACCCCTCTGAGTGAGAATATTATTGCCTTCCTTTGGCAGAAAGAAATGGAGCAGCAGTAAGTCAATACAGTCATTATGCTTGCTTTTAGCACATATGATTCCTGGGTTTAGGGATTTTAAGGAAATGTGATGTTTTCTGCTATTTACCCATATGTGAATATCTCAGTGGATATACAGAGATTAAAGGATGTGGTTTTTAGTCTTAAATGAAGGTTCTTGTGGAGTTCAGGGAAAGCTAGATCTCTAGGGTGTTCACTTTTCCTACCTGCCTGCATCCTGAGCATTCCCATAGGACTGCTGTGGTCCTTATAAATTGGAGTTCAGTGCCTGCAAGGGTTTTGTTTTGCCTCCAAGCATCAGGCTCCCTGAAGGAGTAACACAGACTCAGAAGAGGGCTGCTCTGAGGACAGAGCAATGCCTTTGCTCAGGGTGGCAAGCATGGAGGCTATGCTTTTGGAGGCATGGCCCAGCCTTCAAAGATAAATAGCCTTTGAACTGCAACTTCAAAAACAACTTACCTGCTAGAAAATCAGGGAGTATAGGGAAATGGTTACATAATGCAGATTTAAAGGTGTGTTTTTGCCAAAGATGGGTGTGAACTGCTCAGAGATTGAGAGGTGAGTACACATTCATTAAGATGTGGCTTTCAGTAATAGGGCCTTGGATCCTAAGAAATTAGTAGAAATAGAAGTATGCAGAAGTATCTATGTGTAGGTGATACTCCTGCCTGTTATGGAAAAGGAGATACCAAATCACAGTGTTTATTTCTGTAGCCTACACATAAGGATACTTTGTGAAAAGATAATACAGCTTTGCTGGTCCCCAGTTATTATGAAGTGTAATTTATTTGAAAGCCTGCACTTAATTTAGAAAATAACAGATATATCTGGGCAGATTTAGTTTTTGCTTTTACTCTAAATTGAAACTGTTCACTCTCAGTGGTTCAGTGTCTCATGGTTGATTGCTCTGTATGGAAGATGGATATTTCTCAAAGATCTATGCACAGTGTTCACAACATCAACTGCTGTCTAATCTCTGCTCAGATAGTATTGAAAAGCAACAAACAAATACTAAGACACTTCTCAAAACCTGAAGGAAAAGGCTCAAGATAAGAACTGCTTTATAGTGTGTGCTTTCTTCAAAAAGCATTGTATCCATATGAAATGATTTCTTAGATTTGTGTAGATCTGTGCTGCTGGCTAGTTATCTTCAGTGCTTTTACCTGGGTGACAGGCTACTTCTTGTATAAGCCAAAAAAACCCCTGGTTTTGTTAAATTCCACATAGAAACCAGTCAGAAGCTTAGGGCAGAATGGGAGTGTTATTGTAGTACATTCCTGCATCCACTGTAGGTTGTCAGGACCATGGATAGCGTGTTAGTTTAAACCCTGGATACTTTCTTCATGATGTTGTCTTAAAAGCAAAGGGTTGAGCTCCAGTGTGAGTGTGGGCAGTGGTCCTTGCTCCATGGGGGCAGCAGAAAAGCAGGTTTATTTTGAGCTACCTGAGTCGGTGCAGAGCTCCTGGGAGCTCCTGCTGCTGCAAAAGCAATCATGCAGCTGGTGCAATCTCACTTTTATCCTGGGCTTTTCCTAGCCCAGGGTCTCATGGCACAGAGGTCTGTGCTGGGCTGCCCTGGTGGAGCATTGCCCTGTGGCAGCTCCCCATTGCTCAGGGGAGTGCCTGGTCAGGAGCCCCTGGGCAGAGGGTGGGTGTGCAGGTGGGGCTGGGATGCTGGCCTGATTTTGGAGTTTTTCTCCCTCTTGGCTGTGTCAGAGCTGCGTGTAGGGCTGTGCTGGCAGGGTTTGCCTTCTCCCAGATCTGCAGTCCTGGTGGGACAAACCTGCTGCACAGAGCTGTGAGAGAAAAGCTATCAAAAGTGTCAGCTCTGTGACAGGTGCTGTGGGACAGCAGAGCTGCTTCCACTGCTGCCTTGCCCTGTGCCAGCACTGCTTCTGGAAAGCTGTTTAACCATGTAGACACTGACTTTTCATCTGGCCCTGTGTGAATGACAGAAAAGTGTGCCAGCACTCCAAGTCACTGGGCACCAGCCTTACTGATTAATTTGCCTTTGCACTTCATTCTTGTTTTTGGACAGGAAACACTATGTGTAGTTATTTATAGATTTGCCAGGCCTTTTCTGAAGCTCAACCAACAAGACATTAATGGATGTTTCTGTCATCAAGAAATCCCTTCCTCTGTTGGTTACTTGGGTTTATTGATTTATTTTGATCTATACTTATTAGCATATTACATGGAAGGATTATATTGAAAAGTATCTGATAGATCTAGAGTTTCTTCCCTTTCAGTCTCTGCATAGTTATTTGACAAAACAGGTGACAACCCAAACCTTCCCTCCTTTGTAGGCCATCAGGGATGCCCATAACAGGGATGCCCAGTGGGATGCAGACACAGACATTTGGTACCCTTATCTGTCCAGGGCAGGATGGTTTCTTCCCAATTCTATCTTTATCAAAGTGTGGGCACAACCAAAGATGGATGTTTGAGAGGGTCCTGCAAATCCCTGACCAAAGCCAAGCTGAGCTGAGGGCTGTAGTCAGCAGAAGGGACATTTCCTTTTGCTGAGCCTCTGCAGCCCCTCAGAGTAGCAGTGCCCTGTGTGTGTGTATGGCTTTCCTTTCTATCCCTGCCTAAGAGAAGAGAAGGAACCACAGCAGATGCACCTGAGTGTCCCAAGGCATTCCCAGTGAGCTGCTGTTAAAATGCACTTGGTTTGAATAAAGAGAAGAGGGGTCAGGTTTGGTTGCAAGGAGCACAAATTGCTGCAGTTTTATTGCAGGGATTTAGGGTGAGAAGGTCAAGCAGATGAGCACACAAGTCATTGCTGTTAATGGCAGACTGGACAAATTAAAAACCCCCAAGCATTTGATGCTGTGCATCTTGAGCACTGATGAGCTGCTCTTGGGTGTCTTTGGCCAGCAGTTTTACTGGAAAAAACAGCATCAGATCCCTACCCTGAGTTTGAATTGCCCATAAAATTTGTACATCTTGGATCCTCCTTGGGTGCCTCAGAGGAGCTAAATGAATAATGTACAACCTTGAGGAGAGGAGCACTAATTGTTTAGGAATAACCCTTGCTAAGGCAAATATATTTTAAGTGGAGTCTCAAATGTCTGCCTCAGCAAGCAGTTTGCCTAAGACACCCTGATGGGCAGGTGCTGAGCTCCAGCAATTCTTCTGTGTGGTTATCATGAGATTGCTTAGGTCTTCTAAAATATGCAATATGGTGTGGTCAAAGAAATTACAAAATCATTGTTTGTCCTACAGAATATGGATCTGTTAAAGCCTATTTTCCAGCTAGGCACTTTGGAGAAGTTTTAATGTGGATCTAAGCACTGCCTTGGCATTGTATGTGTGTTTGTGTTTTTGCCCCCCACAGAGTCTCATTTGTCAAACAAATTAGTGTCCCACAGGTGACTCTTTAGAAAGTGAAGTCATCCTTGAGTGGTCAATACCAGCCAAATCTGCCCTGAAATAGGAAAAAAAAGCCTTCTGTCTTGGATGCTTCTGAGTTGCTTCTCCTCAAGCCTTTTGTGCTCTTCTGGAAAGTCCTAGAGACTAGGATACAGCATTACTGATGTTGACAGCTTGTTTCTTGTCAGAAGAAGAGAAAATAATTTTTTAATTGTTTTGTTAATTGCAGATCAGGGTCAAACACTGTGGAAAAGTAATGGGCTTACATTGATCTTATTCCATACTGGATAAGTGTCCCTATTCTAGCATTATTGGCTCTGGTACCCCTGTGCTATGCAATGGAGCAGTGGCCTGGGGGCATGGAACAGGAGTTTGAGGCTGGGAGTGTGTGTGGGCAGTGCCCATTGCTGGGGGAGCACACGGTTCCTGCCCTGGAGGAAGGTCATGAGCTTCAGTCTAGGGTGGCTGCTGCTCAGACAGGCTTTGGCAGCACAGGGTTCACAGGTTTCCAAGGTGTTGGTAGAATTTGATTATCAGGCATAGGTGTTGTTAAGCCTGGACTGCTCTGATGTCAGGACAGGCAGTAGCTGTAGAGAGAAATATCAGGGGGATGGGGAAAGGTGATCAACTGATTCCCTGGTCTGAACTCCCAAAATAACCCTGAAATCTATTTTATTCCGCTCTGAAAGAATAATTTCCTTGCCTGGGAATTAACATAGCTGTGATGCTATTCTAGCACCATAAATGGGATTGAGAATGTGATGTTCCCTGCCCTGGAGAGTCACTGCCTCAGAAATTTGCTGGGGCTGTGCAGTTGTCACTTGCACATTGTATCAGCATCCTCAGCCTCATCAGTTTCAGTCTGAAGCACCATGGGCTTTTGATCATAAACCATTTTACTTTTGGGACAGCATGAAGGCAAGTGTGTTAGGCTTTGCTCAGAGAAGTGGAGGGAGGGGTCTGTGCCTTTCTGTGTGTATTTTTGCAGCATACTGAGCCAAAACCTTCTAATTTAATGGGACAGATTTGCAAATTCACACCTGCAGAGTTTGCCTTCACAGGGTTTTCATGCACAAGCTTTTTATTCATGCCCCAAGAGCAGCCTGCACCTGCTTCATCTCTCCTGTGAGACCAGCAGCTCAGATCTATTGACAGCTTACTCTCTCTGGTAATAAAGAAATGCCCCATCCTGCAGCATGGACCCCCTTTATGGGGTAGTAAGGCTCTCCCAGGTGAGCAAGGGCCAGAAACACAGCCCTGCCCATCTGTGCTGCAGATACTGCCCCAGCACAAGTGCAGAGGAACGTGGATGACACTGCTGCTGTCTAAGCCTGCAGATCTCCAGGCTGTCAAGAAAGTTGTTTGGTTGTTTTTTTTGTGCTGGTGCCTGCATGTAAAACATCAAGGAGCTGTTCTACACAGCTGCCCAGAAGTCTGGCCTTGTTTCTGCTGCTTCCTAACCAGTGGTTTCATGCATTGCATTTTTCCCTGAGATGAGTAGCTCAGGCTCCCATAACCATGGAAACCTGGTTTGTCTTCCCTAATAGCTTCAGCTGAGCTCAACATCTGTCTGCCTGGGAGAAGGAAGGCTGCAAGCTACAGGTTAGTTGTGCACACCTCTGAGGTTGCTAAAAAACCCTTGAGCACCTCCAGCAGCACCCTGGTGCACCAGGATGAGGCAACAATGCTGGGATAATGCTTGAGGGGCTTAGAGAAGATGTGCCAGGCAGGAGGGGAAAACAGGGAGTTAAAGAAGGCTCTCCTGAGGCAGGAAGGTGTTAGGAAGCTGCCTAAGATCCTGCATTGTGGTTGTCTTGCTCTGTGTGTGTTGGCTTGACATGCTGGGCGTGTGGAGCATTCTGTTGTGACTTTTAAGCTTTAAAAAAGCCATTTTCCATTTTAAGTTGGAAACCCTTTAAACAGCTTGCTTGTAGCAGAGAAGGAAATCTGGGTATAAGCTCGTGAGCATAAAATAAGCTTTGAGATGGGGTAAGTGCCTCTCTGTGGTAACAGCAGGGTTCCATGCAGCTTTTCACTTAGTTATTGGAAGAATTGCTGTTGATAAATGTGTCTCATAGCTCTAACTTGGTGCTGGCAGTGTTGCTGGGCTAGTTAACATGGAGAAAAGTGGGGAGGAGTGTTTTTAAAAAAAGCTTAAAAACTAATTCAAGATGGTTCATTCTGCTGCATTTCTGTATGGATACACATAAATTTCCTATGGGCTGCAATTTAAACTTTGAAGCACAGTTGCAGCCCTGAACTTGAGGCTTCCAGGAGCAGCCCTGATGGTTGCCAGCCTCTCAGAAAAGTCATTGTGGGAGCTGCCAAAGCTCCTTTCCTGATGTGCTGATCCTGTGTCTTTGCTAAATTAGCAGCAGGCCTGGTGCAAGCTTTTGGAAGTGTGTGGAGAAGTTCTGCCCACACCAGGGAGGTGTTTGGTGCAGGGACCTGTGCCAGGATGCTCTGTAAGCTGGAGCCAGAAGCAGAAATAGAATTAACATTGTCCACTGGCAAGTCACAACCTCAGTGTGTCCATCTGTGAAAGGGAGGTCATAATGTGTCACTGTGGATGCCTTAAGGCTCAAGTTAGTGTTTATGAAATGTTCTGAACTTTGGGATGGTGCCTGCTGCAGAGGACACTTACAATGGTCCCCAGATGTCTCTGTTGACACAGCACACACATAAAAATACTGGCATCTTCCTAGTGCATAGAACAAAGGTGCTGGAATTACTCTCCAGAAAAAATCAGACACTTCTAAGCCAAACATTTAATATTAATCTGACAGTTATCACCTGCAGGTGTTGTGAAAATAAAAAAGAAAATACCAGGTAATGCCTAGTAAAATTCTGTGTTGAGATTAGTGCCTGAACAATAAAAGCTGTTTGGGAAATTCTTACTATATACATATTCTTTATATATAAATGTATTTTCTTCATATATGTATTTTCTTCATATAGCTGTTGATGTTTTGCATCTAAGCACAGAGCCATCAGACTTTCTCTGTGGACATGACAAGCATAAATGTCTGCTTTCTCCATAGCAGCCTGGCAGGAGGGTTTTCATGGCAGTTGCTGCAGTGTTGGAAGCCTGGGCCGGATCAGGGAGCCAGTTCTCCAAAGTCCCCTCTCAGTGGGGACTCTGGCCAGCACAGCCGTGCAAGATGCAGCCTGGCAATAACAATATGCTTCACAGAAACTGTTCTTGCATTTCTGGCTCCTTGGGTGTTTGGTGAGCAAGGAATCAAATGCTGGTCTCTTGTCTGCTAAATCCAAGTTAAGATCTTGGGAATTATCTTGTGTTTCTGCAGCCATGTATACAGCAACTGCTGCAGGTTATGTTACTGGCAGCTTAAATTGAGTATTTTCTTTTTCTCTGCTGCTTTTTCTTGGTAATAGATGCTTTGCCACTCCTTATTTACACAGAGAGAAATGGTCTGGATACCTGGATAACCCATCTGTTCAGAGTACAAGTCTCTTTCTAACCTGGACCGAGAAACCTTTTCCTCAAGTAAATTTAATCAAGATTGCCTCTTCTAATTAAGCATCAATTAAAATGCATTTATGACCAAAGAACTTCTTCAAGAGCTAGCTGGGAGCACTTTTTTCCCCTTGGAGTCCTGGGAGCCAGCAGTTCCACATGTTGTCTGTGTCAAATGGCAGAAGTGCACCAGAAGTCCACTGAGCTGCTTCAGTACTGTTGGATGGTACCATGAATTGGTCCAGGTGTGCAGTCTTGTCCTCTTGTATTATTAGGGTTTTCTCTGGTAGTACCAAACAGCAGCTCTCTTTGGCCAGTGACTATGGACAAGAACATACACACTCTGCATTTTTATGTTTGTGTCTACACACAAGTACAAAAAATACCTGTGGTTATTAACTACAACAGCAGCTGTTTATCACACTGTGTGCCACTGATAGGAAGTAGTGATGGCAAATGTTACCTGAACTCTGATAGCAAATTTGCTTATTTAGGGCTACATTGCAAATATTGGGTTGTGGCTTTTTTCTAAGTTGCTTCTAGCATTTATAAAGTTACACAAGTAAATTCAAAGGTAATCTCTCTATCAGCACTTCAGAACTGAGAGTGCAGCTCCAACAACATTCAGTTGATGTAGCATAGACATTGTGGGGGTGTGAGAAATAACCTGACCTGGAAGCAGAAACAAAGTTGGACCTTCTGAGTTATTCTAGAAAAGAACTTCTCTGTCTCTACTTGAGAGCTGGACAATGACTTTGAGTTGGGGCTCAACAATGGAGATGGAAAAATGAATGGAAGTGTATTTATGATGAACAAGTTGGCATCAGGAGCTGGGTTGGTTTTTCTTGTGCACTCATTGATTTGAAGTTGCCAGGGGTGACTTTGGTTTGCTGGGGGTAGTGATAGCTGCTGATTCTGTCTGCTGAATTACATTTTCCTGGTGACCTGTTTCTTGCCAACCCAAGTCTATTTTTGGATCAAATAGTGAATGAATGACTACTGTTTGGACTGTTTGTGGAGCTGAGCACCCAAAATGAATGTTGATGCAGAAGTGACAAATCATCCCGTGGCTGCTGAGAAGAATATCTGATGATGACTGCAGCTGTGGTGCAGCTCCACTTACTGTTTACATTTCTGCATCACTAAGATGGGTCTACACAGAAATTACAGCCAAGGGTCACGTTCAGCAGGTAGGCAGCTGATCAGGGAAGGGGAAAATGCTGCTGGAAGGGTTTCAGGACATGGTGGTAATAGTCTTGTCTGTCCACTTATTTGCTCTGACCCTTGATCAAGTTTTGTCCCTTGCCATGCTTTTGATGTGCAGTCAGGCTTTTTTTATTTACCTGTTAAACTGCAAACGCTTGACAAGTGCTGTCCCTTTTGTGTGTCTGTGTCTGATACCTGGTGCTTTCAGTCCTGGTTCCAGTCATCCCTTCAGGACATTCCTGCTGAAAAGGATCAAGTTCTGGTCCATAAAGAAGCTGAATGTGACCATCTAGGGAAATTTTCCCCCTTTCAGGGAATATGTCTTTAGAGAGCTCAAAAATGGTTTACATGTTTCTGCAGTGTCTAATAACAAGCTCTCTAAAGCTGAGGGAAATCTGGAGGTGGTGGTTTGGTCTTATTGATGCATGAAATAGGGGAGCATAGAAAACAGTGGGAAAAACTTCAACACTTTTAACTTCCAGAAGTGCTGCAAGCTCAGGCCTCTTCACCCCTGTAGCCTGAGGCCAGGCAGAGGTGGCTGTGGCTCATTCAGAGCAGCTGGAAGCAGAAGTGGTTTGTAAAGCTCTGCAGGTGGCCCAGCTCCTCCCTGCAGATGTGCAGCCTCCCTTCAGTGCCTCAGAGCTGCAGCACAGCATTACACTGAGGCAGCCTCACAGCCTGGACTCCCTGGTCAGGTATTTCTGGCTGTCTTGAGTGACTGACTCCTGAATCTCACTGAGAGCTTTTGGTGTGGTTACAGATTCCAAAGCAGATGTGTCACATCTGGGCCCCAAGCGTGCAGATGGAGCCACATGCAGAGGGAGGTAAACTTGCTGCTGTCCACATTGGAGGGTGAGGACTGCAGAGAGCTAAGCAGGCATTAACTTTGTTCAGGAGAAGGTAGTGCTGATCCCAGGATAATGAGATCAAAACACAGCTTTGCTTCAATATGGCCAACCCAGACACACAGTGCTGTGCTTTGTGTGGTGCAGGTTAAACCCAATTACTGCAGCAGCTTCTCTTGGACTCTCAGGCTGAGAAGTGACTATGGCTTGGCTTCTGGTGTGTCATGGTACACCCTGTCAGAGCAGCATGTGTGCAGGAATTACTGTGTCATCATGCTGTGATAAAGGAGCATCTCTGGTTTACCAGGAGCCCTTTAGCTGGATTCAGGATCTAGGTTTTCAAATGATGATGTCATCTTGATTCCAAAAAAAACCAGGGACAGACAGTTTAGCTGGTACAACACACATGGAGGAAAAGCAAGGAGCTTCTCTACTCTTGCTGTTGGCTATCTGCTCCCCCTGGTTTGGAGCTCAGCTGGGCCTGGAGCTGTGCCTTTCCCAGGAGGGAGATGCCACCACTGATGGGCTCCTTGCCACTGGCAGGGGCGTGTGGCTCCTGGCTCTGGCAGCATGGCAAGGTTGCATGTGCTGAGCAGATGCAAAAAACTGCTTCTCTGAGCAGAGGGAATCAGGGAGGGGACCAAATGGATCTGGGCTGTAATGCCAAGCTTCTAGCTGTTCTCATGTTTGAATTGTGCATAGGTTCCAAATGTAGAGATCCTTTTTGTAGGGAACAAATCTAATGCACCCTGTTTTTAAAAGTATTATGGGTGTCCCCATGGGATTACTTCTGGCATTGCTGCCTTGGGTGTGAAAATGTACATTGGAAAGCTGGCAAGGTATGGGCAGGAATTTTTTGGTGGTTGGGAATGTAGTGCCTCTTTGAAGAAATGAAGTTGACGATGCTTTGAAAGGTAACAGATTTGATAAATGATTGCACACTCTTTTAAATGCAATTAGAAGCCATATGAAGAGTCTCAAAGTCTCAATTTAAGGCATCCTCAATCACCAATCATTTTTGGAAAGTAAGTAATGTTTAATTTCTTTAGAAGTGCATACAGAGCTAGAGCTATGTAACTGAATCTGGAAAAGAGTCTGATAAAAATCTCTATCACTCCCTCCCCAAATTCAAAAAAGACAGAAAAGCATCTCTAATTAAAAATTTAAAAGGTTTCTTGGCTGGCTGACTGCTTGTGTGTTCTTTAAAATAATACATTATTTTCATCTTCTTTTCTGAAAGATCTCTCACTGAATGCTCTGAGTACCTCCCTTGCTTTATGCTCCAAGATTCTTGATATAGGAGAGCCAAACCCTCATTTTCTTGTTTGAGAAGGCTTCTGCAGCAGCTGAAGTTAATGAAAGTGAAGATGATGTAAACCTCAACCCATAGAGCTTCCACAGCTGGATAGAAGCTTTGAGTCTGTGAATTCTGAAGTCTGTTTTGACCATGTGTTTTTAACTTCTAGTAGTTAACACTGCACAAGGCAAAACAGGCCCTGCCAGCCCTGGATGTGTGTGGTTGGTGTGCATGGAGGGCTCTGCTCAGAGCAGCACCCAGAGGTGACAAGCATCCCTTGCAGGGAGGTCCCTCCTGTTCTGTGCAGCCCTGTGGGATGGGATAAGGTGATGCTGACCTGCTTGGGTATTGGGGTTAGCAGCAAGTGGGGTGGGCCCCACACTGCAGCTCTGCCCATCAGTCTCTCATTTAATTGGAGTAATTTCTTCAACTCTGGCTGGGACTAGGAGTTGGTCTTTACTCCAGTATAGAGGGAGGAATGAATTGGCTCCAGCTGATCCAGCACAGTTTTCCTTGTCCATGGAGAGCTGAGGGTTGTGCTGTTTCAGATGACTAAAGGCTCACATGGACTGACTGCAGAAGCCAGAGCTCATGTGAGCATCTAGTGATGATGCTCCAGTTTTGTTTCCAGTTATTTATGTCTGCTCATGCTTTGGAAACTTCTTTGTGGGTCTCAGCTACTATGGAGCCCTATCAAGGAGACAGGTTTAAATCTAAAAATTCAAGGGCTCTAGAGACCAAAATCAACCTCTAAGGGGAAATGCAGTTTTCCTTAGCTTAAAATAACTTTGTAATGTCCTTTACTCTCCAAGGTCTCTTTCAAGGCTCTGCCTGGGTTTGATTTTTGACTTGTGCGGAGTCAGGCTCCTGTGAGAAAGGAGGGCCAGGAAATTCAGAAAAGGCAGCTGGGGAGGAGAAGGAAGGGGGAAATGCTGATAAGGGTGACGAACAGTTTCACCTTCAGGAGTGATGAACTGTGGGAGAGTTGGCTGCATTGAGGGTCTGGCACAGCTTCAGCACATGCACGTGGGGATGGATCAGCTGAGAGAAATGACTGCATTTATTCAATGAATTTACATGAGGTGCCTGCCTTGCCAGAAAGGGATGGGCTCCCACCCCCTCCAAAACATCAGTGGCTCCATGCAGGAACGAGGAGTGGAGCAGCAGGCTCAGCAGAGGGACAGGGCTGAGAATTTTTCAGGGGAGCCTTTGCTGTGAAGGCTTCTTTATGGTACACCTACATTCAGAAAGGAGTTCAACTGTGGGCTGTGGCTCTTATGAACTGAAATAATAAATAGGTAATTAATAAATGGTTACACACTGCCAGCCTGCTGCTGGTTGTTCTACAGGCTGCTTTTGCCTCTAGCCAAGCTCTCTCCCCTTCTCCCTAGGCCCTCATTCCTAGAAATCCACCAGCAGATTTTTGTACTTCTGATTTGAGGTATTAGGTTCTGTTCTGTAGTTGTTTCCCTTAAAAACAATGCCTGAATGCTGTTTGTAGGGCAGGACACACTGATTTGTACTTAAATGTAAGGGGCAGAAGAGGAGGAATAGATTTGTACCAAAAGGTTGCAAATGCCTTCATAGCATGTGGTGAGAGAATTGGGGCTTAACATGGGGAGTCCAAGGCCCCTCATGCATCCTTAGGGTTTCTCAGAGTGTAGGACACTGCAGTGCAAGCCCTGAGGATACAAACCTCTGGCACCCAGGAGTCAAAGAGCTTCTTAAGAAAAGTGAAGAGCTTAAATGACCAGAGAGGTGGTGGACTGCCCACCCATGGATGTGTTCAAGATCAGGCTGGATGGGGTTCTGAGTGACCTGGTCTAGAGGAAGGTGTTGCTTGGAACACCTTCCCCTGAACTAGATGATTTTTAAGGTCCCTTACAACACAAGCCCTTCTATAATTCTACTTATTCCTTAGTGCTGCTGGGTTATTAACAAGGTGACTGTTGAATAGGCTGCCCAGGCCTGTGGCTGGGGTGTTTTTATACTAAAGGCTCTCCTCAGTAAAACCTATGGAACCAGCAGCAGCTGGGGTCCTGCAGCTGATGCTCTGCTCCCTGAGCTTCCAGAGCCAAAGAACATTTGAAAGAACAGCACATCCCCCAGTCCTTCTAAAAACAACCCACAGTAAGCAATGAATATTTAATTTTAAAATGGGATTAAATAAAGATTGGATTCTTCACTTTATGCCTGTTATAACTGTTACCTTACTGCATGGCTCAGGATGCTGCAGGATGTGACCTGGGCTGAAGGTTCATGGACTCCAGGCTCCATGGGAATGTGCGTGTTCTATCCCAAACAGTCACATTTGTGGGAGATGCTGAGGGATGAGGTACTGTGATAAATACCAGCTTGGTGTGGTAATGTTGGCCAGCTTATGGTAGAGCAGAGAAGCTTCAGTCTTAAAACTTTAATTCCTGATAGATGCCAAAATGACAGAGCCTATCCCTGGTGCACATCACAGTCCCTACCTTGGAGTGATGCTCCTGCTGTAGGGGCCTCAAGGGACACACAGGGCTGCTTGTGTAAAGGCTGTGCTGTAAAATTCCCTGGCTGCTCTGACTCAATTCTTTTTTAGCTAGAAAGCTGACTCTGAGTAGGGGGGGAAAAAAATCATGCCATCATGTTTTTCATGTGTGATTGAAAATCCATGATAGCTTTTACTGTCCTGCATTCAGCCTTACTGACAGGTACCCATACTGGTAATACTGCCAACATCAGCTCTAACTGGTTAAATATCATAAACATACCTTTGTTTGGGCCTCAGTTTGTCTGAATTTTGTATTACCTCTTGTTAGACCAGATTTGTTAAAGGACAGAGCTCTTTGATCGAATTTCTGTTCCTTACGTAGGCACTTGCAAACTGTGATCAGATTGTCCTATTAACCTTCTCCCTTCATTAAGGAGAACAGATGGTGCTTCTGGAGCCTTTCTCTAAGCTGCCCTTTTGGTCCTTTAATCATCCTCTTGGAGGTTCTTTGCACTGGATTCATTTTTTTCAATATTCTTCTTGAATTGCCAGCATTAAAACTTACTATAATTTTGATAGTGCTAATCCCATATGCTGATCTATTTTTTATTTTGAGCATCCCACATCCAAAGTTCTCTGAGCTTCCCTTGAGCAGAGGACCATTCCAGCACAGTGTGCTCAGCTTCCCTAATTGCATGTTGACCATGAAGTTCCTGCCAAAATCAATGGCCTCACAGGAGGCTGCCCCATTGTTTGTGTTGCTCTGTGTGGGTGGCAGTACTGAAGTCTCTGCTGTGTTCTTTGGTGGAGGTTATTTAGCCATGTGCATTTGTTGTTCCCTTCTCAGTTATTTAGCAGTCCTACAATGTTTGCCATCCTCAGGCTTGATAAGTAATGATTTTAAATTCTCTTCCACTCATTTACACCACCACAGAGCCAAGGAGCAGCCTCTGCCAAGTCCTCAATAGGAACATGCATGTACACCTGTGACTCTTCAGTCACCACTGCATGAAATGATTTTCATCCATTAATACATGTGTCACTATTTCCTCATCTCAATCAAATCATAGTGTAGCATGAAGCTAAATTCTGTATGGACAGTCCACAATGTCATTTAATTGACTAAAACCATGTTGAAGTGTATTTTATACTTTTAAAAATATCTATAACCCTAGGTACTGTGCATTCTGGAGAATTTCCAATTTATACAGATTAATTTTATCACACTCATTTATTGGAGATCATTCTTAGGATTTTCTATTTAATTCTTAAAATACTTGGCACATCAGCGTGTTTTTTCCCAGCTACTGTGACTTCCATGTACCCAACATATTTAAAATTGATATCAATAATAGAGTGTTTCAGGATGTTCTTTTAAAACTGTGGTGCAAGTAATCCAAACCTGCTGAATTTAGGTTCTGTTTAATTAGCTGCACTTTCAGATTCTGCTTAGTTGGTAGTAGAATAAGGAGTGTGGAACTGATGATGTAACACATGCAGGCACCACTTAACTGCTGCCACTCTGCAATGAAAAGCATTAAAAATATCTTATCATTTTTTGACCCCTACCATGTGGAACTGATTGAAACAGCAGTGGAATAATCTTCAATTGCCTAAACTCCACCTATATGGTTCTTAATTTTTCTAGCTAAATTTACCTCTGAGCCTTCCTTTGTTAAACTTACAGTTGCTGGTTTTTGGTCCCTTTTCATCACCTTTCCCTTTCTCCAGGGTGATGTGTGTTTAATCCTGTGCTTCCAAGTGGCTGATTGTTGGACACAGCAGTTTGGAATTAGTGCATTGTCATCTGGGTGGTGGTGATAATGTTTGGAGGGCATTTCGGTGGCAGCCATGTGGGACCTTCAGGTTTTCTATGCTGAAATCCCCTGCAGTATCTCAGGTTTTATTCTCTATCCATTCTTGATGATTGTTAAAGAACAAGAGTAAAATCTCAGCTTTATCTTTTATCTGAGCTATCATTGACTCAAGGAGAGTTGTTCCATTTCTTCTGTATTTGCCATTCAGAAATACATTAAAGCCATTTATGGCACCGCTGAGGAGTGGAGTTTCAGAAATGAGCAATTCTGGCTTCTCTGGTGTGTTGTAGTCTTCTGCTGCCTTGACAGATGAAACCAATTAATTTTAACCATATGAGAGACAGAGAGGAAACAATTCTGAGGTTTATTTACTTCAATTTTTTTCTCTGGGAATCTATGATTTGCTGTTGGTTTCCAGTGAGAAACCCCAAAAAAAACCTTTCCTGTACTAAATTGTACATCAGACTCTAACAGTTGGTGGAGCATCATTGCACAAAGTGGATGTTCTTTCTCTGTGCCCCACAGGGCTCCCTGGTGGAGCACTTGTTAGCTGAGAAAGATAAATATGTTTGAAAAAGAGAGGTGTTACCTTCCAGTAAATTGCTCAGATGTGGCTGTATGCAGTGAAGCACTATTAGGCCCTTGGGATATTTGCCAGCAAGCTTCAGGAGCCCTGAAATTTTCCTCTTCTCCTAGATCTGGTAGGACAGCAGGCTGTTCTGTTGTCTTGCCATCCTAAAGAACCCTCCATGCAAGGTTTGAAAGCTGTTAGTGCAGAGGGCTTGTGGGGATGAAAATTCCTCCCGAGTACATGCATTATGAAAGACCATGCATAGTTAATAGCTGAAGACAGATTTCAGAAGGACAGAATATAGTGCATTATTCCCAAAATATATGTAGCTTGAGCTCACCTCTATGCACAAGTCAGTGCAGTGCATAGTGAGAAAATCAGGTAATCCACAGCATCTGAGTGCAAAGCATTGGGACAGGGGAGCAAATGCAAAGCAACTCAGGCATGCTCAGCTTGCTTTCACTGAAAGATGAAATTATTCAAGTTTTTTTGTGTTGGGCTTGAGTTTAGGGCTTCCTCAGCTTGGTGTAAACAGGGTTCCTTGTTTGTCTTGTGCCTCATTTGTCTTATTCTTTAAACAGTGAAGGAATTATTTGATTATTTGTGTGGCACTCAATTAGTGGGATTTTTATAACTAGAATCAGCTGATTTGTAGAAACAAATAAAGAAAATATTTTTAAAAGGCTTCCTTTGAGAAAACCACGTCTAAGCGTTATGGATGACCTTGATATCGAAACAACAGACACATCACACAGCTTCTAAGTTAGCCTTTCTGAAATCTCATCCATGCTCTACCTTTGAAGCAGTTCTTATAAGGATTATCTCCTCTACCCTCAGCTTCTATCCTCCATAATTGAAAGTTTATACATCAGCCATGTGATTTCAATAAGGGCTGCTGGCAAATGTGACTTCTTTAATTCTCTCCCTGTGCCACGATGTGATGGGAATGAGGATGGGAGTTGTTACACTTGATAACTGCAAATACTGTTCATGTTGGCAGACAAAACAAGTGTTCAAAATTGTATGGATCTTTTTCCCCCTTTAATTTTGACCCTCCCATCTCAATTGAGATGTGTTGAACTCAGATCTACCAGCTTGATGCTGCAGAAGATTCTTTGTAAGTCAATGTCCCACAGTGGGCAAGTCTGTTAGTTCTATATTGTTGGTATGTTCTGTATTGTTGGCTAGTCTGTATTATAGGTATGCCTGCCTTCTGCACTCTGCTGTAATGTAGCTGTTAGTCACTAAAAGCACACAGAATGAAATATGGCCCTTGTCAATGCTACTACTGAGGTGCACTCGCAAGTCAGAACCCTTGAGAGCAGCTGCAGGTGTTGCCAAGCACACACTGTACCTGCAAGAGGGAAGATGTCCTTTGGAGAACACAGTCTCAGGTTGTGGGTGGTTAGGAACTGATGCTTTAAATTGTAGTTTTGTGCAGGTGGCAATAACAAACAGCATTTTTTACCCTTTTGCTTCATAGTGCTTTTTCCCGTGCTGTAAGTCTGCTTCATCTGAATGTACCCTACATTTCCAAAGCAGTAGTTGGAGAGGGCACCCTCAATTGTCCAGTTGGCCATGAGCTGGAGGTACTGAGCCTCTATTAATTAGAGCAGTGTGGCAGGATCTTTTCATTCCCTGAATAGTGGCATGCACAGTAGTATGCTGCTGGAAAATTTTCTTTTACCAAAGACACATCTATATGCTTTAAACTTAATGTAGCAAGCCCAAGACTTTAAAGATGCCTCAGAGGTCTCATTTGTTATTGCAGATGGTGCATCTGCTGTGTGATGATTTATGAGAGATGGCTCCTGTCTGCTTTGGAGAAAGTACTCTGTGCCCATAAGCAAGTCTCTCTGACACCCTGTTGGCAGTGGGGTGTGAAGTCATTGCAGGGGAGATGTTATTTGAGTCACCTCAGAAGTGACTTATGGTAAACGATCCAGGTTGCCTTCAAGAGCTGTATTTTTGCTATGCTTAATGTTCAAGGTTTGAGATCAGATTTTTGGGATGTTTCCTGCTGGAGCAGGATGGAGGCTGAGTGTGTTGTACAAGACATGGTCAGGGGCAGGTCAGACACAGTTGACACTGGGATTCTGCCTGTCTTTAGCAGGAAGCTGGAGCGTTTGTTCCTGGGGTTTGGTCTCAAAGCCACTGTGTGCTTGATGTCACAAAGCCACCCAGCACTGAGGCTCAAGGAACCCTTGTTGCCAGAGCAGCTCTTGGCTCTGAAGATGTGGATCCTGTCAGCAGAACAGGTGACTTTGGGGGATGCAGGTTTGCAGTCCCCCAGACAGAGTGGGTGTCTCTGAGCATCACCAGGCTCTTGCTGCAGGCCTGTGCTGACTGTGGCCAGAACCTTCCCTCCCACATCAT
This sequence comes from Agelaius phoeniceus, assembly GCF_051311805.1. NCBI lineage: Eukaryota > Metazoa > Chordata > Aves > Passeriformes > Icteridae > Agelaius > Agelaius phoeniceus. The sequence goes on from NC_135274.1 coordinate 15,735,723, forward strand.
CTCTTCTGTGCTTCTAAATCCTTGACACTACAGGTGACTTTGGAGATGAGATCCTGGCCTGAGATTGTCCTGGGAAATGGCTCAGGAAGGAAATTCCCCTGAGATACCCTGCAAGGGGTGTGAGCTCTCCTGTGGTGGTGGTACATCCATCCCAGGGCAGCTGCACTTGTCAAAGGAGGGGTGAATGGGATTAGTGAACACTGAGCTCCCTGAGTGTTATCAAAGCACAGAATCACTGGTTCAGGACACGCTAAAAAGTGTAAAATCATCAGTGAATATAAGATTATGTGGCAATAGCTAATATGTGGTGTGTATAGCTAGATCCCTCTCCCTCTCTCTGCTAATACCCTTTAGAAACAGGATACTGATCTGTGCAGCCCATCTTTGTGCTGAGAATGGAGAAATCTAAACAAACTGGAGCTGTTGGTGACAGTTCACATTTCATGTTAAATTTCAAGTTCCTCATGTGCTAAACATTAAATCAAATACCATGATGCCAACAATGTATTTTTATTTTAAGCATTTTAATATCTCAGCTGTTTCTTTGCTGTTCTCTCTTGTTCAGAAAGACAGTTCTTGGCATAGAAGATAAAATGTATTTGTTTTCACTGTTAATAAACATCCAGTTACATTCATTGACAGGACAATGAATCAGTGCAGCAATATGCCAAGTCTGCTGAGGCCACTTCAGGAATGTGGTGCTGCAGTTCCCTGCAGACCAGGCACGAGGTTCTCATGGGTCTCTTGTTTTCTGCTGTCCACCTCAGAGAAAATTAATTGTAGAACATGGGAACTTTTTCACATGCTGCATATGCTGTGAGCAGAGATGAATGGAAAAGGATTTTGAAAATACCTGAGTCCTCATTTTGGAAAAGGTGGAAAAATGATCTATTCATCCCTGGTGGGATTCTGCCAGTGTGGAGTAAATCACAAGACAGATTTGTTGTCCTTACAGTGTTATCTTTCTGTAACAGCACAAACTTGCTTATTTCGTGGATAGAAAAGGTTTTACAGCTTAGTTATTAAAGAAGTGAGAACCCATCTGGCTGCACTATGAAAGAGATGTGCTAATGTGATTTCAGTGTGAAATGGTCCCAGACACTGTGCTCCTTGAAAAGCTTTTAATGTTTGGAAATAGCTTCTAGTTTTAGAATTTGGGTGGAAGAAGTTATTTGATTTTTTTTTCCCCACTTAGCTTTTCCTTTCTTTTTTTTTTCACTTTACATTTGAGCTAGAATGTAGGAAATATTAAACTGTTTTGCTTTAGTTGACAAAGACAAAATTTTCCCTTCTGTTTTGTAATAGATTTTTTTTCTGTTTGTAGTAATTATATTCATTTATTTTTATCTCCAGGCTAAGAATATTTTCCTGTCCTCATCACTGTAGTTGAACATAGGTCTTGGAGTCTGTGTCTTGTGTTTTTCAGCTTTTTCCACGTGAGAAAGCTTTAGCATCAATAGGGCTTTTTTCCACCAAGCTACTTTGATCTACAACACAGGTAATGATATCCAGGGCTCACTCCCTTCTAAACTGGAGCAGCTCTCTTCACAGGAAAGAATCTAAAGAACTACTTGTAGCAAGGAAATAAATTCAGCGTGGAGTTTCATATCTGATTTCAGCGATGAAAACTGTTCTCATAGCTAAAGGGAATGTACTTTGTTCTTAAAAACAATTACTTCAATTATTTTTGCTATGCTGTACTCTACTGATGGCATGTGTGGCCACTGGGACTTACTTAAAATATGTAAGTTCTTAATATCAGCTCAGAAAGAAAGCTATCTCAGCTGGAAAAAAAATTAATGTAATGTAAAAAATTAGATTATTTTTTCCATGTGACCTTGCCTCTATTTAGTTATCTCAGCTTTTGATGTTGAATTTACAGATTAATAATTGTAGTTGCTTGAGCAAAGTCAGGGCAGAGAACAATTACAACTGTAAACAAATCCCTCTTCAACTCTGCCTTTTCCTCATTTGGAGTGCAGTGTCTACAGCAGTGCTGTAACTGTGCATACAATTACTCACTTTCCTAATAACTCTGGGAAAATTAATTACTTTTTCAGAACCATTTGTAGCCAAAGGAGGGTTTTCTGCTGCTGGTGCAGCTGAGGGTCTGGGTTTATCCTGCATTGTCACGATGCTACATCACCACGCAGCAGCTCAGAGCCTGGTTAGGGCCACAAAGGGTTTTTCAGGCTGGTTTTGTTAAGTCTGTGCTGAGCTTTACTCAGCCCTTGCTTTACTTGCTCTGTGTCCCTAGTTCAGTGCTTTGAGGCTCACTTGCCTGGCTCTGATGCACCCCCAGGCAGGCTCTTGGTGCTGTGTAGGGCACATCTTGCTGTGCCTGGGCTGCTCCAGCTGTGGTCAGTCACTGCTGCAGGGGCTCAGCTTTGCTTTGGTGCTTCACAGATAAAATTTAGAGCTTGGAGTCAGAGATGCTGCAGTGCCTGTGGCCGTGTCAGAGCTGTAAAGGTCAGGGCCACCTGCCCCCCAGTAGCTGTGGCATGTGACTGCAGGTGTGGCTTCCTTGCAGTGTGCCTTCAGAGCACACTCTGTTCTTGGAAACCAGACCCAAAACTGGCTGTGCCTTCAGGGGTTTGTAGGGGAACAGCCTGTTACAGTTTAACTACCTGAATTTTGGACTTGGAAAGACTCTTAATCATCTCATAAATCTAATCAGTGCTGTAATTTTTGGAAAACTCGGGATTCAGCTTGGAGTTGAAGCCAAGTGTTCTTGGAGAAGTGGAGAAGATCTAAATCTGTTGGAGAAGGTGGATCCTTGAGCTAGGAGTGTGATATAGAACAGACACCTGTCCTCACTGCTGCTGACTGAATTGAGGAGCTGGTGTCCATGCTAAGCAGGTTTTATTTTGCATCTGTAGGTTTGATGGTGCTTTTAACCCAGAGCAGTGCTCACCAGATCAAAAACATGATTAGAAAATTAAATGTTTAATTATTGTCTCATTAGATATACGGACCTGCTGTACAGAGCCTCCCTGTCCTGCCTCTGAAGTTGTTTCTAAAGCTTACACCTTTAAATATAGGGGCTTTCTGTCTACTCTAAGGCATTTTTTAGGATTAAAGACCAACTGATTTGCCTGTAATTTGTAGCCCAGCTCTCTGTTTGATGCTAGTGGAGTTTGAGAGCTGGCTTAGTGCTCTGTCCAAGTGAGAATGAACCCCTCTCTGGGAAAGGGAAGTTCTCATGAGTCTTTCATGCCTCCCTCACTTCATCTTTGCCTGGATTTCCATGACTGTGACATGACTGATAAACTGTGGAGCTGTGAAGGTGCAAATAACTGCAGTGCTCTGGGAACCTTTCCTGTGAAGTGGTAGTGAGAAGCAGTTTTATGGCTGTTGCTCCTTTGTGCACACCAGCCACAATCACCACGACACCACAGGTAGCTGCAGTGCTTCTATAATTAGCTGATGACATGGGGAGCACTGCTGAAGTAAACTTTCCTTGGGAATACACCAGCTACTTACCCAATCATATACTTGAAGGGGCCCTTTGAGTCACAACTAGCACTATTTCACATGCTCTGTATGTGAAAGGAATTAGGTTTTCTAATCCAGTGCTACAGCCAACTAACTGCCTCACTAAGAGAGCAGAAGGGCATTAAAGTGCTGAATTTAAAGCAGCCTTTAAAAATATTTTTGTCTAATAAATCATTCCAGGAGCTGGATTTTGCCATATGCCTATGTTCCCGTTCCCACCAGCAGCCTGTTTGATCTCACATGTGGTTTTGCACCATGTCATATCCTGTCACAAAGTTCTCCCTTCTCCCTCCCTACCCAGTCCTATCACTGACTTCAATGTTGCTCCATTCGAGTGTGAATGACTCAACGTGGAGGAAGTCTGGGAGATGGGGACAAAGCCTGAGCAGAAGGATCCTCCCTCTCTTCTCCCTACTGCCAGCCAAGCCATCAGAGGAGATAAATCCATTTTTCTTTCCGTCCCTATTTGCTGTGAGTTTTCCTGCAGTGTTTCATAGGCTGAGCACTGCCTGCATCTCACCTTGTGCTGTTGGCTGTGTGGGGTTTTGGGGCAGTAGAAATAACCAAGCTTGGAGGCTGGAGGGAGGCTGGTGGTTCAGGGGGCTGCAAAGGTGATGTCAGCCCTGAGCATCCCAGCTCTGTGCTCCTTGGGGCCTGGAGGCTTCCCCACAGCCCTGTCCTGTTGATCAAAATGGGCTCTAGGCAGGGCAGCAGGAGATGTGCCATCCCCTTGACTGAGGGTCTGAGGGCAGAAGTGAGGGTGTGATTTGATGGGAAATCCCAGAAGCGCTCACAGGGCAGTTAGTGTGGCAACTTGCACCAAAAAAACCCTTAATATTCATTTTGGTCTGCTTCAAAAGTCACATCAGGATATCTTCTGTAATGAAATGTGGGGATTGAATTCCATCTCTGTCAGGAGCTGCTCAGTTCTGAGGTACCTGTTTCTGTAGCTTCCACAAGCCCCAGCAAAGGCAGGAGTGTGGGATGCAGGAGAGGTCCTTGTGTTGACAAGCTGGTGAAACACTTGAGTAAACACTTGTTCCCTTGTATGGTCCAGGGGAATCTCTAATTTAAATGCTGGTGGATGCAGAAAAGATGCTAATGAAGCACACCTAGCAGCCTCATTTACCCACATGAAATCACTATCAGTGGATAATTCGTTCTCCTGGAAAACACAATAATAGCAATGTAGTATACAGAACAAAATGCTGCCCTCTAATAAGTCTGACAGGCAGATTGCAGTGTATATTTAGACTGTATTAGCCAGACAGAGATTTTAAATGCTTTTATGTGCAGACCCTTGTTTCTCAACTCCTGCTCTTTGCTGGTTGAGCTAAACTAATTAAAGAAAAATGAACTATAGCTGAGAAGTCTGGAAAAGATAAAAGCAGCCTTTCTAAACAAAATAAACCTCCTAAATGAACAGCTTGTCAGTGCTTTTTGCAGAAATGAAAGTTTATTTGTTGTTCTTTGGGAATGGATATGGATATGATGCTATGTTTTGTTCAGTATCTTGGGTTCATCAATATGTACCTTTTTTTGCACACTATGAGCACTCATAAAGACCTGCATTACCTGGCTCTTTTGCTCTTACAATGTGAAGTGACAGTTCTGTCGAGACAAAAGTCATTTAGTGGTGCATGATATATGGCCTGCAGCCTCTGAGCAGCAGCACTTGTGGTGTGTGTTTAAAGGTTTAGAGCTCATTGTGGCTGAAGTGTGCAGTGCCCAAGGGCTGCCTGCATACACTCCTTAGAGCCTGTGAGCTGTGCAGGGCTCTGCTTCTCCCTTGGTGTGCGTGCAAAGCGCTGCCCTCTGCTGCAGGCTGCCACAGGACATCTGTGTCCTTGGGGGCTGCAGTGGGAATAACTCCCACCTCAGGGCTGGAGTGCTGCTTGGGATTTGCTGAGTGAATGTGTCAGGGCTTTTGTGAGGGGGGTGTTAGAGTAAAATAGCTGCCAGGTGTTGTGGAGCTGCATTTAAAGTGTGCCAGTGGGCTTGAAGGCCTTACAGCTATGGGAGGTAAGTGCCACAGGACATCTCTCCTCACTTGCACAGCTCCATAGGACCAGATATAGGTGGGTTTGGGGTCTGTGCATTGAATTGCTCAGCAAAGACACCATCTGGATCAGTCTATTGGTGAAAGATGGTCATGGTCTCACTGGTGTACCCACATACCTAGAGGAGTCCTTCCCATGTCCTATGCTATTCCATGGGAACAGAATACAAAAATCCCAATTTCATCTATTTTTATGAAGACAGCTTGTTTCTTTCTGGGATATTTTCTTCTGAAGGCCAGATTAGCTTTCTGAAGCAGTGAACTTGTGCTTTTGTCTCTCCAGACTGCAGACACTGCATGCAGCCAGGACTGGCCTGATGTGTGTTCATCTGGGTCAAACCATCGCAGAGAGACTTGGGCAGGCTCAGGCTCCCTACTGGCCTGTCTGAATTTAACTTGAGTAGCCTGTTCTTATCTTCCTGATGGTGAAAATTGGCCCAGAGTAGGAAAACTTTATCTGTGCATGTAATGTAGAGGCAGTATCTGCCTTGAAGTAGAAATGTAGGAGCTGCAGTGCTCAGCCTGTTCCCTGTGCTGCCGGAGTTTGGAGGATGCGTTTGGCGTTCGAAGAAATGCTGGCACACTGTGCTGTTGAACGCTGGCCCACTTCAGCTGCTGATGGAAAGATAAAATACATTTTGCTCTTGGCTGGCTTCCTTGCTTGCTGATGCTCATAACATCACGAGCTAAGCATTTCAGGGGTCATCTTGAGAGAAGCAGAGACCTGAATCCCCCTGATCACACCTTCCTGATGTTGCTGCCATTTCAGGGAAACGTTGTTGGGTCAGAGATCGGTGTTTGCACGTCAGCACAGTGGGTGCCAGGTGACTCCAAGGGCTGCTGTGCAATTGGAGTCATGATCCAAAGCAGGATGGTGGTGATTCTCCTGACTGGCAGGTTTCTCCATGCCCACCTTTTAATTTTTGCACTTGTACAAAGGTCAGACTGAAGACCTGCAGGACTGCAGCTTTCACAACCACCTTTATAGGATACAAGGCTGAGGAATACCTGGTCATGTATGTACATCTTTATTGTCCTCTAGGAAGTTTTCTAATCTCTTCAACATTTTGTAGCACCTCAGGGAGCTTTTCTGTCTCTGCCAATTAATTTGCTGTGGTTATTTCAATTTTGTTCACAACCTGCTCAACAAAAACTCCTTAAAGCTAGACTCTTCACATCGAGAGAGGAAAAACACGAGGCTGGTCTGGATCACAAGTAACAGTAGGAGACATAATGCTTAGCCATAAAAATTGCATACATGCTTATAAGCTGATGCATTGAAAATGCAAGTGCTTCCTCAGCTGCCTGCCACTATGGATTTTAAAGATGATAGAAATAAACTTTAATTTGTTCATTAGTGTGAAAATCAAACAACTGCAAAGCCAGCTTTTATTATACGTCACTCAGTGGGGTTTTGTGACAACTACTTAATGCCAGTTATTTCTTGATCTGTCATTGTCCCAGGTAGTCATCACTTTTCTTTCTTCTAGATTGATAGTAGGAATTTATGCTTTTGGCACCTGATTATGGAGACTTTCTTGGGTGTCCAGGCAAAACCAAAGATGGAAGAGAAGGGGAAAGCACATGGTGTCACCAGTCACTAGTTCTAAAAACATTTAATTGTGAAATGAACATGCAGAGTACTGTTTAAATATTCCACTAGATATGTCCACTGTCTCCCTTTTCCCCACAAAAGGAGAGAAGGATTTTCCAGGATTGCTTATGATTTCCATGTGCATGCTGCTTCAGTGTAGGGCTTGGCAGGTAGTGGAGGGCTGCTGTGCAGTGCTCTGGCTTTACTCAGGGAGGCTGTGCCATCTCCCCTGCTCATGCTGTCAGGCAAGCTTTGACTCATGGATGTTAATTAACCCCAAATCGTTTTTCAGCCTCTACTGTGGAATTTTTCTTTCTCAGCACTTAGGCTTCTGCATGAAATTGGCTTATTTATCCCACATTCCCCCAGAGTGGAGAATTGTAATTCTGTAAGCACCAAATGTCTCTTTCTTCCTCTACACAAGACTTTTTATTGGCCTGCTGCTGCAGATCTGTTATTAGCTACAGAAGGGATGTTTGCAATAGTATTTTCTACCTGGGGAGGTTGCAGGAGGTGCAGGGTGGCAGCAGCTCAGCCAGTCCATAAGAGACACTCTATTGCCAGGCCTGCTTCTGTTTGTGCTCCATCTCCTGGCAGCTTTCTCTAAGGGTGCTGCATAATTGCTCTGCTGGAGGTATTTTCATTAATAATGGAATTTAACTTTTTAATGTGCCATTAACTAGATTTCCCTCCCTTAGGCTGATATTAGCTGTGGTGGTTTATGGGGCTTTTCATGTGCACAGTTTGGACCTGTCACTCAGGGTGATGCGTCCCAGGGCTGTCAGTGAAATTTGCCAGCTGACCTTAGGTGAGGCACTTGGATCCTGTGAATGTGAGTTTTTCAGGAAGAATTCATGTTACTGAACTTAAAAGTGCTGGAGGCTGCTCTGGGTAAGGGAGGATGTCCTGTGGCTCAGTTTTCTCCAGTAATTTTAGTCTAGCTGTAAAATAGCTCTGATTGCCTGGAGCCTTGATGCTTCAAGCAATTTAAAATGGTGTTGCCTCTGTTGAGGATTTCCTGCCATACAAACATCAGGAAGCTCATGTGCCCTCAAGAAAGATGGCTTGATAAGGCAGATGTGAGGAATGGTGAGGATGCCCAGAGAATCCAGGGGGACTTCATGTCCCTTCCTGGGAGAGTGGCAAAAGGGGCTGTCCATGTCCCATCTCAGCTGCTTGGCACAATCCCATGAGGAACTTGGTATTTTCTTGAAGAGCTGAAAGCCAGGTCAGATACGCTTATCTGGAAAGGAATTTTGACTGGTTTCAGGTCCCTATATTTATTAAAATCTTTTTTTCTTCTCCTGGTTATAAATTAAGGCAGTGCTTTCAAAACTCTTTAATTGGGGCTGTAACAAGGCTCATCATATCTGGCAATGATGAATACAGGGTTTGATTGGAGCATATGTTAATGCACAGAGAACAATGACGCTTAAAATAAATGTCCCCAAAGTGCCATATTTGGCAGTGGCTGCAGGAAATCTGTAGTAAATGATGCAGTGCTGCTGTTGTGCTAGTGAAGGGACCACAGCAGTTTCTGGCTGGTTCAAGGATTTCATTCTTCTGAGCTCCTGTGTGGCCAACAACCTGCAGTGAGTGTCTTGCAAGGAGGTTTTCAAAAGTAGCCCCTGGTGTGAGCTGTGTAAGAGGTTTGTTGTCATGCACTATGCAAAAGGCACCTCCAGCACCAAATGCAGGGACTTTAGGGTTCTGGGGGCTCAGTGGATTTGAAATATGGGCTGGAATTTGATTATTTATTTAAGGTTTCTAGGCTGCATGTAGTCAAGGTGCTGAGTGTCTATTTCTGGAATACAGATCTCTCTGCCTCTGTTACAAGATGCCACCTACCAAAAGGTGGCCCTGCATGTTTATTTGCATTTGTGCTATGTAGCCTAAATTGTTTGGATGTAAGAGCAAAGTGCCATTTGCTCTAAGACACAGCTTTTGCACTGGCCTGGTGTTTGTATCTCAAGCAGAGTTATTTAAGCATAATATAAGCTACTTTCTTTTGCAAAATTGATCTTTTTCTTCTTTTGCTCTTATGCCTACTGCCTTAGCATGTAACTGAAACAAAAAAGCACCTCTTGTTTATCACTTACAAGGGTTTTAGTAGTGGCAGTATGATGGCACTAGAAAGGCACGTATTAAAAAGCTTGGGGGGATTGGAAGCTTTCTGATTAGTAAGAGATTTATTTCTCATCTGTGGGCACAAAATTTCTGTTACACATCAATTCATTAAGCAGATTAAATAAAGCCAACCAAGTTGGCTGTGAGCATAGTGGCGTTTTCACATGAAACAAGAAGGGATGCACAGACAATTAATTTATGATATATTAGGCAGTAAAGTTCAGCTCAAGCCTTATGCCTCCCACCACTGTTTTCATTTTAGGGGACAAAAACCCCTAAATCTGAAAGCACAGGTGAAGTCTGTCACCCTGTCTTTCCAGAAAGGAGGTTAATGCAGAGGACAGGGCAGCACAAGGTAGAGAATGGGGCTGACTGAAGGGTTCTGCTCCAAGAGGCTGCAGCCACTTTGCAGGCTTCCCAGGAATGCATCTGGAAGCTGAGCAAGGTGAGGGAAGCACGTGGAGGTGGGTGGGGGTCAGTGTTGGCAGTCAGTTCTGCTGTTCCATAAGGGTTTGCACCTGACCCAAGCTCGTGCTGGGCTGGCCACGGGCACTGGAGCAGCTCCAGCACCCCATGGGATGTGGGACAGCGTGTCCCTGGATGCTGCAGCTGGGCCAGGGTCCCATCCTGCCAGGAAAATAAATGCTGCAAACTGCCTGCCTGGCTTAAACCCAGCCTGCCCAGAGCCTGGGACTATAGGCAGGTTTTTAACCAGACCCTGCAGGGCCAGCTGTGTTTTCAAGCAAGCGTCTCCAAGCCCTGTGGCAGGAGCAAAAAGCGTGGCAATGTTTTTTTCTCTCTGACAAAGCAGGGCTGCTGCAGATGCCACAGAGAAGATCAGTGTTAGACAGCTTGTAGCAACACCCTTGTCACAGCTAGGAGTGGACTAGGGAAAGCTGAGTGGGAGAATGATCTGCATGCCTGTGCCAGGACGATCTTTTGCTTAAAGGATTCAGGAGACTTTTTAGCTGGAAGGGCTACAGATATAAACTTGGAGTTATGGAAGCAATTTGTATAATTGCCCTAAAGAACTGTGGTTGAGAGTAATGGGGATGTAGGATACTGTGAATAATAGAAAGAAAGAAACCCCATTAAATAAAAAACAACAAAAATCCCCCAGAACTCCTCTCCAAGCGAAATAAAAGACCCTGGCTACTAGAGGGTTTCCAAACCTCAGCTGGTTGCTTTTGCACTGTTTCTTGTTGTTCCATGTTCTGGGAGGGCTTATTAAATCAGCACAGTGCTGAAGGTCTGGCTGACAGGTCAGATTTTCCTGGACCTGCTAAGTCAGGTCAGAAGTCCTGCCAGTTGTGACAAACCCTGCTAGGTGTGAGCTAAGCCTCCCAAAAGGGGTTTTGGGGGTTGTGGTGCCACTGATCTGCGCCTGGGGAGCCTGCCCAGGGCAGAGTTTGGGCTTCTCTGGCAGAGCTGTGCAGACACCAAGGAGACAGAGGTGCTCTTACTGACAGTGATCTAGAAAAAGAGAGTTGTTTTCCTCTTTTCTGAAAATGGATATTGCCTGAATAAACTCCCAGTTCTTTAAAGAACACCTGACAACCAGCCTGGCTTTTACAGCACGCTGGGATTCAATGCTGAGTGAAGGCTTGGTTCACTTTCAGTGGTTGCTTTCTCATTAGGATTGTGCTAGGGAAATGCACTGTCAGTTCAGCAGGGAGGGAAATTAGACTAATCCTTTGGGGATTTTCTTGTTCTTACTCCAGATATTGCTTCATTAATGAAACGGAGGAAAATAGGGGATTTCAGACTTTTTTCTTCACCAAAAAAAAGTGATAAAATGAGCTTGTAACAACTTTTAATTTTGAATGAAGAGCTGATATGAATTAACCAAAATATTTGTTAAATAGTCTTGATTTTTTTTTATCACTGTGGGAAAGGTAACAAGCATGGATCTACACTAAGACCAGAAACCTGAGCTGGAAAATCACCTTAAGGCAATCCAAATTTGCTGCCCAAGTTACAGCTTCCAACCCACCATGGCTACTTACACAGCAGAGACATGAATTTGTATTTGTCCTTGCCCACCCAGTTGCCACTGATCTGTAGGTATGACATCTGCTCCCAGTCACTGGAAGCCAAAATCTCTGCTTTTCCTCATGCTGTTTCTGTCACATAGCTCTAAGCAGGCTTCGCTGGAGATTAACATGTTTAAAAGCTTGTCCTGTAAATTATCTTCAGCTGTATTAATTGACAAGTTCTTTAGTTCTTGCTAGTGTTTCACTGAGCCTGAGCTGCCTAAGAGGGAAATAAATGTCACTGCCTTCTCTAGGACAGCAGGACTTCGTGAGCTTGCAGTTGAACTGAGACATCCCTTGGGATTGCCTTACAGGCAGAAAAAGTCCTGCAGACTGCATATTAAACTTCCTATTTTTAACTTTATGTCAGGTTTAGAGAGCATAGCAAGACAACCCGATTTTCCCTTGAGGATTCAAGCAGAAATATCACTGTCATTTCAGTTCAGTTCTTGGGGATAATTAATTACCGCTGAGGACAACTAATCGTTTTAAGAAATTTTTTTTTTTTTTTTTTGAGAAGGGCAGGAACAAAAACAGGGTAAAAGTCTCTGGCTGACCCCACATTAGGCCACGCCAAGGTATCTGATATGCAAAATATAATAATTATTTGTAGCCCTAAACCCTGGGGATTCAGTGCGGGTTTGGTGGAGTTTGGGTTCCTTGGTCCTGTCCTTGATGGGTAAAACCACAACTCAGTTGACATGGACAGCTTGCTCAGTAGTGGTTCTTGATTTCAAGGGCCTGTGGAGAAAGCTCGGCCTGTGGTAAGGGCCAGAAGGGCTCAAAACTATGTAAGTGAGTTGGGCTGCTTGGGCAGTTGAGGATAAAAGGGTCTTGAGCTTCCTGGCTTTCTTTTCCATCAGGCCACCACCACAAGCCCATCCAGGATGAGGTGTGACAGCAGCTGAAAATCTTTTGCTGTAGGTGTGGTGGCTCAGGACTTGAAGATCTGCTGCTCTCTTACCTATCATCCCATCTCGTGCTGATTGCTGGATGCTCTCTGTGTTGCAGAGCCAGCCTTCTAAGGACATGGTAAAAAAGGAGTTTGATATGAGCTGCCTTTTGCCAAGTTCAGCTGTGTTCCCTCTGTGGTCCTGGCAGGTCTCATTGCTGTGATAAGCATATCCACAACTTCATGAAAAAACAAGTTGATTCTTCTTCCAGGACTCTCAGGCATGTCACAGGTTTACTGGATGAAGACACCAGTGTTCAGAGCCCCTGTCCCTTCCCCACACCATCCCTGAATGTACCTTGACAGAAGCATCTTTCTGCTGGTGCTTGTGGTACCAGTTTGCAGGCTTCTGGTGGCAGAATCATTATACTCTGATGGTGGTTTTGAGCCCTGACAATCCTAAATGTTACATGTGAACTTTAGATCATGTTGGCAGAGCAGGGGCACGCTGAACCAGAGGGAACACATGTTCTTGGCTTCAGCCTTCTTCCTGTGAGCTCAGGACCACCTGCTCAGGTCCTGATGCTGTTGGGCATCAGAAAAGTTTTCTCCCAGTCGTTCTTTCAAATACCTACTAGGATTTTTGAATATGCTTGCCATTGCTTCTGTACTGACTGCTAGGGAAGTTTGGAAAAATTTTATGAAGGAGGAGAAGCAAGAGTCCATTCCTAATGCAGCCAAAGAGACTTTTATGTTTTAAGAGGTAAAAGAAGAAACAGATGGAAGGTTTTCCTGAACTCTGATAACTCTAGTTCTCCAGCAGGATGTTAGAAGGCATCTATTTTCTTGTTTAATTGTTGTGTTTTATGAGCCTGTAAAAACCACAGAAGTATTTAGGGTTTCTCAAGCTCTGTTTCACAAAACCCTGTAACCACCAGAGGTGGAGCAGTGGCAGATGTTGGGGGACTGTTGCTGAGACAATCCTTTCCTGCCAGTAGTCAGCACCAGCACTGCTGGTGAGCCTGGGGATGAGGAAAGGGGAGGATAGACATGTTTAGTGTGCCCAAAGAGACCTGTCAGCGTCAGATACTGCCCTTGAGTCATCATGGTGCATCTCTTAGGCAATCTCACTGGCTTAATGGAGGATTTACTCAAGGGTGATGTAAACCCAGACTTTTTTCTTCATTGCATATCCATCTTCTCTGACCTACTTGTTTGTACAGCATCAAGAGCTATGGTGTGCACACAGGACAATAGGGAAAAGCAAAGGGTCAGTGAAGCCAATTGTATGAAGACTTGTTTTGTAAAGTAATACTGTAATTATGTAATAGATAACTGGCCCAGTTGAGGATGGGTCTGATCCAGCACTGCATATGCAGCCTTTCAGTGCATGGCTGAACCATCATGTTTTGAGCTCATCCCAGGGCTCCTGCTGAGGAAAAACATGGAAAAAACAATGAAAAACATCATGCCCCTCAGGTGGGAGAAACCAGGTACTGCTGGTGCTTACCCAACAGGCTTATCATGCCCATGGTTGCTTCTCTTTCTCTCCTTAGGCCATGGTATAAGTGTTAATGTAAAGCCACGAATCTCTCAATGTGTTTGATATTGTGACTTCCATAGATATGTACAGGGCAATTATATGGATTGATTTCCAATAAACAGGCACTTCAGAGCTGAGTAGAACATATTCTGGTAATATCATATCAAGAATTCTTTATAAATAAGTCATAGCTATGATACCTGGTGTGAGAGTATCTTATGAATAAGTTGGGCTGCCTGAGGTCAAGCATGCTTTCTTTTGGTCATTGTAAATGTGACAGAAAAATCAGTTTTCTGCCTATACTGTAACTTGCCTAGGGAAGTGGGGCAGACTGGATGGTGGGAAGAAACACAAGCTAATGGTAGAAAAACCAAATAATGTTGCCTGGACACTTTTCCAGAAAAATCTCTCTCCAGACTGAATAAGTGATACTTTAATTTCTCAGCACAAATCCCAAATACACTTCTTTCTTGGTTTACTCTGTCCCCAGTTAACCTGGTTTTGTCCTAGTCTGGCTTCTCTGAAGGAGAGTCATGATGGAGTAACCCCGTGGTTTTAAATGTTCAGCCCCTTGTGCAGCAAGCTCATCTGCAATGGATATTTGGGATTTTGAGATCCAGACATTTGGAATCGTTTCCCAAGGAAGCACAGAGAATAATCCTAGTACGAAAGTGTGTCTCCAAGTGGAAGATTCCTTATTTTGCAGGCACTTAAGTAGAAAATATGACCACGTGTGCACCTAGCCTTTGGTCACGTACCATCCAGCTGGTGTCCTCTCCTGCCTGGGAGCTCTTGCTAGACTCAAGTGGTACTTTAGGATCTGACCTGAGTTGGAGGTGAAATGCTCCATGGGCAGGGACAGTGTCATGGCTGGGTATTTGCTTCATTCTTGCAGCAAAAGGCTGTTGCAGGTGCTTTTGCTGCAGATGAGTTCCTCAGTCGTGGCTGCTTTGCTGCTGGCTGCCTGAATTTTGTCCAGAGTCTGCAAATACTGCCAACAGATGCAGTAGCTATTTTTTTCCCCTGCATAGGATTGAGGACAGCAGAGCTTTTACATAAGTCAGGTTTATTCCTGCATGCATCCATGCAAGTCTCCAGTGCTGGCTTGTATTTGCAGCTGGTTCTAGCCCTCTGTTAAACAAATTCCTGAGATCCTTGTTTGTTCTTATTCCTATCAAACCTGTGCTGAGCTGATTGAGCATTTAGCAAGAGTAAATCTGTAAGAAACACTAATTGAGAGCAGCTGTTATCTTGAGAGAAACATCAACGTGAATCTTCCCTCAAGGTATTTGTATTTCAAAATAAAGAGAAAATGTTTAGACAGTGGCTGGGCCATAGGGGGAAAAAGGAAACACATTTATAAAGAAGGGTCTGATTAAAAACCCCCTTCATCTTCACAACCTGCCATTATGCCAGCCAAGGAGGGGCAAAGACCTCCCTGGCCAGCTGCCCCTTCTTCCTCCACTTGCTGAAAACCTCATTGTACACCATGTTCATGAACTTCAAGTGCCCTCTTAAAATCCATATTCCTGCTGGGAACCTGCTTTGAAGCCATCTTGTGCTGATCAAACCTTGCTTATTTCTAGGTTATGTGTATTCTTGGCCATATTTATCTGCACTGGGCTCCAGTGCTGTCCTATAAATACCTCGGGGAGGATGATATTCCCTCTTGCATTCTTCTTTGCTGGGTTTAAGTGGGCCAAGCTGCTTTAGTCTCTGTTGTGCAGAGCTCTGCTTGCAGCTGACCCTGCTCTGCTCCTGCTCCAGATGGGCTCTATCTCACCCCAAAGCTGCAATGCAAGAAAGCCACTTCTTTAAATATAAAAGTCTTTCAGGTTGATGGGCTTAAAGATCACCATCTTGTCTGGCATAAGGCTGGAGTCTGCAACTTCAGCATTTGGACTTAAATAGTTTTTCATTTTTCACACATTTTTAAAAAATTGCAGTATACACAGTAAACAGATGATGCTCAGCAGGGCACTGCATAAGCGGCTTTCTGTTGTGTATTGCTCTCAGTGATGGATGAAATTAGGCTTCAAGAGTTACTGGCAACCCTTTCCCAGATCTGTAGCTGGGGATGTTTTTTGGTGATTTCATTTTCAACTCTTGCACCATCACTTCTTGAAGTGCTTGTTTAGCTCTGCCAACCTTCACAGAGGCTGAGGAATGTAGGAACACTTGTATCCTAGCACCTTAAAGGGTTTATGAGGTTCAGATCCAGCTATGAGTCTGGCAAGTGCCAACTAATGGAAGCTGTCACAGAAGCTGAGATTTATGGTTGGTTTTGTCCATTATCTCTCTGGCCGTGTCCAAGGGCCAATGCCTCACCAGACCTCTCACAAAGCAGCCACAGCTCAATGGTTCTGTAGGAAAAGTGTCTTCCCAACCTCCAATATTTGGCTTATTCCCTAAAGCAGGAGTGTTATTCTTCATAAAATGTGTCAGCCAGTACCTTTGGATGTTTTTTCTTGTAAATAGATGATCCTTTGTGGATTCATGCCAGTCTCTTCCAATATAAGGCACTATTACACTGAGTTTCAAAGGTTGTTATAGCTGAATCGTGCAAGGAGAAAATAGGGTGAATTTTGGAAATGCTGTGATCCAGTTATAAGTCAGACTTCTTTAAATTTATGAATTTTTATTGAAAAACATAGTTGCACATAGTACTGTGCAACACATTTGATGAAGGCTGAGAGTTTTGTAATATGAGTTTTTCTTTGGTCAGTTAATAGACAACTAGAATTATGTGAATTTATTAAGTCTAATGTTAATATCCTTAGTTCCACTTTGTTACTGAACCTTAAATTAAGCTTAAATAATTGGTAGATAAAAGATTTGCTAGGAACATGGGAGTTAAATGATTTCTGATACTTGTGTGGAATGAGTGAATGTGAACGAAGCAGCAGAGAAGCAGTTTTGAGGTGACTGCTTTCCCAAGCTGGTGTAAGCATGCTGTTAATTAACATTTTGCAGTGCTTTGGAAATGTAAATTGCTCCAGGAATGCTAAGTATCATTATTATGGCAGGCTTGAAAAGTAATAGCTTAATCTGTGAAATTGAGTCCATTCTTTAGAATTAGAAGTGAGACCATGATGTGGCTGCTAGAGTAGCAAACACCAATTCAGGACATTTGGTTCAGCTTTTGGGGCTTTTTTTGGGGTCTGTCTGAGGTCAACTCGTGGCTGTTTACTGCTCACTGTGAGTGACCTGGAGGGAAGGGTAAGGCAGATGAGGGCAGGTCTCTCATGGAGAGCCATGGAGTTGCTCAGAGAATTAGCACAAGGAGCAGTATGAAGAGTGTTACTTGGAAAAGCAGGATTTGGACACAGAACTGAGAGGGTGGCCTGTTTAGGGGAAGCAGAAAGTATGCAAAGGCACAGAGGGCTCTGCTTCACTCACTAGTCAGGTGAGGCAGAGCCCTCAGGACTTGACCTGAGGACTTGTTCCCATCCCTTGTGCCTGTGGTAGGGCAGTGATGCTGCTGCCCCAGCAGCTGAGTCCAGCCCAGGGAGCTCTGTGCTGGGAACTGAGCACAGCAAATGCTGTCTGTGGGAGGGAAGGAACAGAAATCTGGAGAAGTAGGAAGGTGAATATGTTTTCTCTGAAATTAGCACTGGTGAGATCTCTTGTAAAATACCTGAGGCAGTTTCTGATACCTGTAATTAGAAAAAAGATACTGGGGGGAAAAACATACCAGAGATAAGTCAGAGAATAGCATGTGAATGATCATAAGGCATGACTTATAATGAGAAGCTGCAGGAATTTGATTAATTGAAGACTGATTTGATCTGTCTGGTATCTAGATGGAGAATAGTTTTTAATGTACTGCAAGATCCAGTGGTTGAAATAGAAGTTGGGCACATTCTGACCAGGAATAAAATGAGATTTAACTGTGCACCTAATTAGCCATGGGAACTGTATCTGATGCTGAGGATTATGGTGACCTCTTCATCTCTAGAAATGTTAAAATGAAGATTAAATGCTTTTCTAATCCAGCTTTCATCAAAATTGGTTCAGGACTATGTGTAAGGTACAAGACCCAAACATATAACAACAGTGGCTTTATTCATTCACTGTTTTGGGCAGGTTTAATGGGGGGTGTGTGATTTTAAGTGCTATCAATGAAGTCGAAGCTCTAGGGGTTGTTCAAAGGCAAAATTATGACTGAAATTGCCAGGGTCAAGGTTTCTCTGGTGCTGACTTTTAAGAATGTTGAATCCTCCAAAGTCTCTTCATTTCAACTGTAGTTTGCTCAGCAGCTGTGAAAATACAGCAGTCAGCTGGAAAAATGAGTGTTTCCAGCACTGGAGGTCAAGAAGAACCATGCCTTCAAACCCACATCTACAAATTCTGCCTTACCCTTGCTGTGAGGGCAAGTTTAGGTTCCTGTGAAACGAGAGTTGATGTTGACCATGGTCTCCCAAGGACAGCTGTGTGACCTCATGAGTTTTGGAACAAGTGTCATGGGAGGATGGCTGCGCTTGTCCCTGTCCCCCTGGCGCTGCCGGTGTCTGACGCTGGCAGAGCTGCCTGATGCTGAGCTGACCTGCTCTCTGCCCAGGGAGCACCAGGGCTGTCTTGCAAAAAGAAAAAAAAAAACAAACCCAAACAGTCAGGATCTGGTGTGTGTTGTCTGTAAATGCTTCTGTGTAAAAACCTGAGGAGAGGATGTGTGAGTGCTGCATCCGAGCACTGCTCCAAGTAGGCAGAGAAGGACTCTGAACGTGCAGTGCTGCAGGAGGAGAATCAAGCATCTCTTCTCCCTGTTTTCTTGCAAATTTTTTGATTTGGTTTTGATTTTATTTATTTTATTATTTTTTCTTTTTTGCTTGTTGTGGCTTTTAGTATGTGTGTGGTTTTGTTGTTCTGCAGTGTTTTGTTTAAACTCTAAGTTCTGTTTTTAACAGCAATTGCACTGAAACAGTTTTGTGTGAATGAGCTAGTGTTTTGAAACAGGGGCATTTTTACCTCAGTGAGTCTTGGTAACAGCAGAATGGTCCCTGGTCAAGGGGGGGGAGATCCTTTGGAGTCTGCAGCCTCTGACAGAGAGGGAGATGGTTTGAAGCAGGCCAGCTGTGTAGGGATGGGAAGGTGTTCCTTGCTTTAGTGTGCATGTTCCCTGGTGCACAATGAGAGGATAAAGGGGATTTGTGTTCTTGAGGTTATTCTGGTTTGCTTGAACTCACCTCTCTCATCAGGGTATCTGCTACATGAGGGGCAGGGCTGATAGGCTGCTCTCTGCTCTGGTGCAGCAGACAAAGAATGAGGTGTCACCAGAAGGTGACAGTATCAAAATGAGACCCTGTGTGCACAAAGTGCTCTTATTTGCATACAAACTGCCTAACCTGGTATTAATGGATACATCTTGCATATATGGGAACATGACCAGTCACTCCAAATGCACAGGCATCAAAATTTGACCTATTCAAAGTCACACATTGAAGCAGGAAGCAAAAGCCAAGAATAGATTCAGGGTCCTGAACTTCCCCAACCTCTAGAATGGGAGCCAAATTTCATCTCTTGTAATTATGGTCAAAGCCTGGGCTGGAAATGAGAAGCACTGATTTCTGTTTCTGCTCTGCAGTAGATTTACTGTATGACCTTGGAGGAAAATGTGTCCTTCTGTGTCTCAGTTTACCTCCCACTAATGGCAACAATTACACAGTAAGCTTTAATGGACTCTGTAGCTGCACCTACTGAACTTAATGGCTCTCCTTGCAGTGGGAGGAAGACCAGATGCACTGTTTGAAGTGTCTGGATGAAGGGATGTTGCAGAAGGGAGACAGATACTATTTGTTTTAACATATGGGCCCAGGTACAAGCCACATATGCTCAAGAGTGGATGGCTCACGTGGACAGTCAGGGATCACAATTCAGCTGCAGCACAGCAGCTGCCTTGACCCTCCTTGAGCTGCTGCTGTGTGTGTGTGGTCTCACCTGGTCCAGGTGCTGCTGGAGCACCTGGGGGAAGGTGGGAGTGGGGGAGTGGAATTTGTAAGAAATCCAAGACCCAAATTCGTCAAAAATTCACTAAGGTGAGTGCTACACCTTGATGCTATGTGTGATTGAGCAAATGCAGTATGTGGAGAGTTCCTGGCTGAGTAGGGTTCTGTCCTGTGCCTTGTTTCCCTCATGCATTCCTCCAAGCTATCTGTTTTTTAAGTGTGCAGAAACTACTTGCAAAGATAAAGCTGAACACTGACTCACCATGGTTCATAATGCTGAGCTAGAGGAGTTATCAGTCCCAGCACCATGGAAATGAGTGCAGCACCTCTGGCTGCTCTGCATTGCCTCCTGTGCATTGCAGTGGTCTGGCTGGCTCTTCTGGAAAGGTAAGCTAATGTTGCAAGGTTTATCTGATGTGTTTTGTGGTAACTGGTGTCACCAAGTGGAGTATTTCTGGCAAGTGGAATAATGTTTCTCTATTCTGTTAGTAGATTAGGACTAAGCACTACTATCAGCTTACACCTTTTGTGCTGATTCTTTGTTTCCTAGGCCAAGGGGTAATAAATCACCATCTGATCTGCTGACTAACCAAAAGTCTGTTCAAGTAAATTATCCCACAAAGACTATTGCTGTGCATTTTACTTTTCAATTTTTCTAAACCTGATTAAGACCCTGTTTTGAAGTATTGAGGTTGGTCAGGTCTCAGTGCATCAATACCTCCTCACTTCTAGCCTTGGGGTCTCTAGAGCCTTCACTTATGGATGAATTGTTGGTTTCCATGCTCAGCAGGGGACTGTGGTGCCTGACAGAGACATGCAGCTGCATCCAAACCTGTGTTACTGCTCTGGTTTGTCAGAAACTGAAATAGATTCCATTGATTTTACCAGGTGCATAATTGCATGCTAAAGACATCCTTCACCCCAAAAAGCTGATGGCTTGGAGAGGGCAAGGGGAGGTTTAAGCCTCCAAAGTTCCTGTGTCAGGAGGCAGTTAATGTGTTCCTCTCCTCCTATCCAGGAGGAAGGACAGGATTGTTCCTTTGCCATTATGAGGCTTTACACATTCCCATACACCCTCACCACCACTTTTTTTAAATTCTAAAATGATTTTCTCATAAAATTGCCCTTGATCTCCAGCCTTGAGACACTGATGCATATTTATAACCCGTCCTCTGTACTTTCTTCTCCCTTGACTTAACCAAATCCCAGTCCCTGCCTGAGTTGGGGATACAAAGCACAAGCTGCAGCCTGAGTGGGGTTGAGGACTGGAAGGACTCTCTTGCTTTGCTTTTACTCTGATCTACTTTGAGCTCCAGATGTATAAAGGGGCACTGTTTCGTTGCCTGCTAAGGAAGACATTCAGTGGGATGAAACCTGTTCTTATTCAAATCCCTCCAGCTCCAGGACACCTGGCTGTCACTGCACAGCTATCTGAGGTCCTCTGTGAGCAAACATTGCATGGCAAAGTCCCCCTACAGAAGGGGGGCTGCCTCCACATTCTTTCCAGAGGTGTACTCATAAGAGACTGCAGAGCAGAGGCCAGCTCTTGGCCTGTGTTGACTGTCACAGCTCCATCCCCTGGTTCAGTTGCCCTCACAAAGGGCTCATGCTCACTCTTTGGCAAGGAACAAGAACCTGGGGTTTGTCAGACAGCTCCCAGTGTCTGGATCACACTGGGCAAATTGCAATCTTGCACCCCCAGTCAGTGAGCAAAGCCTGCACAGTTTCTGAGGCTCAGGCTGTGGCAGTGAGGGTGCTGACAGCCTCACAGCTTCCTCTGAAAAGGTCCCTCTTCTCCCTGAGAAGCAGAGCACAAAGCAGGACAGCATCTCGATGCCAAGCCTTGGTTATAATTCAGCAATTCCTGCACCATAATCCCAGGGGCTACAAAAACTGTGCATTGGGGTTGGTGGGAGGCTGTTAGGAAGAGCTGTAAAAGCATGTTTTACACTCTGCCCTTGGATGTAAAATCCATATTCTGAGGGTAGTGAGCATTTGTATTCAGATGATTTCCCAAGCTCTGGTGTTGAACACTGTGGAAGAAAGTGATTGCTGTTGTTTTTTCAGGCAGAGATGAAGTGCAGGGTGGTCTAGTGAGCTGCTTTCTGAAAGCTGCTCTTAGAGATGTGTTTACTGGGCTCTTTTGCTTGTTCTCTGCTTGTATAGAGACAGAGCATTCTGCCTTCTTTCACCTGCTGTTGGTGCAAGACAAAACCTAATTCCCTGCACAGGTCTCAGTGAAAGGCCTAGTTATGGTTTGGCAGGTGGATTTCTCCCTGCTGGTCTTTGTAAATTCTTCTGGTGTCTGCTAGATATGAAGCATATTCACAGAGAAACACTGCCTGCCTTCAAGAATGTCTGGGTTTTGGGGATTCTTTGGTGGTGTTTTTTGCTGCTGTTCATTTTGGGTTTTCTCACTGCAAAACAGGGCTTTGCTGCAGCTTAGACAGGGGCATGCCTTTTTCTTTTCTGTCTGACCTGTCCATGTCAGGGCCTTGGCTTCCTCTCTTGTGGGGATGAAAGAAAAAGCTGTGCTGCAGAGCTGTCAGCCAGGAGTTGCAGCATGGGTGTCCTCTCCTCTGCATCTTTGCATTGCACTGTGATGGTGCTTCAGGGGAGCTTCTCATCCTGGCAAGGCTTCTCAGGAGGTGCTGGAAGGGCAGGGTGGCCTCTGAAGGCATGGAGGGCTCTGCATGGTGGGCTTCATCCACTGACACAGCACACCTTCTGATGATGCAGGGGGATTCAGGGCTGGCGCTGAATGGGACACTCCAGCGGGTGCCAGGGATCAGCTGTGGAGCACACTTAGGGCCATCCCCCTGAGTTCAGCAGCTGTGCCAGTTAAGTGCTGGCTGCACACTTCATCAGGAGCCCCTGCCTTCTGGAAGCTGCAGAAGTGATCATCTCCACTGGGAAGGCAATTTCTGAGCTGCTCCTGTGGAGCAGGTGTGAACTGTGTAGAAGTGGGGTCATCTTTAGTTAAGTGCCCTCAGCATCAATCAGTTACCAATATTTCATCTCCCTTCCCTGGTGCCTTTGGAGGCATCCAACATCCATCAGATAAAGCAGTCTCCAGATGGCCCCAGCATATGGCCCATGTCTCGGAATAGCTGAAATCTAAATGCTTGCCTCCTTGGGAAGCTGCAGCCCCTTGCTGAGTCTCAGCATCCAAGGGAGATGCCTGCTGCTTTAATCAATGTGTGTTCCATTTTTTTTTCTGCTTTGTCATAGTCATAATAATAAGCAAGTCTCGCTTCAGCATCCCTGGCTGCAAGAGCCTTTCTGTGCTTGAAATACTAAACGCGTGTCAGTCTCTTTCTTTCCTCTTGTCTTTTCCCTACTCACTAGGACCTTACTGATCTTCTGAATCCTCACAGCACTAATTACCCTTCTCTTCCCTCCTGCTACTGCTGCTCTTCCTGCCTTCCTTCTTCTAATCTCTTATTTGTATAAATCACCAAGGGTGAAGGCAGAGTAAATATCAATAAAGCAATTCAAGCCACTCATGATGTTTCTAAGGGCTGCCCAAGGGGAATGGCAATTAGTGGCAGCTGGTTTTGGTCTGTCCCACTTCACACCCAAGTTTGTCTCAGTCTGTCATCTCTTCATTCCTTTGTCCTCACTCTGTTAAACATTCTGAAATAGCAAACCAATTCCTGAGCCTCCTGGGATAGGCCTCCAAATGTGTACTCCTTTATATATTCTGTCTGATTTGATGCTGTAGTCCTACTGTGTCTAGGAGTACTACCAGCATAAGTACTGGGAGTTGGGGAGCACCCAAGGAAAAGTAGTCTTGAGCCTATAATGACCATTTTCCTTGTCCCCGTTGAAATCTGTTTGGAGGGAGAGCCTCCAGAAGAAGACACACTTCTGTAACTCCTGCTCCCTGTCAAAGCAAAAAGTCTTTAAAAAATAATTCTAAAAAATAGGTTAAATTATTGAAGTTGGATGGAAAAAAGTCTCTGCACAAGAACTTCAGATGGATCTCTTCCACTAATTCAGTAAATATATCAGGAAAAAATGTGTGCCTTTAAAAGTGGCACATGTGACTAAATACGTCACATATCACTGCATTTAGGGAATATAAGTAGTTATGTGAGGATATGACTGCATTTCTATGTAAGGACTTATGATTTGTACATATTTGCTTTGTGTGTGGAAGTATTTGGTCAAGACTTACCTAAATCAAAACACAGTTAAAATTCCCATTGAAAAAGGGCCCATCTCTGCCAATCCAAGCCCTGAAGAGTTATTTGTGCTGCAGTAGATCTCTGCCAATCCTGCAAGGTTCATAAACTTTATGAAGTTTACCTTGTGAGTGATGTAACTCTGTGTTGCAGATGTCAGAGGCTGAACAACCTGGGACTCGTGCCCTGGTCCCCTAATGGCCTCAACCTGCTGAGCTCTGCACAGGTTTGTTATTGCAGAGCTGAATTCACACACCCTCCAGATGCTGATAGTGCCCCTCCAATGGTGCAACCTGCTGGGATGAGACCTGGCCTTGTGTACTTGTCTGTGTAATCTGTGGCTCAATTAATTTAGCCTGTGGCATCCATTTAGAAAGCCCATTGCTTTTTATCTGGCTGGGTGGTAGCTCTCTGCCCTGTGTTTGAAATCAAGGCAGCTGCTCCCTAGACTGTACCTGAGATTTTAAAGGTCTTGAAAGTGGAGAGCAGAATTAGATTCTGCAATGTGAGGAGTTACTGATACCTTGGTTTCATTTTAATTTTCCATGGAACTTCATGCTTTTTGGAGCCCCAAAGTCAAGGAAAACCATCTCACTTATTCCAGTCCAGGCTGCACAGAGACGTGGGTTCAAAGTCCTGATGCTTCATGTTCCACCACTGTGACACCAGACTGTCAGAGGTGATGTGCAGCCTTTGTCTGGGCTATCTTTTGGGGTCAGACCTTGCTTTCTTATACCTGTTTGCTGATGCTTGTCCTCTCTGCTACATCTGCCAGCAGATGCTAACATGCCAGATGTTAACACCCACTGCTCTGGTTGATTTAGTCAGATATATCCAGTTTATGTTACCTAAGTCACCAAAGAGCCACCACATAGCAGCAGCTTCCCAGCACGACCCTAGAGCTGTCCCCATCTCACCTTCTCCCTTCCCCAGTGGTGCCAATACATGCATGAGTGCTGTGGAGTGAGCAGTTCCCTTGTGTGCAGATGGCAGCCTATTCATGTCTCTTGTAAATTATTTACAAGTCTTGATAATTATGTGCAGGAAGTATTGTGTCAGTGTTGGGATTACATTAAGGAATTTAGTCTTGAAGTTAGAAAAGAGTTCATGATGAGAAAAAGGCCAGGGCAGCCTCCTCCTTGGCTGTGTAGGGCAGAGAGGATTGGTGGGGCAGCAGCTGAAACAGGCCAGGAAAGTGTCTGCACTGTCTCTGCATCCCCCAGTCCCCTGGTTTTCCTTTGCCTAAATCCCTGCTCACTTCCCTCTGCTGCTCCCAAAACCCTCATCCCTTCCATTTCCCCCCTTCCCTGGCACCTCAGTCACCTGTCCCTACCCCACACCTCACTGCCTGCAGCAGAGCTGCTTAAAAGGATCCCTTGCCATGTGCTGGTGTCCTCAGTGAGCAATGGGAATTGCAGGAAGCACCGTCAGCCTGGAGCCTTCCCTGCACCCCAGCACAGCAGTTCCAGCTCTTTGTCACCAAGGGCAGATGCCTTTTATAATTGCTGCTGATAATGGCTGTAAGACACGTCCTCTACAAGATGTGAGGGGGTACTTAGCAGAAGGAGAGAAAACTCTTCCAAACCATATGGTGGTATCAGCACTTGTTTGATGCCAAGCTTGGCTCTTGGTTAAATTGGGATCCCACTTTGCATGCCTACGTCTGCTGAAGGAAAAAAGTTTGAGTTGGGGCCATGAGATGATTAACTTCTTTCATGTTTATTTCCATGCTTTCTTTCTACATGTAAAGTATATAGCTTAAAAAAAAAAACAACTATAGGTGTAATATTTTGGATTGTGCCATTGTTTGGATTGTGCCATTGTACTAAGGTGAGTCAATTCTGTCTCTAGTGAGAAGTAGTAAGAAAATCTCTGTGGCTGTCATGCTCTATCACCTTTCCTAATTGCTTTGAACATACATTTCTGAAGATGCCCTCCCCATTGTCTCACACCCCAAATGATTTATACTGTGCTTTGAAAACCACCTCTGGTGTAAGGGAGTACACCACATCTCTGGAAGGCACTTAGGAAGGTTTCAAGGGTGGCAAGCTCCTTACTTCTGTGGTTAGTCTCTGTGCATTTATTGGTATGTTGATGGGTACGAATAAAAGCCTGTGGTTTTTCATTGAGACCTAATTTGGTCTGTTCAGGAAGATGATGCATTATGAAAGAGCAACCTTTGTTCTTTTAAGTTCACCATTGAATAAAAAAACACAAGAAAATTGTTGCTTGTACATACAGATATTGAAAAAAAAAAACTGTTCTGGAAAACCTCCTGAAGTAAAACTGGGACCTAGGGAAAAGGAGGGGTGGGAGGTGTGAAGGGAATTTTGACATGGTTTGTTCATGTAGATGTGGAGTCTGGGATTGTGAATACAGGAGGTGTTTTCTATGGGTGCTCTGTGTCAGTTTTATGCCCACCATGTGGTGTGCCAGGCTGACTTAGTGGCTTGGGGGGTCAGAGGTTAAACTGTAAGTCACATTTCAAGTGATACAGAGCCTTGTGCCTGTGTTTGAGACTGTGTTAAACTGTATGGATGTAGTCAGTGTGTTTTGTCCCCAGAATTTTGATTTAAGTCTTTTTCTATCCCACTTTCTCTTTAAAATGCTCATTTACAAAGCTTCATATCACAGTTTTTACCAGTTCGAAAGTTATAATTAAATCAGCCAGAAAAAGAAGAGACTGAACACTCAGCATATCTGAGATGGGATCAATTTAAGACAAAAAGGTTTTTAATGCATTAGAAGAGCTTTGGGTGTCATCTGTCTCAGCCTGTGCCTTCCCCACTGCCTGATGTGAATGCACTTGGAGCTGCTGTTGAAAGCACACTCACAGCATGATGTTATTGTGGAACCTGGAGTCTGCACACTAAACTCAACAGAATTGTGAATTGGATTTTTTTCCTTCTGATGTTTTATATCTTCATTAAAAACTAGAATCATACCTAATATCCCCAAATAGCAAATGTGTGAATCAGAAGCTTATAGATACAACATTTTGAAGATACCGCATTTCTTATGCAGCATTTAATCGGAAATACCATAAGAAAATCCTGTATTATCTCCTCTCAGAATTTGCAAGCAGGGCTTTGAACAGAAATAGAGTTTTAGTAGAGGCAAGTATCAGTTCTCCAGGTAATCTGATCAATCCTTTCCCGTTACACCACATGCTCTGCAAATGCTTTTTTCTCACACAGTTTTTCATAGTGGGAAATGTGAACATTTTTCCCTACCCAGCCAAACTACTGTACTTCTTCCAAGCTGGGGGGAGGGAACCCAAGCCCAATGGCACATTTTTTGTAGGGAATGGCATAATGAAACAAGGACTGTGAAGTCCTTAGCACTTCACTGGTTAGCCTGACACAAGGCTTTTAGCAGGAGCACAAGTGTATGCTGACCAAATGGCTTCAGTTGCATGTTGACTGACTGAAGGCAAAAGCAGGCCTGCCCAGAAAGACTTTATGGTGAAGTTCAGTTGCCAAGCACTGATGTTTAGTGCCATTTCACTCTCCCCAAGACATGTAGGATGTTAGTGTGGGCAGATGGAGCACCAGTGCAAGCAGGGCTAATACAGCCTGCAGACCAACATGAGTGAAACCCGAGTCTAGGACTGGGTGTTAAGTTGGTGGTAAGAATTTTACTCGGAGAATCTTTATTAGTACAGTGGTGCAAAGGTGCCAGGACTAAAATAGTTAAAAAGGCTCTCTTCTTGCTGAGTGTTTTGGGACTTTTCTGGCTGGGTAACTTCCATTATGATGAGATCTTAGAAGTTTTGTAGAGAGGACTCCCAAAGAGCTCACAGTGCCAGTCTCTGGCTGTGTGATTTGTCCATGACTGCTGGTCCACATGGGCAGATGTGCCACTGTTTGCAGGACAAGACAAAGGGTGTATAGGACAGATATGATGTTGTGCAAGAGTGCTGTGTGTTGTATTGCTGCTGGTTTTTATCTTTACTAAGGCTTGTTCCAAACCCTCTGTCTAAAATCCTGCTGTCTGAGTCACCCAGACAGGCTCCATGAGAACACGATCTAACCACCGTGAGCAGACTTTTGCTTTTATTATCCTTTGGTCCAGATTTCATCTAGCTCTCACTAATTCAGATCTGAATATGAATGCCTTTGTCTTCCCACAGCACTTCTGTGCAACTGCTGTCATTCAAACTTGAGTTTAACTCTTCTCTTTCTGTTGATTTGATCATCTTTCCATCCTTACTATTGATTATCCACTTTCACCCTGCAAGAACTAAAAAGACGAGGAAAAAACAGGCTTCTAAGGGTGGATGTTTCTTGAGTGAGAAACTATGGGTAGCTTTTGTCCTTATATTTTTTTTGTTTGTTTATTAGGGCATTGTCAGTATCTCTCTTGTCTCATGTCTCTGTGCCCCCAGAAAGCCGGTCCAAGCTTGTTCTGTAAAATTGCCAGTCAGTTGTGCAACAACACGTGCTCCATCTTCTATAGAAAGGGAGAGTTTTGCCAAGAAAGGGCATCTGCTGGGCAAGGAGGACTTATTAATGTACAAGCACCTTCTGGCCTCTGTCCCTGCCTTCAGGGCTTGACGCAATGTCCTGAAGAAGTCAGGAGCAGCAAGGCTGGAAAAGGGCTCGGGACCTCCTAGCTGGCTTTCTTGTTCCCTGAGCAAAATGTTTGTCAGGCTGCTTTCCATCTCTGTGGTAATTGTATGTTTGTGCAGACATGTTAGTATGGGGAAGGTCGTTACCTTAATTGCATTCAGTCATTACATAAAAGACTGTCAATGAGGAGCTGTAACTACTCAGGAGTTTTAATTACGCCCTGACGTGACGATATTGTCCTGGCCTTGCACACTTCTGTGGGTGTATTTCTGAAGGAGGTGGCTTTTGTTGCTCCAAGCAGATGACTCCTCTCAAGAAGTCGTTCTCTCCATCAAGGTGACATTCTGGAATGACAGTGTGACACGTCACTGAGGAGGAGGAGAAGTGCTTAACAAGGAACTGCACCTTCAATGTGATGTTTCCCCATATTGCCAGTCTTTTGCAAAGGGAATGTTTGTAATTCTCCAGGGTTTCCTGTGGCATCACTCCTAATAACCATCCTTTTAATCATGGAGAGAAGTTGTATCCACGTAACAGCTGTACCTTCAAACAGAGAAAGGGCCTGTTTTAGCTCCTTGTCTTGTCCCAGGATGTCTCAGACTGCAGGTCAAGGAGAACTTGGTTGAATGATCTGTAATAACAGATTAATTTATATTAAATGTCCAGACATATTGGACAGATGGGGAATCTCAAACTGAGATACTCACACTCTGACTACCTGATCAAGGATGCTCAACGCTTCCAAAATATGTTGTCCCTTTGAGGTCTTCTGACCCTGCTCCAAGAGAATGAAAACACCTTAATATATTGGGTACTTTCTTTAAGAAGGTCTGTAAACAGATCTTGCCCAGACTGTGCTCTTGTGCTGAGCGTCTGCTGCTTCATATTTGTAATTCATGCAGAGGCTGTAATGGAGGAGTGGGCTGGATTTAAAGGATGCCACAGATTTTTCGTAGCACTACAAGAGGGTGACGCTTCTGGCATGTTTAGCTTTGGTGTCTGTTTTGAGGAGCCTGTGAACAAAGATGTCTGCTGTTGGTGGGGCAGGACTGATAATCAAGTGCTCTATGGAGGCAGAAACTTTTCCCCAGAACTGGAAGTCTGCAAGAACCTTTCCTCTACCTCCCATTGCTTCCTGACAATGTGGCTGGTCCTCAGCACCTGAGTAGAGCACGTGGGGTAGTCCAATTAGGAATACAATTTGTGGAAAATGTATTTAGTGACTTAAACCTGTCTGTTTTAGGGACTGAAAGCAGCTGCTCTGAACAGATACAACTTAATCAGTGCTAAGTGTCAGCTGCACTACAGTGTTAACCTACTGGGTAATACATACCTGTAATAAATAAATAGGATAGATCAGGGAAGGTTAGTTTTGTTTTATCTTTTAGCAATGGGCAGATATCAAAGACTTTGTCGTTTAGGGGCTGGAGGATTTCTTTGCGCTTAGGTCTAAGTGAACAGAAATTTTCAACTCTGCAAGTGCAGCTGGATGAATAATTTGTAGTGAATAATATATCTCGAGGCTTTCACTGCATTTGGGATTGACAGAAAACACATCAAAATTTTAATTATTGGGAATGATTTGCTGAAATATTCAGGAGTTATTTTTGGTTCCTGCAGACTGTGCATGGAAAAGTTAGCTATTTAAAAGCCAGACTCTTGTCCCCCCCCGCCCCCTTCCCTGTCCTCCTGTCTGGTCTCCTTTCCCCATATAAGCTTCCCAGAGCAGGGCAGCAGGACTCCCTGCATCCTGCCTTGAGACTTAACACACAGGAACCCTAAAATAATAATAAAATAAGTTATTGGAAGTCTTCCTACTCTTACACTCAGCAGAGGGCATGAGGGGGATCAGGATGAGGTTGGTTTATTGGCTGCTTGAGTGCTTGTGGAGCTGAGGGCTTTCCCTGTGACTGGGCTGGGAATCTGCAAAGTGCAGAATGAAGACTTTTGGAGAGGCAAGGAAAGCATTACGAAAATACTGTGTCTCTTCCTCTCCTGTACTTTTAACAGCTTTGAAACAATCAAAACCTCAGGACTGGCCATCAGCAATTTAGTGCTATCTGAACACTGTACTAGCAAGGATGTTGGGGTAATCCAGACTCATAATGTGGGGAGCTACTGGTGTAACCATTTCCATGAAACTGCTGGAAACAGCTTTTTGCCCTCCTGACCCTCTTGCCCTCCTCTTGCTCCCCCAAGGGTGGTACCCCACTGCTGAACCACAGGCCATGCCCACAGGACACGGCTTGCTGCCCACTACTGCAGGGGAGAGCTGGCTGGGAAGGGATGCAGACACTATGAAGAAAATAGGGGAGAAACCAGCTTCTTTCAGGGAGAAGGGTAGGAATAATTGAAATATAAATTTTCCTTCTCATCTGCGAAGAAAGCAAGTCAGCAATTGAAAATGGAATGGATAGGCATGAATAAAATTGTAATTTTCCTGAATAACTGAAATAGCAACCAGAAAGTGAGGAGGGAGAAGCAGGTACAGATCAGGCTGCTTTGCCTGGGCCTCTGTCAGCTGCTCTCTAAAATGCTTTGC
Organism: Agelaius phoeniceus; assembly: GCF_051311805.1. Lineage (NCBI taxonomy): Eukaryota > Metazoa > Chordata > Aves > Passeriformes > Icteridae > Agelaius > Agelaius phoeniceus. Next base: position 15,766,711 of record NC_135274.1, read on the forward strand.
TACCCTCTGGTGGCTTCCTGAGGATCTGTGCAGTCTCGCTCCCGTTCCTTGTACAGTCCCCTGCCAACTTTCTGAGCTGCATTGAGGAATCCAGATCTGCTGATGGAGGTTTATATTTTCTCTGATTCCAAAGCAGCAGTACAATAATAATGAAACAGCAGTTTTGTGGTTTGTTGGATTTCTAGTTTGGGTTGTGTTGGGTTTTTTCCCCTGTTGTTCGTATGCACTCTCTTTTGGTCTGCAATTATAATCACAAAGGTAGCTTAGTTGGGATTTTCAAATGAAAGAATAATAGCTTTGTAGCTTGGTTGTCTGTGTAGTGGGGCTGTTCAGAGTTTGGGAGTGACACAGGTTTTGTAGTCCTGCAGAATGCAAACCCTGTCCTCTAATACCTGCAGAGGACAGTGGAATCAGTAACAGCCAACATCCCATCATCTCCAGGAGTTCAGAACAGGTCCTGCTCAGCCTGGTGCAGGAGCAATGTTCAAACCTCCATCATCCTTCACTGTGCTTTCATCAGTCAGTAGCTTCTTGTTTCTTCCCTTTTCCATTTTCCCTGTTCTTTAATTGATTTTCCATTTGGCTTCATAGCAGAGAAGCTGTAGGTAGGGATTTAAAGGGCAGTGGTTTGACAAATTTTACAAGAAACTCCTCCCAGGTATTAATTCCTGGGTTATGGGGTCAGAGAGGCTCTTGTGATCTTTCAGTCTGACTTCCTGTGGAGTGCAAGTCACAGGACTGCCCTCAATTGACTCCTGCTTGAAGTGCTGAACAGAGAAAACATCCCCTCTTGCTTCAGAACTTTCCTGTGATGGAAGACTCACCTTCTTAAATTGTTCCAATGCTTTATCACCTTCAACATTAAATACTTCTGAACTTTGCTTTGTTTAGTTTCAGCTGCCAGCTTTGGGGTTTTTTTTGTTTGTTTTTATTTTTGTCTTTGGTTTTTGTTTGTTTGGTTGGTTGGTTTTTTGTTGTTGTTTTTTTTGGGGATTTTTGTTTGTGTTTGTTTTTGTTGTTTGTTTGTTTGGTGTTTTTTTTTTGTTGCTTTGTGCATTTGGGAAGCCATGTATTGCCAGAACTCTGTCCTATGTAGGATTCATGGTCTTGATAGAGTTGCCAACCAGGTGGAGCTCTGAGAGGTACCTTGGTTGTAAGAAGTGAAAAGTTGTAAAGTTGTAAATGTTATTGACTGGGTAGGTGTGGGGTAGGATGTGAAATGACAAACTCATCACCCAGAATAAAAAAAGCAATACAAGGGCATGATGTGTGTGTGCTTTACCCCAGTGTTTGTCTGCAATGGGTGTTTCTAGTGTTTACATACTTAAAGCAAACACTTAAGAATGATTTATACAGGTTTTTAAATGAGATCTTATAGAAAAAGTCTTGCAGAGGTTTAGTTTTACAGGAAATTTCTTGAATTACAAAAACATTTGTTGTTTTGAGTGTGTTTTTTTGTAAATCAGCCGTGCTGAGGTCCTTTGGGACTTAGGCTGCTACGTTCAGCACAACAATTGCTGTTAGCTTCTTAGGCTGTTCCAATTTATGATACATTTTATAAGCAGCTTCATCTATCTCACAACTTGGCAGAGGTTTGGAATGGAGAGCAGCCAGTGCCTTTTGTGCTGGATTAGCTTGAGAGAGAGTATGACCACAAGCCTGGTGGGCAGTAAGCCCAGCTATAAGGCCATCTTAAAGCAAAACAGTTTCTTGTGGGTCAGGCACAGGACAGGCATGCAGTAGATTTGGGTTACTTCAACCACAGAATGTGCTGTGACAGCAGATAACCAAACTCTTTCTGTGGCTTGACTTCCATCAAGCACAACTTGCTGCTTTTAAAGCCACTGGACACCCCACAGGAGATGGTGGGAAGTCAGTCAGTGTGGAGGTGTGGGACAGGCTTTTAGGTTTCAGAGCCTTGCCTCTTCTTGGCAGGGTGCTGAGCCCAGCACATGGCACCAAGAGTCCTCAGTGCAAAGCCTCTTGTAATACAGCTCCTTCCAGGCCTTGTGGGCTGCTTGTGTGAGGCTCTGGGAGCTGCCTATTGCAGTCCTGCTGCAATATCCATGCCTGTGAAGTGGGGACAGAAATGCCAAGCTCAGCGTCTGTGCCAAGGCGGGCTGTGAGGATTTGTGATCGTACACAGCTGTTGTGGGAACAGCTCTGCTGCTGATGTTCAGCACACCCAGTCTATCTTCTGGCATTGATGCTTTCTAAACCAAAGAAGTGTTTTGAGCTGATGCCAGTAGTCATGGGTATGTCTTACAAGATCTTGTGCAGCCAGATGCAAACTTGTCTGGGCTGTGTTTTGGGCTGGCTGGACTCAGTCTGCTTGAAGACTGCAGGCTGTGTAATTATACAGCTGGGGAGTCTGAGCTGATAAATCCAGCCTCCCAGCAGACCTTGGTGGCCAAGTGTGATGCTTTGCTGACATGGCTACAAGGCTTCGGGCTGGAGAGAGTTTACATCCTCCCCTCTTAGGGAAACTTGTCACTTGACAATAAAAGAGTGTGAACATTACTGAAAAGAAAGCATGTGCCCCAGCCTTTGAAAGCTCTGTACCCCCTTCCCAGGAACACTACAGGGATGGTATGGAGTATGAAAATGAGAAGGCTTCAACTGAAGTGTTTCACACTTTAAAATCACTTTTCTTTTCAATGTCCATCTTGATCTTGTCAGACCACAGCTAGTTCTGGAGGAAGACAAGATGCAGACTGACAGCCTCTAAATCAGGCAGTAAAGGAGGTCACAAGATATGAATGTGAGCACCTCTGCAGAGAAGACCCCAGACTGCTGCATTCCCCCTGATACAGCCTCTCTGTGTAGTGACAGGAGATGATTTTCCTGCAGGAAATCATGAGTATTTCAGGAAATCAGTATTTCTGGCAGTTCAGCAAGAAAGCACTTTGCAAGCTGAGGATGAGGGTATATCTGTGATCACTGGGACTTCCTGAAAGCTGTTTCTTCTGCAGCTGCCTGTATAAGAGGGCATCAATAATGGAGGTGTGAAAAAGTAGAGACAGAAGCAATGAATCACCCACCACTTCAAAAGGATAGGGAAAGAGACAAAGGGGGACGAGCTCTCCAAGTCCTTAAAAAACAGTCTTTCCCATCAGCTTTAGAAACAAAACTGGCAGTGGTTAGGAAAGAACAATCCCATCTACAAAATTCACCAGTGGGGTTTGGCTTCTTAGTACTGAGGGGAAAAATGCACTTTGCAAGCTGGATTCCTCCCTGTTTTCCAGGGCACTGCACCCTCTGGCTGCAAGTGCATCCGAGAACTTTCCCAAAAAGGCACTTTGGGGATGTAGCCTACATCTCTGGAAGGAATTGAATGGGGAGTATGTCTCTGCTAATGAAAGCTGCAGCCAGAAATAAGAGTTCTGGAGGTTGAAAACTAGGTTAAAAGCAGCCAGCAATGGAAAGCAGCTGAAGATGGAGTGGGTTAAAGAGCTCTTGAGCATTATACAGTGGATGGTTTAGCTTCACTCCCAGCTCCTGGGTAATGCAGTCCTGGCAGATTGACAGGGATTCTGGGGTGAGTTGTCACAAGATGCTTCAGCTTGTTGGTTTTTTCCCTTTAGGTTTTTATTTTTAGTTGAATTCTCCCGCTTAACGCGCACTATAGTGACCCCTACTGCTGCCAGTAGTCAAGAACCCATTTCAGTACAACCATGAAACTATGGGAAAGTATTGCCTGTAGTCCTAAAAACAGATAGTATCATTTATAACCCTTAAGTATGCAGAAAGTCTGCTGCTAAACTCCACATCACCAAAGAGGAAAGCTTCTGTAAACCCTTGTGGTGCTTAAACTGTGGGTAAAGTCTTTGTGTAAAGAATAAGAATCAGCCAAAGCCTTCAGAATAAACCTGTTCTCCCTTTTCCAAAAAAGACTGGGGAGGCATGCTGACCAGCTGGGCCTCCCACATGGCAAAACTGCTGTACTGCAGCACATGCAGAAACAGCATCCTTGTGCTCCTGCTTGGTCCCAGCCGCCAGGAATCTCCTATTTTTCAGGAGCACTTGTGGGGTAGGAAAATCCTGACAGCAGTAAGAATATGAAAGGGTATTCAAGGCTACTGCCCTTAGGAAAGTGGATGGCAGCTGCTCTGTCTTCTGTAATGCCTTGTGATGTGTTAAGAACCTCATACTGGTCTGCACACAGCCTTTCATGTCTGTGTTAACTACCCTGACCCTGGGCTGAACCATCACCTTCTTTATTTGAGCTCTCTTTTCAGCAGGATTTTTCTGGTGTGTAAAATCTTAGCAGGGACATTAGGATCTTAACAGGACTTACAAAGAGATGGTGAGAAAATATGAAACTTGTAACATGGAATAAAAGGAAGTTTGAAAAGTTGGAATATTAGATGTAAATAGCAGGGTCTCAGTGAAGTGCAGTGCAAACACAGCTGTGTGTGGCAGGATGGCCAAGTGCCCATTTCCATCAATCCTAGTTTGTATAAACACCCATAAGGAAAATGATAATTGGCCTCAGCAGGCATCTTCCATGAAACCTTCCTTGGTGAGAGTGCCACTGTGGAAGAAAAATTATGGGGTACCAGAGACATGGCCCAACAGTTTCTATAAGGCGAGTGCCTAACTGGTAAAGCAAGTTGTGGAAGAGCAGAACAATAGTTTAAAGTGAGAGTATCCAAGCACTCTGCCTGCATCCCTGACAGACCAGAGCAGGCTTTCCCCTATGAGCTGTTCCCCAGGAGTTGCTCTGTTTCAGTTTTAGCTGCTCAGACTATGCCATAGTCTGGAGCAGATGTCAGCTCTGAGGTTGTACCTGATTGTTAATTTACTTTTTTAATATAGGCCCATTACCAGATGCTTGCCCCAGTGGTGTACAAGTAAAGCTGTTGTCTGCTCTAGCTCATCAAAAGCACTGCAAGTTTTACCTGGAGACTGGGGCAGCCAGGTGTTCTGTGCCCATTGAGAATTGGGCTGGATAAATGGGCAGAGAGACAGTTCAGGTGCCCTGCCTGAGCTCAGGGGAGCTCTGCCAGGGGGCAGGGTGGTGAGTGTGGAGCTGGCCAAGCACCAGGAGGGATCCCTGGCTCTCCCTGTGAGTGGTGCCTGCTCCTCTGCATGGATATCTGACCCATGGCCATGCTGTGTCCAGCACACATCCGTGGGCTCTGGCAGCAAAGCTCTTCTCCCCAGCTGCCAGATTTAGTGATGCCTCAGGTCTGGGGAAAGGCAGCTGAGTTACTGCAGCTGTGTGGAGAGCCAGGAGTCCCACTTATGCACTCTTTCAGAAGTTATCTTTGACCATCTGTCCTCTGAGAGCATCATCCTGAGACAGATCCTTCCGCCTGCTTGCCTTCGTGCAGCTGGCTGGTGACATGAACCACCTTGGGCATTGGTGGCCTTGCCTGACAGCTCTTGCTGTACCCAGGGGGTGACTGAGGGAGCAGGCTGAGGAGCCAGGCTTTTCTGTGCCCTGCCTCGCCCTCACTTGCCACTGCTGCAGTTCTGGGAGTGAAGTGTATAAAAATGGAGAGCATTCTTGGTGTCAGACTCTCCTCCTTCCTGCAACACTGCACACTATGGCATACAGCTCTGCAGAGCTGAGCCAGAGTGCTTTTGTGCACTGCTGAGTGGTGCTGGATTCCTTATGGCTTCATTATGGCTTGACACTGAGCACTGGGGAATGAAAAACAGATGATGTGGCTGTGACACTTGCTGTAACTCAGCGGGGAAAAGGAAAAGACACCACCTTGGGAGCCCCCCTTCCCATTCCTCACAGCTTCCAGTCTTGTGTGCTGCTCACAGAGTGCCTGGCACTGACCTCAGGAACTCTGGGGCTCTGCTGTCATGAAAAGCAAATAGCTAAACTTGTGTTTTACAACAAGCTGGTCCAGTGAGACTTAGGCAAGGACAAGTTGGGGCTGTGACAGAGGGAAGCAGCAGGAGGTCCCATGGAGTTGGGTCTGTTTTTCCTCAGAAAGCAGCCATTGCTTCCCTTTCCCTTGTGCAGAAGCTCCAATCCTGACCCAAGGACCTTCTGGAGACAGGCAGTGATTGCTCTACAGCAGGAAAATGTTGAGCTGTCATTCCCTGGTTCTGAGTCATCCTGCTAAATCTGTGCACAGCAGCTGGCTGAGAAGGGGAGTGGGAGATGGAAAATCCCCTTTGGGATCAGGGTAACAGTCAAGGAAACAAAGTGATGGAGAAAAATTAAGTCAAGCCTCTGAGTGTAGGGATTTGAATGTGGGGCTGGCCTTCAAGATATCTAGATGGAGCAAATGGAATCCTCACTGCTGGGATATAACATCTAAGGAGGGTTTATGTGAAACTGAATGCTGCATAGCTGAGGTTGCCTCTGTGTTGGGGCCTTAAGCAAATGCCAGCTGAAAGGAAATAATTTTGTCAGTGGTCTGAGGATGTGGATGCATGACACATGAGAACTGGCTCAGAACAGCTGTGCTTTAATTGGACATTTTTCCCCATTGTAACTACTGTTTCACTGCTGAGTTGCAGGATGCAGCTTTTTGGGAGTGGAAGGGGATGGCTGAGGTTCCACTCACTTGTGAGCTCCCTGTACCTGGTAGGATCCTTTGTGCAGGGACAGAAATGGTGTGTGAGGCTAAGGCAGCACTGGGGACTTGGGACAACTCAAGCCTGCAGTTGTGGTTTTTAATTCTGCAGAGGCTTTCTCATTTGAGGGAAATTCCTAAAATTTATTGCTGCCATTGGGTGACACTTGTTTAGATAATGTCTGTGACTGTCCCAGTGTAAACAGGCAGAGGGCTAATGCAGGTCTGGCTGGAGGTCAAGCATGTCCTGTAGCAGAGCCAGTGCAGTGGCCCTGCCAACAGCCTGGCACACAGCACACCGTGGTGACTTTTCTCAAGTAGCTGGAAAAGGCATCCTGGCCACATGCCATTCACAAGCTAAGGTGAGAATTAGAAAAGGTGTGTTTTAGTGACTCATAAATAGCTTAGCACATGCTGACGGAGCAGCAGCTCAGCTTTATGATTTCAGCTTTGCATCCCTAAAGTGCCTGTTAGAAAAAAAAAATAAAGTATCAGTGCTTGAAATGTACGGGCTAAATTCAGACCTCCTGGAGCAGTATCAGTTATAGAAGATCAGAATCTAGCCCCATCTCTCTAACATTATTGGAAAATCCTCTGCACCCACCCTTGTCTCCTTTAACCCTTCCTCAGTCCATTCTGTGGTTGCAGTTACAGCTTTAGCTTGTGCTGAGCTGCATTTTGTGCTGTGCCAGGTCCATCTCATGTGCCATGTGTGGGTTGTGGTTCAGTTTTTAAGCTTTGCCTGTGGGAAGTAGACAATCAGTGCAGTGCTTCACCCTCAAGGCCTCTGGTAATGCCTGATAAAGAATGCCTAGTTGATTTATCTGCTCACTCACAGAAGCATTCTCCTCCTGTATTTTACTCCTCTTTTGAAATTCCACCCATTGGTCATCCATCTTTTGTGATTTCCTCTTTCTTGCTGCGCTCCACAGCAATAATCACATAAATAGTGCTTCATCTTTGACTTGAACACTTCTTATTCCCCCCTGATTTGCCAGATTATGCATGTTTCAGAATGGGATTTGCTAGAATCTTTATTCTATCTTAAGTGAAATATCTTCAGCTGCTGAGGAAAGCAGGATTTTTATGTTCTTATAGGGGAGCAGAGTTCCCCAGAGGCTGATAATCACTCTGAGCTGCCTGTGGGCTGGCACTGCTGTGTTCTCAGCAAAAGCAGGGTAAGGCCATTACTGAGTATGTCACATGTCAGCAATGATTCCTGTCCCTGGGAGCCAACCATGTTACCTGTCACTGGTGTGGTTATTGCAAACTGGTGTTCCTAACTTTTAGAAGATTTGGGGCCTTTCTTAAATCCCTGAGCCATTATGTAAGAATGGTAACTTGGCATATTTAGATTTCCTGGTTCTAATGGCTGCAGAGAAAAGCTAACAGTAGAAACCTTTAAAGGTGCTGGACCATGAGTGAAATGCAAAAAAGAACCTAAAATGTGTTGCTCAGGTTTGGGTTTTCTCTTACAGCAGAGGGTGGAGAAAGTAGTTCTGGCTTGTAGCTGGGAGGGTCTGAGCCTGGCCATACCAGGTGCCTTCACCATTTGTCCTGAAATGATGAACAGCAAAAAATCTTCTCTATCCCATGAAGCTGGTGTGTGGTATGTGGATATCCAGGTGGCTGCAGAGCAGTGGGGCACTCGTGGGCTAATGGGGAACAAGTCAAGTTCTTCTCTGTTCATACCACTGTCAGCCAAACACTCCTGGTATTCCTCATTGTCTGACTTTGTTTGAGAATCTTACAGAAATGTTTTACTTTGATGAGGTCAAAGCTTTTCCTTGCAATTTTATTTTAATAATATTGCTAAAATGCTACAGCAAAGTTGAAAGTTGAGATACTTTAGAAAAATGTCATTTTAAGGAAAATAACATTATTTTTTTTTTAAATTTTTATTTTTTTTACAACTTCCCCAAAGCAATAGTGTACTCTTAGAAAGAGACAGATTTATTTTTTTTAGCTCTCTTGCAGTCTCTGGTGAGGACTACATGATATGAGTCTCAGAAAAGGAAATTTTCCAGACAAAAAGTCTTAAGTTCACCTGGAAAAAAATGTGCCCAGCAGGAAGTCCTGTCCTAACAACCCAGGATTTCAAGGGTGGCTCTTATAAAGGTTTTGTAAATCCCATCTTCAAATCTCTTGAAACATTAATTTTCCTTTGCCTACATAGCCCCTTTATAACTGCACTGTAATATTATTATTTAATACCTGGCTTTTGTAATTTTCTTCCTTTCAGAACCAGCAGGGACAAGTCTGTGTGTAGGTCTGATAAAGAGCTGTAGCTATGCTACACTGCAGGCACTGGGAATTGCATGTTCCAGAATAGTGGTCTTTCCAGAGAAATCTGTTTCAGATGTCTCTCTGTGCACTCTTTAGCCATGGTGGCCACTTAATGAGTGAGGGTCTGATCTGTGTTGTCCTGATAGTGGCTTTTCTGTCATTGGAGGAGCTGTGAATTGGAGCAGAAAGCATTTCTTGTACCATCATTCCCAAGGCAGGCAGTTAGGCAAGTACTTGCTTGTCTCGATGAGGCTGTGCCACATGTGTTGTATTAGCATGCCAGAATAAATACACTTCAGGTCTAGACAACAGTAAAAGGCTCTGTAAGTGTCACTGGAAGTAGGCAGATGGGGAGGCTTGTGCTTCCACAGATGCTGCTCCCAACCTCAGATGCCCTCTGGAACATTAGGAGTGAGTTTGCTGCAGGGGAAGGGGAGATGGCTTTTTGCATGGTTGGTCTATTGTACTTTTACCCTCAGAAAATCCCCTTTATTAAGCCTGACAACTTTTCCCTGTGAGGTGGATGGATTGTTTGCACTCCTAGATGAGGAAAGCAGCCTGCCAGTTGTTCATGTTTCACGCAGGGAGCTGGGGGGAAAGCCAAGAGCACATCCTGAATTTGGAAGCTGCACCTATTCCAGCTCTGGCTGTGCCTTGGTAGCTGCCTGCTGAAAACAGAAGGGCCAAGGTGCTGTCAGTGGGCAGAGCCCAGGAGCTCTGCTGGCCAGCAGGCCTGGCTTGCTGCCCACCTCCAAACCCTGGCTCAACTTGGGTCAGGCCTCAGGCAAAGCCATCATTACCTACTGTGGATTAATAACCTCAATTACTGGAGCCCTGTGGGTCAGATCTTCCTGTGCTGGCTGCATTACAGCCCTTTAATCTGCTTTCCTCTCTCATAACCTCTGAGCCTGGAGGGATTGGCAGGCAGGGGAGATCTTCTGCCTTCCAGCGTGTTTTCCCTCGGAAGGGCTGCAGATGTGGAACAGCAACCACAGCTGGCAGGGGACTTGAACCCAACAAAGAGGTGCACCTAGAAGGTGCTTCTGCAGCTCTCAGGTTCAAAGGACAAGGCAACTTCTGGAGGTTTTCCATGAACTACATCTGCAAAAAATCAAAGCAGCCATCTTGTGGGGGACTGGCAGTCAGGTTTGGTCATCTGGGTAAGGGGCTGCATGCCTCTTGGGGGAGGAACATCCCTCCAGATTCCTTAATGTTCCCTGAGCAGCTGGGTAAAGGTGAGACACAAGTCTGGATCTCTAAGATGCCTTCTCACTGGGTGTTCCCCTTAAAGGAAAAAAGGCAGGTCTCATCAGTGGGGAAATTGCCAGTGAAGAGGGACTGAGCTGTGCAGTCCTGGACATGCTCTTAAATGATCTTGAAGAGTGAGGGGGTGAAGAAGAGACAAAATCTTTGAAGTAAGAGAAACAGAAGTGGACATAAAAGAGCTGCAGAGGGAGCATCTGATATGGAACATCTGCTGAACTAACAACTGTATAAACTGTGGAGGAGTGCAGGGTAATGCACCCATTGATGAAACTTAAATATATGGGAGGTGTATATATAAATATTATATATACATATATATATATATATTATGGTAAGGATAAGAGGTGCTACTGGGGTCCTTTTCACACATTTCCTCACTGGTAAAAGACCATAGAGACAGTGAATCTCTCTAGAAGTGCTAGCTCAGCAGATGCAAGCAGAAATTATTGGAAAAGATACAGAAAGCAAATAGGAGCTATCATCCTGCTGTGCTAGAAATCCCTGGAGCACTTGCACCTTGAGTACTGTGTGCAGCTCCAGTTATCCTGTCTCAGAAAAGATGTGATAGAACTAGAAAGGCACAGGAGACAATGACAAGGTCAGTGGAGCATGAAGAGTAGCTGCTGCCCAGGGAATGATGGAACAGATTAGGCATTTTCAGGTGCCTTCAGAAATGAAACAATTGAAGAAGGAAATACGACAGAGGTGTATAAAACCATGACTGTTATGGAGAACATAAAATTACTATTTCACAATATAATCTTATAATGCTCACCTTAACTTATAAGGTGAGCATTAAATGATTAAATGGAGCTATCGAGAAAGAGTTTTAAACTAATAAAAGCTTTTTCCTGCCACATTATTAACCTGTGGAACTCCTTGCCAAAAGATGGTTAGGAGACCAATGGTATTACTGGTTTCCAAAAATTAGTATAAAAAGTAGTTGGGGAGAAATCCATCAAGGGTTCTTAAACACATTGTGAGACATCCTGTAGATGAGGGCACCTGCTGGGCAGTGGCAGTGGGTGGAAGGAACAGTGTCTGGCTGCCTCTTTTTCCAGAGTATCTGTTCTGTGCTGCTCATACTACTGCTAAAATGTTTGGAGATGCCCTAGAAGTTCAGGTTCTGAGGAAGTGTCACTGTACTGAAAAACATTCAGAACAACAACTTCTCCCTAATTCAGACTGGAGACGTTTGATACACAAAGCCTTCTTTACATGTAATATTAGATTTCTTCTTAATGTCAGGAAATTGAGCTCCTGAGTGCTCATTACTATAAGCGTTTTATGTGTCTGAGGATAAACCTATTAAATGATCAAGGCCATGGGACATCTTTTCTTTGGCTCTGGAACCTGCTTTGGTGAGCTTAGAAGGGGCTGAGATTTTACCAAGTCAGTTTCTCCAGCAGGACCTGAAGTCACCTGAAGTCAGTGGTTTCTGTTCACTCTTGCTCAGAAAAGCAACTAAGAAATTAATCTTTCTTGTCTGATGTATGAAATCAAGCTCTTCTCCTTTTTTTTTTTTTCCTAACCTTCTATTCGCTCTCAGAAGGTGTGTGGTACACTTTATCCATGGTAGAGTTTTCAGAAGAATCTTTCTTTGCCTTAGTGCAGTTTTATACTGATAAGGAAGAGGCTAATTCTCTCATTAAATCACCAGAATGAGGACTGACAGATGATTCCCTACTTGTCCACAAATTTCTTGTGTGACCTTCAGCAAACCTCTCAACTTTGTGCTGTAGTTCCCACTGTCTCTGGTGTGATTGTGCTGTGCTTTGGTGGAGCTGGGTGCAGTAGGAGCTCTATGTGGCTGTTATGTCCCTTGCCAGTTTCATCTAGAAGGGGAAAAGGGTAAACAGAAATAGCCAGAGAGCACAGTGGTGACAGTGGTTTGCACTGAAAAGGGCTTGGCCAGTTTTGGTAGATTTTGCTCTTGCAAGGAGAGGTGCTGTGGAGTGGTTCTCTGCCACCACTGAAGAATGTGCAGTCACTGATCACATATCAACCCATGGAGTGAGCTTGGAGAAATGAGCACCAAGTGCCAAGAGTTTTGTAAATTTACAGAGAGAGGGACAAGGTGCAAACTCTGCATCAGCACCAGCTCTTAAGGTTAATGGGCCCTTTCTCATCATATCCGCCCGTGTTTGGCCAGAAAATGCACCAAGGGCAGAGACTTCCAGCAAAACCCAAACCAACCAACCAGAAATAACACACCTGCACGAGCTGTTTGTCTGTGCACCCATCACAATGTTCAAAGAACAACCAGTCAGTATGGGTGACAACAGAACAGCATAGACACAGCACCCTGAGAGATTATTACTGCCTCTGTATAAACACAAGGAAAGCTTTCCTGGCTAGTCTCTTCTTGGAGCTTTTGTAGATTTTCTTTCTTTCTTGGTTTTTGTAACTAGTGAACTCATACACATTATGCTATTTTAATACTTAGCAAAGAGCCTTGTCGGCTAAATCACCTTATTTTTCTCTGATCAGAGTGCAGTACATTCCTCTTTTTAGCAGAAGGTATTAATTTAAATTCCATAATCCTAAACATATTCTCGTTTCTGTTCAGTGCTTCAGAAGGCCAATGGCATTTTAATTTAATAAGGGAGAAACACACATGACACTGTGTTCCCTGTAAATGTCTTCTGACCTCAATAAAGCTTTCACAGCTTTCTTTGTGTTCCAGCAAATGCAATCCCTGCTTTTATTCAAGCACACTATCATTTCTAATACCTGTGTTCTACCAGTGGCTAAAAATTTAAATATCTCTAGCATTTTCACAGTAACTTTTGAGATGTTATTAGCATTATTATTTAGTAGTGTGAGCTCATCAATGGAGCCATAGTGAGATTTATGCACCACTGTGTCCCATTGAAGTATTGTTTGGGTACATGCTGTCTCTCTGCACTGAAGTAAATTTTATTTTGGTTTACCTTGTTTTCAGATTAAAATGAGTTGACACATCTAGCAATGTCTCGATTTAAGTCAGCTCCATTTATCTTTTCAAATTCTTTAAGCTTTGTTTACTGGGCTAAGATTTACCTAATTGGGTACATGATATTACTGAGTATTTTGTAGCATGTAAACACTTGAGTCATATGCATCACAGTTCTTCCTTTACCATTTTTATGCTTCCATTTTGCTGTCTAAACTTGCTTAAACCTACTCAGTTTGAAAGAGCACATGCTTGTTGCAGTCCTTACGGCCCTTCTTTGGAAATGTCAGGTAACAGTCATTCTTTTCACTGGTTTGAGTCTGCCCTCTTTTCCTCTAATGTGACTCAGGAACCAACCCCTTAGAATGTGCCCACAAAGGCTGGATTATCAGCCTTGCTGCAAGGTGATGGAAATTCCCCAAAGAAACGGGGATTATTTTATTAGTGGATTTTATGGGCTATTTTGAGTAGATTTTCCAGGAACAACTATGTTTAGTTTAATGAACAGAGGTCTCAAAATTCAGCTAGCTGTTGCATTTTCACTTTTTATTCAAACAAACATCTGTATCATGTCCAAGGCACTTGTCCTTGCATGTTCATGGGATAAATCTGCCCATTTCTATGCTAGGTTGATACATACAACATCTAAAAGCAACTCTTCCCTCTTACCTAGTGCTGCACTTCAGTCCTGGCCTCCCTAAATGAGAGCCCCTCATTTAGAGCCCCATGTTGGCTGCTAAGCAAGGAGGGCACCTTGACTTTGGATCTCACTGTACTGTCCTTGATCAGCCAGATCCAGAATTGTTCTCATCTCAAACATGCTGCTGAAGCATTTGCAGAAAGAGGACTATTATTTTTTTATGCTATTACTGAAGTACTGGAGAACCACCAGTTCTGTTTTAGGGCTTCACTGTGCACACTCCTTTTGGCCTTGTTCCAACAGGGCTGTAGGCTTGTTCTCAGGTGATCAGAAGTAGCAGAGGACTGAAGGACAGCTCTGGGAGAAGGGTGGAGAAGGGTGAGGTAACCACTGTAGTCTCAGTTTGGTATGTGCCCTGACATGGCACCATAGCCTTTCATGATGGCTGTGGAGCAGGGACTGCTAAGGAGTGCAATGGAGCAATGATCCTGGGTAAATGGGGACATGGGGAAGGGCAGTTTCATTGAGCTTTTTGCTATGACTTGGTGCATGTGCAAGGTCCTGTCTAAAATAGCTTAAATTAAGACAGAGTGATGATTTTTCAGCCTAAGTCACGGCAGACAACAAAAACTGAATTTAACATGAATCCCAGGGATGTTAGTAACATCTTCCATCCTTCTAACAGTCCTGAACTGTATGCTACTGGCTTTGCTTCCAGATAAGTGCTGTTTTTTAGCATATGAATTAGAGTTGACTGGAAAAATAAGAGCTACCATTTCATGAAATGTTTAGCATTTTAACTGTTTTTTTTCCCCTTTTATATTCAAGAGTAAATCTGAAACTGTGGAATATTTATTGAGGGCATGAAAGACTTCAGATGCTCTCAAAAATATTAGTTTCGCCACACATGCTTCTCACACCTAAACACACCATGCCACACATAGATTCTCACACCTAAACAGCATTTCTTTTGTTATGCCTGGGTTATGTGCCTCAGTACTCTGATCTAGATGTTAACATCTAAGTTTGTATCCCCACTCTCTCATATCACTGAAGTGCTGGCCAGAAGCTTGTTACATCCTAGAGTGCAGTCTCTGGAAAAATATCCATCTCATGAGCTGGTCAGACACATCTGGTCACTTCTTCCAGGTATTAGAGAAACAAAAGCAGAGAAGGTTTTGAAAGCTTATGTGTAAGTAGGTAACCCTGCTTGAGCACAAGGTAATTCAGTTAAAAATTCACTCTTGTGCTGGGTTCCTATTTGTCCCAGAGGGAGCTGCTTTTTAGTGCACTATTAGAGTTCATTCAGGTGAAAGAGTTCTTTTGAACATCTTTTGTATGTGATAGTACTGTTTTGTTGAAGGAGTTTTTCTGTGCTCCTGTCCTTTCTAGCCTTGTGTTGTGGGTTTTGTGTAATTTCATGAATTGGAGACAGTTCTGGTTAGTTTTCCATCCTTGCATGTGAAATATGAGCCCTACCTTTCTCTGTGCAGCGCCAACACTGAGACTTGATTCTGCAGCACTGTAACAGCGACAGTTTAAAAACAGGTAAAAAAGAAGGTACCTTGAGTTTCAATGGAGCGCCCTTTGCAGGAGGCTGGTGCCTTGGGGCAGGTGGGAAGACGGAGGCTCCCTCGTTTACAGCGCGCTCATCAGGGAGCCCTCCCGTCTGGGCATCCGCACCCAGCGGTGCTTTAAGACCAGAGGTGTCTCTTCTTCCCGGCCCCGCTGCCGGCCCCTGGTTCCAGCCCCGGGAGCCCCGGCAGGGCCGCGCTCGGTGCCTTCTGTGGCTGGGGCACCGCGGGCACCAGCCCTGCCAGGCCCCGCACGGCGGCCCCGGTGCTGCTGGGGCGGGCGGCGGGGCTGTCTCCTCCCTCCCTCCCTTCCTCCCTCTCCGCCGGGACTCGCACAACTCGAGCGCGGCGGGACCGGGTCCCCGGTGGAGGGGGGAAAGCGGCAGAGCCCCCGCCGGAGGAGCGGAGCGGCCGAGCCCCGGCGGCGGGGGGGTCCCGGCGGCGCGGCCCGGCCCGGCCCGGCCCGGCCCGGCGGGGGCTGTGCCGGCAGGGGGCAGGGCTGGGAGCCGGCCGCGCGTGTTTCTAGGGCTTGACGTCCTTCCAGCCAGCCCGCCCCGCTTCCCGGCACGGCCGGCCCTTCGCCGGCGGACAAGTCCCGAGAAGTGGCGGCGGGGTCCCCCTCCCTCCCCCGGGCGCGGCGGGGCCGCGGCGATGGGCCGGGAAGTTTGGCGGCGAGGGGGCCCGGCGCCCCGCCGCTGAGAGCCGGCCGCTCCGGGGCCGGTCCCTTTTCCGAGGAGCGGGAGGGCGCCACAAAGTGAAATCCATGAGGATTCTCGGGCTTCTCCTGGAGAAAGGCTCGCATATGCTGCAGTGTCTCTGTGGAAGGCGCCTGAGATCCAGCCACAGCCCAGGTGGGGAGCGCGCGTCCTTGTCCCCGCCGCCCTCACCTCCCCGCCCGGGCGCCGCTCGGCCCGGGCTGGCCCCGTTTCCTCGCCTCCCTCCCTCCCTCCCCTCGCCTCCGTCTCGCCGGCGCCGCGCACAGGTGGCCGGGATGGGCCGGGCGCTGTCCGCGGTGCTGACCCCGCCGCGCATCCCCGGACCGAGTCCCCTTAATTCGGCATCTGCACACCCGGCTCCCCTCCGCATCCCCGCCCGCTGATTACCAACCCGGCCCCTCTCTACCCGAGGCTGGCCCCCACCCCACCCCTGTGGCTAATCCCTCCTGGAGCCCCCACCCACACAGAGCCCCCACGTGTGTCCTTTGTTCTTACAGAGATTCCTGCCTCACACATGACCCTCATTATTGTTCCCCGTCCTACCTGCAGCCCACTCTGGTCCTTTTTCTTCATATGGCACCCCTGTATTTCTCATCCCACCTGGAACCCCCAACTGTGCCTTCTGTTAGCACCTGGCCAATATGGGGATAACCCTCCCCAGAGTGCCAGTGGCCCCAAACAACTCTAGGGTTGGCCCCTGAGTGAGAGCTCTCTACACTTTGTGCTTCTGGTAGTAGTAATGTCACAGTGGTTTTCTGGTGGAGGGTGTTGAATGAGTTTTTGAATGGCAGTATACTTACAAGCAAAGAGAAATCCCAGCCTGCTCCTGATGGGGGGCCTGAGGAAACTCCCAACTCATCTCTCAGCTCCTAGCCTGATGGGGAGAGAGCATTTCTCTAGGATGGGAAGGAAGTGCAGTGGGGCGAATTTCTGAACAATATTTGTGATCCTAAACACTTCCCCTGAGCACTTCTTGAAGAGGGGAATGAGTGCATGAGTGCCTTGGTTTGGTGTGGTACTACCCCTGAGTTTTAGGATATCTTGTTGAGGCTTTTAAAGTGGTGTTTCTACAATTTCTTCCTTGCTACACGTTTCTTCCATGAATTTGACTTTCCCTCTCTAGAACACTGGGTAAATGCTTCTGGAGTGAAATCCTGTGTTATTGTTGTTATTATTAACATCTATAGAAACTACTAATTGGATGCTTATGAGGGTGTCTCTTAGAGTATTCTTTCCTAATGCTTGTGTCGGGTTTTTTTGTGAGATCTTGGTCCTAGAAGAGAAAAAATGTCCATGCCTCTAGTGCAAATGCTTGGTGTTCTCTTGAAGAGAAAGGCTGTTCTTAGGGGACCACTGTTGCTGAGGTAGCCAGGATTCCCTTATGGCCTTGCTAAGGAAAAGCTGTTAATGGTTATAGCCACCTGTTTATGCCTCAGTAGCCTCTTCCCTCCCATGACACTCTGTTGTGCAAGTTGCTGTCTGTGACAAGCTCATGGCAACGGGGCAATCTTTGGGAGAGAACGCTCGACTCCCTTCAAAGCAGGACTGCCCTGCTTTGAAGAACAATATGCTAACTAAATAGAATAAATTGTGGCTGCACGTGGAAGCCGTATGCACACTAGTCTCTCTCCAGTGAAAAGCTATAGTGGAGTTTTCACCGTGGTGCTATGTGTGAATGTGTGGTTTGTGTCTTTTGGAAGAGCAGTAAAGAGAACAATATGCTACTGGTAAAAGTGGGGTGTGCTCAGGCCATGGGGGATGCTAGGCTGTAACTTTGGAGAACTAGAAGTCAGCAATAGTGTCCTAATAGTTTCCTGGCTGAGCTGGTTTGGCTTTACAGGTGGATCCTATACTGGAGTGTGCTTGATGCATATATGGTGCTTGAATCTTTTCTTACATTCCCTGTTCTGAGGAGTAATACTGAACATTGAGTAGTCTTTGTATTTCCTGATGTTGTGCTGTAAGGAGACAGACTGTGGGAATGATCTCCTATTGTAATCTCCAACTGAGCTTATTTTCCAGGTACTAGCCCCATACCACCATGAGCCTGACCACTCCAGATGGGGTCTGTTGCTTTGAATCAGCATGCTAAAATACATTCCCTCTCCTTGGCTGCGCTTTTTCATTTTCTGTTAAGGTTGGGGATTATGTTCTTGAAAAATGGTCAATAAAAAGGAAAATTTCCACTTATAAAAGAGTCAGTGTGGGGTGGGCCTGCTGGGGGATAAATCTCCTTGCTAACTTCTTCAAAAGCTGAGCATGCCCCAGGAGACAGGTGTATACTCTGGTAACAACCCTAAAGGTGTAGTGCTGTGCCTAGTGCGGCACTGTGGGGCCAAGCCAGTCAGAGATGTACACCAGCAAAAGGATTATAAAATTATGGGAGTGGAAGGACTGTGGAAACATTAACTACACAGTGGTGGCACAGAATGTTGTGAACTACCTCAGTGTCCTTGATCCTCTGATCTGAAGTTATTCTGATGGATTGACCAAGCCTTTTGCCTTCCTCATATCTGTGTTTTCTTAATGCAAACAGCTCATAAGGATGTAAGCACACATTTCAAGTCAGATTCATATTTGTGTGTTGTGCTGACTCAGAGCCTTAGACCACTCCTGATCCTGACAGAAGCTAATGCATGACACTTCAAAGAGAAATGGTGAAATATTGAAGGTAGTTGTATTGTACTGTACAACTCTATTGTGATGTTTGCAAAAATATTAGCAAGATTTTTTTTTTATTGTTATGCAAAGACCTCTCACCTCTTTACTTTAGCTAACTCTAGCCTGTTGTTTTCTTATGCTCCACTTCCAAGGTGTGTACATCATGTCTTAAGGGCAGGCTGGGCTTGTTTGAATAGCACCTTGTAAAATGGAGCTTAATGGGTCTCCAGACCACCACAAAAGTGCTAGTAATTCATAGCAACGCAGAGTAAGAGATTTATCCTCTTCCTTTGTGATTTTTTTTTCAAGTATTTTAGCACAGCAACATCCTGTATCATCTTTCAGGTGCTTCACTTGTTATCTTAGTTTCAGAGTTTGCAAGCTGACTGATTATATTGCATGGGCAGAGATATTTCCCGTTGCAATGGTGCAACCACAGTTAATTTTGTTAAGTGTTTTTTCCTTTGATTTATTTTCTCTGCTAACACTCTTTTCCCCTTTGCTTAGGAGATGTGGTTTGCCAGTCCAGGTTTTTGTTTTTGCTTTTGGCTTCCTAGCCAAAATTATGAAACAGATAGCTACTACACTGTTAAATTCAAGGTAAACATTAAATAATGACTGCATTGTTGTTGCAGCTGTGAATAGAGTTGGGAAAAACTATTTTAAGTGACCTGTACCTGGTTTGCAGCCACTTTGATGTAAAAGGCCCTGTACCCATAGACTGCATAATAGCAGCATGGAGATTTCTGCTAGTGAGTGTGTTTTAGCCTTGTTCCATAAAGGATTTCTTACTCGGCTCTATGAGTGGTTCTGTCTCATGCCTGTCCTCGCCCTGGCTCTGGCCAGACTCTCCCGTGGCATGCATCATTGTTAAAACCACAGATACTTCTCACATCAACCAGCAACAGCATTCAGCATCAGTGCATTTTCAGTTTTATTTTCGATAGTAGAGGTTTAGTTGTATCCAGAGACTGATCTATTCTCAAACATTCACAAGAGTACTTCTCAGTTTAAGCCTCTATTTTGCAAATTGATGCCTTCAGTACAAATTAAGCTCATATTGAAAGTAAATCCTGAACTTGGCTTTCATGGGAGTCTCACACTGGTGAAATTTGGAGATGCTCCTGGAAATATACTGATTGATGCTGGCTTTATGGCAAATTGAAATGATGTCTGGCGCAGTGGGTCTTCATATTTCTCCAGGCATCACAACACTAAGTTTGATATTTGGGGCAACAGGAACAAGCATTCTGTCTAGGTAGGCAGGGTCAGGCTGTGCCTCTGCCATTAATTAGCCAGTCTGTAGCTGCCCATATAAATCTTTGCATTTTCCCTGAGACTATTTAGGGCACTGTCATAATGAGTCTGCATGTGCAAGACATCTTCAGATGCAAATGGAATCACACACATAGGAGGTACAATTGCATATTCAAGAATAGCATTTGGCTTATGAGCAGAACAGGCACTCCTTTGTTTGCTTGTGCAGTCATCTGTGCATCCATCTACATTTTATTTACATACACTAGTTCTTGAAAATTTTCCCACTGCTATTCATTCAAGTAAACAGCAAGTTACAATGTGCAGCAAATACTGCACAGTTCAGCTTCAAATTACTGGAAGCAGCAGCTCTGTGTATGTAAGTGACTGCAGTTCCTTGCTGAGTTCAGGGAGCACAGAGAGGCTTTGATCTGTGGCAGCTCAGAGTGTGGATGTGCAGTGCTGCTGGGAGATGGGAACGGTGCCTTAGTGGGGCTGAGCTGGAGCTGGGAGTGGGTCACAAGGCTGAGAAGCGCTGGGATCTGGCTGGGGGTCATCAGTACATTTTCCTTCCCACACCAGGTGTGTTGCCTGCCATTCTCTGCCACTGGTATGGTACATATTTTCTTCAGGCTCCCTCTTCCTGTTTTGTGTTTTTGGAAAAGTAACACTTGCTGACCAGTGGAAGTTAAGTAGCTGTGCTGTTCTAGGATAATGCCTATTGTTGACACTCATATGCTAGTGGAAAGAATATCTTTGTCTGATTTAGTTTAATTCAACTGGGAAATGAATTAAACAAAACTCTGAAAACTCTTTTTTATTATAACAGGAGCACTCCTCTGGGGTATTATTCAAGAATAGCTATAGCATTTTAAATCCACGCTTTCCTTTATTCTGAAGTAACCCTCTCATACAGACATTGGCTAAGCATCTCTCCTGGAAGTCCATAGTGCTTGTGCATCTTTTTAAAAAAATCTGTTCTAGAAATGATGAATTTTTTAGCATTTTTATTTGGTGAAATTACTTGGTTTCTATCATACAAAAATTCCAGAGATACAAATGATAATGAACTTAGATATACGCATATAACTTTTTTAAGTGCTTGCAGCCAGTTCTGTGTAGTTATGCAAAGGAAAGTCTTTGATATTATGCAGGATTTTATTTTTCAGTTTGCAATAAAGTATTTCATAAATCTTCAAAAGAAATGCAGGTCCAGGAACTCCCTGGGAGTAAAGTGGCTTAGCAATGCAGAGCTGTCAGCCAGATGTCTGAGATTACAGAGCTGGGCACTTGGAATTGCTGGATCTTAACTCAGTCCTCTGAGTATTGAAACTTGTCTGGGTCCTACCAGAGCATCACTGATACTGAATCATATCTGAAAAATGTTTTACTTTCTCTGAATGAGGAAATACAAGCAAAATAAGAGTCATTTGAATTTTCTTAAGTACCTGTAATCAGGATGATAAACAGTACTTTGAAGCAGAGGTTGGCTGGTTTATGGCACTTCTCACGTAAAGGTTTGCATGGTTTTGCAAAGAAATAAAGCTTAACTTCCTTTGTTTCCCAGTCTCAGCCAAGAAAAGAGTTAGAGGTGTCTGAGGTGTACAATTGCAATGCATTATAAACTGAAACATTTATGGGAAATGTTAGCTAACAATATAATGAAATATTTTTTCAGCTTTTCCATTTGTTTTCCTGAATGACTGTGTGTATAAAATTCTGTGTTGCTGTTTTTCCACTTGAAGTGTAACTAAAGAATGCAGGGTCAAAGGGAGATATTTAAAGTTGACTTTCAGAGCAGATGCTTTCAGCTTAAGAGCTGTGTGACTGTTAGGTCGTGTCCATCGAAGACCAAGGAGTATTTCCGGCGACAGGTCTCAGCTCACTGAACCATCTGAGTGCATATTTAACTCTATTCGTGCACCTAGTCCCAACCAGAACCATTACTGAACCATTAGATTAGTGGTATGTATCATCCCAAAAATTCTTCATGTTTGCCCTGTCCACAGAGCATTGACAGTAGGCTTGTTTTCTGCTTCCAGCAGATCCCTCTGGAGGTATTTCACAGCCATCAGTTCCCAGATGGAAAGCCCTGTTTGTTAAAGAAATTGAAGTCTTCCTGCTTTGTTTGTGAGAGCGATCTACTTCTGGCTCACTGAACTTTGTCTCAAAACCAAGCCACTTGTCTTCCCATAGCCCTTTCTGCTGCTTTCCAGAAGTAACCTGTTTAATTTTTTACCAAACTGATGCTAGTTTTAAATTTTTTAGTCCAGGTTGTACATTTATCATCAAAAGTTCAGCATGGTCTGGAAACTAGATAAGATTTCCTGTAGAATATAGAATTTTTTCAGTTGTAAAAGACCTCTAAAATTATTGAGTATAACTGTTAACCCAGCACTGCCAAATCCACCACTAAGTGCCACATCTGCATGTCTTAAATACCTCAAGGGATGGTGACTCCCCCACTTCCTTGGGCAGCCTTTCTAATGCTTAGCAACTCTTTCAGTGAAGAAATTTTTCCTAATATACAATGTAAAGCTCCTTTGATGCAATTTGAGGCCATTTCCTCTTGTCCTGTCACTTGTTACTTAAAGAGACTGACCCTTACCTCGCCACAGCCTTCTGTCAGGGAGTTGTAGAGAGCAATAATGTCCCCTCTGATTCTCCCTTTCTCCAGGTTAAATACTTCCAATTCCCTCAGCCACTCCTCATAGGACTTGTTCTCTAGACTCTTCCCCAACTCTGTTCTGGAGCTGGATGGATCACCTCAGTGTCTTTCTTGAAGTTAGGGGCCCAAAACTGGATACAGGAATTGAGCTGTGGCCTCATAAGATGATTGTAATGGATACCAGATGCAATGGTAGTGTGCAAAGCTTTCAATTGTATGAATAAATGTTTGATTAATAGGCCTTTAAATAATTCTTCTTCCCCTTGGAGGAAAAGAGATGTGTAATGTTTAATAATAAAAATAGTGTTTCTTCCCATAGCCTGAAATGGCATGGAAGGAGGTAATCATGTTTTGTATGGCAAAGCATTTTTCTAAATGGCATGTTTATGCCTTTCTAGCATGGTGGCTGCAATTGGCTGCTGGGCCGATTTGCATGTGCTAAATTGCAGTCCTGGGGATCTGTGAAAACAACCCAGCAAAGCCAATCTCAGCTGGGAGCATGGAAGCTGCTGCTAAATTTGTGATGAGCCACCCCCAGGCCCAGCGTGAGTCATTATCATTGTTTTGTTTTCCAGAAGTTGGTACCAAATGCTTCCAGGATCCAAAGCATGGATTATCTCTGGAATTGTATTTGTTCCCTCAAAGCTTTGTTTGTTCCAGATAAGAGGAAAGAATAGGAAAGAAATCTGTTTTTTAAAAAATGAAATAATTGTTTCCTTATTAATGTTCTCTTCCTGCTTTTAATGTGCACTCACAGCCATTTGTTCACTTGCAAACCCACTTGTGCATGACCCAGCAGTTGCTGCTCGGTCCTAATCAGTTTGCTTTGTGCTGCCAAGGCGATGTGGGGGCAACAGTAAGTACAGTAGGATGAGGCAACTTGACTGAAGTCATTGTTTGGCTCTGGCAGAGCTGAGGTGGGGAGTTTCTGTCCCTTCTGCCTTGCTGGTTTTTCAGTGAGTGCTTTTATGAAGCCACAGCTATGTGTGGGACCAGCTGGGGCATCCATTTGCTGTAGGTCAGGAATCTTTGATCTGAGGAGTGCACTGGCCTGATCCCCAGGGTCTTATACCTGATGCCCACTTGCTGCAGTTGCTGGTCCTTGGGGAGGTAGGACAAGGTGTTGAGAGAACAAAAGCCCCTGACCTGTGCTGTGATTGTGACAAACAGTGCATTTGTTCCTGACTTCTAGCCCTTGTTTCAGGCTGTCTTCTGAAACAGACTTCTTTGATGTGCTGTGGACCATGCAAGTGTCCCTGCAGGGACTGTGGGTGGGATGCAGAGGAAATGCTGGGTCCTGCAGAGGAAAGGTCCAGGAGTAGGAAAATGCATGTGTGTGGGCATACAGAAGCATATAGAAGTGATTAAAATGCAAAACTTCAACATACAGTGGGTGGAAAAGACATGGACAGAGTGGGAGGCCTACATGAGCATGGGAGTGGAATAACGAGCGGAGAGCACTGAAAAAGAGAAACGGACAAAGGGGAACTTCTAGTGAAACTGGTTTTAAAATGTAGTTAAACATGCAGTCCTTGCTTTGTGTACGGGAGTACCCAATCTGGTGTTCCCTCCTCTGCATTACTGATTTTCAGGGTGGGGAAGTCTGCTGGGAGGATCCAAAATAAGTCTGGAGGGAGGGGCAGGCAAAGCAGTCTTCCTTATGGGGCCAAGGGTGAAGCTGCACACACTTGCACAGAGCATTCAAACTGGAAAAGCACAAGGATCAAAAGTGTCCATGACACTCCACAGTGCTGAAGCCTCTCTATGATGTTGCTGTGTCTACAGAGAACCATTGGAACGGTATTGCAACATCCTCCATGCTGCAAGTTCCATCACAAGCTCTGGATTTCCTCTTTTGTTGCAATGTGACATGAAAACCAAGCCAAAGAAAATAATGATTCTAATGCTGATGGGACTGGACAGCCAACGTGCTGCCACTGCTTTTCTGAGTTCCTGTGACTTAGTGTTGCCATTGTTTATCCTCTTCTGTGGCTTTTTGGTGGTGGAGAGAGGGGCATGTGAGCCTATGTTGAATCGCAGCAGTGAAATTGAAGCGCAGACCCCTTTCCTGTGTCCCAGTGCATGGTGCTGCCCTTGATCTCAGCTCTGTGTGCCCAAGCCCTATATTTCCCTGCTGCTTCAGTTTAGCAATAGCATAGGTGTATCCTGGGTGGTGTATTTGTGAGGCTGGAGGGACTCTTAGGTGGTGCTTTTGAAAGGCTGATTTCCCCAGGTATTTATGCTCAGTGCAAGCAGGGTATAATCTCTTAAATATTCAGTTGGTTGATCAGACAAATATGTATATAATTATTCACATATGGCTTAATGTTCTGTGGCTGTGCTTGGGTGTTCCTCTCTAATAACTCTAATTTACCTTTAATGGATAAGACAAAGAAACCTGGTTTGCTTTTTCCTCCGTTTCTGCATTTGCTGGAGTTTCTGTGATGAATCCTTTACTGTGCTCACCCTTAACCTGAAGAGGCAGTTGTGGGAATATAAATCATGCTCCCAGATGCTTGCAGGCTGCTCGGCAACGAAATGCACTTTCCCTGCCCTGCCTTCCCTGCTAAATGGCTGACACACATCTTCAAGCATCTTGCTGGAGATCTCTTTCTGCCCTGCAGCTCGTTTGCAGCACCTTGGCTGAGAAGGTGATGCAGCTGTGTTTTAGGGTTGGTTTGGGGCTTTGGTTCTGAGGTTAGAAAAGGTTAGAGTTAGAACAATCAAATTTGTTCAGATGGTGTGTGAATCATGAATAAAGAGGGCAATTAAATGGGAGCATGTCCTTTCCTGAGAAAACACTTTAGTGAATGAATTTCACACTTGTTTGGCATTTCTGGCAAGTGGTGGGTCTTGCTGAGAGTGCTCCCATGAGATCTTCTCTCCTACTCATCCACAGCTCATGCCCTTTGGGTCGATACTTCTCTGTCTAACATGCTGTTTGGCAGGGAATGCTCCCACCTCCCAGAGAAGGTCAGGCAATACATGTTCTAAATTATAGTCTGCTAAGTATAAAAATATCCAAACCAGAGGCTTTTCTTTGTTAGTTGTGAGAGAAAAACTAGCTCCGAACTGGCAGAAAGATCTAGGCAGGCTCACTGCTTTGTGAAATAGCCATGGGTACCTCTTGGGGACTGTGCTAAGGGCTGTCCTGCCATAAGGCTGTGTCTATACAATGGGAAGAGTTTATTGCTTATGTGCATGGCCACTGAAGAAAAGTGTTTCAATAAGAAAGTCAAGTTTTGACTGGCAGGGTACAGAAAGAGAAATGCAGAGCCCTGAAGTGTTCTGGGAAGATACTTATGGGTCCAATTCCCACCCAGAGCAGGGACCAAGGACTTGTAAATCCTGCTCACTTAGCCCAAAGGCATCACTTCTCTTTCTCTCCTGTCACTCTGTTCACTTGTGTGAGCTCCAGACTCACTGCAAGTCTCAGACTCAATAGATTTTCCCTGATGCTTCTTTGCTCCTGGCCTGTAGAAGGGGAAGACAGGACAGTGTTGGGGAGGAGAGAAAGGCATTGAATCTCTATTATTTATGGGAGTGTTGTTCATTTGGCTGGTAAAATGCTGCTGGGATTAAGTGTTAGAGGAATGATGTGCTTGTTACTCAGTGAGCACATGTTGCCCCACTAACTGCCAAAGGACAGTCGTCTGTTTTAGCGCTTCTATAATCGCTTGTTAAGCTTTGAGTCTAAGAGCCAATATGTCTTACTCCCTACTTCATCTCTGCTTTATTCACAATGGTGTTGTGTTATAGAGACAGATCTTCACTGGGTTTAGTGTTGCCTGGAAAGAATTATTTGGACAAAAATGAAGGAAACCTCTGAAAAAGTCACCAATAGAAAAATATAAGGAAGTAGGATCAATTAACAGAAAAATACAAGAGCAATTAATCTGGGCCAGAATAAAGTGTCCATCTAGTCCAATAGCCGTCCTCCATCCACATCAAACAGGAAAGAGTAAGAAAATATGATCTGTCCCCCAAATGCTCTCCCAGCTGCTAACTATTTTCAGCTTAGAAAATTATCTGAGTCAGACGTGGTTCAATGTATGTAAGAGTTCTCAGTGGATGTTTCTTTTCTGTACTTGACCAGTCTCCCCTTAAGTACACATGTATTTTTAGCATCACAGTGTCCTGTGGAAAGGATTTCCTCAGACCTGTTACATGAAGAAGCCTGTCTTTTCCTTTGTTTTGAACTTGATTCCTGCTAGCTGGGTTGATGCTTTCCAGAGACCAGTACTGAAGGAGATAGTGAATAACAGACCCCATCCTCCTCTCATGCTACTTGTGATTGCAGAGACCACAAGCATACTCCTGCTAAGCTGTTTCTCACAGTTTGAAGTGTCTTGAATCTTATTGCTGCCTCTCTCTAAACCATTTCCAGTTCTAATAAATGCATGTTTCAATGAGAGCAGCACAACATCACACGCTTGCCTCAAGTAAGGCATTGCTTTTCTTTATGCTCAAGGGTTCAAAACCAATGGGGTCAATTCAGCTGGAGAGACAGCAGTTGTCATGTGGGGTACAGAAAGGAAAGCAGGCTGGTGAGTAGGCTGTTATGGCCAAATGATGAGTTCTGTAGCTGTCAGTCCCTACAAGCTTGTGATCAGAGTGGCATCTCAAGCCGTGGGTGGACACAGCCTCGGTGAGCCGCCGAGCCGTGTCAGGAGATGAGGATGGCCTTGCTGGAAGCTCCGTGTGTGACGAAGCGTGGGGGATCACCTTGAGACACGACTTCAGCTCTGGGTATGCCTTGAGCTCCCTTCTGCCTGGTGAGCTGTGCTGGCAGCTGGCTGCCCATGGACCAGAGCAAGAGGGGGGGGGAGCTGGTTCCACTCTGATATGAGAGGCTGCCCCTCATATCCAGAAGAGAAAAACCAGGATACCTGGGGTGGAACTGAGCTCCTTTTGTAGCATATCCCGATTTAGAAAGGACCCACAAGGACCATGGAAATCCAACTCCTGCTTTAGTATACATCTGCATAGTGAGATGAGCTGCAGCGTAAACCCCATTGATTGTGTTGGTAAGATCTCCACTGAGTGTAGGGGAAGCCAGGGAGAGTTGCTCAGTTTGACATTTAGGCTGTGGGTACCTGCACATAACTCCACCCTGGGTTCCACCACACCTTCCTCTGCCTTATTGCCTGTCTGTAGTGTGGAGACAATGCTGCCTTCTTTGCAAAGTACCTGTGTGACTAACCTAGGACCTGTGCGACAACAAAAGGACTCTGAGTCTCAAAGTTGTTTAATGTTACTCTGTCTGTACACTGGAACTGGAGAAAGGGGGTAGGAGTTTAGGTATTTAAGAGAAAATGCACCATGAGAATTTTAGAGTACAGTTGAAATTCCTCATTTGTGCTTTAAGAGGCATTTGAGACTTCCAGCCATTCAGTAAGCTCCCATTAAAAGGACATGCATTACAAATTCCTCATGTAAAAGTATTTAATGTTCAGTAGGAGTGCAGCTTGTCAGGGAGAATATGCTGGCTGCCTATTAAGAGAAACAGATGAAGGCAATTGCTTTCTAAGGGTTAAGTATGACCTGGTAAGCCAAGGCCTGCAGCGTTAGCAAGTGCCAGCCAGCAGCTGGAATAGCTCAGTGATGGATAACAAGTGCCCTGTCCTCCCATTCCTCCAAAGAGAGCCTTGCTCAGTGAAGGTTTCTAACACTGAATCAGCAACAGCACTGGCTCTCTAAAGGGCTCAGAGTTAACAGCTTCTGCACACTAAAGGTTAATGGTGGTATCTCAGGAGGTAGATTTCAGAGGAAAAAGGTTTTTTTCACTGTTGTTGGGGTTTGCTTATCCTCTCTATGTTACCTGCAGCAGTGTGCTAACGCATGGGCAAAGTGGGCTGTGACCTCAATCAGCTAGTTAATTTTAAGCCCGTGCTTAAGTGATTTGCTAAAACTGTGCTTATTCAGAGAAAGAAAGCTGATTGTATTTTCATTGCTCAAGCTAGGTGAATTATAACATCTAGGTGATTTTAATGATGAAGGGACATATTATGCTTTGAAACAATTATTTACGTTCCCATGAAGAACATTAGTATCAGTCAGTATGTCTGATGATTGATGGTCATGCTCATACTTGCTAATAACCCTTCAAAGCTATTTAAAATATTGAATTGTGCACTTTTTATCTCTGTAATTTTAAGATGAGCAGAGCTCATTAAACCAAAGTATTTTTGTCTTGTGTCAATAGAAAATGTTCTTTTAAATGTTCAGAAGGAATTGGTTACAGAAATATGGGAGAGGGAAGAGATTGTTTTCCTTTCGTGTTCAGTACATTCTTCATCCTTTTGCTTTTTGATGACTAAACTGTTCTGTATTTGCAATTGAAAACTGTTGATTGGAAATTCTTGTGAGACTAACATAAATGGGGCTTGATTTTGAAAAATACATTCATGATCGTTGCCTAATTTGTGTGTGCAATTAGTGTGATTGCCACTGGAAATGGCCATCTGAGAACAGACTGTTGGAGACTTACATCTTTTTCTGATCTGTTTTCTCTCTCTCCTCCTTAAGGTGCCAACTCCTATGATGTCTAAATATTACCCATGGAAGTTTAATTTGGTAATATGTTTATTGATATCCTTTCATCTCCTACCTCTCCACTTTCAGGTGTTTGTTAAAAGGCTGAGAATGATTATTCCCTTCTGCTTCCTTCTCAAGTCCACTTGACACAACGTAGAAGAGGTTCTTTCATCTAAGTTGTTGATCTTGCAACTTAGAGAGTCAGATCTCACTGGCAACTCTATAGACTCTTACATGGCCATAGTAATACTTAAGTAGTTTCCAGATGTGCACAAAATATTGCAGTTCTCATCTGTCAGGTCTCTTACTCCCTCCTGGGGAAACCTGTGCTCACAAGGGACATTTATTGGTGACAAGGTGGAATTGTTTCATTTTGCTTTGTTTTAAGCATGTGATGAATTAAAAATGTAAGATAGATGAGTCTCTAGAATATTCCCTTCAGTGAAGCTGTGAAACCTGGTTCAGTTTAGGGATTTGAAGAGCATATCAGCCCAAGACATCTTTGAGCTGACTTGGAGTCCTTTTTGTAGGAGCATGGTATCAAGGCTGCAGTTCCTCAGTGGTTTCACTGATGGGTAAGAGAAGGGAATGAGCTTGTGACCCCAGCCTCTGGGGGCAGTACTCTTATTCCCTCCCAATGCTGGTGCTGGGGATTAAACCAGTGGGAAATTACCCTGTTCTTATTATTGGTATTTTAAAAATTAATTGCTTTTAATCAAACCAGCCTTACTTGAGTCATCATATGGCTGCACAAGTGCTGCTGTTGTAGGGAGGGAATCAGCAAGAAAGGTGTAGCCTGAGGCAGGGAGAGAAATGGGTGGAATTGCCTGTGTTTGCAGCTACTCCCACGTACCTGGGTTTGAAGCAATGGGCACAGCCCTACTGCTGGTGACATTCACATTGCATTCATTGCTCCTGAAATATTCTCCATCCTGGGGTACAACTAAGTCAGATCTAAAGATTAGGTGTACCTTCCAGTCTGGGGTGTGACTCAGCCCTAAAGCTGCAGAGGTGGCAGAGCTGTGGCAGTGTACAGAAAGACAAATATCCCCTGGCTCATTAATCATGGGATGGAGAGCACATACTGCCTGATTGCTTATTGCCTGTGGCCTTTCATTAAGAGTAAACTCAATTTTCCCAGTATTGACAGCTGCCTGGTGGAAGGGTCATGCTATGTGGCAGGCACTGAACTGCCAAGAACAAGCACCCAGATACAACAATATGTCAGGAATGATACAGACAGTGTATTTTGTTCTTTTCTCCTGTGCTTTATCTTCTTGTTGAGAAGAAACAATTTCTAGGGAAGAGACATTAAATATGTCAATCCTGGCCTGTCTGCTAGCTAGGAAATTCTGGAAAGTTAATGAATTTAAGTGGGGAAGATGGTTCTTGTTTGTACTTGCTTGTTCCTGGCCTGGGTTGAGACTCATTTAATTAAAGGAGTGTAGTATCCTTTCCAAAAAGGCCCCCAAGCCAATCAAAACCTTTGGTTTTTTTTCCTGCCCAGTCTTTCTGATCCTTCCTAAAGCTCAGATATTTATTGTGCTGTGAGAGAGAACTTTGGAAAGGAACAAGCAGACCAGGTTTTGCCAAGGAGCATCAGTTTCTGCTGGCCCTAGCACTGCTCTTCCCCTGCTCTGTCCAACCAAAGGCCCTCTCCATTAGCACAGCTCGCTCAAGCATCTTCCCTCCTCATTCTGAGAGCTGCTCCAGCCCCTTCCAAACATATAATTATAGGCATGAAAAAAAATAAATTTGCTCTTATTCAGCACCTGATAAAATGGTGACTCAGGCATTTTCATTTTCCATTGGAAATGCAAGTTCTCACACATTCGGAGCGCTCACCAGCATGCAGCCTGAATCTTAAAGGGAGCTCTGTCTGCCCCCTGGAAGGGCAGAATAGTTACAAATGTAGAGTGCCAGGTGGAGGCTCTCACAAGTAGCTTCATTTGGCCACATGGTGAAGCAAACCGAGGTCACTTACCTGTCTCTGCACTTACCCCTGCAGTGTAGTTATCCCAGCAAAACCCCAACCTACACCCAGCAGTTGGCTATGGAGACCTGGCCAGCGTGGCAGCCTGGAGCTTTCTGGCCACTGGGACTGCGTGATCACCCTGGCATTTGAGACAAATGGTGGAGTAAAGGTACTTGGTCAGGTTTAGGATGGCCCTTGTGAAAAGGGTGACGATGCTGTTCCTAAAATAAACATGTTTCTGTGCTGTGTCAGGAGATGGCTCATACACAGGCTGGAAGGAAGCAAGATACTTGCTGAAAGGCATAAATCTTTCTAACCACCTTCAGTGGTTATTTTTGAGCTCAGGGCATGCGGTGCTATGAATCCCATCCCATTAAGGCTGGAAAAGTGTTAGTCAGGAAGATGGGTGCTCTGGAGCATGAGAGCCCTCTTCCTCCTGCCCACATGATCTGTGCCTTCCAAAGAAAACTCCTGGGCTGTGACAAGACTGAAAGCATGTTGTTTGATTTTAGTTTAAAGTGAATTCATTAAATGGTGTTTAATGAGCAGCCAGTGTTGTAGGATAAGTATTTATATGGAACAGCTGCTGAATTAAGAAAAGATGCATCAGAAGTACAAATATGTTTTTGCCTTTGCTTCTACCTGAAAGTCCCTGAGGACTTGATTCAATGATTCCTATTCCTATGGGTCCCTTCCAACTCAAAATACTCTACAATTCTATGGCTTTCTTGGAATCAATTATTTCTTGTACCCCTTCTGGACATGGCTTTTTTTTTTTTTTCTTGTTTTCATATCATTCAGGAAACAAATTCATATGAGGTTAAATACAAGTCCATGAGTGCTTCTCCTTTATTTTGTGGCCAACCTATGCCCAAACTCACCATGGCCTGGCAGCTTTTCACAGGAGTATACTGGACCAAACCCAAATTAGTGCCTAGTCCCTCTTTCTCCAAGCATTTACACTTGCATCAATTGCTGATGTAGCTTAGTAAACAGGACCCCTCGTGGGAAGGACTGCAACATCTCTGAACATGAGCCAAAATCCTTTAATCATAAAGAGATAATCCACTAAATAATTTGAGCCCAGCAGTCTGCAGGGCATGGGTGCTATTTTCTGGCTTTGCTTACAAAGATTCAAAAAGTTCTTCAGAAATGGCTGCCCTAGTACATGATGCAGCAGGGAGAGCTGAGAGAGGACAACATTTTGATTTGGGTTTGGTTTTTTCCCTGTGACAACATAAATGAAAAAAAGGATCAACATCTTGGTCTATTTGGGACAAAGTGACAATTCTTCTGAAAAAAGAAGGATCTTTCCATGGGGTATTTTTTACATCTAATTCTCCTCTGGCAAAATGTGGGTGCATTTTTACTGATGGAAAAAGTCTTTCCCTAAATGTTGGAGGATGTAGGAGCAGTTGTGCTTTACAAATTGCACTCTGTCAGGAAATGAATGGCAGGTGAGTGTGCATGTGTTTGTTCATGTGTTCCCAGTGCCTGGGGTGAGCTCTCTCTGGCTGTGTCATAAGCCTGGCAGCATCAGCAGAAAGGCCTCCCCAGCTTGGGCAGGGGTGGGAAATGTTTTGGAAAGACTGGAGTGCAGGATATCTGTTGAGTGGTGCAGTCCTTTGAGCAGCACACAGAACAGAGGGGAGGTTGTCAGTGCCCCAGGAGCAGGATGTTTGTCAGACCTACAGCTCTTGGTGACTGTCTGGAGTCCTTTGAACCATGGACAGGGGGCTGATAATGGGAGAAGAGACCTGGGATGGTGCTGTGGTGGGGTAGCAACTCCCCTGACCCTGAGTGGTCCTGTTAGGAGAGCAGGGCATGTTTGTTGCCTGAGAGCTGCCTGGGAGTATTGGCCCCTCGTGGTTACAAGAGAGGCTTTGCTGTTGCCCTGTCAATTGTGGTGGTTGCACCTCTGTTGGAGTCTTGTTGCATTATGCTGCTTTGGGTGATCATAGGTCAGCAGTGACAGCCTCCTTGGAGTCTCAGACACTCAGACCTGGCAAATCCCTCACACTGCAGAGCTTGGAGCTCCAGCTTAGGGCTCTGTGTCACCTCTGTCCCCTCCTTGGGTGAGTCACCTTTGTGAGTAACATCTCCCAGTGATGCTGCCTCTTGGAGTGGGCATTAGCAATCACTGAACTGGTACCTCTCCCCACCTTTCTTGTAGTAGTAGTCTTCTTTTTTCCCTTTAGGATGTTTGTAGTGAACCTGAGGTGAGTCACCTTTGTGAGTAACATCTCCCAGTGATGCTGCCTCTTGGAGTGGGCATTAGCAATCACTGAACTGGTACCTCTCCCCACCTTTCTTGTAGTAGTAGTCTTCTTTTTTCCCTTTAGGATGTTTGTAGTGAACCTGAGGACCTGAAGAGCAGAGATTTTCTTTAATCTAGCTAGGTCCAGCAGCAGTAACAGTGTTGGTATGTTCGTCACATAAGCACATACCCAGAACAGCCAGTGTGCTGGTATAAATGATTCTGCAGTTCAAGCATTTTGGGTTTTTTTCTGCTATTTTTGTCATTCAAAATAAATAGATCATAGTTGTGCCTGCCAATACCTCAAATATACCTTCAGTTAGGTTCAGTAACATTCCATCTCAAACCATACCCCATGGGACTTTCCAGGTAAACTTACATACCATAAGAAACACAAGGATTACTCCTGTCTTGGACTATAGTTAGTATTCTTCCAGTTAATGTGATCATCCCTAGAATAGAAAAATTTTGAGCACCCAGCTATTTTCAGCCAAGCCCCTGACGTGCCCAGCTTCTACCACTTGAAGGGAATGTCAGATATTTTCACATGACAGAAAAGCGTGGCCAAATTCTGTTCTATAAAATATTCTTAACTTTGGGGTTACTGTTTCTTTACTGGATTTCAATTCCTATTTATTCTTGAAACTTGCAAAAGATACATATCCAAATCTGCTAGATAGTTTTACAAATTACAGCCTAGTTTAGATGCATGTGTAGGCCTTTTCCTTTAATGACCACCCTCAGCTAGCTTGAAAATTAGTGATACAGACTGACAGATACACCTGGAGGCATCCACAGCCTTAAAATATCAGCCCATGTTTCCCACCTTTTATTTACTTGTTGGTTTTTGTTTGTACTGTAATATTCATGGAGTGAAACAAAATGAGGAACTGAAAAGAGCATTTTTATGTAATTTTGTGATCCCTGTTAAAGTGCTTTGTGTGTTTATCAGAATGAATCACTTGTGCAAAATTCTGTGCTCTTTTTGCTTTTCCTGACACTGAAATGTCTACATACCAGAGTAGGGAATGAAAGTACATACAATATGGGGAGCAGAGATGCAGGTGGGGAGGATTTGCAGTGAATTCCTGTGATGATCAGGAAAGAGAAGCCCATGAAGCCAGCTTTGAAGAATGTCCTGTGACAGCCAGACTGAACAGGAATGTGTCCTGGTATATTTCCATAACAAAACAGAAAATCCTGCAGCGAGGCAGTCGATCGAACGCTGCCCACAGCTCGCTCAGCCCATGCAGGAGCAGCCTCCTCACCTCCCGCCAGCCAACGGGGTCTGAGCAGGGTGGCAGCAGCCATGGCTTTAAAACATTCCTGGCCATATGTCACAGTGCTACCTGAGCTCGCCAGCCTGACCTGCAGCCACGTGCAACACAAACAAAATCCGTGTCCAAAAGATGTGTGCCAGGCAGAGCATGTGTTCCTTTTCTCTCTGCTCTCCAGAATAGTCACTGCACTTTTTTCCTCTGTAGTTTGCAGTTTTTCATCACCTGCAAGTCACTGGTGTTTTCTGAAGGCTGGAAATTGAAAAAGAAATGCACCATTCACCTTCTGACTGCTGTCTGTGCTGTGTCTGCCAGCACCATGCTGGTCCCCCATGGGCATTAAGGCCAATGCCACCCACATCATTACCCAGCTGGGAGGCAGCTGCTGGCAGGGACAGCCACTTTCTGTGGAAGCAGGGCAAGACTGAGGCTTTTCACAGAGCGCACAGATGCTTTCCACGAACATATGCTTAATTAAGAGGCAAACTCACCACCTGCTCTGCAGCGTGGGTATCCAGGCTCCTTTCAGGCAGGTATTTGCTTTGCTGTGTGCTTATGCTTTTACAGGGGTCTGGAAGTGCTTTTGGTAGTGTTTGTGCAGCTGTGCCTGAAACCCCAGGCGTCAGGTGCTGTTAGCATGCAGAGCTGCCAGCTTCATTAAGGTAATTGTGCACAAGGCCTTTCCTTCCTTCTCCTGGTTTAATGAGGAGCCACAGCATCCCCTCGATGCTTCCAGTGGCTGCAGGGAGCTGCATGTGGGTGGGAACTAGAGTGGGTTTGCCCTCTGCCCCTACAGCCTCTGGGGCTGCTGCCATCACCCACAAAGCCCAGCACTGGGCAGGGAAGGTGATCTCCTAAAGGCAGATTTTGCTGCTTAAGTTAGTGCCTTATTTTTTAAAGATGCAAAGAAATTCATTGCTCCAAGAACACTTGCTTCTGCTAGAATGTTGCACAGGTTTGGAACCCCTCATGAGCCCTTGCCTAAGCCTCAGACTCTGAGTCTGCAGCCAAATCCCCAGCAGAGCTGGCAGCACTGCAGCAGCCCGGGCAGGGATAAATGGGCCATGCACTCTGCAGCGTTGGTGGCAGGGACAGATTAACCCTCTTTTGCAGAAGCAGTGCAGTGATGGCAGCTGGTGGGTGGCTGAGAGTCCCCTCTCCCTGGGGTGCCCTGAAAATGGGCATGTGGCTCAGCACAAATACCTGTGCTGAAACAGAAGTCAATATATCTGCCAAGCTCAGCCTGTTTTCTTTCTTTGGACTGTTCTCTCTTCACCCATCTCAAAAATGCCTTTTCCACAGGTAAATGCATTTTCTGTGCCTAGTTTGTGCTGCATATGGTATCTTCAGTGAAAATGAACATTTCTTCTGCAGCATTTTCAGGCTTCTGAGTCCCAAAAGGAGATAATGCACAGGGATTTCAACCTGCAGCCACAGAATCTCTACCAAGGGGCATGTGCAGAAATGCAAAATGCACCTCTGTGCTCCAATCACGGAGCCATGTTCTTGTGCCCAGCAGGTTTCCAGCCTTTTCATTCATTAAAGATGATTCAGGATGAGGCAATTAATTATTCACTAAGAGTCATTTTGAATTTTCACTGGCTGCAAGAAAGTGCCTGTGGGACAGCAGGAAAACAAATATGGCAGTGAGCCAGGGGCTTGCTCCATGCTGGAGCAGGGGGTCAGAGCCCCCCAAGAGCCTGTCAGAGTGGCAGCTCCTGCCAGGCCAGTACCCCCTCACCACGGTGCAGGCAGCACTGGGGGGAGCTGGAGCACTCTGCCAGCCTGCCATGAGCTCACAGAGGCAAGGAGCACAGAGCAGGAGCCTCCAGGGACCCCCAGAGCCTGCCTGGCTTGCTGCACTGTGTTGCAAAAAGCTGTCCTGGACCCATGTTTTTCCAGCTGTGCAGACACACAGAGGAACCAGGGGTTTATTGCTCTGCAGGACACGTTTTTCCCTGCTGTGAGACAGAAACCATCAGCTCAGGTATTGTAAGGTGAGAGGAGGAGTGGGAAGCCCACAGCCAGGTTGTATTCGAGATGGTGGTAAATATACTGCTGTGGTTCCTAGCTGAATGAGTGCTAAGAAGGCTGGTTTGAGCTGTGCCTGCATTCCTGCTGTTGAGGTGACACTGGCACAGGGGGCCATGCCCAGCTGCAGGCTGGGTGCCAGGGCTGTCACTGGTCCCTGGTGAGTGCACAGGAGCTGACAGCACTGGGGCTGCCAGCCCCAGCCACAGCAGCAGCAGCAGAAGTGTGAGTGGGGGTTGACTTGCTGCTGGCAGCCCCTCTCTAAGCCCGAGGTGATTGCCCAGATTTCAGTGTGAGTAGGAACAGCATTTGCACCTCTTGCTTTTGGTGGAGCATCATGAGCCTGAGCCAGGGTCCAGCTCCAGCCAAAAGTGGCTGTACTTCATGTTGTTCACATTGGTGTAACAGGCATTGCCTGGGAATGCGTTATAATTAGTAACAAGAAAATGAGAAGAACCTTCTAAAATGCAACTATCTCATAGAAAGCTTTTCCTTCTCCTAGCATAAGTAACAAGGTGGAACACTAGCAATGTTCTTTTGGAGTCTTTTTTTCCACATGGAGTCAATCTTATACCTGTGCTGTGCCTGGGGCTGTGCTGCAGATACATAGGAGACTGTTCTGGCTGTTCTGACACCTTGTTTAAAACAAAACCTACTGGAACAATTGCTAAGAGGAGAGCTTAGTGTTGGCCCACCGAGACTTTGCAGCATCCTGTGTGTACTTATTATTTGCTGTGATCAATGGTACTGCAAAGGCTGTTTACCAGGTAGGAAATGCCTTATTGTATAAACAGGCTGTACTGGGAGGGAAAATAGTACCCAGGAGAGAAAGCAGTGATGCATTAGAAGTAATGGGCTCTATCAGTGTGATTTTGTTGGGCAAGGTAACCTCAAAGATTTATTTAAATAGGGCAGAGATATGAGTGACTGCTCCATTCTCACTTTGTAATGCATTTGCCAGTCAGAGAGCAGATAGCAGTAAAGGCATTGCTTTTTACAACACAAGTTCATTTAAACTGAGGCTCTGCAGTACTTGTTCTGTGGTGAGCTAAAGCAGTACCCAACACCTTTCTCTGAGTAGGAAAAGTGGGTATTCAGACAGGAATAGCTGCATTTGTGAGTTTTCTTCTGTTCATTTTCTGCAAGTTTTAAAGATCATCTTTAAATACTGAAGAAACTAATACTGAATAGATCTGTTTCCTGAGGGTGGAAAAAAAAAGAACAACTTCAGAGATTTGCACCTGTGATCTATTCTCAGTTCTTGCTGTGGGGTCAGGATGTGGGACCAAGGGAACCATGGAAATTTCCTTTTCCTAGGCAAGCAACTAGCCAGTACAGCAAAACCCATTTTATTCTGTTAAAATGGAATACAGTGCTTGACATAAATGCTGTGGTGGAATGCTGTACGCAGCCTCTTTCCTACGTTAATTTCCTATTTTATAGGAGAAATTACAAATGTTGGGCTTGCATGACTGGCAGAGTGAGAACTGCTCAAGGCAACATAAACAAATAGCTATGAATAACAGATCTACGAGTAGACAAATGAACACAACTTGCTTGCAGACAAATGAACAAGCAGTACAGCTAAGGCCAAGCTAGTTAGCTAATGTTTTTCTTTGTAATCTGTGCACCTACATTACCCTGCAGGTGGTAATATCCAGAGCTGATGTGTTAGTACATTGATGTGATTGGTGTCCCTTACAGCTTGGCAGTATATGCAGAGAGACACTCCCCAGATTTTGCTGGCTGTATGTTCAGGCTGCTTAAGCACAGAACCTAAGCTTCCCTCTCTCATCTTTGTATAGGATGACTGTGCTAAAATAGATGGAAGAGGGGCAAAAGCTGCCTCCCTTGTAAATGTTGTGTGTGAAAAAACTGCAGGTCCAGGTTTAGGCAGCTGCCTCCTGCTTCTGAGTGATCTGGCTTGCAGTGACCAGGACTAGGCAAGAGGGGAAGGAAGTGTGGAAGGAAGCACTGAACCCCTTTGTTCTCTCTGATTACCTGTAGACCAAGGCCCAGATGTTTAATGATGCCCGCTCCAAGGCTCTGGTCAGTTTCTGCCTTGGCTGCCTCTGGCTGCTCCAAAGTCCCCACCTCCTTCGCAGTGCTGTCCCCTGGCCAGTGTGGCAGGCACACTGCAGGGTGCTGCTCTGAGCTGTTACACAGGTGATTTGTTCTGCCTGTTGCTGGTTGCATTTTCAGCAGGGAGTGAAGGTGACCTTAACGTGCACTCAGATTTTTGAGATCTGTAAAGCAGAGCAAGATGTGTGGAAGCAAGTGGGCATTTACAGTGTCAGCTATGGACCTTTACATTTATCAGCGAGCAATTCTAGCACTTGGATTTGCTGGGTGCAGAGCACAAAGGCTTCATGATGCAAAGGGGAAAGGCAGTTTAATTTAGTGAGAACAACATATCTGGGGGTTTGTGCAGTGCCAAAAAGTTTGGAGGGAAGGAATGAAATTTGTCACTCTTAGTCCAAAACTTCAACAGAAAAAAATATACTAGGTTTTTAACTTGTTGAAAAGACTTTGAACAAAGCTTTGTGAATAAAAGAACAGGCAAGCTTTTGACTTGCAGAGAAATAAATTTTCTTTCTTTTCAGTTTTTCCAAGTTTTTTTTAAACTAGCACTGTAAAATGTCACAAATGCAACGGACTGGTCAAACCACATGCAGATGTCTTTTTTTTTTTTTAAACGTCGAGATGATGCAACAGATCATTTCATTGACCTGTCACCTGCAGCACAGGGCACCTGCACTTCTGTGGCAGAGCTGCCACGAGTGCAAAAGCTTGTGACATGGAGGGGAAAGCCCTGCAAAGAACAACGCAGAGCTGTCACATTTCCATGGGAGCAAGCGGTGCCCCGGCTGGAGAAACCCTTGCCTTTGGAAAGGGTTTGGGCACGGATGGATGCTGTGGCCCGGGCGGCTGTGAGCGTGTCCCTGAGCGCCAGGTGGCACTGCTGCCGCGGGGACACAGGGCGCTGCCGCGGGGACAGAGCGCTGCCGTGGGGACACAGGGCGCTGCCGCGGGGACACAGGGCACTGCCATGGGGACACAGGGCACTGCCATGGGGACACAGGGCGCTGCCGCGGGGACACGGGATGCTGCCGCGGGGACACAGGGCGCTGCCGCGGGGACACAGGGCGCTGCCGCGGGGACACAGGGCACTGCCGCGGGGACACAGGGCGCTGCCATGGGGACACAGGGCGCTGCCGCGGGGACACAGGGCGCTGCCGCGGGGACACAGGGCGCTGCCATGGGGACACAGGGCGCTGCCGCGGGGACACAGGGCGCTGCCGCGGGGACACAGGGCGCTGCCGCCGGGACACAGGGCGCTGCCGCGGGGACACAGGGCGCTGCCGCCGGGACACAGGGCGCTGCCGCGGGGACAGAGCGCTGCCGCGGGGACACAGGGCGCTGCCATGGGGACAGAGCGCTGCCATGG
Organism: Agelaius phoeniceus; assembly: GCF_051311805.1. Classification (NCBI taxonomy): domain Eukaryota; kingdom Metazoa; phylum Chordata; class Aves; order Passeriformes; family Icteridae; genus Agelaius; species Agelaius phoeniceus. Next base: position 15,806,781 of record NC_135274.1, read on the forward strand.
GGACACAGGGCACTGCCGCGGGGACAGAGCGCTGCCATGGGGGCACAGGGCGCTGCCGCGGGGACACAGGGCGCTGCCGCCGGGACACAGGGCGCTGCCGCGGGGACACAGGGCGCTGCCGCAGGGACGCTGCCGCCTGCGGAGCGCTGGGGCACCGGCAGTGCCCTGCGCGACCAAACCCCTCCGCCCCTCCTCTCCGAGCGCTGAGCATCCTTCCCCTTTCACCCGTTTCTAGGCCACGCGTATTTTCCAAGTGTGAGCCGAAATTACGTATTTCAAATTTCTCTTGAGCAGAGAGCCCCACCCTGGAGCCCGACCAGTTGTCGCTGTTTTGTCGCACGGAGGCGTCTGAGGCTGCAGATCTGCGGGTGGGAGCTGGTCCGGCCCTCTGCCTCCAAACGCTGGTGTTCAGAGGAGCATCTCGGGCTGCCAGCAGCTGCATTTCCCTCCAGCTGAGCCTGCAGCAAGTCCCAGCCCCTGGTACAATCTCCCGGGGCAGCTTTGGTGCATCCGGGAGCCCCAGCCCCCTGCCCTGCAGACAGCGGAGAGGTGCCCGGTTCAGCACAAGGAGAGCGCTCCCACTGTGCCTTGTGAGAGGGCTGGTGTGTGCAAAGTCCTGGTTTATTAATGCAGGCCTTTCAGGTCCTTGTAAAAAAAAAATTCCTCTGTGTTTATACTCTAAGTTTGAGTTTTCATTTCTTTTCCTTCCCCCGCTTTTGTCACTCTTTTCCCCCCTTCCCCTTTGTTCTTTCCCCTTTATTTCTTCTCCCCTTCCCTCCATATTTCTTTTCCTTCCTATTTTTTCTTCTTTTTCCATTCCTTTTTCTGCCCTTTTCGTCCTCTTTGTTTCTCCCTTTTTTCTTCCTTCCTTTTGTATATTTTCCTTTCCGTCCTTACCTTTCTTTAATGTCTTTTCTTTTTCTGTTTTTTCCCCCGTTTTTCCCGCTCCCTGTTCTCCGGGGCGGGGAGGCGGGTTCGGTGAGCGCGCGGCTCGGGCACCGCTGGGCGGCGCTGCCGCTCCGCCGCCGCCGGCCGTGAGGGGAGCGCCTGCCCGGGGCTCGCCTGCGCTGCTCGGGGATCGGGGCCTTGGTGGCGAGCGCTCGCAGGCCTTCAAAATGAAAAGGAAATGCAGAAAGGGAGGCAGAGCGGCGCTGAAGAAAGGCCTAGGTTAAGATAAGTGTCGGTAGCGGTGTCCTTCCCATGTAAATTTAGGGCTGCACACTCAGTCTGGACTGATTTATGTAGGCAGTGAATTTTATCCTAATTTTCTGGACTGATTTATGTAGGCAGTGAATTTTATCCTAATTTTCTTAAATCCCTGTGTTTGGTTGAGAACCTCCTGCATCTCTTACAGCACAAAGAGTTCTTGTTCCTGCACAGGGTAACACTAACTGTGCCTCAAGGTGCATGGCCAGCCCCAGGGGGACTGCATTGTAACTTGATGAAAAGAAACTCAAACTTGGTTTTTTTTCCTCATTTCATTGGTGATTCTTGTATTGTGTCTCAGATTCAGCTGCAGTTCTGGTGTGGTCACCTTGCATGGCAGTGCTCTCCCTTTCCAGTCCCCATACTCAGCTGCTGTCCCCCTCTGCTGTGTGTCAGTCTGGGGATCCCTGTGCCCTGGGATTGTTCACCTTCATTAAAGAGGGATTAATTGAGTCCCTTCCAATCTCAGTTGTAAGTACCTCGTCCAAACTATTCCACATGCAAAAATAAAAAAATAGGCTTGTTCTAACCCACAGGCCCTTGGAAACAAAACTTGGAAAGCTTTGGCCTAGGTGCAGCAGTGACCAGGGTGCCCTCAAACAAAAATCAATATTGGATTTAAAGGCAAAATGAGGTATTTTCCCAATTTTAGAACCACCCCCCCCTTGCCCCAAAAATAATTTCCAATTTTTCCATGAGAGACATATTCCAAGATATTTTGTAATTCCCCCACCCCCCCAAAAGAAGGGAAAGTTTACAACCTTCTGAGGTTTCCTCAAGACTAACCATTCATGTTTAAATAATGTAGGAAAGAAACAAGATTAATTTAAAGTAAAATAAAATAGTTATTTTATATCTGTGACCCCAATGTTGTTTTCCATTTTTAAAAATTCATCATAGGAAAAGAGGAAACTTGGTTCAATACTGTATTTTACTATTTTTCACTCTACTCATGGGCATAAAAAAAGCCTGGAAATTATCTGAAATTGCATGCGCTCAGAGCTGTAATCCTATAACCCTGTGAGACACAGTCACTCTAGTCATGCTGCTGTAGCTGGATTCCTCACTTATTTACTCAGGATGGAAAAGGATCTGAGTGGGAAACATCTTTGTGAAGCCCTGGTGTTTCCCCAGAGCAGGATGGAGGCTGCAGGACTAATCCCTGTTTTGCACACTGGAAAGGCAGGGCTTCTGTGATGCCTGTGACTCTCTCACCAGTGAACATGGCTTTGTTGGTGCAGCCCTGGGGAGGTGTGGGCTTGGCTGGGATTAGTGGGTCCCCACTGCTTGCCTGGTGGCACCTCCATCTCCCCTGTCTCTAGGCTGCTGAGCTCATAGTTCTAGGGACAGAAGGATTGTGGGTTTAAAAAATAAAGTCCTGGTGAAGCAAGGTGGCAACCTTGTCATTTATTGCAGTGCAAATACAGGGATCCTGTTAGCGCCCTGGAAGAGCTGCCGAGGGGGACAAGAGTGGCTGGGGGCCAGGGCTGCTCTGCAGCAGCTGTGCCCAGCTCCCTCTGTATGGCCCCACAGAGGGGAGCAAGGGCTGCTGGGGTCTCTGCTCGAGGTGCAGAGAAGTTGAGCTGCAAGCAGAGGGGACGCTGGCAGAGGTGTCAGCTGAAGAGTGTCGGTCCCTTCGAAAGGGGAGCCCTTCCTGACAGCTCCATCTGTGCAAGCATGGGGAAAGCTGGGGCCCCTCCAGCAGCAGCTCTTGCCTGCTCTGCGTGAAAAATCCCACCCTGAAATCCATCTGCCCCCCAGGGATGTGTGTTTGTGAGCTTTCCCTTGGGGAAGGCTCACAAAAGCATTGCCATCACTCTGATTTCGTGGATGGAGGAGCTGGCAGTGCAGGGAGGAGGGCACGCACCTGTGTCACTCCGTGGTCTGGTAGGAGGCAGAGAGAAGTTGGTCAGGCTGGTGCTTTCTCTTGGCATTGAGGGTGATCTGCAGTGTTTGTGTCTCAAATGCTTCAGTGCTGTGCTTGTGAATCGAGCAGAAAGACTGCTTTAAAAGCAGGCAGTCTAGTTTTAGAGCTGGCATAATCATAATTCCTATGCCACTAGGAGCAGGGGGGAGGAGCAGATAAAAATCAGAAAATTAGAATTTTTTTACAATAAAAGCCAAAGTGCTAGAAGCCAAAACTGTCATTGTAATGTGAGCTCTTTTTTGATAGTGTCCTATTACATCGTGTAAGAGGTTGAACACGCGTACAAATATCTTGGTTGGTAATTATCTGATTTGTGATATGTAGCTAATGTGAATTTGTTGTTCTGTACATTATGCAGCAGCAATTCATTTCTGAGCAACATTAAATGGCACTATGGCAGTTCAGTGCAGAAATTACAGGCATAAACATATGTTTCACTTAGGCTGAGTGGTAGCTAAGTCGAGACACCAGCCATCCTGGTCAGGGGAGATGTGGGGTGAAGAGCTGAGGGTACATCTGTTCCTAACTCACCCTAGCAACAGAATCCTCCTCTCCCAGATGATGTTGGGTATCCTCAAATTATCCAGCAAGCAGAAAAGATCTGTGCAGACAGATGTGGGTACCAGCTGGCCAGGGGACCCCACAAGTGGGAGATGACATCTTCCCTATTCTGGAGTGAGTTTGTGGAGAGTGGTGTCTCTGCAGGCTGCACCAATCAATAGCAAAGATCTGCAGGAGTGTCTTTCAAATTAGATAAGCTTTGGAGCTGATGTCTGAATAATGGTAACAATATAAACACTTAACTGAATGCACTCCTGTCACTGCATCCCTAACTACTCTTAGATAAGACCATTTCTATTTTATGGGATCTTATTTGCTTTCACTTTATTTAATGACACCACTAAATGAAAACACTCAATAATTGTTGTTGCTTACTTCAATTCATCAATTAAATGTGCAAGGCTATTAGTATAGATATATTTTAAGATAGGTCAATGAGCAAAGGTTAAATAAAACACCCTACTGAATGTACATCAAATGTCTCCCCATTCTTAGAGTATTAAAAAGAGATTTTTTGAAAGACCGAAAGTATTAGTGCTACAGATCAGAGAAAAGGTCTCTTGGCTCATGTTATTGCAGGCTGTGTCACATAATTTTTTCACAAATGTGTACAAAAAGCCTCCTTGGAACAGAAGGAGCAGAATTAGAGCAGCAATGTGCCCACTGGTCCTGTTGGAAGTGTCTTACTCTTCTGATTGCTAGAAACCATGTCTAATTTCTAGTCTAAATTTATTCTTGGCCAGTTTCTACCCATTTCCTCTTGTGCCAGCATTGTCCTTCAGCTTATCTGTCCTCTGACTGCTGTTATTTATGCCCTGTTTACATTTCTTTCTGCCTGGGCAATGAAGATCTATGAAACATGTGCATTCTGCTTTAGTTTGTAGACAGTTTCACTTTCTTAATTGCTCTAGTGCCAGAGTTTCAAACAACACAAGGGAGCATCCTTTGTTTTAAGAAGAAAGGCTTTCATTGAAGCTGCACAATATTGTGGGCATATTTCCTGTTTGACCAAGGGTTTATGAATTCTCTATATTTTTTTTCAATTTTTATTTTTCCCATAAAATTGCAAAGCTGGGTCAAATTTAAGCTGACAGAGTCCATATCAAATGATTAAATAAATAAAAAAAGAAAGACTTTTCAGACCCTACATTGTGCCTGGAGTCGAGGAAGAAAAGTGAGAGAATTGAAATAAATGCTGGAGGTATCCATGTGCAAATAATAATAAGGCTGGGAGTAGCATGTATCCTTTTCTAGAACAAATGCCTGGTGTCTACCTCCTTATGTCAACTGTTTTTTGGCAAGATGAACTTTGCAGGAGTCAGTCTGGCATGTTTAACTGGGGTGAGAGCTGGGGCCTGCTGCACAGGGATTTCTTGCACACCCCACACAGAGCATTGGGAGTGTAAGGAGTGGATGGTGGAGCTTATGGGGAGATCCCTGGAGCATGAGTGAGATCTGGAAGTTTGTTTCATTTATGTAGACTTTGATAATCCCAGCTCATGTTCTTTTTGGCTCATGACAGCTAAGACTTGCTGATGAATAAGCAAGGACCTCAAAGTTATTGAAGGTAATGAAGTGTCCATGAATTATGCTCTTTCACAAGGACATGTTTGTGTTGCATATGCTCCTTTTACTGCTACTGTCTTCAGGCTTCTTTACCTGCATCTGTAATGAGGAGACAGACACTGCCCTGGTAGCTACGGATCTACACACTTAATTTCCTAAGTGCCCGACTTCATCAGTGCAGACTTAAAAGTAGCTCTGAGTCACTGCCCTGTCAAATCTGGTTTTTCATCTGAGGGCATCTTCTTGCACTCCACATTTTATAGCATTTGAGGTGGGCTGAAGTGGGTATTACTTCTAATACTAGAAGTATCTGGTTTAGTATCTGAGTTTCTAGAAGTATCTACTGTAATGGACTGAAGAAATAATAGATTTGTTTCTTAACTCTGAGAAGGGAACATGTATAATTGGCATTCTTTAGCAAATAGAAGGGTTCCCAAAGCCAAGAAAATGAGTGACAAAGTTTGCATCAGACTTATGAAATGAGTTAGGGGAGAGAGAGCATCCTTTAACCAGATTACAACTACCCTGCCCCTAAGTAAGCATAAGTCAACCCTCCTCCAGGCTGGAATTGCCCAGCATGTTTTGCTTCCCTTCCTTTATATGGGGAGGTTGCCCAGGAGTACAGAGCCTCTGAAGCTGAAACAGGGCCTCTGGAGGACAGAAACACCAGTGGGGCTTAACTCTGCAGAAGAAGAGCTACCTCAGGAACTAGGCAGTTTCCTGAAAATAATTTTGTGCCTCCTTTTCCCTGGTGCGGAAAATCTGAGACTAGGGGAATATTAGGATTTTAGCTTCTGCTGCTCTGAAGGATGCCTCTGAAGGAAGCCTCTTTCAAGACTGAAGGATGCTTTTTGGGCAAAAAATCCCAACATGCCTCTGCAGCTCATGGATAGCTGGTCATCTCTCCATGGAGTGCTGAGGATCTCTGTTGCCATATTGCTACCTGTACCCAGCACAAAGCCATCTTCTCCTTAATTACTGACAAAAATGTCTCTTCAGAAGCCTCCCAATAATTACTCAAGTACCCACTTAAGTGGCTTTTAATTCAGGCTCCTCACCCCCACACGTGTGCATTTTCCAATTGCCAAGCACAGCTAGTCTTATGTATAAGCATCTGCCAAAAAAAAATGCTAATACCCTGCCCCCTGGTTTATACTACCTTGCATGAGCTTCAGTGAGCCCATAGCAGCTCAGGAGATGGTCTTTCCAACAGGCTCGAGCAGGAGCATTCAATCATAATGAAAGATGAAAGCTCTTGTTGTGAGTTACTCTACATCTGACAACACTTGGCAGTTCTACAGCATCTCTTGTTGGACTGCTGCTGGCTCCTTTGCCAGCTCCTCTCGTTACTGGAGGCTGCCCCTTTCCCCTGCTCTGGGGCAGGAGTGCCCAGGGGCTCCTGTAAAAGCTCTGGGGGCAGCTGGCAAGGATGAGCCATAGACAATGTGCTGGGTGCCACAGCTGGCAGCTGACACTGCCCATAGGGTGGTGGGAGGGCAGCATTTCCACCTTTGCAGCCTTCTTTGTGGGAATAGAAAGGGAAGCTCAGGGGATCCTGTCCTCTCGTCCTGTAGGACCCAGCAGCATTCACCAGGGAATGCTTTAGATCATGACTATATGGGTAAGCAGGGTCTGTTGCCTGTTTCTCCATGACTCACAGAAGGCATTGCTCTCTCTGCTTAATTCCACTGTTTTACTGGGGTAGTCTCCAGACACCAGGTCCAATAGTGACCTGTTTGTAGCAGGCTCCAGCAGCCTTTTAGCAGAATATTTTTTTCCTGTTTGTGATGGAGACCAAAGGGACACTAACTCTGTCCCTGAAGTGAGAAAAGATTGTGCATGTGAAGGGGGAGGGCAGACAAGCATGGCCAGAGAGGAGGATCAGAATTGCTTGTACAGGAATTCCTTGTCCAAGATAGAAGCTGTAGAGGCGTCATGAGTAAAGGATGCAAGGAAAAGGGGTTGCCCTTGTCCAAAAGCTGTTCTTGCAAAGCCCTAGAAGAGCCATAGAAAGTGGTCAGAACAGCTATTGCATCTTCTGCTTTAGGCACTTCAGGAGTTCAGCAGTCTGAGAGCAGAAAAAGCAGGAACTGTAATTCATGTCAGAGACACATATGAGTGGTACAGGCTGGGAGGCTGTGATGGATGCATCAAGAAGGAGCAGCCAAACAATCAGCAGAGGTGCTTTTTCCATTGAAAAATGCCACTTTGTCAACACTGTGCAAGGGAGAAAGGAAATAATCATTTCAGAAGAGTGTGTTGTGCAGGGGTTTCAGTGCCAAGTTTCATGCCACTCCTCTGCCTACTGCAAAAGCAGAGACTTGGTCTGAACAGTGGTGAGACCACCACTTCTACCACATCAGTGTGCTTTCCTCTCTTCTGGCATTTCATAGTGAGCTCCAAAAGGTCTCTTTTTCATTTCACGTGGGGAAGAAACACAACTGTGAATGCAAGATTTTCTGCAGGGTAGATTTCTGTTCATCTTAGCTCTAATACCGACTGGTGCTGGGTGAGTGTCAGAAGCCAGGCAGAAGGGACCAGTTGTGATTATGAGTCTGGTCTCCACCATGACTCAAATCAGGACTGCACCAAGCAAGCCCAGTAAGTCCTGTGTGGCAGGCATAATCAATAGGGCAAGAAACTTGTAGCTAAGTGGGATTTGGACTGGATGTTAGAAGTAGCCTTTCTCAGCTGATGGTGGTAGAGAGCCACATTCCTAAGGGAGCTGTGGGACTTACAGTGCTGCAGGTGCTTGATCAGAGATCAGACCATCAGACAAGCCTTGTCAGTGATGATGAAGGTACTGCTGGCTCAGTACATGGGTGACTTCTCCAGGGTCCTTTGTACCCTGTGCCCTGTGATATCAGCTCATCTATTTTTGAAAGAGGTTGGCTCTTAGGGTGAAATGATAGCAAATCCATCACAACTCTTGCCATGTTGTTCTCTTGATGGATTACCTTTGATATTAACAATAAACATGAGCCTTGCCTTGACTTACTGCCTCCAGATTTCACTCTGACTTTGCTGGATTGAGACAGTCCCTCCTTTCAAAAATGTTCTTACTGAGAGGTGAGAGATTTATCAGTCAGGGCTAAGTTTTCTCTGTCATTTACTTGGATATCGAGGCTCTCAACCATTTGTCTTTTGTGGCCAGATTTTCAGCAACACCAAACTATTAATGGCCACAGTATTAACAGGCTGAATACAGGCGAGTACCAAGAGCATTTTCAAGAGTGGCCCCATGTGAATCCCTGTAGATGTGCTATTACTGCAACCAAGAGACCAAACTGCTCATGTCCTTTACTATATCCTTATTCTTTGTAGTCCTCAGACCATCTTTTTTCTGCCACTTCTGAAGCATGGTAACCAGACTTCATGACTTGTGATACTGGTGTTTGCTGCACTGGTACAAATGTGTTTGTACAAATTTGGTAAAATGAGCATTGCTCATTTTTCTCCCTATTGCTCCATCTGTGTATGCATGGGCTTGGGTTCTCCTAGCTGCAGTTCTGTGTAGAAAGAAAGCTCCTCTTAGCTGTATCTCTCTCATGGTTCCCAATTCCCAGAGTCACTGCTTTCTGAGGAAAAAAATTGCCCAGTCTTGAAGTAATACAGACTTCACAATTTATCCTCAGAGATTTGATCTGTCTGTGTTAAAAGGATACTTGCTTCTATGAACTCAGTTTCCATGTCAGTTCAGTTTATTCTCTTCACCAGACTTACTGCGATCCTTAATTACTACTGCATTAGGCTTTGTATCCTTGGCAAACTTAGATTTCCTTCCAGACCACTGATATCTTTATTGGTGTCTGGATTGCAGCAGCTCTCAGAGTCCAGGGAAAGAGGACATGGGATTTCATTTTGCTGGAGAGATAGAGGAGTTGATTTATTGCTGGAGAGGGAAATAAATTACAATGCAAATAGCAAGAGGTGTGCTTGTAAGCCAGGGGTTTGTGGGGGAAGCAATGCATTCACCCAGATCCTTTTTACCCAGCACTTTAGGTCATCAGGGGATGAGGGAGTCTTCAGACCTTGTCCTAGCTGCATGACAACTGTAATCTCACAATTACTTTTAGTGTTGAATATGCTCTTGCAGTATGCAGGAGAAATAAGCAGGTTTTGTTAAGTGAGATGCAATCTGAATGCATGTAACTTCAGAGGCATCCTTAGGGCAGGATTAATGTCCCAGCACTCCTGGACTGCAGAGCTGGATGGCAGTGGGAGTACCAGGTCTTGCCAGAGCTGCTGCTTTTCTTTTGAGCTCTCCAGACTGGAATGCTTTGCTGAGTGGCAGAGCAGTGGGCTGCCCCAGTGAAGCATTGCTGACCTGACCCAGCAGGATTTGAGATTTGACCTAGCTCAGGCTGCAAATCCTGGCCTTGTGGATTTGGAGGCTGGATGAAGGGATGAGCAAAGTGTGGGTTTAGGGAACTTTCCATGGCTTCTTTAGGTCTGTCAGAATCCATTATGTGCAGATAGAGAGATTTACAGGTCTGGAGGAAGTTTGATATTTCTCTTGGGAGCTTCTGGCTCTTCCTCCCCCTCTTGACCTATGCCAGTGCTACAAAGGTGCAATAAGGAGGTGGATCTTCAGTCTCCAAGCCTTGACCTGCTGTGGAGCAGATGGTCCCACAGCCCTGCTGGAGGAGCACAATAGGGGTTTCACTCTCCCTCCCTCCTTTTTTATCATTCTCAATCACATAATCGGGTTGGTTTGCCTCAGCCAAGATCTAATCAGGAAGGATCTCTTTGACTTTCAGCAAAGTCAGCTTGATGGAAACTTTAAATTGAAAGGCTTTTCCTGACACACTTGAAGATGGTTTTGGTTGAAATTGGTGTCTGGCTGCATGGTTACAACATGAGGAGTTTTCCTTCCTCTCAGGGAGAGGGAGAAGTTTGGGCAGCCTCTCAGGCCTCCTGAACCCAGGGGCTTGGAGGCCCTGAGCCTGGAGCTGCACTGTGGGGTTTCACTCCCCTCTCTACCCAGACCACACCTTCATGCAGGTGACATGTAAATCCAGTCACAACCATGTTCAGTGTCCATGGGACCTGGGCATCTCTGACATTATTGAAACTGTAGGCCAAAATGGGCTACAGGTTGTCATCAAATAGGATGTACAGAGAACAGTGGGGATGGCTGACCTCTCCTAGGGAGAAGAGTGGGAATTGTCTGTTCCTAAAAGCGCTGCTATCCTGAGGTGTGGGGACTGAGTCTCTGCTCTAGACAGAGGAGCATGATGTGTGTGTATTCAGCCTCAGGCTCAGTGGTGGCTATTCCACCTATTTCATGTCAAGCTTTTGCTCTGCATTGAAAGCACAAGGGATGTGGTCTTTTTCTAGCACACTGTGAATGCAGATGCAAGACCTGGAGTGAAATGTCAGGTCCACGCTTTACTTTCTTCTTACAGGTTCCTGTGGCTTAAGGCTATTTGACAGGTAGGCATAGGTGAAAAATCCCTAAGGAAATGAATGGTGGGAGTTGCTGGGTGTTGGGAGAACCCCAGTGAGGAAGAAGAGGTAGAGGGAGGAAGAAAGGAAGAGAGGCAGTTGTCTGTCCTGTCTTTTAAATTCTCTAGTACAGGCAAGAATACTTGAGTTTTCTTTCCAGATGTGTAGGTGGGTGTTTCTAAGCCTAGAGCAGCTGGTTGTCTGTGTGCCACTGGCTCAGCAAGGGTGGGCTCTTGGCTCTGCCTTGAACAAGGTGACCTGCAAGCAGAATGTCCATCCTTTCATTACTCCTTGATGGGAGATCCTTCAGCAAGGCCTTGGTCCTGCACTGCCCTTATGACTGAAGTGCTGTGTGGGAGCTGTCACTGGGCAGGTGTTTGCAGGCCCTTTTTCTTGGACTCCTGCCACTCAGGAAGCCACAAATGAAGTGTATCACTGCAAGGACAGCAGCTTTTCATGTCCTGATCCCATTGGGGAAGGCAATGATAGAATGATTGATGAACAGGGCTGTTGGGCTGAGGTGATGAAAACAGATTTGTGATGAACCCACCTTGAACAAGCCCCAGGTCTGGCTATGGCATGTGGGACAGGCACTGACCTGTCTGCAGGGAGGTCTCTATATGTGGGAACAGTTTGAGATGCTCCCTGCTACTGCTCCTTTTCAGGCTTCATTTCAGGGAAATGATCCCAGCAGGTGTTTCCAGAACCCTGGAGACAAAAGTCTATTCATCCATACAGGAGGCTTCTTAAAGAAAAATGCTTCACAACACTTTCATTTCTAGACAGCCTGAGTTCCCTTCAGTGAGGTGAAGCTTTCTTGTGTTGCCCTGCCTGCATCTCATATAGGCAACCAGTCAACAAGGAGAAATAAAAGCTTCTGCTAAGTAGAAAACCTTCTCTTAAAAAGGGGGAAAAAAAGTGAATTTATAAAATCCTAGCAGAATTATTTATTTTTCTAGCTGCAGTTGGTTTTGCTGTATTGGTACTTCTTGTGGCCTGCCTTTTGCAGTAGTGGTTTCATTCTGCAGTGTGCCAGCTGTGTACCTGCCCTCACTTTAACACCTAGACAGGCCCAACTTCTCCCCAGGCTGGAGCTGGATTGAAAGACACCAGCTAAACTAATAAATACTTCTTGTGATGAGTTGCAAATTTTGTTTAATTGAATCTTTGAAGGCAAAAAAGGGAGTGAAGGGCCCATTAAATGAATTATTTCAATATAGCAATCAGGTGATGCAGGCTTTTTTGTGTTTATTAAAAGGCCAAGTCAGCTCTAAGCTCAGCTGTGCGAGAACAGCCCAGAAAGCCGGCCAGTTCTTGTACTCTGCTGCTGTTCAAGGGCCAGATCTCTCTCCCTGAATAGCATATTTAAAGTGGCCATGTGAATTCTTATTAGGCATCCAAACATAGATACAAACTCATGCATTGTAAACAGAATTACCCTGCACAGAAACCGAGCAAAATGCAGTAAGGTCTTGTCTTTTCTTTATCAGGTTACCCAGGCATGGTTTTTTTTTCAAAAAGTCCGCCCACGCAGAGAGACTGGGGAATGCCAAAGCTGCATGAATTTTAATTATGCTAGATATGCAACAAGGGGCTACCTTGTAGAGAATAAAGTTAATAAAACATGGATATGGGCTTAATTCTGCTTAATAAGCAGCCCTGGCAATGCACATTTTAGATGTAATTTACACAGCGTGGAAATTTGGTACAATTCTTAAGAGGTGTCTGCATGCAGACTTTCAAACTCAACAGTGCCTTCCTATTGGAAGAGATTTGTTGCTATGCTGCTGTAAAATGGTGAATTAGGCCATTCATAATTATTGGCCAGAGATGGGAGTCTTTCTTTTTTTCCCATTCAACTACAGCAACGTGCACACACATTTTAAAGTGGTATTAAATGTAAATCTCTTCCTTAATTTTCATGTATGCATTTTCAGTAGCTCTGCAGATAAAATAGCAGAAAAACCCCTGCATATGTTTGTATCTGTAGTTAGCTCTATATGTACAGAATTAGTAAAACAGAGATATGCCTAATGACTGAATCTACAGAACACAGCCCATGGCTTTTGAAGGCTCTATGAAAAATAAACAGGATATTCTGTTAGCAACCCTGCGGGAATTATTGCACTTCACTAAGGAAAGATGCCAATAACCTCCGTTTTGACCTAGATAGATCATTCTGTTTAGGAAGGTAAGGGAATGCAATTCTAGATCTCTTCTCTGCTCAAGTCACCAGAGCCCTGAAATTCAGCCAGGCATTCATTTTAAACCTCAGCACTAAGGACAGAAGAGTTTATTTATCAAGAGAGTGAAACCTCAAAAATGGTAGTGTCTTGAAATATTGATATTGGTCATGCAGAGGCTTCTGTATGTTTGGGGTGGGGATATTTAGTGAGCACAGTGAGTCTAACCCTCTGCCCGTTCCTCTGTGCCAGATGGGGTCTTGCTCCACAAACTGCAGGAGGAGCACTGGCATATCTCTCCAATATCATCAAAACAGTCTGTCTTGGTTATTTTATGAATTGGTGCTACTCTTGCATTCTGTTTTTCATAGGGTGCACTGTGCAGCTTTGCAGAGTAGTACTGAAGTGAGGAGGAAGCCCAGAGAGAAGGGGCATGCCAGAAAAATTGCCATAATAACTATATAATATAGATATTATTTTATATAAAAATATGTTTTAAAATTATGTTCCTTAAGGAAAAATGCCATATTGGCCCAGTTTGCTCAAACAATTCAGCTTCCATTGGTAGTAATGAAGGCAGCCTGTGAATCTCACAGGGGCTGGTTGATTTGGAACAGTGTAGGCTGCACAACCCTCAAAGAGGAGTAGCTGATACGGATGAAAATGGAAGATGTTTTGAGCCCTGTTTACCCAAATGGAAGTTGAAGGAGAGAACTTTTACTGTTAGAGATGAAAGCAACATGGAGGCTTTTCTGTTTCACCTGGCAGCCCACCAAAAGTAATGTTTCACTGGTGAGAATGACAGTGCAGGAGCATGATGAGACTGGCCTTCCATTCTCCAGCTCAAGACTACTCTGAGCTTCCTTGGTGTTTATAAAAGCTTGGGCTCTTCAGAAAGTTTTGTGAAGCTGGGGTGTGATTTGACCCGTGCAGATGTACGTCAGGAATGTCACCAGGAGCTCATGGCACTGTGCCCGTGTTCAGAACCAAACCCTGTGGACTCCTTGGCCATCTGTAGATAAAGGCAGACCTGCATGTTGGCAAATGCAACACTACATTCAGTTTCACAGGCTCTGGCTTAATTTTATTCAGTCACTGCAGAAGCAGGAAAGACCTGGGAGAAGCCTTTCTTCCTAAGAGTTGCAGCAACTCTCTTTTCAGATCCACAAATCATCAGGAAAAAAAAAATACTGTGACCGACTTTATCACTGATTATGATCATTTTTAGGTGCAGAGCTGCTGCTCTGAGTTTACAGCTACACAACAAAACAAATTAGTTGCACGTCAAAATAACTGGAACTTATCTAATGTGGAGTGGATAAACTGGCATTTTTTCACCAAACTTGAAGACTACAGGCAAAAAAAGTATCTTTATATATAGATGGAAAATCTGTTTCTTGAGAAGATATGAAGATATGCTCATAGCCTTTGAAGATGAAGCTTTGGATAATTCACTGGCATTTCAGACAGTGATTCTCTGATTGCAAACAGCTTTCTTTAGGCCATGCCTGTACCTTGTACTGCAATAATTCTTTGATGTCAAGTGAAATAATCCGATAGAGAAAATTAAAATCTGAAGCATTTTAGCTACAGGAAAGGGAAGAAAAATCTTTATTGATTGGGATGGTGAAATCTGCTCAAAAAAAGTTGGCAGTAGTTAAAAAGAGATCAACAGCCTGGAGAACCTGATTCCACCTTGTTTTGGTATGCATAGAGACTAAGAGTAAAAATCAGGAAGTAATGCCAGAATTTAATCATTATGGACATAGTGGGTGGTTGTTTCAGTTGTCTTTTCCTCCCTATACATTATAATAATTTAGAGCTGAAATCTAGAGGTGAAGAATTCAGAAAATTTTTAGAACTTAGAAGTGAAGTAGTTAAAAAGATTATTTTGCTAAATCTGGTAATTCCTAGGGTGTGTTACCAACTGGTCTAAAATGCTCTTGTCAGCTGCAAACATGCATCACCCCTACACCTTCAGGACTGGCTTAATCCCGTCCTGCCATTGTTACTCGCCAAAGTGTAGCAGTGTCCTCCCTTCCCAGCCGAGATCCCCTCTCCCTCCACCCCGACGCCTGTGCGCTCCCCTAGGGGTCTTGCTCGTCACCTAACTAACCTGGCGGCTACCATCGCTACCTGTTACTTGAACCTGAAATCCGGAGAGCACCGTCCTTGTGCAGCAGCAGTTACTTCTCTGGATAACCAGAGATGTATCTCCACCTTCAGTTTTTTTCGGTGCGGTTTTGTGGCTGGAGACGTGCGGGAGCCAGCCCAGCACCTGCTGATGGCGGTGTGTGGTGGGACCGCTGTGGCCGGGGGCAGCCGGTTCCACCACCCGCTCCTCGGCCGAGGAACCGGCCCCCGGCAGGGCAGCCCTCGGGATGCCGGGGCTGTCCCTTCTCTCTGCTTCCACGGAGAGGCAGGAAAAGCCACGGACACGCTCGGCTGCCGAGGCTGGGTGCTCGGGCGTCGACAGCAGTGGCCAGGGAGGCAGCCGGGTGGCTGCACGAGTGGCAGGCGGCTCCGCCGGGGGGCTGCGGTCCCGGGGAAGCCCGGCTGCCGGCGGGGGCGGCGGGTCTGCCCGGGCGGAGGGGCAGAGCCGCCGCGGAGCTGCAATTGCCTCGCTTTGCCTGCGCGATATTTCTCATCCAAACCTCGATCACGTAGGATTGCGTAGAAGAGGCCGAGCGGGAGCAGCTGCAATTCTCTCTGAGCCCGAAGCCCGGAGCCCGGCTCCTGCCCGGCCGCCGCGGGGCTGCGGGGCTCCCCGCCGCCTTGGCAACAGCCCTGCGCAGCGTGGGCGTCCGGGGGGGCTTCCCCGGCCCCTCCCTCCCCTCTCCTCCCCCCTCCTCTCCTCGCCTCCCCCCTCCCGGCTCGGGCAGGAGGATGCAGGCGGGAAGCGGGCGCGGCTCGGCTCCTCCTCGCCCCGCCGCCGTCGGGCGGCACCGCGGAGCATCCTGAGCCCCGCACGGAGCAGCAGCAGCAGCAGTGGCAGCCGCACCCCCCCGCCCTTCTCCTCCTCCACCTCCTCCCCGCCTTGCATCGCTCCTCCCGCCGCCGTCCCCGCCGCGGCAGCCGGGCCCGGGGCCGCCCCGGTGCCGAGTGCTCGGCGGCCGCCCGGTCGGCCGGACGATGTGGGTTGCTGCCGTCGGGGAGAGCCGGTGCCGGGGCAGAGGCGGCGAGCAGGGCAGGAGAAGCTGCGCCAGCCATGGCGCTGTGAGCCCGGGGCGCCGAGCTGCGGCGATGTGAGCCCGCACTCGCGGCCGGGCGCTTCTTTTTTTTTTTTTTTTTTTTTTTTTTTTTTTTTTTTTAAGAATTTAATTTTTTCGCCTTCTTTTTAATTTGTTTGTTGGCCTGCTGCTTTTTCCCGTGGCTGCTTTTTCCTTCCCCTCCCGCCCTCTCTGAGAGCAGAGTGGGTAGGGGGGGAGAGGAGAAAGAGGAGGAGTGCGAACAGAAATGCAGCGCGGCTCTCCCTGAGCCCGGCCGCGGAGCCGCGTCCATGTGCGCGCCCTGCCGCGCAGCGCCTCGGAGCCACCGCGCCGGGGCCGGGGCTGCCCGCGGCCCGAGGGGTCTCTGACTCATCCCACAGCCCCTCGCCGGAGGGCGGCCGGAGGGAGGAAGCGCCGCCGCCTGCGCCCGGGCGGAGCGGAGCGGGACCGCGCCGCAGGGACCCGCGGATCCTCCGCGTTCCCCTATCCTTTGGACACAGCGGACACCTTCGCCAGCGGGGCGGCCGCTCCCGGATCTACGCGGCGCAACCAGTTCGGCCGGGGGTCTCGCCGACGGCCGCCCGCGCCGGGATTTGCGCTCCCCGGGGACAGACCCATGGGCGGCGGGGTCCGGCGTCCAGCCATGGTTGTTAGCCCGGGCGCCCTGCTCCGCCTGGCCGGCTGAGCCCTCCCCGGCGCCGGGACTCGGGGCTGCAGCGCGTTCAGCGGGTCGTTCCCGTCCCCGGTCCCCGCGGGGCGCGGCGGCGGCTCGGCCCCAGCGCGCCCGGGCGGCGCACCCCGGAGCGGAGCGGCGCGGGGGGCCCATGAGCGGCGATGGCAGCGGCTATCGCCAGCTCGCTGATCCGGCAGAAGCGGCAAGCGAGGGAGTCCAACAGCGACCGGGTGTCCGCCTCCAAGCGCCGCTCCAGCCCCAGCAAGGACGGGCGCTCCCTATGCGAGAGGCATGTCCTGGGGGTCTTCAGCAAAGTGCGCTTCTGCAGCGGCAGGAAAAGGCCGGTGAGGAGGAGACCGGGTGAGTACGGCGGGCCGGGGCCGTGGGAACCGCTTCGCGGGGATGGCTGCCCCGGGGCGCTCCCGGCACCGCCGGCTGCCGCCTGGGGACGAGGCTTGCTCCGAGCTGAACTTTGGCCTGGGTCCTGGCAGATCTCCTCCCCTGGTCTGATGGAATGGGTGGGCAGTGACCTGCTGCCAGCGTCCCTTCACGACTGTCCGAAGCGTGAGCATAGAGGGTCCTCTGAAAAGAGTGGCCCAGCGGTTTCATCTGTCGAAGCTTCACCCAGAGTTGTATTTTTCCACTTCCTCGTAGATAAGTTTTTTAAATAGTCTCTCATTTTCTGCATGGAGACAAGGAAATCGATAAACTGAGGATCAGTTAAAATTGTGGCCATTTGATTACTAAATCCATCAAGTGCTACTTCAAGAGCTGAGTTGTACAGGGAATTTCATCAGCTTAGAAAGCTTTCTTGATGGCAGCTGCAGTTACCCCTGATACTGAGTTTGTGAGGACCTAGAAATGCTCTTTAGGGTAGTCCTTTTTGTCTTTTTTCTTTTTATACTTTTATCCTTGTGTGTGCTCAGTCTTGGTTCCTTGTGAAGAACTTCACCCTAGTGTACACCCTAGTGCTCACATTCTCCCACGATGAAGTCCCACCACCCACAGTTTTAGTTCTGAGCATTGCTTTGGGTTCTCAGCTGTCCTTGGTAGGCGTGAGAACTCAGCACCTGACAAGAATAGGCCCTCCATAATTTCTGAGTGGAATTATGTCTTGCTTTATTATTTTACTGCTATAAGTCACCATAAAGGTAAGAAAACAGAAACTGATTTGAGAAGCTGCGGTGAAGATGTAATTTTCTCAGATGTTCTTCAGTATAATGATTAAAAAAGGGGGATACTCATTCACTTAGCCATTCAGGATGTACCATTAACCTGTGTATCCTCCTATGTTTTCCATAAACATTCGTATTATGTTTATTTATCAGTCTCTTCATGAAGCCCCTTCTCCACAGCTGAGGTCTGTTGGTAATGACTCTCCACCACGGTTTTGGAGGTAGCTAAGGCTGTTGTTATTGTCTACAGACTGATGTACATGACCTGGACTTATCTGAGCAAGAAAGGAAATGGGACAAAGCCTCTCACCATAGAAGGCCACTTCTGTCAGCACTGTTGTCAAACAAAGGGGAAAGAATATTTACTCTGGATTGCTGTCAGTGCTCCAGATTCACAGGCTGTGAGGCAGGGACCATACTTAGTTACAGGAATGCTTGAAGACTCAATGCATGGGTTAGGCTGTGCAAACCCATTTCTTTAATGGTCTGCTTTAAAGCAGGTATCACAAGAGGCTGTAAAATACTTAAAATATAGCGTGACTTGAAATATTCAAAGGGGAAAAGTTGCCTATCATTTTTTTCCTACTCAAGTTATGAGGAGTGATGGCTTGCTGTACTATCCTATATATTAGTTAATCTGGGAGCCAAGACTAGAACACAGCTCTTGCCCAAAAAATGTTGGCATTTTGTCTTGGGAATCACTCTTTGCAGGATCAAAAATGGGAACTGGGAGTCTTACTGATGTAATTTTTTATATTCCTCTTTTCTCTCCATCTTAATCTGCTATTAAGTGCAGTCTCCTAAGGATTGAAAGGGCTGGGAAGCGTAGATCTGTTAGCTAGATTTCAAGATGCTTTGTCTCATGAAAGTTTTAGTGACTTCCAGCAGGATGTGGTTGGGAAGGCTTTTTATTGGTCCTACCCCAGTGCTCCCAGCTACACAGGTCCAGTTCTGCTTCCTCGGACTCAGTAAATGCCTGTGAATAATCAATGAATTTTAAGAGTTCCCTCAACTTTCATGGCCTTTCATGCTGAGGAACATTTTTGATAACTTACAGGCAAGAGTGATTTTAGGAAATCTTTTTATTGACTTAGAAGGAGGATCAGTGCTACTCAGTGTTGTAAAAATAGAGCTGCTCAATCTTCAGAGCTGTCAGTCAATCGCTTGTAACCAGTATTGTATTCATCTTATAAAATCAGACAACCAGAGGAATTAAGTTGCTATGAAAAAAAAAATCTTAAGTGTGGTTTCCTAGGCTATGGACTGGGTCTTCTTTAGTTCCCTGCATCCATCTTTTAACAAGGGATTTATTTCACTGATACGTTGTATTCCTGGTCTTGGGCGCTCAGGAGCAGCATGCTACAGAGAGTCTGCTGCTGGCATTGTTTATTCAGGGGAGTGTATTGTGCCCAGATAACTTGCTCATTTCAGAATCCAGTTTCTGCACAGAAAATGACATGCAAATGAATTGAAAGTGGTTTAAAGAAATGTGCATACATTGTGCAGTGACCCACAACCCCAGTGATTATGCGTACTTAATGATATGCTGGTTCAGTAGTTTGCAAGTCACTGAAGGGAATGAGAGAAACACCCCTGTTCAAGAGGTACAGTTGTATTTGGAGATGATACATCTCGTTGAGTGCTAGGGGATCTCTCCTTATCTTTTTAAACATGACCTTGTCCTATGACTATGGGGAGTAACTGTCAAAATACTTTGAATTTACAAAGTGGTTTTCATCTATAGCACTCAACAAGCTCTACCAAATGGAGAGGATTCTTCCCATGTTACAGAAGGTGAGACCAACTCCAGCTATGGAGCAGTTACCTGACACAAAGACCTAATTCCCAATGCTGGGACCAGCAAGCCACACTTTGGGCCCTGCTGCCACTGAGCTCAGGATGCAGCACTGGAGGAGCTGCAGCTTGCACATTACACAGATAGAACTCTGGTGGAGGTTCATGTTCCCTTTGCTCCTTTCTTCTGTAAAGTAACTGTGTGAGCTTACATTGATTAAGTAAGCTGTTTAATACATGTTTTAATATGCAAACAGTGCTGTAACTAAAATATTCAGTAAAGACGTGGGTGAGCAGAGTTACTTGGCACTGGTTGGCACCTTGTGCTCCACTTTGCAGCCTGTGTGAAGTGAGAGTGACATACTCCTGCTCTTGTATGGGAAGGGAGAATTTGCACCCTGGAGCAGTTGAGTCTCGCATACTGGGCCTGAGTAGTCAGAGGTTTTGGCAGGCTATGGGGAACCAGATCCATGCAGGGATATCTTGTATAATCAAAGCTATCTGCTCCTGGGGAAAACAGACTGCAGAAACATCTCATTTGTTGGTTGCAATAGGGACTGTGTTGTAAAATGAGAACTAATTTTGTCTGTCTTTTCAATGGGCAAAAGCAGCTGTCTCACATGCACACTGCGTTCTTTTAGAGCTCTTGGATGTATTTTGCTCCAAGATGACTTACTAGTTTAAGATAGGCCAAATAAGGACACTGAGTGCTGTGGACTAAACTGAATATTTGGACACATGGGCTTAATCCCATTATTGTGACTTAATACAGGTCATTTGCTGCAATTGTGCATCTATAAATTATATATTTTGCTCTGAACCATAGTGACTTGATAGAGGATTCAAAAGACATTATTGTATGGCATGGCTTGTCAGTGCAGGTTCAAGAGGTGGATTCTTCCTCAGGCAGTGATGGATCCAAGAGTTGAGTGCAGGAGATGAGACAAGGAGCTCTCTCCATATGACTTCCCTGCCAACAAGGAGTTGAACCTTGAAGTACTTTCATCCCTTGGTGTCTGAATTAAAGCATCCAAGTGTGTCCCTCCTTCAGCTGTTTTATAGCAGTCTGAAAAGCCTGGGCTGGTGGGTTCAGCTTGTTTGTGAAAGCTGTCACTGTTGCTTCACCAGCCATCTTCTCAGGCAGAGCTCACCCCAGAGAGCTGGGGTAGAGGGGACCCTCCATCATGCCATGGCCACTGAACAGCAAAGCTGAGCAGTTTGGCAACCTTGCATGAAGGGAAACAGGCTAGAGCATCAGGCACAATATCTGAGGGGGTTGCTAGAAATTTTATCCAAGTGAAACCCACTGAAGGAGTGTTATTACTTGGGGAAATCATGTTTGAATTGAGGCAGCTTTGGGTCAGGCAATGCCAGGCACTGTGTAGCATTGTCTCAATCCCCTCAGATGTTGCTTTTATAGGTGAGTTACCAGCTCAGAATGCAGAGCTCATTCTCAAACAGGTTTTTCACCTCAGGGAAAAAAAAAAGTGTTTTTTTAATTCCCTTTTTTTCCTTGTTTGGTGCATACTTTGTGCTCTTCCAGGGAAAGATGCTTTTCCTTAAGGATATATAAAGGCTTCTCCCAAAGTGAAGGAAATGGCTTGCACATAGGAAAAAAGCAGTAACTTAAACCATGTTTTCCATTTGCTGTATCTCTCATTTTGAATAATAAATAGTGATTTGGAACTTAAAATATATGGATGTAGATATTTTTGCAGCAGTATAAGTAAAATATAAGGGCAACTTTAGTTGAAGGACATAGAAGGACTTTGTTCATTCAGAGATTCATTTAAAGCATTTGAGAAGTCTGTCATCTGCAAGCTGTTAAATTCCCCGACTTAAATCCTAAAGTCCTTTCTGATTTCATGCAGGGTGAAAATGATGATTGGAGCTCAGGGTAAAAACCACCTTTTTAGCTCATAGTCCTTGCCTGCTTTTGTGGAATAGTGCTCTCAGAACAGCTGTAATACCTGCCCAACCTGTGGGATTTGTCCACTTTGTTGCTACTGTCCGAATGCTGGCGGCATTACCCAGGGCATAGCTGCTCCCTGCAGGAGAGAATTCCCTCTGGATCCCAGCCCTTCTCTGTGTGTCCATGCATGTCTGGGTGTGTGCCCAGCCAAGGGGGGTCCATCACATTCTTCTCCCTGCTCCTCTGCAGAATTTGGTGCTGGGTTCTCTGTCTAAGAAGTGGCTGACAGGAATGGAAATGGCTGGAAATGTGACATCACCTGGACAGCAAGACCTCCTAGAAGTGCTAGCTGAGATGAGGGCATGGATGGCAAGTCTCCAGCCAGACATGAGCCTGGATAACACCAAGGGGAAGGGCACAACCCTGAGGGCATGCATCCTCCTTGGTGGGGCAGTGCTGTAAGCTCCTTCTGCACCACCCATGCTAATGAATGCCAACATAACCGGGAGAGGAAGGGGCTCCCTGCTGCTGCTGACAGCTTGGCTGATGGGTTTCATTTTACCCAGTTGATCCCCGGGGTTGGTATCACACACATTTGTCACTTGCAGGTGTGGTGATGTCATGGTGCATGGCTGTGCTCCATTACTGGGGTCAGATAGCAACTCCAAGCTCTCAGTGCCTAAAATCTGGGGAAGAGCTGCAGGTTCCTGGCTTTCTCCAGAGCATGGAAAACTCAGCTGCCAGCCTGCTTCCCAACACAGCTTATGGGTGAGCTTGTCAGTCAGTAAGCTGCTTCGGACTAGTTCTGGACCGAGTGTGCTTGATGCCAAGAAAATCCGTGGAAGTTATCCAAGCTCTGAGAGGGATGGATATCTTCTGTCCCCATGGCCTCAGGGGTAGCTGTGCTTGTGAGAGCAGTGGAAATTGTTAGCCAGCAGAGGCTCACCATTAGATCAATACAAATGATTGATTCCTCCGTCACCGGCCAAATGGGAGAGTCAGGGGAAAAAGTGGTTTGTGAGTGATTATTTCCCTTCACCATAAAAGATCCATATAAATCAATTTATCGTTGACTGATACAACTGTTGGGGTTTTTTTTTGGGGGGGGGGGGGGGATAATGGTGCAATTTCATTTAGAAGATTCTGATATGTGTATTTTTCTCTAACTTTCAGGTATTATTCTAAATGAAATGTTCCTTTGAAATATAAACCCAAAAGCTTGAGTTCCAAAAAAATACCAAAATGGAGACAAGGTTTTCTTTCTTCCTTACTTGCTTTGCTGAATTCAGCACAAATTTAGAATAATTCCAGTAGACCAGTTACTTCATATTTTAACAGATAAATTGCCTATTAACCAAAACAATCATCAGCTTGACTTGGGCAGTGAGGAGAGCAGAGCTGCCATGGGAGCTGATGAGACTGTTTGAGAGACAAACATAATCATGAGTCTCACTGTGGTGGAGCAAGTGCAAATGCAGTTGGGCTTATCTGTTTTCCTTCCTTCCCCTCCCAAAAAGGACTACCATGAACCACAGTGGCCAGGTAGGTGTTTGTTTCATTTGATCTATCCTTCTGAACAGTCATGTGCGTATTGCTTCTGAGATTTTTCTGCTCCTGCACACTTGAAACCAAGCTGTGATTTGTTATTAAAATCAAAGGAAGAATGTTATCAAGCAAAACATGTAAGAGATTGATATCCCTTTCATATTTGCAAGCTCCATGGCTTGGCAGAAGGTAACCAAGAACATAGACAAGAACAGGTTAGAGAAAGCAGCTCCAAAGAACTAACTTTTAAATAAAGACTAATCATTGAATACAGATACATTTTCGTATGTTTTGTCATAGTGTCATTGCCATGACTGCATTATTGTTGTGTCTTGATCTTGGAAATGTTTTGAGAAGTGACCTGCACTGAAGTCATCTTCTCCGTACCTGGACTGTACTTGCTGCAGTCTACTCTGTTCTCCTGTTTAATATGTGGTTCATCTCTATTCCCCAGCTAACACAAGATTTTTCATGTTAATGTATTATCCTTTCTGAGCATGAAGCTACTACACCTATTTTATCTTTGCCCTCTTCTGACATGTAGCAGAATCCTGAAATAACTCGGTCTTTCCAGAGGCTGGTTTTACTTTGCATCTCTCTTAGAAGCTGCAGGAGAACCATGGATGCACTCATGGGTGCCTCTCATCCAGCTTGCAGGAACTGGGGTTTTGTGCTTTGAGGGAGTCAATGCAGGGACTGAGTTTGTGCAGCATGGTCACAGGGCTGTAAGGCTACAGCTTCTTAACAGTACCTCTGAAAATAGCAGCTACAACACATTTCTAAAATGGTAAAGCAGAAGGCATCTTTCTTGAGAGCTGTGGAACACGACTGTGGGATTCACTGTTCAGGCAGACCACTCACTTTGGCTTTTCCAGCCCCCACGCTGCAGCTCAGACAAGTAACTGTGCTCGTTCTAGCACTGAAATGAGGCTTTCTGACACTCTGATGGAGCTTATGTGGCTGCTGAGAAAATGCACCTGGATGCAAGCTGGCACTTGTCAAACACCTCTTCTGTCCTGTGTTCATTCCAGAATGCCCTGGCTAAAGGTGACAGGGAGACAAGGCCACAGACCTGGAGGCAGGGTGGTGACCTGAGTCCTGAGCCTTTCCAGTCTTCTGGGAGGAGCTGTGGCTGGTTGCTGGTGTGATGAGGCTCCATGCAGCACCTCTGGGCATTTCTGCTCTCTGCCCTTTCCCTGTGGAGTGGGCTGCACCGGGAGATGAAGGTTAATGCTGGAAGCAGCAGCATCACAGAAGGGGTCTGTGCAGCTGTGTCGCTGCGTCTGCTCTGTGGCTTTGGGATTGTCATGAGGTGGTGACTGTTCCTCTGTGGTGGGGTGCCCACTGAGGAGATGCTGCCTGGGGTTCTGCAACTCTAGAGCTCTAAGTTTGGAAGACTGTTGAGCTCCTGTGTTCAACAGCAAGGGGGAGGTAGCAGTAGCAGCGCCTCTCCTGTCTTGGCAGCATGTGCACCTGTTGTACCTGAAGTTTTGTGTGGGAGGTGGAATTTTGTGCAATCCCGTCTGACTTGTATTGGTGCCCCCTCCTCCTGCAGTGTTACCAAGCACAAAAACAAACTCGATTTCCAACGGTGCTTGGCTGGCCCTGCTGTGTTCCTGAAGAGGAACCCTCAGCTGTGGACCTCTGGCACTTCACTGGCCAGAAGGTGGGCAGCTGTGGTAAAAGGAGAGGAGCAGGTATGCGGTCACCTGCCTGTGTTCCTTGTCTTTCTTCCTGGGACCTCTTCAGCACAATAGTTCTTGTTTGGAGTGTGCAGCTTCAGGGATAGATGTCAGAAAATGGCTGGTTGCCTCTCATGGAGGGGGCTGTACGTGAGGGTGAAGATCCAGGGCTAGGTACAGCCACTGCAGTGGTGGAGAGCATCCCACATCCTCTCACATCCCACATTCTCTCACATCCCACAGCAGCGTCTGTGGAGTGCTCTGTGCACTCCTGTCTCACCTTCCCTCCAGCAGCCTGCTCTGTTAAGGGCATATGTTACCTCCAGTGGACAGCTACATGCTGTGAACTGGCAAAATAACCACAGAGAGGCAATGTAATTCTGTTACTTGTGCCTCTTCCCTGGCTGAAACCTGATTGCAGTTATGATAAAGATAAAATCCCCCTCAAATGTTCCTTTCTTGAGATACTTAAGCATTTTGGATTGGAATGAAGGAAGAAAAGAGAGGTCTTGGGGTTAATAGAACATGCTCACTTAATTGATATTTATCTAGAATAGCATCGTTGGCTGTCTCCTCCCTTGTTGGCTGCACAGATAGTTTCTTTGCTTAGCAGTTGCCACCCATGTTTCCTCAGCTGCCAAATAAATACATTTCATTCATCCCCCAAAGCAAAACTGTTTGCAAAAGATCAAGTGGATGGGTCTGCTGCAAATGAGGCCAGGCTGCAAAAAGTCAGTCCACATTTTCCAGAACATTGAGAAGCAGTAGAAATTAGCAAAAAGACAGCTGGTTTTGGCTTCCAGCACCCAGCTTAGGGTTGGGTGTTGAAGGGTTCCCTGGGGTCTTGGGAACCACTGGGCTGCAGGAGATGCAGGGATCAGATGCTGGCAGGTGAGGGGCCTGGACCATCCACCTGCTCCGTAGCTGGTGGTTTTCTGGCACAGCTCCTGTAACTGGAGCTGGGGTGAGTCACTGGCTGCCTCTGGTATCGATCTGCAGCCCTCCCTGCGCTCATTCTGTGGTGATCAGCATCACACTCTGGCAGGGAGTGTCTGTTACTGGGGCTAAAAGGGCTGGCAGAGCGTGGGGTGTAACCAGTAATTTTCTACTGGCCTTTACAGTCAGGTGTGGTGCTCATCAGTATGGGCTCTGCCTGCTGGCAGGCACACAGCATCAGTACTGAAATATTTCTAAACGTTTCTTTTGGCTTTCATTTAATTTCATTCTGTGCCACTCCTACCCTCTTTGCTTCCATAAACATTTCTTCTTCTATTTTTCTTCCTGTATCTTCTTCTACTCTACTTTCTATTAAATAAATTCCAAGATTTTAGAGCCACGGCCCCATAGCAGCTCTCAAATGTTTAGCAAGCACCAAGTGAAGTTTTAGAACTTTCTGAGTACTCTTGGGCAGCTGGGGGAGCAGGAGCTTTGTTCAGAAACCTGTTGGAGAGGCAGATTTTCTGTTTTCACTCCATCTGCACTGTGTCATCCTCAGCACACGCATCCCTGGGGAGGGAGCTTACTGATTTCTCCTCTCTTCTGAGATGGCAGTTGGGTGGCAGGTGAACCTGCCTGTCTCACTGGAGTCCTGAGAGCTGCTTGATACCCGAAATCAGGTGTTTGTGCTGAGAGATGAGCAATAAAACATCATCATTATTTGAAACAGAGTTTAGTTGGAACTAAGTGGATGATCACTTTCTCACACCTGGAGCATTTTCATTAGTTTGAAGGAAACCTTTGGCTCTAATGGAAAATTAAAATCATTATGCAGATTAAAAAAAGGTATATTTTCACAAAGCAAAAGGAAAGAACTTCAAGTCATATGGTGGAATTTTGGCCATTTTTAGCATGATCTTACTCTTTGAAGTATAATATTTCAGAATGGCATAAGCAGCACATTTTCATTATGCATTTGGGTGTTGTATAAGATTTGTTGAAATTTAGTAACAGCACTGTTTTGAGTCAAAAATGCTTCCAGACTGCTACAGAAATGCTTAAGCTGCACTAGTGCAGTGAGCAAAAAATATTCTTGTAATACAACTCGACTGATTCAAGCTTTAATTTCTTCCACATCACAGGCTCATTACCTGTTAAATAAAGGAGTTTCACGTGCTCATCCCATTGGAAAATGCTGTAAGATTGCTTGAGGAATACTGTAGCAAAAGAAGATGTTATCACTTGGCACTATTTAAAGCTTGCAGAATGACACTGGGACCCAAATTTTTCCCTGAGTTGTTATCCAGTGATTATGCAGGGCTGTAGGGGGATAGAATATGAAAAAATAAAGATAGTGTAGAAAGTAATCTTACCCCTAAGGAGTTGCAGCTGGGCCAATTATCAAAGATTAGGAACAGACCTGACTTTAACAGGCCACAGCTGTGACCAATGTGAAGAAGATGCTATAAAAGAGTAGGGTGGCTCATTGAGTAGGGCAACTGGAGTCAGTTGGCTGCTTTGTGAAGAAGAAACAGTCAGTGCTCTTGGGAGCTGCCCATGAGAAACACCAAGGAAGCAGGAAACCTTTGTGATAAGGAGACAACAGTATGGAGCCCCTGCAATAAGATGACAACATAGGGCACTTGTGTGAGCTGGTGCTGGTAGGACCAGGTACCTTCCCTGAGACTGATAGTATCTGAAGTGATTAGTTTCTCCTCAGTGCTTGTTGGTAGTATGTTCTGTCCTTTTTCTATTTTAATGAATTTACTATTCTAGGCATTCAGAGCAGAGTGGAAGTTTGATGTGGTTGTTTCCATGGTATATTTTGTTTGTGTGAGAGACTTCTCGGTGTTTCTGCAGTATTTCAGTCCTGCTGGATTGATGGGGAAGTGGAGAGATTTAGCATCTGAGAATAGCATAAATCCCAGCACTGTGGCAGGATGGTGTCTGCCCTGCTCACATGAGCACTGTTAGTGATGAGGTGCCTTGCATGGGGCACTTCAAGGTGAGCAGAGATGGGGACTCTATTGTGGAGTCTCTCAAAAACTTGGAGTACAGAATGTGCTAATGCCACCAAGTCATGGTCACCCAGCAGCAGGGCTGAAAGGGACCCTCACTGTTGATTAGTCTAGATGTGCAGTCCTATGCTGATTCCAGATGTGCATTCCTTAGAAGGATGTTCTTAAACTTGTTTTTTGCATCCTCCCAGAGAGAAAATTCTGGGCAGAATGTCCTAATATCCAAACCACATCTCTGTAGGAAACCAGGAAGAAATCTGATAAACGAAGTTTTATATTGCATTTTGGAGTCAAGAGAACAAAATAAAATCTTCCTAACTGTTCACATGGCAGAGCACTGCCACAACATTCCCCAGGGTTTCTGAGCCATCAAACAAGTCCTTAGGATGGGTCTGACACGTAGCTCTGTCTGAAACCTTCTCTCTGGGAAGCTGCAGGCCAAGAGGTGCTGCAAGCATGGCAAAGATGACATTGCTGCTTTTCAGTTTCTCCTCCTGTCAGCTCGAGGCAGCAAAGCAAGCAGCTTCTGCAGACATCCTCTGAGCTCTCCTTTCCACCTCTTTTAGCATAACATATGTGGGAATATACCCCTTCTTCTCTGGTATGAGCTTTGGGCTCAGTCATCCTGAAAGCTCTGCAGTGTGGGTGTTCCCATTTGTTAAATCCTCACGCAGCTCTTGAGCTCCCATTGCTGGCATGGGGAAAATCAGGATTTTACTCCCCATGTTTCCCCTTTGTGGGTGTTGACTCAGGAGCTGGCACAGCCCAGGGGGCCAGGGAGTGCCACACTTGGTGGGTTCCTGAGACACACCTGCACCCAGATGAAATGTGCTCAGTGGCTGTGGGCTCACACATAATATTTATGCTCTCCTCTGTTTCACTCTAGGTGAATATGCTGTAATTTTGGCTAATTACACAATATGTCAGGAATAATTGCAGGGTGTTCCTCAAAATAAATAATACATTTTGTATGCTCTGCTATCCATACTTATGAGCAGGCTTTAACCTTCAGTAGCCAAGGCATTAACTGTACTGGAAAATGACAGCTTAGGAGCTGTAGCTACAACTTATTTTGCATTAAATTTCTATTTTTTTTTAATTCCTTTACCTGAAAAAGCTTATCCTGCATAAATTCTGGAACAGCATTACATCTCTTCTGTATGCCTTTTGTTCCTGCCTGGCTTTGGTTTTATCATCAGAGCTGGAGTCAATACAGGTGTAGAAAATTGCTCTTGAAAGGGAAATGTTTTGAAATTTTGTCTGCTGCTAAAACACACTGGATCAACAAAGCAACATAAACCATGTCCTGGGGGAGGCAAAGACAAACGTGGCAGTGAACTGTATGAAGAATTGGGTTTTCTTAGTTCTCTGGTCAAAGAAAAGAAGTTTCTGGGGAGAAGAGTATTCAGACTCAATGCAGTATTTCATTGTACTTAAAATGAAACTTTGGATTTAATCTCTGGCTTTGTTAACATTTTTTTCATTACATTTCCAAAGAAAATATGATGTCCAAAGAAAAAAATGGAAACTTGTACTCTTTTCAGACCTCTCTTTTTTTCTGTTAGTGAGATGGAGTTTGTATATAGCTTTATCTGCTCTTACTCTGAACTTTTCAGCAAAATATTCAGCTAGACAGTTTTACACAGAAGTAGTCAGCAATTCTGTGCCAGGATACCTGGTGGCAGGTGGGCCATCAGGTCTCATCCACTTTTTGTCCCACTGTTTCACCTGCAGTGATCTTCTGGTTCTTCTTTGGCCCTGCAGTGCTGTGATGGCTGTTTTGTCCTTGGTGTTTGTGCAGAGTGGATAGCTCATGTGTCATGTACATTAGTTTGGTGTTTGCCTTCTGCAAAAACTCATCCACAACTTCATACCTCATTATCCTTGAGCTGTTGACCTTAGGTGGCTGTCACATGGAATCCAGTTCTTGAAGAGTGGGTGAGATGCAGGGTGACTTCTTTACTTTCTAACATCCATAGGCTGTCCTAAGACCATCCACAGAGATGTAGCAGTGATTCCATGTGGCACCCCTAGTTTTCAATGCTTTATATGACTAATTTCTCTGCCCCTTACATCAGACTTGTATTAACATCCCTGTAAAGCTGATTCCTGGATATGGGAGGGCCTGCATAAATGCCGTGGATGTGCAATCACATCATTTCCACCTACTCTACAAGTGAGAAATAAGACTTCCCTGGAGGGACTCATCTTGGTTAGAGCAAAGCAGGCATCGTGGAGGGGTGCAGGCAGGCAGCTGTGCTCCATGCTGGAGAGATAATTAGTATTCCTCCTGGCAGGCTCCAGCTCAGGGAAGGAAATCACTTCTGTGGATGCTCTTTTTGCCTACAAGGTGCCATTCTGCTCTAGTGACTCAGTGATGGTGACAGGAGGCAATTGCACTGATGGTGCTGTCATCAGCTTGAGCCCATCATCCCTCTGAGTTAGGGAAATGTCATTTTTGGAAGCATGTCCTTCAAACAGAGAGGCCACCCCTGCCAGCACAGCCCATTATTACATGTAGTGCATCCTGGAAACACCAGTTGTTTCTCTGTAGTTATTAGCCCTGGGTGGGGATTCACACTTGAGATGAGTAAATACACGAGTGAACCATGCAGCCCTGTTGTCCCAGAGCCATCTTCTTCTCCAGATGAATGCTTTGTAATTGGAGGGTGACACTATCCCTGTAATCATGTTAAACTGAAGCTGGGTATGGCCTTTGTTCTGCCATACAGAACAGAGGGAAAGGAGCTGGGATTGACTGTTTTGAGGCCCCCAAAACCATAGATCTGAGCAAATCTTGATGTCAGTAAGTCTGTTTCCATCTCTCCATTCTACTCATAGGCTCAGTGATGTGTTAAGCCAAATGGCTGCACCTAAACTAGAGGGGTTCATGGCAGCTTTGCAAGGTGGGGCTGGATGCCTGGCTTTGCTACAGAGCTCCCTAATGTTTGGGCAGCTGTTATTACCCACCGTGACTGGACCTGTGTGCAGGCAGCCTGAGGAGACATCCAGATAAACACAAATGCTCCCCTGTGTCGCTCACTTCCCTTGGCTCTGCAGTTCTTTTGCCCTCTCCCTGCCTGTTACTCAGGATGCTACAGGCAGCATTGCCCAGGCCATCCTGGCCACCTGTTTGTAGGCTTCCTCAAGGAATAGCCGTCCTTCAGCTCCAAACAATTGTGCTGAGTTTAGTGACAGAAGCTGGAAAATACTGTGACACTGGGAAATAAATGTCTTGCCTCTGCCTGTGCACTTCTGTGCACTGAGTGACTCCTGAGGGAGCTGAAAATGCTCAGCACTTTGCAGCAGGATTTCCCACCTCCACACCTTCATGACACAGTTGGAGTGTCCTCCAGGATCCTGGTGTGGCTCACGATGCTCCAAGCGTGACTGACTGCAGGTGCAGCCACAGCCAGCCCTGTGCAGCATCTGCTGAGCGCTTACAGACACAGTCACTGCATGGCAGAGTTAGTCAGGGTGTTTGGCCAGAGGAAACACTCTGGGTCTTCAAGGGCAGTAGCTCCTTTCATAGCTGCAAGTGGTGTTACTCCTGAGCTTCCCAGTTTGGGTGGATTCAGTGAATCATTGTAGTGTGTTGAGCCATTAAATTTATGTCGATAGTGATGCATTTAATTTGAGACAGTCAGATTACTTCATCTTAACTCCAAACACCCTGGAGAATTTGGCAGTTCCTGGCTGGGAAAACAACCCCAACATTTATCTCCCTCAGCTTTTCATCCCCAAGTTCTGTGCTGCTGCCTGTCACCATAGTAATCTGCATGGAGCTCGCTGATTCTCGTGCCGATTTATTACAAGCCTGTATTAATACTGTACTTTTGAAGAAGGGAATTTGGTGCCCTTCTCTGTCTACAAAATTTGGCTTATCGAGTATTCTGGAACCCATCCTTTTTAGGGGAGGGGAACTGCGGTTTCTGCAGTGGCACTTAAAATGCGGAGTTAATCTAAGTAAATTAGGAGCAGTTTATGCTCTGACTTGCATGCTGGGCTTGGTGTGCTAAGGATTTGGGTGCTGGTTAGGTGAGTCATAAATCAGCCTCCCATTATGACAGTTGCAGCCTGAATGGGGGAAAATAAGAATAATGGAATGTGTAAATTCTAGGCTAAAATGTTTAATTGCAATAAACAAATGTTTGAAGAACATTTAGGTGAAATATGCTCCTGAGATGTATTACATTTCCCGTGTTTGCAGTCACATCCTCAGCAAAACTGTTGCACAGGCACAGAAGGGAGTCAGCAGCATGCCGAGGTGGTTCAGAGGAGAGCTGGAGCTGCTTTCTCCCTCACCACACCGATGTCCTTAGGAGGTGCCAGAGGGACTGTTCTGGGAGCCTGCTGCTGGCATCTCTCACAGCCTTGCTGTGCTCAGACCAGACAGAGGCACTGAGCTGCAGTGAAAGAGAGCAAACAAATGGGCAAGTCTCCTGTGGAAATTCTGCAGTAGGTGCCTTCCTTGTACCTTATTGCAGGTTGCTGGATAGAAAATCGCTGCTTCCCATCTGAGCTTGCAGAGTCATCTGTTGTTTGACAGCTCGCTGTGCAGAGAGCAGTAACCCCATGAGCCTCAGAGTTTATGCCATAACCCACACTGAGTACCACTGGCACCCAGCACCGTAACTTCTGAAGTAGATTTAGAAGCAGTTCTGCACCAGTAACCTCAAGTGGAGGCTTGCCTGCCAACCAAGAGCATTGCTGTGCATTGCAAGAATCCTTGGAGCCAGTGGCTCAAATCCCTCAAAGGTCACTAAGCCCTTCATCTTTTTTAAGAGTTCATTGAAAAGTGGCTCCTCTGAGTTCTGTGCCATTGACTTGGAGAATTCAGATTGAGGTGACTTCTGTGAGTGTGGTTGAGTTCTTTTATAATTCCCAGCCCAAGGCAAAGTGGGGACTGGCTTGCTGCAGCCTCAGGTCATTGTGTTGCTGTAAGAAGGGGCATTCTGTGAGTTGAAAGAAATGAGACCATACCAGACTGCCTTCCATAGTGAAGTTGCAGCTGGAAGTCGGTGTTGTGCCCTGTTCTTTGCTGCTTCAGACCAGGGTTTGGAGCAAATTGAGCTACCCTACAGTGATGATAAGAGAGTAGGGGTCCTCCCCCAGGGCTTGAGTGCTGCTGCTTTGCTGATGGAAATAAGCAGGAGTTGGTGCCTTCAGTGGGGCTTTGCTAAATGCTGCATTGATGCATAACCTCATAGCTCCTCTGCATTAGGGAAGTTATTATACTTCTGTGTTCTCCATTTTCCATTTAAGGGGTGAGTTCCTTATTTACCTTAAATAGGAGAGCGAAATGAAAAGGTCATTAAATAGTAATATTTCTGTCAGTGCTCTTGCTCTTTTCCCCATAGCACACAGCAGATATCTTCAGCAATGCCTGCAGCCTGAGGGTGAGGGACATGACTCTGCAGAGTAGCTGATTTAGCCATGATCCTCTGGCCTTCAGTGAGCATGCCCCTGGAGATCAAACAAAGTGCATGTGAGCACCCTGCAACTATCATGTCCTTGGCAAGCCCCAGGAGGATGAAGATCACTGTGGAGCTGCATAATAAGGCAGGAAGCACAGCAGCTCATGGTGAACTGAGATGACTTTAAGGCTCAGCAGCAGGACAGCAGAAGTGAATAATGGCAGCATCACATTACCATTTAAGTAGAGACAGGAAGATTAGCAGTCAGATCATGATTTAGTTGGCCTCAGCTGTGCCAGAGGGCTCAGAAAGTTAAAAGCAGGGCAGACAGAAGTGGTGAGTTTGGCCTGTGGAAAGGGTAACCAAGCAAGATGCCCTTCAGGGGATGTTCAGTGAGTTGTCAGCAGATGACTGCTCTAAGAAGGGGCACTAGGTGACAACTGTGTCTTCACTGAAGGTAAAGTGCCCAGTCTGACAGATGCTACACACTAGGAGAGTTACAGCTTAGCTCTTGCTCTGTGTTATTGTTCTGTTCTGCACTCTGATGTCCCCATTGTGGTGCTTCCTGAGCATGATCTTCCCTTGCATCCTCCAGAATTGCTACATTGGAAGGAACTGAGTTTACTGCATCTCCATAAAGAGAGTCCACCAAGCTCTCTCCGGTACTCCTCAGCCCTCAACAGCTGTATCTGAGCAGCTAGAGCAAGATCTTTAAAGTAAACATCCTGAAGTATAGTAGTATTGCTTATAAAGTGGGGATAAAAATATCCCTTTGCATATTGCATGGGAAACCTGCTAGCATGGGTCTTGCACTGGGAGTAGAAGCTGCATGGAAATCTCTTCTGTTCAGTCAGTAGTTTAGGATTAAGGCAGGGGCAAGAACATCTTCCTTAAATCCATTCTGAAGTCCTTGACTTTGTGTTTAGGGAGACACTAAGTTGGTGCTGAAGTCTTGTCCATGTTAGTTCAGTTCCATTTCTGCAGGGAAAGCTGCTTCTGTAGCAGAAGGGAAGTGCACATGGAGGAGCCTGAGGGGGAGGAATAGGTTTATCCCAAGTGTGTTATGCAGTATTGCACCTTTAAAAGCAAGAGGATTTGAGTCCCATTTGCTTTACAAGGCCAAGGCTAGACAGTAGGTTTGTTTTGTGATAAATTCTAAGTATTATAGAAAAAAAATGCTCATAGCAGAGTTTTTGTTTATCTGTGCTGCATTTTTTCCCTATATTTTACCGTTTGATTCTTTCTTTATTGAATATAGCCTGGAGCAGTACCATTGAAGGAAATACAGACAAAAGTACAGAGGTTGTGGGGTTTTATTGTATTTTTCCCCCCTGGTACTCCAATAAGCATTGTCAATAATATCTGCTGGAAAGGGTCGTTCTCTTTATTGCAAACCTGAAAAGTTCTGTCTATTTCATTGTCTTTCTGTTCTGACTTACCAGGGTGTCTCAGCATCCTTAATTGACAAGGAGACATACTGGTTTTTTTCTATAAACTGAGGTTTTCAGAACAAATGTTGCAGCATAAGGGTTAGCAGTGCTGGAAGACTGATAGAATTGCTCTGTAGATGGAAAGAAGTGATGTTAAAATATATGATATGACAAAAGTAGGTCTCTTAAAAGTCACATGCAGCATTTTACCTCTGGGCTAGCAGCAAAATTCCCTGTGATGATACAATTTTCTCTTCCAGTAATAGTTCCACACTGAGAGGGGAAGATGAGTAAATCCTTGCTCCTTGTTAAAAGTTGTCTTCGCCTAAAATTTTGTCTGTAGGCCTCCAGCACTGCTTACTATATGAATGGCAAATCCCAGTACCTCACTTTATGCCCAGACATAAGACAAGAGGTTCCCTGGTGGGAAGCAGCTACTCCAGCAGCTGTTGTCACCTGTGCACCTGTTTGTGTTTGAGCTGCTTCCTTTGCAGGCACTGGAGAGATACTGGTGGTTTTGGGACCCTTTGCACCTGGCCTGGCCAGCCTGTGGGGGTTTGGGGATGCAAAGAGAGATCAGTTCAGGTGGAGAGATGGCTGTACTGCGTGAGACAAATCACCCCATTGCTCAGCCCTCCTTGTGCTTGAGGAGAGAACTCGGTGCTGGCTGTGCACCTCCCTGGCTGCTTCTGGGTTTAGTTCAGGTTGCTAAAGGTACCTGAAAGTGCAGCTTCTCTGCTGTAGAAAGAGACCCAAGGAAATGAAAAAATGAGGGAAGGAGAGACCTGTGTGTCTCCAAAAGGCTCTCTGATACCTGGGTGTCTGGAAAAGGCATTTTTTTGCTAGAGGGTATCCTAAATGAGTGTGGGCAGGGATGTTCCTGCAAAAGAGGATCTGTGCAGTGAGGAGAGACAGGAGCTCTGCTGCTTTCAGACTGTGTTAGGGCCAAGAGGAATGTGGTTTTTTGTATGGCTGAGAACTCCCTGCTTCACTCCCTTTGAGTTTTACTTTTGAGTTTGGGTGTGAGCCTCAAAGTTCAGCAAAACCAGGTCATGTAACACAAGATTTCCCCTCCAACTTGTCCCTAGGTAGGCAGTGACTCAGAAACAGCTAGCATTATGAAGAGGGCAGTTGTTAAAGCTGACCAGGTGTCTGTCAGGTCAGCAAGAGAAAGGAACCTGAAAGGGTTTACCCTGTATTTGCTATGGTGTTACAGCCTTCTGGTGCTACTGTTTGCATCTATAGAAAGGATGCAAGGAAGCATCAGGGGATCTTGGGTGCTATTCCGATAAACTCTGAAAATGTCATAAGTTATTAATAACAAGCAGATTTGGTCAGTGTTTTACATGGTAGGCTATTTAGTAGAAGTGGGAGAGATTTTCCTGTTCCAAAATTATTTGCATGGTTGAAATATAGTTTGCATCCCTAAGAAGGAGGAAAAGGTGCTGTTCTGATTCTATCCTGTAGCTAAGTCATCTTCCAAAGAGAAGAGATAAGGTCAGGGTTGTTTTCTCGCCCCTCTCCTCTTCAGAGAGCTTTAACACAAGACCTCCCCACTTCTCCAGCACACAGAAAACCTCAGACTGCAGGAGCATCTTCTAAGTCTCTCCTTCTGGGAGCTCTTCCATTTCATGCAAAGTACTTCAACATTAAAATTTAACCAGTGAGTAAAATTAAGGCTAAGATTCATTCAGGGACTCAAATGTAGGTGTCTCATATCAAAGAGTGCCTATTAGTGCTTTTACTATTGTGGTATTAGATAAAAGGGAGGAAGGGGACAGACTTGAGGAGGATGATGTAGGCATCTGTGCCTGAGAATGCAGCTTTTCATTTCCTCTAGCTTTGATCTGCTTTTCTAACAAAGAGCAAGTTAAATCAAGCTTCTACATCACCAAAATAGGTACTTCATTTAGATAAGAAGAATGAGCTAAGTGTTTTGCTAGGTGTCATTTTGACATATGCTGGCTTGACCAATACTAGCTCTTAGTAGATGACCGGTACAATTGTACTTATTTACTGTCCCAGCATTGAGAGTTGCCTGACTGCAGTCTACAGCACTCACTGCACTGAAATCACTTCCTTTTGAAGGCAGCACAGAAACCTTATGATCTGATTTATTCAGTGGCTTTTGTAGCTGTGAGAAAGTACCTGACTCTCCCCTGGCTAGGGTAGGGATTGCTGAAACTGAAATCCCTTGCACCTGCAGCCTGTCTTCATCTGAGATGCCTGCTGCTGTCAGTGCAGGAGAGCAGGGTGAGGGTTCCCCAAAGGGGAGTCGTGCAGGGATGCAGCGGGAGCGGGGCTCTGGATGGGAACATCAACACACAACGTGACCACGGTTATGTAACAACCATGGCTTATTAAACTGCCTCACCAGAGGCATGAAAGGCAGGAGCCTGATGAGATTTTGGTATGCTACGCTGGATTCTTTCCTGTCCATTGAGCCAGCAATAACTGGGTCTTATTTATTTACTTTTGGAGGGTGGTCACATAAAACCACAAAGTCCTGTCACACGATGAGGATCTCCTCCATGCAGCAAGTGTGTCTGCTCACAGGCAGTCAGCTCACTTGTGTTCCAGCAGCAATGGCTGTGAGAAATTTTTAAACTTGCATGATTGCAATTGAATTTGGTTTTGACCACTTAGTTTGTGTTTGATTGGTAGGGTGACAAGGAGACAGCTGGTAAAGCTGCACACTTCTGTCATGTGGAGTCCAAGCTGATTTTGCTTTTGTTCATGTTTTCCTTTTAGCCTTCAGCAGGAAGGTATAAAATGTAGAGGCAATAGGGAAGAGCCAGCCAGGGCATGACTGGCTTGTGATACATAGGGGCTGGGAAAGGTCCCTGTTGGAGACAAAGATTCTAATCTGCCAGTGTGTGTGGCACATGTTTTAGGAGGGGGAAAACATGCAGGATTTTAAAACAGAGGTGGTCTGTGGTGCCCATAACTGCTTCAGAGGTCAGTTTTGGAAATATCTTGTGTCTGTCCCTTTCCAAATTTTTCTCCCCAAATCCCATGCAGTTGCACTCACATGTAGCCCTGATTCAGCACTCAGTTGCTCTGGATTTACACCACTGTAATGCCAGAGATTTTAGTAGCTTTTCATTGGCATAAAACTGGCACTGCATGATAATGCCTCAAGCATACAAAAAGCAAGGTGGTTGGCTTCAGAAGGAGGATAAGAAACAATGGGCACGTTCTTTGCAACAGTGCTAGCAAATACTCTTCTGAACAAGTGGCATATTCTAAATGCATCAACTGTCTAAATACTTCCATTTGGTAGGTAACTTTCAGAGAATTGATGTTCCATAATCTGTTTCTACTGCACCAAGTATGCATTTCATTTTACCTGCTCATCTGATCTCAATTGTATTTGCCTGTCTGTGTATTATATGTGAATATTTTACAGCCATGCTTGAAAGGAATCACTGAAAGCAGTCTTACCTGCCAAGCACTTCTACATTTACTCAGGGCTTAATGGGGGACAAGCAAATTGGGTCTTGTGCTACTCAGTATATCTGGTAATAATTATTATTTTTATTTTGCAGAACCCCAGCTGAAAGGAATTGTGACAAGGTTATTCAGCCAGCAGGAATACTTCCTGCAGATGCACCCAGATGGTACAATTGATGGGACCAAGGACGAAAACAGTGACTACAGTAAGAAAAATTAGCCTGTTTTGCAACCCAATTACAATCAAATGCATCACCTAGTGGGTCTCACTTGTGCAACTTCATTTTTGAAAGGATCAAATTAGGAGGAAGACAGCTGTTTTCTGCATATTTTTTTCTCTCTATCCGTCCCCTTTAAATCTTGCCAGTATAATTTCATATGTTTCCTCTCCGATCTTCTTCCCTCCTGCCCCGATTCTGTAACTGCCATCTGGGTGGGGTGGAGAATAAAACCCATGATTTGAATTGCTGCCAGAAGAGAAAGGAGATTATATTTATACACATGCCACGTGGGTAAAGGATACGGGGAATTCTCTCTCCAAGGAGAAGAGGAGAAAATCGTTTTCACTATTTTAGCCTCAAAATTTCAGTGAGCATCAGGAATTTCTAGGCTGGAGAAAAGCAGCTGTTCACTGAAGTCCCGTGCTTTGAGGCTGGTGTAAGGGCTGAGGGTATCAAATGACCTTGTCAAAGGAGGTCATCTTCCAAAGCCCTGTTCAAAAGCATTGGGTTTGTGCTGGACGACAAAGGGCAGCAGAGCCATACAGTTTAAAAGCCATGGCCATGTGCAGGAGCCATTCTGGTTTAAATGCATGCAAAGCAGGAGTCAATTTTCCTTTTGAAGAGGAAGGTTTGTCAATGCCAAAGCTCTTCAAGAGGTTTAAAA
The DNA here is from genome assembly GCF_051311805.1 of Agelaius phoeniceus. NCBI lineage: Eukaryota > Metazoa > Chordata > Aves > Passeriformes > Icteridae > Agelaius > Agelaius phoeniceus. Next base: position 15,845,801 of record NC_135274.1, read on the forward strand.
GGGTGTAGAATATTTTCTGCAGCATCTCTGCATTTCATAGGCATCAGAGTGCTGTTCCTGAGTGGGCAGTTAAGCTCAGATCCTTGCTGCCACAAATTGCATCAACAGGGTAGGATTCTTGCTTTTTCTTATCTATGTTGGATTGGATCTCCCTGTACCACTGCTAAAGGGGTATTTAACCTGGCCAGCTTGGAATTTGGCTTCCCAGTCATTATTAGACGTGAATAAATGTTAATCTGTGTGGTAGGGTTGGTGGAAGCAAACTTCATGTACTTTGTGAAAGGAGGAGCCTGCTTGATTTGCAGACAAATTTTGGTCTAATTCAAAGAAGCTCCTGGCTGGACTGAAGATGGCAGGATTGAAGATTCCTCCAGGAAGGCAGGGCCTGGGCTGCAGGTGAGGGGTATCTGTAGGAGTGCAGTATTGACCCTGTCATGTGAAGGTGCACTTGGACAGAGGTGCAGGGTGGCTGCAGCCCCACATCCCTGGTGTGTACCCCATCCCCAGGAAGCTGCAGGGTGCTGTAGCAGGAGCATGCTGTGTTCTGGGGCTGCCCTGCTGCAGGCAGCTCAGGGCTGGGGGCCCATACAGGAGAGATGAGCTGTGGGAAGATGGTGACTGAAATTGCAGGTGGCTGGCACAGCCCTTGTGGAATGACCCAAGAGGCTGCATCCACCAGAAACATGGCCTGTATCAAATGCAAATGTCAGGTTTTAGTCCTTTTTCATACCCTCATATTGAACAAATTATATACTGAAAATTGCAGTAAGGCAATTTCTGATTTATGTGTTGAGCAGGAGAATCTGAACTTAGACACACACACACACACTTCTATGCTCAGAGACTCAGGAGGTCTCCTTCAAAAGAGTCTGGCCTTGAGATAATCTCAGACAGACACCAACACATGGGGTGAGTTCAGTGGGCTGTATTTGCTGCTTTTTCTTAAAGGAAGAAGACCTGGGGTGTTCTTAAACTGCAGAAAATCCCATTGGAGGCCTATTTGTCAAAAATATGGGAAGATATGTTAGAGATGACAGAGATTCATTGCCCTCATCTATCATGGAGGACTGAACAGCAAAGTAATGGGCTTAAATGGGAGCAGGGATAAATTAAGGTAAACAGCAGAGAAATGTAAGAGCAGTTCTGCAATATTTCAGAGTGACAGGGGAGATGAGGGAGCTGCTGCACTCTCAGTGGATGCAGGGGAACCTCCTGAGTTCCCGTGGCTGAGGTTGGGCCCCCATTGCCCATAGAGCTGTGATTTATATATCCCCCAGAAATGTCAGAGAGGAGTTTGGCCAGGTGCTGAGTACTTGAGAGCTGTTTCCACCCAGTGTTCTTAACTGGAAATAGATGGGCTGAGTACAGTTCTAGAGTGTAAATTTATCTGGTGAGATGGCAGCCCTGCCTCAGCAGCTTGGTGGGACAGGAGGCATCTCACTGAAGTGTGCCAAGCCACTGGCTCCAAGTCAGGGACTGTGCTGGAAAGTTTAGGCAAGTTTTTGAGAGAAGACTGAAGCCAAAGAATTCCCCATCTTCTGATCTCAAGGGATCTCAAAAGAGGGAAAGAATCCAACCTGATAATATTTGGCTTCTGAAAATGAAATAAGGACTGTGCTTTATTCAATTTTACATAGCTTTTTACCACATGGTCTCATCAATAAATCTTCAGTGTGAATGAACATCTTAGAATATACAAAGCTTCCAGTTACAGCTTTGAAACAAAATCACATTTTGCACTTTGGAAGTGCCAAAATAAAGCAGATTTCCTTTTTTCTTTTCTCTTCCTCAAAAAAAAAAAATCTCAAATTTTGACCAGAAGAATGTCAAAAGTTACTTGTCGAAGTGAACAGCTTACAGACTTGCTTCACTGCAGTTTTCTGTTTTGAAGTGGTTCTGCAGAAGATTCCTGACCAGCCAGTCAGAAGTGTGTGCAAGAGTAAAACTCATCCAAGACTAAACTAGATAAATAATATTTTCCCATCCCTGAAGAGCAGTTGGTTAACTTGCATCCACAGCAGGGAAGGGCACTCTAGAGGGCCACAAGAGGATCCTTCCTGCCCTAGATGACCATCTATTCTCCACACAGAAGTCATCTTAGCACAGTTAAGCAGCTGGTGAACACTGTGTTCCATACATTGCTTTGTGTTCTGTATCCCCACACTGATTATTCAAATTAGCATTGTGAAAGGATGCATAATTTTCTTGGAATACATTAGGTTGGTTTACTCTGACAAAATTAATGTTTAAAATGAGACATGCCATGTCCCTCAGATATATCTGATGGAATTAAAAGTTCTAATAAAAACCCAGTTATTTATGCTAGAGGAACTGCTAATATTTAAGCAATTTTAAAATTAATTATCTGTTGCCCATTTTATGTATGTTCTTGAAGCTAATGGCATTTATTTTCCACCTCCTCTCACTTAAAGAAAAAAAAAAACCAGGAGCCAAATTCTAATGGCATTTGAATGGGCATCCAGCCAGCTTCCCAGGAGCCAGCACTTGGGACATCTGTTCCTTCTGCCATGCTGTTAGAGACGTGCCATCTCAGTGTAAGCAAGGGGGCACATTCCCTGGCTACTGCCACTGGCATATGTGAAGAGTTCTCTTCCCACTGGAGTGCATTTTCATGGTGTGTGGCCCCTGTTTGTGCTCCTCCTGTGATGTATGAGCCCCATTTTGGGGCAGCATCTTTTCCTTCCAGCTCCAGTGATCTCAAATGGCCTTTCAGGGCTGACTGCTGCTGTCAGTGCTTGCATTGTCACTGGGTAATGCCCCTTCATAAGAGCAAGTAGACTTCCCTGTCTGCCCACACAATCCTGCTGAACATCTGAGAAGTTTTGACAAATGGATGGTACAGAAAGGACAGGTGAACTGGACTGACTAGGTGGAAACAGCCCAGCATATCTAGGATATTTTTGGGGGCTTTCCAGCCAGAAACACCAAAAGGTTAAAGAGGCTTTTATTCCAGCATCCCACTTAGGTTATCTTCAGCTGTACAGAGCCTTGTTGAGTTCTTCCAAACATTTCTAGGAATGAGCTATTCCATAATCTCGCATAACCTCTCAGATTCCGGTGCTGCACTATTTTCCTTGTAGAGGATTTTCTTCATATCCAGACCTCATTTCTATTTGAGGCTTTTGTCTAGTGCCTCTTGTCCTTTCATTGTGTTCCTCTGAGAAGAATCTTTGCCTTCTTTGAGTTAAGAAAATGCAGTTCACTCTGTTTCTTCTTTCATTATGTGTTGCACCAGAGCCTCTTGATCATCTCAGCAGCCTTCCTCCCTCCCCTCAGGACCTTAATCCTTACCACCTCATGCACTGAGGCTGCTCTGGCCCATTGCATCCTCCATCAGTTCTTTATTATTCACCTGCAGCACAAATGTCTTGCTCAAGAACAAATCACCTGTTCTAAATTACTTTAGCTCCTCTGACTTGCTGCTGTTTAAAGTTCAGCATATGGAGCACACCTTGTATATGGTAGGTCTTGCCTCACTCTTCCATTTCTGTAGATAACTTAGACCCATAGGGAATAATGCATTCAGAATTTAGCTGATAAATTACCATAATATACCAGTGACAATATGCTCATGCATTTAGGACTGGAGTGTGCCAGAAGTAGTAGGGTCAGGTGTAAATACCACTGGTTGAAGATGGTAAGATGTAATGAAAGAAAAGGGGCACAAATATTCAGCATCTTCAAGTTTTTTCCCCTTTTGCCCATGAAGTAAAAAAGAGCATGTTCCTTCCATGAAGCTGCAGATGGCATAGAACATGTGCCATTTGCAATTTTAAAAGCATCTTTTAAATTTTCTGTTTCTCACATCAACACACCTGGTGTGCAGTTCTATTCTACCATAGCTAGTCCTCTTTCCCATTTTCAAATCTGCTGTTTCAAATAAATCAGATATTTTTTTTTCAAGACAAAAAATGAGTCATCTTGATTTTGAGGTTGATTGAGGGGTTTCCCTCCATTTTTACATTCTTACTTTTAAGTTTATAAGCTTTTAAATCTGTTCAAAATATGAAATATTTATTTGGAAGCGTGCTAGTAAAAGGCATCAACTTCTACAAAGGTATTTCTAGATTTGAGTGCAGGCATTGCTCTGGGAATTTAGAGAATCTTGATTGACCCAAACTACTGGGGTTTTTTTAATAGAGGAAGATAATTGCTTCCTAAAACTTCTTTTGGCTGCCAGTTACCTCTGTCAGTGTTGTGTCCTTATGCTTGCCTGCCCACTTGCTCCCCTGCATTAGAGGAGGAGATGCTGTGCCATGGTTGTGGGTGCAGCAGGGTCCCAGGGAGTTTGGGAACTGGCAGTGGTCCTCCTACTGTACCACAGCACAATAGGATTGTTCCTTTGCTCCCTTTGCATGTAGAGGTGGAAAGAGATTTGGAAACATGTGGGTGCTTCCAAGTGGAACTTCTCAACCACTAATTCTGGGTGTTATCACCTTGCTGCCTAATGAATGCTTTGAATGGTCTGTCACAAGTTTCCTATGCAAGACAAATTGGCTATAGGAAATGAATGATGATGCCCATTTTGTTTCATTATTAGCAGTAATATGCTCCATTTTTCAGTAGGAGGAAGAAATAGGGAAGGGGAATTGCTTATAGACTTGTTAATTGCACAAGGTTTTAGACCTTCATGGTAGGGAGAAAGGGATAGGCAACACTTTTAATGCTGAGTAGTTACTCTGGGATGTGTTTGTCTTGTCTAGGGACATCACCAAAGTAGCACTGTCCTTGACTCCAGTTATTCACAGACCAATACCCAGCCTGGACTGCATTTTCCATTTACATCTATTGACATTCTCCCCCAAAAACACACATACAGGCACTGGATTTGGTAAGACTTCAGCACATGCTTTGATGTTTTATGGAATATGGTGCATAAAAGCACAAGAAGAGACTGAGATGAGGGGTTTTTCACTAGACTTGAGGCGTCTCCATTTTAGGCAGGTCATTGAAGGGAGTCATCAGTCTTCCTTGGGAATTAAGTGAAGAAAAAATTGCATTCATGTGCACTGGAATTTATTGATCCTCTTTTGGAGGCAACCCTGAAACCAGTACAGCCAAGACACCTGGTAGATGTCCTGAGCAAAGTGGCATTGCATATTCTTGTTTCAGGGCTGTTGTATAGGAAGGGACCTTGAGTGAAGTATTTCCACTGTGTGCTTATATTTCTGCCTGACCCTGTGCCCATCTTTCCCTATCTTCATCTTCCTGGGATGAGTTCTAATTAGCTCTTTGTAAGCTGAAGCACAAGGGATCCTGCAACATCTAAATACTCTTGTCCTATAAAGCTCAGTAGAAACAAAGCCATGCTAATGCTTCAGTGCTCAGTCTATCAGTGCTGATAATAGTCTCCTCTTTGAGCCCATGCTGTTAGAAATGTAGCAAAAGCCTGACAGCACATTAATGTATATACTCATGGGGAGAGTCTTTCAATGAGATACAGGGTCTGCTGGGTGGGAATCAAGCAATAAAGTAATTAACTGAGAGGAAGCGGCTGCAATGCTTTAATCAATAAGACTGCAGTAAAACTGAATAATAGAAGATCTTGTCCTCTTCTGTCCTCTCCATTGCTGGTCCTGAATGGGGAGCAGTGCTGATGTCCCAGAATGAAGCACTATCTCTTCTTGAGTTTCTTCATTCCCTTGACAGCCCAGGATCACATGGGCAAACACACAGTCAAGTTAATTTGCATTCTTCTGGCCATAGTTGCTGTCTGCGTACTCTTCTAGCATATGGCAAATGCAGGAAAGTGTGACTAGGCTTAAATGTGTTTCAGGGGGAGCTAAACTGAGTTGTGCTGTTGCATTTGCCACAGGCAAAGTCTGTCTATGTGCAGTTGCCCTGGCTCAGCTGGCCCTCAAAAAACCATCGTAATGCTCTTGCTTGGGAGCAGGGATGAGCCCTTGGCATTGCAAAGGCAGTGATCAGACAGACTGATGGGTGTGTTAAGGCATTTGGGAGGCAGCCAAACTCAGTACTTTTAAAAATTTCCTTTCACCATCAGCTCCATGGCTGCAGTCCTTCCCTGTAGCTGGAAGCAGGATGCTTGATCCTAGTGCAGTCACTTTTGTGAAGAGGCAGGAGTGGGGTGGGCTAGCCCTGGGACAAAAGCAGCAGTGGCCATGTAGGGTGACATGTCCATAACATTTGTTTTTCTTTTCCTTCCACAGCCCTTTTCAATCTAATTCCTGTGGGTCTTCGCGTGGTGGCAATCCAAGGGGTGAAGGCAGGTCTGTACGTTGCCATGAACGCTGAGGGATATCTCTACAGCTCAGTGAGTACTTTGCACTGTTGGGCTCCTGGACTTTTGTAGGTGGGAGGAAGCAGACTGCACTGGAACTTCCAGCTTTTGCTGAAAACAGTCACAGATCAGCAAACCTTTAAAAGCAGCAGCGGGGGGAGCTGCTGCAAGGCCATGCAATATTCACTTAATAGTGTCTCCATGGAGATTCATGGCAGTATTTCCTGACCTGTGAAGATACATTTTCGGTTCCTTTAAGTATGTACTTAATGTAGGTCACGTTGAGGCGTTTGTATAGAGTTGGCTGGTCATATTCTGATTTCTCATTTGTGAAATAGCATGGACTCGCTGGGATTGCTTCTGAATTGCACCCAGATAACTGATCATAGGTGGTACCCCAATGGGTCATACTCTGCTTTTGACTGCAGTGTAAATCCACAGCAGTACCCTGACTCTCTTAAAAGGGTTCTGGACTGTTCTGTTGGCAGAAATTCCCTGTATTTGTGTGGTCTTTTTAATGCACGTAAAAGATAAGTGCAGCAATTTTTGCCGACTAATTCCCTTATAACTTTCTTAGATGGCATGAAAGGGCATGAGGTTATTCATAAGATTCTCATTTAAAGTAAGTAATTGATTTTCACAGTGAATAATTGATTCGGTGATTTATTAAATATGGCAACCCTTTGCCAGAATTTTTATGCTTCAAATAACTTTGTTCTAGTTCTACATAGTAAAAAGGGATAGTTAATAATACACTTCTCATTTCTGTGGTTATGATAGCTTTACAGAGCATAGCCAGATTCTAATCTCCTCTGCCTTTGTGTAAATTTACAGTGCAGTGATTCTGCTCTTGTCTGGGCACTTTTGCTTCAGAAGTATTGTGAGCATGATGATGGGACCACTGAAAGGACAGCAGTTTGGGTTGCTCTATGCAATTTTTCCTAACTTTTATCTTCCATCTTTGGTCAGTTTTATACTGGTCACATGATTGAGATTTCCCCTTTTCCCTTGGGCTGTGACAAGGCTCTATCTCCCCAGAAGCTCAGGGTAGAAAGCAAGAGGAGGTGTTAGTATGCCTGGCGAGGTAGGTCTCAAAACTGGCTGCTTGTCAAGAAGAGACAGAGAGATCAGTCTGGATCTCTGTGGATGCCAGACGCTTCCTGTTCTTTCATAGCCCAGTAAACATAATTGACTGCTTCTAAATAAATTAAATTGGTTTACTAACAATGAAAACTTCCTCTCTTTGTAAAGCTATCAAGTCCTAAAGGTAATACCGAGCACAGTGTGATACTGCATTATTGCGTGTGTGTCCCTCTGGGCACATTGTCAGGGGCCCAGGACTGATGCTTTGCCCTGTTTTTGCTGTGCAGAACACAGTTCTGGCCCAGTGCTGAGACTCTTTGTACTATCAGTATCCTGTAAATGAGGATTGCAGGAAATCAGAGTGTGTCATAGGGCCACAGCCAGCCAATGAGTGGTCATTGTTTTCTGAATAAGTAGTGCAGGGGAGAGAAAGGTGTGGGTCTTGAGAAAAAGAAATAGAGAGTTGGAAAAAATGATGTTTGACGGCTGAGAGACTAGAGGAGATGCAGAGAAAAATCTTCTCTCTCTAGTAATAGTCAGACACGGTATAAAGGGTGGGAGGGACACACCAAGAGGTGGTAGACAGCAGGAGGACCATGCTGTCCAGGAAACACATCTGTTAGTCATTTCAAGTATCCTAAAAGGCACCAGATCACACATGTATTCAAATGAGGGAGATTTAATGGGCCTGCTTATTTCCAACAAGTGTGCCTGTTTTGAGTAGGAAGGTTAATCAGGGAAGGCTGATGGGGAAGGATGCACTGTGATGGCCGGTGGTTAATGAAGTGAACCTCATTACGTGCCACAGCTTGATGGCATTGAGCTCTGTTTGAGCTAATAAGAGTGAAACTGTTCATTTTATCAATGTGATCCAAGGTTTCTGTTTGCAGTAAATGTGTGATGCTCTACTCCAGGGTGATGGACCTTTTTGGATAATTTCCTTGTGATGACTGGTGGCCCTGTTTTTGTCTTACAGCAGTAAATCAATGAATTCACTGTGCTTGTGAGCAAACCCCAAAGCAAGAAAATAGAAAATTTGGGGATAAAGTGTGTTAGGAGCAGGGAGTATAGGTCAAGCTCATTGTAAAGGACAAGGAATGAGATCAGGATGCCATGAAAGAAGATATGTCTGAAAAGAGCTCAACCTGTTTAGGCGTCTCTTTTGGATGCTGCAGGTTTCCTTGTGGGGTGAGGGTCCCCAGGCCATGGTGCCTGGACCTCTTTGCTGACTACACCAAGGGGACTTATTGTCCCTGGTCTTTGCTTAGCAGACCCTAAACTACAGCTTTGTTCTCTATGTGTGTAGCTGGGTTTTTTCACTAGCCTTTTTTTGGGGGATTTCTGAAAAAAATGGGTCAACATTCCCCACAGATACTGTTCACTTACATGAGCCAATTGAGAAATGAATTGCTTGGCTGCCTTCCATGCTGCGTGGAAGCTCTGTAAAGACTTCTTAGAACACCCTCAAATCCAGGACTAGTTTCAAATAAAATTGTCCAGGGTAATGGTTTTTTTCCTCTTTGTTTGTTTTTGGTTTGGGTTGGGGTCTTTTTGCTCCTCGTGAACCCAGATTGATGCTGCAACTGAACACATCATCACTGTGGGTTTGTTTTGGTTTTGTTTTGTGGGGTTTTTAGTGATGTTTAATCTCTGTGTGACAGATGAGGTCTTGGCTGACATCCTCTGCCCTGGATCAAACCAGAGCTGTTATCAGCCTGGTCTTAAGGATGGCTTCTGCCAGCTCCTTCTGAGTTTAGGCCAATGGGCTCTTGAATGAATGGGCTTAGAATAACCAGCCCCTGGAAAAAGTCTTCCTTGTGTTGATTAGCACAAAAGTAGGGCTGAGTAGAGTCCTCTAAAGCCAAATGTGGTGAGACAGCATTTCCTAGAAACTTGCAAGATCTTCTGGTGGCTTGGCCACATTGAGTTTCCTCATCCCTGCCTCATCTGTTCAGGCAGGGATAGTGTCAGGCTGGGTTGAAGCCAACCATATATTCCTAGCCAGCTTTAGAGGCCTAAATTTATTGGATGCTAAACCTTCTTTGTTTGGGAAGCAGCTTGGGACTTGTGCATTGCTTACTCACACTAGATACCTGATTTAGTTTCTGCCAGACTAGGTTATTGCTATCTCTGAGGTCGACATGGGAATTAGGTGATAAGCAGACAAGAAAATCATGCTTTAGTTGGAGGCATCCTGATTTGCAGAAAGTAGGATGCAAGCCAGTGTATGCATAGCAAGCTTGGGGAGTCATTGGTGTGTTCAGTTTGGATTTCCTGGAATTACAGCAACTGTAAATTCCCTGAGGGTGCACAAAGGTATCAATCAGCACCTGTTATGGGGAGGGGCTTGACTCTCCTGAAGATCCACTGTTAGCATTTGAAGCCAAAGTAAAATTGCACAGAATGAATGAAGGGCAGTGGGTATAACTTACAGTGCCTCAGCACATGGGAAGACTCTGAGACCAGGGGCTGAATTTTGTACAGGATTCAGAAACATGGAATAAAGAGGTTCTGTCCTGCTCCTGTGAGTTTACAGAATAATCCTAACAGGAGAAGACTCAGAACATGCTCCCCTGTCTGTCTGGAGTTAATAGTTTCACTCCCAAATTAATTTCCACTCCTGTGTAACTTTGTGAAGTTTCTCCCCTTGCTTCCCAGCTTTCCCTCTGTTATTCCCTATACAGGGGCATGGGAAAGGGAGTGCTTGTGAAGTATTTTGCCTGGGAGGCAAACCTGGTTTTCCTGGAGCAGATCTTCCCCATGGGGCTGTAGAGTCTCCCCAGGTCCACCCAATCACTCCAAGTACACTGGAAGTGCATCTCTCAATATGATGATATCTATAATTCAGTGGCATTGCAGCTGGGATTGGTTTTGCCCCAAGTGCAAAACACTTCTCTTCGAAAATGTATTGCTCTCAGATATTCCTTGTTGTTTAACTTGGAGTTCTAATTATTTTTGAAATGGCAAATTGTGATACATAATTTATTGGGAAGACGTAGAAAACCCTAGCAGAGATAGAGAATACGGAGGAAAAAAATGGGTCACTTACAGGAGCTCACTATGGTTTTTCAGTATAAACCTATGAGTTTGAAATGCTGAAATTAGAGCCTGAATCACTTCAAAGATTTCTGCTAATAAGGGAATGATTAAAAAAACTCTAAGCAGCATTGAGAAAACCCCAGTCATGCTAAAAGCTCAGTGTTTCTTTGCATTTTCTTTTCCTCTCCTTTTTTTCTGCTTTATCATTTTGCATAATAAACATGTCTTGAATAATAATGAACAAGCATCTGGGGAAGTATGTATATTAACTGTATTTTTAATCTGCTTGCAATGCTATAACTATTTTGCTACAACTCCTCTAGGGTTGCTGCACTCCTGTTTACATCACTCCAAGGTCAGGGGCTGGAATCAATAATACTGCATTCTCTCCCCTGATAGGCTTGGGGTGTTAAACCTGCTCCTGCCAATGCCATTTCTTTAATTCCTGTTTGATCTCCAGTGGTGCTGGTTGATTTGGTCAGAAGTACAGACAGGCCAGGCAGGTACCCTGGACATTTTGACAACCTTGTAAGAAAGCACACTTGTTGGGGGGGATTCCCTAGTTTACAGGCCTCATTGGGAAGCCAGGTCAGTGAAGGGGCAGAGAAGTCTCTCAAAGGCAAAGCACAGCATGAGACTGATGTAATGTGCCTTTAATTTCTCTTCAGAGTACCCACTCTTCTTCACTGTCTGTTTAAAGGGACTCACTGAATGAAGGCATTAACTGGGAGATAAAAAGCTCCTCCTGTCCCCTGAATTTTTCATAAATATGGGAACAGAATGAATATTCAAGGAAGCAGCTAGTCCTGAGAAGAGCCAGCCCCTGGGAACAGATTCCTGCCCTGCATCGAATGTTCCTAAAATACAGCTCCTGGCAGGCACCCTGGCCATGCCATCCTTGTAGCATGGAAACTTGTAAACACAGCTCTCATTAATAAAGTGGGCCCTTTTCCCCTGGTGAGATGCTGCCATCCATGTTGTTCAGCTTGTCAGGTGGAGGAGAGCAGCATGGTGCATTTCTGTGGCTCTTTGGGGGCAGGTTTCTCCTCTGGCATCCTGCTGAGGGACTGTATTCCCTGAACTTCCCAGCACAACACCGTGGTAGAGCTCCCAAAGGGAGGAAGGGGCTTTGCACCTTGAATTCACATCTGGAATGAGTTAGAGCAGACTTTCCTGTTCAAGCAAGAGACCTTCAGAGGAAAAAATCAGTAACAGCAGGGGCTAATCCTGCTTTCCTAGCTGCTGTTACCTTGTCTTATATGATAGCAATACAAATTATAAAGGATAAGTAAGCTTCAATGAAAATATTATTCTCTTAGCCTTAGTTGCACAGGATAGTCAGGAGCATGCAATGGTCTGCCTAACACCAGCTGAGGAGCAGGGATGGGCCATTCCCCTTGTGAGCAGTGGTCTGTCAGTGTTGGAATGAATTATGATTTTTGTTGAAATTTCATTTTGGAAGAAGACTGGGGGAAAATGCTCCAGAGGTGCTGACTCATCTCATTTTGATACTTCCCCAAAGAAACATTACAGATTCCCATTTTGAAAGAACCTTGGAGTGGTTTATATTGCCTTATCATTCCTAATAAAATCAGAACACAATGTTTAGATTTTGGTGGAGCATTTTAATCCCACATGATTCCCTTGAAGTGTGGAGGGAGGGTAAAACACCATCAGGGAGGGGTTGCTGTAAATTGAAGCGAAGGCAAGAGTAGAAACCAGAGATGGATCAGTGGAGGCTGGCATCTCCTGCATGGTGTTTGTTTTGCTGATTTCCTTGAGGCCAGACAGGCCTAGCCCTGGATAAGCAGGTAGGCAAAGCCTTTGGAGCAGGTGCAGAGCAGCAGTAGCCTTGCACAGAGCTTACCTGGTTTTGTCCTGTGTGTTGTGTGTGATCAATCACTGTGGGGGAAATGATGAGGTTAAAGCAGAACAGTCAATGGCAATGCAATGTCTGAGTTGGATTTTGGAAGGAAACTCTAACACATGTCTAGACTGAGGACAGGACAGTGTGCAGTGAAGCCCCTGTTTAGCAAAAATTATGTTCAAGTGGAGCATTTACCCCAGCAGGCAAAAACCAAAAGATGGCTGTCAAAGTGTCCTTCTGGAGAGGTATTTTCAGCAGAAGTCCCTTTTGCTGCATTCTTTTGCTAGCTGGGGGATGCAGGATTGGCTGGTAACTGAGCTCCTTCCTCCACTACCTGGCTAATATTTGCCTTTTCCTAAAACTCTCTGGCCTGCTTTGCTTGTTTTTAATGCCATTTATCCAGTGTCTATTTTGGCAATAAGTTATTATCAAATAATTGGTCTATTATATGTTTTCCAGAAGTGAAACTTAGACAAAACTCCAAGATATCCTGGGTTACAGTCTGTCATTAACATTTTATTTTGTAGTGGAGAGAGGACAAATATTGTCCTTCCTGAGTCCAGGACACTGATATGAAAAGAAGCAAGGGAAGTTTTGAGTGAGGATATGTTTGACTGAGGTCAGGTGTGTGTTAATGAAATGATTTGGATCTCTTTTCTAATAATGCCAAACTCAAATACAGAATGGATAAAACTAGGAAATGGTGTGCCTTTTCCAAACAGTGACTAACAGTTCTGGAGGTGAAAGCGGGAGAGAGGCCAAAAAATCCAAGGAAAAAACTTTACTGACTGTGTGCATGTAATTATAACTGTGAGCCAAGTGACAGAAAACTTCAGAAATGGGGAATATTGAATTGTAATGGTGTTTTCCAAGGAAAAGGAAGAGAGACCAAGTCCCTGGGCTATTTCAAGACAGACTGGCTGAAACAGTGGGGAATGCAGGGTACTGTAGCAGAAAGGCCTGGATGGGAACCTGAACTATCCCTGCTTAGCTGTCAAAGGGTAATGTCCTAAGCATCTGCAAAACAAAAATAATTTTATTGAGGTCTCTGGATCACTGTAACTCAGTTCAGGTACTAGAGACTTTTGTTCCCATGGATCCCAAGATACAGGGCTGGCTTCTGGCACAGGAACCTCCTGAAATTGCTGAAGTAGATGTGCACACAGTTTAGGAACCTGGCCTGAAACGTGTGTGTGCAATTCAGTGAAGTGCTAGAATAGCACCTTGGTGCTTTTGTGAATCTGTGTTCCCTGCTCACCCCTGTGGCAGAGACACAGGCTGTGGGGAACACCAGCCTCCTCCAAATGCTTCTTCTGGCATCATTCTCAATGAGACACTCCCTGCTGCAAGGAAACTCCAAATCTACCCATCTTCTCTTGCAGTGCATGCATCCTTGAAAGGGAGCATGGGCTGGCAGGGGTCTGTGTGTGCTGCTGTCCCTGCTGCCATGTGTTGGGAGGTGCTGGGTGTTGACAGCGTGCTGGGCTCTGCAGAGGCACAGGATGGCCAGAGGGGCTGTGCCAGGAGCTGTGAGCTGCGTGCAAGCAGGGAGGAGCTCAGGGCACCTTGCCAGCAGCATTGCCCAGAGGCAGCCTGGCAGCAGAGCAGGACACAGCCCTGTGTCTGCTCCAGGGCCTCCTGAGCCTCACCTGGTCCCTGCCTCTGGCCTCATGGCACCTGAGGTGTGCCAGAGCAGCACTGCAAAGCTGTGTCCTGTGCATGCTGGCCTTGTGACAGGGCTTGGAGGGCACAGCCTGAAGCAGAGGCAGAGCCTGTCCTGCTCACCCTCCACAGCCACTGCCACAGGGCCTGACTTCTTAAAAAATATGCCCAGCCCTCCTGGGAGACTAAAAATGACAGCCTCAAGGGAAAATGGCTGAGTGTGTCAGATCTGCTGGTTGTTTATTTCTAGGGTGTTTAATTATATTAGTCAACTTGTAAATTTTGAATTAATTAATATCTGCTGAAACACTTGGGGTTTTTTTTCCATGGTATTTTTTTGCCTCTGGGATGGTTCTAGGGTGGGGCCCACAGGGTTTTGAGATTATGCCATCCAACACCATGGGGACAGGCACATTCAGAGATCCTTGGTTCTTCGGGGCAGAAAGATGACACAAGACAATCATTATTACAGTAGAGGCTTTGCTTCACCCTGGACCTTCTGTAGAGCAGGTCAGTTTAGCAATCATCCCAAACCCTCTGCAGCCAGTTAGGTTAACCAACATTCTGCAGAGCAGATTGTTTCACACATTAACTTTAATGTGAGCTCAAACACACACAAAGCTCCTTCATCCCACCAGCTGGTCCTTGTCCTGCCCTGGAAGCTGTGACAGTGCAGGGTATTGAGCAGGGCACATTGCCTGCACATTGCTCTCTGTGCTGTCAGGAATTCTCATCAGCCTGTGGGCTCAGGACCCCTTTAGAGAAGTGCCTAGTGACCCAAGGGCCATGGCTGATGGCCACCAGCCCCACACAGTGCAGGAGGGAGTAGAGGGTGTAATCATACAGATGCAGGATTATGACAAATTTGGGATTTGGAGAATTCCAGTACTAAAGTCATGGCCTCTTCTGCATCAGGAATAGGAGGAGAAAATCCCCACTTCACTGGAGGCTGAGCCCAGACAGAATGATTCAGATTCACTTGCAGCTTGGTGCTTCTTTACCAAACTGAAATGAAACACTCTGCTGCACCAGCAGTTGTTCTTAGGCTGCTTGCAGAACTGGAGAACCAAGTAATCATAGTTGGACTGGTACCCATTAGGCCCTTTATGGTGTATCATCACCTTTCTGCCTGCAATTAGGTTACATGCTTAATCTTTCATGACTAATTTCATTTGCTTGCAGCAGTTTTGCTGTTCTTTAGTTACACTTCCCAGCAGCTTCTGCTGCTCACCTTAGTTCTGTCATCCTCTCTCCTGTTCCTTTACCACTTCTTACTCTCACATATGTGTGTTTTGGACAACATACCCAAACCAGCAGATTTATCTTAGCAGATGCAAACTATGTATTCTTATGCCTGTGGCCTTCTCAACAGCTTTTGCTTGATTAACAAAAGGAACCTTCTTCACTGCTGATGAACTAAGGATTGCATACTTTGTTGTGTGGAGGTTTCTACTCTTCTGTGGAAAAGCCTGACAAGCCCTGAAATGTTTAAATGACATTAAATTAATCATTCCTCTGTGAAATCAATAAATCCCTCACACACACACATAAGTCATAGGTTAATAAGGTGCTTCAACGTCTCAGCCATTGAGAAGGCAGTAAGGAGACAGTGAGGGTGCCCTGCCACCTCCCACATACTGATGGTATCTGAGGTACAGAGGAGCAGTGGTGGCCCTTCATGCAGCTCTTCCCTACAAGTTAGGGGATTGCAGAAAGCTGAAAGTATTTTGGTATTCACAATGTGCTCCCTAATCCTCCAAACACATACCTATGCACCAGCCCCATGCTAAAAGCTTTCTGAAACGTGAACAACCTCTTGACATAAATTAGACATGACACAATGATGGTAAGTCTTTGTCCCCTCACCACTTTCCTCCTGAGAAGACCAAAGGATTTCCTTCTCTTTATAAGACACTTCCTTGCTCAGCTGCTGAAGGCTGTGCATCAAATGCATAATTGATAGCAGCCCTTGGAAGTTGCATGTACACCTTACAGACTCCCAGCTGCTGTCTGGAACACTGCAGAGCAATGGCTGCAGCTGGACAAAGATTATCTGCTTCTTTATAAAACCCCCTGAGATAGAAATCAGTATGAATCTCCTGCACAGCCTTTTCTCTCCCACCACTAAATCATAGTAAGCATGAAGTAGAAGAGAAGAAAATAGAACCTCAGGATTTTGAACAAAGCTGTTAAGTGAGGAAGCACCGAGAAAGATAATGTCCAACTTTGTAGACACATGCAGAGTGAGATGAGGAGAGAGATTTAGCTTAATTCTGACATCCCCTCAAGCACAGTGGCTGTGCTGGGCTGTTGCTTCCCACAGCAGGAATCTGAAGCAAGCAGGGGTTGAGAAGGGCAGTTCTTGGTGTTCCTGCTCAGTGTTCAAAGCCCATGCACTCATGCCAGACATGCCTTTAAAGTGACTTTTCTGTTTCTGGTGGCTTGAGTCCCCACATGGTCCCATATTGCTCTAAGTTGATTCAGCTGTACTGCAGAGGTTCCCCTGTTTCTCCCAAGGCTGGATAACTGCTGGTGGTGGAGCTGGGGCAGCTGATGGGTTTTGAGCATTGGACTGTACTTGGTGCCAAGGAGAACCATCACCCCCTGCAGCTGGTGCCTGCTGTCTGTTCCCTGCAGCCCAGTCCTCTGCACTGTGTCTATTCCCATGCCAGTTAGGGGGCTGCAGAGCCCCTTCCTTCCCAGCAGGGCAGGGCTCACTGCTGGAAGCAGGACCTTTGCCAGGGATCCAGCCGGCTCAGGAGGAGAGTGCTGTGCACATGTACAACAAGTGGGCTCCAAAATGTTGGTTGTTGCCCTCCTAGTTCTTAGGAGAAAAGGTCTCATAGCTGTTACACTGGCTTGTCCAAAGCAACTTCTGTCTTCTTGCACCTCTTCCTACTGCTCTGGGCATTTTGGCTGGACAAAGCACTTCTCCTTGATTCTCCTGGCATGCTGCAGAAGCTGTTGCTAAACAGCACTGGCTATGCTGTCCTTAGAGATACCCCGTGTCTTTTTTACCTCCTGCTTGTCTATCTTCATAGAGGCTCACCACAATCTTGTCCACAGGAAGTGTCTGTGGATGTCCTGTCAGTTCCTCATGGGCTCTCCCATGCTCTCTGATAATTTTCCCCTCAAACTGGCAAACTTCATCATGTAGCTAAGGAAACAGTATAGAGGAGTGATGTGATATGCCCAAGGTCATGTGTAGAGACTGGATTAGGCCTTCTGTTGTCCCTGATCCTAATACTTTGCCTTAATCACAAGCTTTCTTTTGTATCACTGTGATCATTTAGGGAACTGGTGCATCAGCAGCAGCACAACATATTTGTGTAGTATCTTGTGTCTGAGAAAATCAGTTTGCTTTCAAAGCTGTGTGCTGTGTAGGCTGGGATTGCTTTTCCCTCTGTCTTCCCATTGCATTTCTTTTCTGGCTCCTCAGCATTTATGTCCCTAGCAATCATCATTGAGGATAATGGGAGCAGGCAAAAGAACCACAGGAGAGTCGTGCTTTGCCAGCCATCTTCCCTTGCACATCTTAATACCATATGTCAAGTGCAGTTGCTCAGGGCTCCACAGATATCTCTTTTTCAGCCACCCGAGGAGCCGGGGCTGTTTACGGTGTCGGCTTCACAAGATGGCAGGTGGAGAATTAGAAACTGCTCCTGAGAAGCTCAGGATTGCAGCAGTGCTCTGAAAAGAAGCACTTGGTAATTGCTGATGCCCCCAGGAGCTGAACAGCTGGGTCTTGCAAGAAAAGTGTGTGCAGTAACAAAAGCAGGCATGGATTTTCAGATAGCTTAAAGCCCTGCTTTCAGAGGTATTGAGCACTCAGTACATCCCCTTGCTCTCACTAGGATGAATGTAAGGCTGGCCCTTGTGGGTGCATTTAACTCAATGTCCACCTCCAGTAAGTGCCACTCACAGTGACAGCTGAAAGAAAACAGTAGCAGACAGTAGCAGAGTGAGCTCTCTGACCACTGAGAAAAAACACCTTGGACTGTGCTGAAATACTTGGTTTTTCAGAGCTAGGTTGAGTTCTAGATAGCATCCAGGTGGATTGCTGGGCAGTCTGTCTGGAATTCTCAGAGCTTCAGTAGTGCTTTGCAGTGCTGGTACAGTGCTATGCACTGTGTCATCCACTCTGCAGGGCATCTTGTGCCATCCAGGCATGACCAGAGACCTAATGAGAGCTGTGGGACAGCTCTAAACTGGTGGTTTTGCTTGGAGGTGGACTGGGTGGGACTCAACAGAAAATTCTCTTTCAGTGGTGGAAGCATGGCTGTAAAGCATCACATATCAAGGCAATCAATGGTGGAAGGACCAGTGCAATTTCTGTGATATTGAAGGATGTATTTTAGTGTCTGCTGTCACTACTACTGGGACATACCTGGAGCAAACCAACTGGTATTCATGGTATTCATTAGTAAACTGAGATGAGTGTATTTATTCTAGCATCCCTGAGACTCCTGCCCAGTCTTGGGGTAATGTCCAGTGAGTGGGTGCATACTCATGTCACTGCATGTGTGGAAGACCAACTCCTTTTTGAGGCACTGGAGTATGAATTTTCTGTGAATGTTCTTTGTTAATACTGATTGATGATTTTGGTGAAAAAATGGTAATTTGTTAGAAATATGAATGGTTTGGAAACTGGAAATTATTGTGTCTTTCTGGGATGTGATAGCAAGATTGGCCTGTCTACCAGAAAGCTCAAAGTGATTGCCAGAAGCAGGAGAGAATTATCCACCTTTTACACAAGAAAGGAGAGGTGTAGAAAAGGGAAAGGTGCCTGTTGGCCACTCTTATCTTTGGTTTGTAATTCCTTAGTGGCAAAGCACCCAGGCTCCCATAGCTTCAGCTTCTTGCATGACACAGGCTAATTTCAAGTAGTTTGTAAAATATTTCTGTATCCCCATAGAAGCCTTTCTCTCTGGATTCCAAGTGTGAATGTCTCAAACTTGCACGCTGCAACAATCTCTGTAAGGAGCTCTGAGAGACAATTTATTAAAGGTTTAGCAGAGTATTTTATAGTTTCTTGCATCTCCAGGAGTTTTGTACAAAGAAGGTCTTTGTGAAAGTTTATTATTCAAATTTGGAAGGATGGAAGGAAATCAATTTCCTTCTTCAAAACTGCATTTTTTCACTACTCCATTTGCTTATCACTCTGCCTTGCCAGGATTATTCTAATCAGATTTCACATACAAAAGAATGATAATATAAAAATAATTCTCCTCTTTCAAGTCTTTGTGAGGCTTAAGTAAATTAAGACATTGATCAGATTCTGCTCACTGTTGAAGCTGTGAATACCATGGAGGGTACCTGTTGTGGCTGGGGATTGTGTCTGATGCATGTTTTTTTATCTTCAGAGGGAGGCCCAGAAGGAAGGATTGAAATCAGACTCATCCCTGGGGGTTACTTGGTTAAACCTGTGTTTCAGGTGGCAGCTGGGATGTGGACCTGCAAGGCACGTGGCCATAGTCCAACCCAAAGGGGACAAAAGGCAGAGAAAGGATGCCTGGGGATGCCTGTGGGGCTGCAGGAAGCTGCTCCAGCAACCAGGGCTGCGCTTCGCCACCACCTCGTGCACTGAGCTGCTGCAAAGGGGAGCCCAGTGTCCAAATTGCTGGGGTAGTTCTGCAAGTCTGTCCTCAGCCTAATGCACCAAAATGCCAGCCTGTAGCAAGGCCAGCACAGCTTCTCTGCATACAGCTTATTTCTGGTTTGGCAGTCGTTTGGGAACCTTATTTGCTGTTCATGTCAAGACTGATAGCACTCCTATGGGTGCTGTGACCTTGAGCATCCTTTCATTCTTCCTCAATAAGCTCATTATGAGCTCCTAAATTGTCATCAGGGATTTGCCATGAGCTAAAATGAAAGTGTCTTTCTGTAAATACTGCCACAATGAAGTATGTTCACCTCTCAGCATGAGGTCTGGGCTTGTGGGCTTGGTGGACAAAGGCCGCTCTGATACTGATTCTGGCCCCTTGTATGACAATCTGTGTTTTTATTGAGTTTGACAAAGAATAACTCCATATTCCATAGATCCATAGGGATCTTCTTGATAGTGGCTAAAAGGTGTGGGTGGATGTTTATACTCAGCCCAGAAGACAATTTGCAAGCTCCTGACATCAGTAGTTGGTTTTTTTAGCTCCCAAACACACAAAGCTTGCTAGTACTATTTAGTAATAAAACAGGCCTGCAGTCAACATTTTAAAAAAAATGTTGTGTCCCTCTTGGCAGATGGGAATTTTGTACTTAGGGTGCTCTTAAGACAATTTGTAGGGTTCAGCTCCCTGCTGTCACAGAAATGCCTTGCCGTGACTCAATGATTCAGTTCAGTTGTCTAAACCTGGACATTTCTCTCTTTCTGCAATGTGCCAGCATCCCCTGCCTGCCTTCCACAAGACCATGGATCTCCCTTGGGACTTGTGTCCTACCTGCCAGCCCTGTGCATGTCATGCATGCCCCAGGACATCTTAGATGGCACTGGAAACCTGTGCTGAGGTAACCAGATCGAGCCCTTATCTCTGCCTCAGCTGCTCCTCTATGGGGTGGAGATAAGATTCCTTTCTTGCTGCCACGGAGACAGAGTGGAGATAAGCGTGTGAGTGATTGACAGGCACTGGATGCTGTGGTAAGGGCACTGTGCAAGAGCTTGAGTAGATAAGAGAGTGACTACATGACAGCATGAGGTTTTTTTCACGTTGTTCTTTACCTCAGAAGATTTTCTCCTTCACATGTCCTTTTCCTATCAGTGCTCTGAAAAAGATGAGCTCACACGAGTCTCTCACACCTGACGCTTGCATTGACATTGCTCCAAACCTAGCTAGGTTTCTCTCTGAGTTCAGCCATCCTGTCTCTATTTGACCTATTTGCCCCACATTGCTCTACTAAAGAAGTGTTCCAATACCTGAGCAGTGTTTGGAGGCAGCTTCTATTCAAGATTGCTCTATTATTCATTAAAAGAAATGGCAAAAAGAATCACTTAGTTTTCAGGTTTGTCAAGTGGGAATGATGCAGGGAAGTAGGGAAATCACTGTCTGACTTCAAAATGGAACAAATTGGCCTGACACCACCTGAAAGAATGAACCCAGAAGCTAGATACCATCTTTTTCAGCTAAATTACTGTTCTGACACCTAGTTACTTCATTACCAGTGGTGCTGTATATACTTGCAGCTCCCTGTGGTTTCAGTGGGATTTCAAAGTAATCACCAGCCCTGCAGTTCTTTCCCCTTTTATTTACAGACTTCAAAAGCTCAGTTTTGTGCTCATCATGTAGGACTCTCTTTCTTGTCGTTTGTTTGGAGACTGTCCGAAAGAAATTTTCTATAGCCAGGAGATGTTTTCAAGGTTTTCTCTAAAAGTACTGAATATTGGAAGTCTCTAGAACATAAGAGACCAAGATAGTCAAGCTGTAAGACCCCACTGAAATCTGTGGCAGGGTATGAACTCATCTCCATCCTGGGGTCTTCCCTGGGAAAGATCAATTATCCTCTACAGCAGAGGACTGCCATACTCAGCAGGGGTGTGGGTGTACTGAGGGCAGCAAGAGGAAGCTATGAAGAGCTGTGTGTTCTGCAACAAAAGCTTCAGCCACACAGTTCTCAGAGAAGCCTGTACATCTTTCCAAAGACCCCACAAGAGAGTCTGCAGCATGCACTTCTTAGGTCATTATGTCCTTTTATTTATCTTCACTTTCACAGTGTCCCCTTTCTTTGAGCCTGTAGTCATCAATCATATCTTCAAATACTTGGGTATAATCTGCTCACAGTAGTGTCCCTTGAAATTGTAAAATGCTTCATGGTTAATAGTTTTTCACAGTTTCTGTGAACATTGATGTAACTATCAATGATGGACTTTCCCTCCTGCAGCTCTTGAATCTTGAGTCATTGAAACCTACATGAAGTGAGCAAAAGCTGACCGGCATTCTGACTGTGTTTTAAAGTTGGTGGCCTTGTGTACATTCTTGTGTTCACTTTTATTCTTTGGGTTTTTTACTGAAAACACTCCTAAGAGAAGGCTGCAGTGGCTGTTGCTGTATTTCCATGCATTGCTAGCACTGGGAGCCAGGAGCTGTTCATATTCATCTTGTGCAAGCTGGTTATCTCTGGGGCTTATACAGTAACTAAGTCATAAGGGACACAAGCATATCCTCAATTCAACAGGAAATCTTGTATCTGTCGTTACTCCTCTGGTCAAGTTCTTGGCTGAACTGAGGAAGTGTTTTTCTTCAGAAGATCCTGGGGGATTAGCTTTTGATCTAGACCTCAGGGCACCTCTTGTGCTCTGCAAAACTTGGCAGCATCCATGTGATGAAAATATCCCTCCCTGCATCTTTCTAACTCATCTCTCTGTAGGAGCCATCTGTCTGTCTAATCTTCCCAGGGCTAACGGATGGCTGTGCTTAAGAGTTTGACCATCCAAATAGAGTCCTCGAGTGATGGAGCCAATGATGCAATGATTGCTGGGGCATGGTGAGCTCTGTGCAGCCTGGCTACAGCTGCTTCCTTGCTTTCTTTCCACTACTCAAAGCTGCAGTGTAATTTTTAAAACTGCCATCGCAGATGACCGTATTCTTGTGGTTCTAATGCGAACATTGACCATGTTTCCTTTCAAAAATGTTTGGAGGAAGGAAGGAGGAATAGCTCAGAGGAACTACATTGTCATCTGTACAAAGCTAAATCCACACTGAGTAGGACAAAGGCGATTTTCACACTCAGAATGTGTAATTGCATAGCAAGTACAGTGTGCATGCTTGGTAGGTAAATTGTAACTCTGAGGCTGTCGTAACAAAAATGTTGAGGGCACAAACCAGATTTACACATTTGAAAAAGTGGGGTTACATATGACTCTAGCCCATTCAGATAAATCAGCTAATGTATTAATGTATTAGCTTAATACATGATGGACACAATAGACTTGACTTCTCAAATATACGTATTCAGAGAAAAATAAAGATTTAGAAGCAATTTTTTCAATAAATAGAGGGATTATTCACTAATCCAATAAAAAATTGCAGTTTTTGCAATTTTTTATTTTTCCCCTTCTACAGTCTTTTATGGTTTGAAAGCATCTGAAATGATGCTATTTCCTGATTAGATACCTTTTTAAAATTTCCTACCAGTAATTTTCATGGGTTTGGGGTTTTTTTGTGTTTCTTTTCTGTTTTTTCTGTAATAAAAGCCAATGAATAGTTCTTTAGTGTGTGACAGCAGAGTCAGCAGAAAGTAATTGTCCAAATTGCAAAAGAGGACTTATTTAACCTGGTCTGTAGATTACAGTGAATAAATGAGAAGGGGAAATGTGTTACTGGGTGTTTTCAGCCTTCAGCAATTCAATGACCATGCCCTTTTCAACCTCAGCTAAATGAAATATACACTCCTAATTAAGTTCTGACATTCAATTATTTTCATGTTTTCATCTTTTTTTTTTGGTTTTTTTTTAGATCACCTTCATTGCCCAGACAAATGGCACCTCTGTAGCTTTGTCAGTCTGTCCCTTTTCTCCTAGGGATATCCCATCACCTTTAGTGTTGGAATACCTGCAGATGTATTTGAGGAAGCAGTTGCAAGATAGAAAGTGTGACTGAACCCTCCTGTTCTGTGGAAAGCAAGCTGTGAGGCCCCTGTCAAAATTGGTTGAGTCATTTTTACCTAGAGCAATGTTTTAATGAAGCGATTGAGCCAGGACTGGAAGGTTTTCATCCATCCTGTAGGAGGATAGTGTATTCTGAGTGACTGCTTGTCCTCTCACAGCAGTTTGGAAGGGACCTGCAAAGTTTCATGTGATGTGACAGAGCAGAGCAAATAGGGAACTAATTAGCTGTAGGCACATAGTGGGACAAAGCAGGTCCTAGAGACAGTTAAAGTGTCATAAAGGTTGGTGTGCAGACAAGAGAGAGGAGATGAGCTCAAGCATCAAGGTGAGTCCCTGGAAGCACAGCCCCACTGAGAATTCTCAAAGGAGGGTGAACCTCGCTGTCTGAGTATCTGTGACATTTTCCAGGAGAGTATTGGCAAGTTTAAAACAGAGAAAAAAGATATTCTTCACATAATATGTGATGGCTGTAAAGGATACCACAGATTGCTGGAGATTCAGGGCTGCCAGCAGTGTTCTTAAAATTTGCACCAGTACAACCAGTACTGATCCCTAACAACGACAAAATACTCATCTAGATGGACCCCCAGCAGAAGGAAACCAATATCCAAGAGGGTCTAGGAGCAGTGGGATAGAAAAGGTCTTTGGAAGACCTGAGAATTTACTTTGAATCATGGTGAAAAGTCATTGCTCTCCTGCTTTAGCTATTGAGCTCTCTTTCCTATCTCATCATGTTTCATACCGATTTTTCTCTCAATGGCGCATGTGCTGGCAGCATTAGCCCAATGGCTAGGAAACAATGGGGTAAACTTTATTGGCAGAGCTGGAATTTTCAGCTGGCTCCAGGTCTGGAGGCAGTGGGCACAAAATTAAACACAGGAGATTCTGTCTGAACACCAGGAAATGTTATTTTACTGTGAGGGTGGCTGAGCACAGGCACAGGCTGCTCAGGGAGGTTGTGGAGTTTCCCTTCTTGGAGGGATTTCCTCCCTTTTTGAGTCCTGGCATCCCTGGTATATATTAGTGGTCTCTGCAGATGTCTCTGGAGGTGGTTTGGAAGACTCAGCTGAAGTGGCTTCCTGGCTCTGGAAGCTAGGGGACCACAGAGTAGAATAAAGCCATCCAATGTCTTTAGATGTCTTTAAAGTGCAAATGCAAATGTGTTGCTGAGATCAGACCTGGGGAAAGAAGTGCAGCAGCAGAGCAACCTGCTACAATAAGCTAGTGCATAAATATTCCAGCAGAAAGGTTCAGAGCCATCTGCAAAGACTACTAAAACTTAGCAGGGAAGCCAGAAATCAAAAAGAGAGTTAATAATCAGTGCTCAGTGTCTCAGGAGCATACGGGCTTCTTTCTGCATTATGCTACATGAATGTCTTTTGTATTGCAGTATCAGCCTTCAGGTGGAAAAAACAGGGAGGCACAGCAATTTTAATAAAGCACTCAGATATAGACTGGGGCTATTAACTTGCTGGAAGTCCTGGTTGTTTTGAAGGAACAATCTGGTTGCCATTAAAAAACAACAATAAAAAAATCTCCTGCGCCCGAAAATTTTGCATACTTGCATTTGTGTTAATAGTTTCCTTTGTGAGAAGTAGGAGGAAAGTGACAGCAAGGACAGAGAAGACTTGGGCATGAGAAAGTGGGCTGTGGAAGAGATTCATTATGTCATGCAAAACCTATCACCTCCACGTCCAGATTCCTCTCTGTCCAACTCAATACCACCCTAATAAATCTCCACCTCTTGGCTGATGTCTGCATCCAGGACATGTTATCAGTCACTGCTGACAAGGACTATTAGTCATTATTGCCAGGATAGAAACTCAGTCTGAACAGACTGAATGGCAGAGAAATCAGTTTCTTTGTGCTAAGAAATGTTTGCTGCCAGGGGTGTGTGGCCTAGGAGTTGGTACAGCTCCTGCTGCCCAACACAGTCCATGCAGCATTCCCATTTCTTGGACAATACTCACTGTTTTAATGAGTAACACGTTCCTTTGTGCATTGCTTCCCTTGGTATGCACCAGCCCTCCTCCCAGGCACTCCAGAAGCTCTGAGATGATCCTGCAATCATGGGTAATACAAGTGTTGCCACTTAATTTGCACTCTTGTTTCAGAAGGAGGTGGTAACATTCCCGATGATCTGCCTTTAAAGGGAGCTTATTTGTTACTCTTACTCAGTGAGAAGGGAGAGAAATTGTCTTATTCATTTGGAAACTGCTGTGTTAATTAAAAGGTTTCCAGAAACCATCTGTGAGTTTTTATTACAACTTGGGGTTTGTTCCCACTTGTTCACGTAGTTGAAGGGGAGCAGGGGTCACAGGCTGAGGGCTTGCAATTGTTTAACTTCTGTGTATAGACCTGTGACCACATACAGAGCAAAACTTACTAAAGGCAGTAGTTCTGTCTCCCTGCTCTTCCTCTGACAGGTTCCCCCAGTCACCCAAGTTTTCTGTATGGCTGTTGCCTCTTGTTTTGTATCTGACATTTTTGCTTCTGTGAGTTTTTTCAGCAGATTTCTTCCAGACGTGCTGTCATGGATTGTTCCAAGCCACAATCCAACAGGACAGAAGGTGCCTGAGTTAGCTTCAGCAGTGAAATTATACAGCAGAAGGCATTATTAAAAGTGGATCATTTGTCCAATAAATCCTCCTTTATGAGTCAGAGATTGGATGGAATTCAGAGAAGGGCAACAGAAACAATTCTGGGGCTGAGGGTTGAGTTAGAGGGGATATGTTAAGAGAGGAAAAGGTGTTGGCATTTGTTAAGGGAGAAAATTGAGCATGTAATGTGCTGTACTGGCTAAGAAGGGGGATGTTTTCAGGAAACCAGCAGTGAACATAAAACACTGCAGATTACATAGGAAGTTCCAGCCGGTGATGGAAGTGCACTGGTTCAGTGACTTGAGCTGGAAAATGGAGCTTTCCAGGTGTGTAGTGAATATAAATACAGGTAGGTGATGGAAATCACTGTCCTTACACTGCTAGGGATGTGTCCCTTTGACCTGGCCCATAACCAAGGGTGGGAAGAGAGGGCTTAGTAGTACCCTCTCTTTTGATACCCCTGTAAAAGGGACGTTTTTGCTGTGACAGAAGAAAAAGCCCTCTCATTTGCAAAGAACAAGTAATTTGGAAGCTGGAGAAAGCTTTTATTATCCACCAAGTGTGTGTTAATTAACTGTCTTTCTCACAAATTAACTATTAGTAGAAGGTGCTTAAGTGAAATGCCCTGAAGCTTCTTAAGCATCTTCTCTGGAAAAAGATGTTGGGATTTGCTGTAAAGCCCAGTCACAGATCTGATGAGAGCCTGCAGCAGTCCTGCAAGAAGGATGCTGGCAGCATTTCCATCCTAGCTCCATTCTCTGATCTCTTGGCAGCTTTTCATTTCAGCAATGACAGTATTCTTTTAACCCAGCTTTTTTACCTGTTGGCTTTTCCTGGAAGCACTGTCTCTGGTTTATGCTGCATGTATTCTAGTCTGCTGGATTTTGGATTAATTGTAGATGTCTAAGACAGGTGTATCTGGTCTTAAAATCTACTAGTTAAAGGAGCTTGTAGACAGGCCATGTTTATGTTCTCCCAGCTCATTAGAGGAACAGCATGTGCTGCATTCCTGACTTTTGACACTTGGACTTCATTGTGGGAGGGAGGGGAATGTGGTTGTTTTCCTTTTGCTGTGTTTGTGGCTGGAGGTGGAGAGCATCTCCTTGTGCCTGCTCTGTGTGCAGGCTCTGTGGCCTCCATTAATTAGGGTTTTTAACTCTTCCCCTCCATTGCTGTTTGTTACTTGCCTCCTGTGCCACTTTTCTTGGGAAAGCATCATGGTGCTTGAGGCAGCAGTGACTGCTCTGTGAACACCCCCTGCTCCCTTCTGGGGGACTGAGCTTCTCCATTAAGGGCACAAGGGAACCTGCAAAAAAGCAGCAGGGATGTGCACAAGGACTTGTCCCAGCCTGTCAGCAGCCCATCAGCACAGATGCAGCAGCGTGTTTCAGGCTGGTGCCTCAGCACCTCCTTTCTTCATCTCCCTGGGAAGGCAGAACGGACAAGCCCAGCTCTATTTTCACCAGGGAAAAGTGAGAATTACTCACTGCAGCTCCGGGTGAGGCAGTCTGAATCTCTGTGGTGTGATGGGAGTGGGCTGTGCAGAACATGGGGGAGAAGGGGATGCTGGATTGCTTTGCTCCAGCACCAGTGCCCTGCCATGGAGCAGGAATCCTTGCCCTGAGCCTCAGAGCAGGTTTCCAGCAGCAGGAGCACACGGGGCTTTGGTTTTGGTCTGTCCTGGGGTAGGCACCTCTCCCTCTGCTCCTGGCAGCGCTGTTCCATTCCCAGTTTTAGCAGCCAAAGGTACCAGTAACACTTCTGCATACAGAATTTTGCTAGGGCATAACAGCTTGCATGATTTAATTATTTTAATTGGAATTAACTGGGAAAATAATTCCCTCTTTCAGTAGGAATAAGCAGGATACAGCCTGTCAGAATTTTTTCAAATGAGCTCTGCTGAAGGCAGAGGTGCAGAGATATGTAGTCAGCCTGCTTTAATGAGATTTGGCTGTAATTTTGTGATGAAATTATTCTAGGTTAAACTCAGTCACACACACAAAAAGTGTTTCATTGTATTAAGGCATATTTGAGACCCACAAATCTCAGTCGCATTATTGGTGAGATAAAAACTATCAGAAATTATGTCATTTTGAAAGATTTTCATTTTCTGAATAGATGTTGGAGAACAAATACTGCTCGTAATGCTGGGCACAGATTTACCAGGATGTGATAATTCATGGATTTCTTTTCCCAAATAGTTATTAAACTAAGAAAAAGCAGTGCAGATTTGCAAACTATTGAGATTATTATAGAAGTCTTAGACATAGAAAGTGACCTTCAGCTGAGAGACCGTGAGTTGTTTCAATTTAAATTAGATGGAAGGCTAAACATTCAATTGTAACTAAGATTTATTATTTTATAAAAGTGAAGAAAGCTAGTTATAAAGGCAAACTAGGCTGTAAAACTCTGCACTTGAATACAAAAGTGGCCTGGCTTTTTTTTCTTTGTAAGAGAGGTAAAAAGCTGTATAACTAATATACCAGACCTAGGAAAAGTCTGCTAGGGGAGGCATTTAGTCCAAGAGATTTTTTTTTAAAGCAACAACCCATAATAGTAACAATGATAATAATAATATAAAACAACCCAGAAAAACCCACAAAGATAAAAAATGAAATATTTGCAGGCAGGAAGTCTATAAAAATGCAAAATGTGATTCAGTGAGGAAAGGTACTGCTCTTTGGTCAGAAAGCATAGGGGAGAAATGAGAATTGCCAATATAGAGAGGAGTGAGATGACCATCAAAAAAAAAAAGTGAGAGAAAAAAGAACAAAGAAAGGAAAACAATTACTGAAATGCTGTTTAGCCACTAGTATATAAAGAGAAGGAATGGTGCTCTTCATCACTTAATCTGTTGCCAGAGAGGATGGAGACAGTGAGTGTTTAGGAAGCAGAATGAAGCAATTGCATCTAAGTAGGAAATGGTGCCCCAGACTGCTGAAGGATGTGACATCCCAAATCATGAGTCTGTTGACACACAGACATCTGCTCATTTTATGAAGGCTATGTGGAAAAATCCTTCATACTGGGGAATATGGGAAATTTTGTTTAAAAATGAGCAAAATAAACATTATGGACATGTAGAGGCTCATCCTTTTGGCTTCAGTGTAATCTAGAAAGGGAAGAATTGTTTCAAACGATGGAGATAATGAGATAAAATGTAACCTGAGTTTAATAAAGGTAGATTGTTCAGATTATTCTGTTACTGGTCTCCTAGACAGGGGGAATGCAGTAAATCTGATTTGTCTGGATTTCAGTGAGCTTTTGCTGTCATGCCACACGTGTTACTAGTGCAGTTGGGAAGGGCAGGATTAGCAGAAGGGAGGACTGCAAAGGGAGGGAGGGAGGATCCCTGCAGTGGAGCTGACAACAGGTTGTGCTGCAGGGTGAGCCTGTCCTGGCTGCAAAGCTGCTGGAGTTTAACTGAGGGAAGCACGTGGAAAGCCAGGTCTGGGAGATGCTGTCACTGCTGTGGGCAGCTGGAGCACTGTGTAGGAAACACTGGATTAATTCTGGGGGGCTGGAGTTGGTGAAGCATCAGTGACGCAAGAAGTTGTTGTGTTAAATAAATATTAAAGAATTTGGTCTAGTAATAAGAATTTGCAGACTTAAGTTTGCTGTAAAACTGTGAACCAGTAAGGGAATGCAACCCAGAAAATGCCAAATCACCACACAAGTTGTAATAGGCACAGATCAGCCATAGAGAGCTGAACACATACTGGAATGCTAAAAGAATCACCACAGACACTCAGTCTTATTTGTGTGTGAATTAGGTGTATTAAAAAAGGTTGAGCTGAGCAAGTTCAGAGAATCTTTTAATATAATCTGCTTTCAACACATTTGTTTAGTCCCCAAATGGAAGATGAAAATGCATTATAATTGTTGTATAAATTACCACAATGGGGTAAATACCAGCAGTGTTTATGCTGAAAGCCAAAGCTGGCACAAGAGCAAATGGTCACTGCCTGGCAGTGAATCCAATCCAATAACTCATTTAAAAGTGAAACTTGATGAACTTGTGAAAGAAATGATGAGATATTGCCAGGAACAGGGCAGTGGTGAACTCGGAGGGTACTTTCCCTCTAGTAATTTACCTCTGTCTTAGAACAGTCATTTTTTATTGCCAAAAGTCCAGTTATGGTGAGATTGGTTTTTAAATGGAAGTAATTTATTAATGACATTGAGAGAAGCAAATTATAAATGACCAAAACCCTGTAAGTATTCCCTTGGAAAATTGAAAAGTGTTTATAAATGTGCCTCTGTAGGATGCTGCCTGTGAATTAGAATAGGCAAAAGCAATGAAATTATAAACCATGGATCATGGTGCTACCAAAGGCCGCTGAAATGGAAGCCTCTGTAAATGGCTGAAGGTGTTTTCCTGTGGTTAATGTATCACTAAGGGGCTTTCTCCAGCCATGCCCTGGCTGTCTCCTGGACACACCTGGGTGCCCAGTGAGTGCCCTTTGTGCCTGTGGCACACCTTTGCCAAGAACAGTGCTTCATTTTCCCCAAAGCTAAACGCAGTTAATCACTTGCTCATCTCTTTGCATCTTCTGTGGCTCCCTCACTCTTTGCTGAGAAATGCAGATGTTTATGATGTTTTTGTCTCACTTGTGGCTTGGTGATTAATATTCTGCAAGTTGCTGAGCTTATGGGTACCGATTTCCTGCTCTACTTACTGTACTTAAGTCAGCTTGGTTTGTTTTTCTTCCTCTTGCTAATATATCCACCTGGTGAGTTAATTGTGTAGGAAAAGAGCCAGGGAAGACAGAAAATGCAGAAAACATGATGTTGAGCTCAGCTGGGAGTATTCTGCAGTTCATTTCTGTGTTGGGAGTGTGTAAGGGGTTGGATGGCAAAATTTGCTGTGCCAGAGGAAGCTGTTTGTAGTGATGTTCCCTTGGTAAGGTCCTGAATTGTGAGTAGGAGTGATGGGCTTGCTTTTATGGGTGGGCGAGCAGTGTGTGGATTCTGGACTTCCTCCCCAGAAGCTTGTGTAAGGGCTCACTGTCATTCTTGAAGGTGAATAGATATTAATTTTCAAGATGTGTCGCTCTCATCTTCAATATCTGTTGCTGTTCTGTGAATTGATGAGAATTCACGCTGCATTTCTTATTTTACCTGATATGAAAAAATATTTTACAAGGCTAGATTAAAACCAAAATCTTGAGGAGAAGCACATGAGAGTGTTCCCCTACTTGTTGGGTTGCTCATTACCAGGATCAGGTAGATCCTTGTTTACTGAGAGCATCCAGACTTGCATCTCCAAGCAGATCCTGTGAAACAGCAGAGTTTGGGACCTGGTACTTAGGTTACATGCTTCCACTTTATGTAAATAAATATCCAGTGGATCATGAGTTGGAACAAGTCCCCAAGACCACCAGGGAGAAAGAAGGGTGTATTGGGGATGGGGTTGTTTGGGTGTCTCCTGAGGAAAGTGCTCAAGTTCATGGAAAGCATCAGTGGTCCATGGAGTAAGGGAGACAGTGGTCTTCCCTTCCTGCCTGTCCACTGGTCTGATGTCTTGTCCTTAGGAGTCTGTACTAATTCTTCCTTCAGTTTACTCTCTGAAATTGATTAATCTTAGTCTCCTTTTATTGATCAGTGCCCATTCAGTCCCAGCTTGCCTCCTGCCTTCTTCCTTTTCCCACATTTCCTTTTGTCTCTCTGGTTGGTGGTCCAACTTTCTCTCATTTGTATTCAAATTGGCCAACTCATCCATTTTGTCAGGATCCAGCAGAGAAGATAGATGAAAAGAAATCTCTCTGCTGTCAATTCAAAGCAGTCCTGGCACAGCCTGTAGCCATCCAGAGTTGAAATTGCCAGGAATTTGTTCACTGGAATGCATTCAGTTTGGACAGAATCAGTAGGAAATAACAGCTCTTGAACTATAGCACATCTCCCCTGTACTCATGTGTGAACTGCTCATTTTCACAGATCATCAGCTTAGCTAAAGCTTGGGTGAATATTCTTTACTCTGAAGAATGAGGATGAGGGATGTTTCTGCGGGAAAACTTCACCAGAATTAACATATTTTTCTTATATTTTTTCCTGTAAATGTCTGAGCTGTCATCACTGAAAGTTTCCAGGTGAATTCATCTTGAAATAGTTGAAATTATCAGTTTAATGGTTAAAACTTGGCAAAGTTAGAAGCGTGTGAAAACGGTGTTATCACGGGATTTGTCAGACAACCTTAATAATAGTTTCACCTACAACAGCAAAATTCAGTAATGCAATGTAATTCTGAGGCATCAGCACTGCACGGATGAGCACCATTAGATAAATGGGACCTAAGAGAGTGCAGAACAGCAGGAGTACCCTGGTACTTAATGCCCTGGGTCTGTTCTGTATTCAGAAGGGTCTGAAGGTAATCACAGAGTGGAGAGCAGCTCCCAGGATGTGTGTGCAGCAAAACCCGTGCTGTGAGCGGGCAGTCCCAGCACTGTCACACCTCAGCCTCGTCGCCTGGCCCACTCTTCCACCTCCCAGCTCGGATTTGAGCAAAATTTGTGGCAGTGCCAAACTGATGGATCACCATCCCATTTTCAAAATGTCCTCCCTGACAGCATAGGCTGTGCCAGCAAATCTAACTGAGAACATCCAGGATAGCAACTCCAGGCCATTTATCAAGTCCATCTAAGGCTTGCAAGATAGAATTTCTCACTTCTCTCAGTGATGATGCCAGGAGTAGAAGAAATCCATCCCCAGCAGGTGTCCTCCTGCATACCTATGTCCTCTTCTCAAGTGTATTGAACCAATCAGTCCTGGAGCCCATATGTCAGTTTAGCCTGTCCTTGCTCAATAGATGGAAGAGAAAGTGTGGGACCAAACAAATTTATCCCTCCTAGTCATGTACAACTTTCCTTGCTCAGTTTCTCGACAGTTTATTGAGTTGCCTTTGTTTTGCCTTCGAATAGGAAACATTGACTTAATATGAGTTTTGATGTTCCAATAGGATCTGTGTGAAAATGTGGTAGTAGAAGAGGGGCAATGGCTGTAGCAAAGAGAAGGGACTGTGAGTTTTCAGCAGTTGAGGAGCAGTCTAAGGCTGCAGGGAGAATGTTTCAGACTCTTCTGCAAGTCCATCTTCAGCTTATGAGCTGGAGTAAGAAAGAGCTATGGACTCCTCAGTGACTTATCACGAGATACTATGAAAATGATTTGAGCTTTAAGGCATTCACTAACTGCTAGAGATCAGGATGTGACCTAATATAGGGTACTTCTCCATTTCCAATTACTGTTGAGAGACCTCGGTCCTGGCCTGCTCCCGTATTTTCCAAAACATTCTGCAAGAAGGAGATTCCATGAGTCATCCTGGGCATGGTGATAGCTGAACTAAGGCTGCACAGAAGTGTTGGAAGTGCTTTGCTGTGACGGTAGCTCATGACCTGCTTCTTGCCACAGGGACCCAGTGTTACAGTGGGGTAACATCAGTGGGAAAAGCAGAGCTGTTTCCACTCACTTTCCTTGTTAAATGGGCTGAGGTGTGCAGGGCATTTTGGGGAGTTCAGCCTGGGCTCTCCTTCCTTCTTGGTCTCCACTTTGGGAACATCGCTGCCAAGACAACCAGACAGCTTCTGCATATGTCTGATAGTTTGGGCAGGCAGTTGTCATGGTTATGAGTGCTGCATAAGAACCAAAATAGATGTATAGAAAGATGGTGATGGAAGCTGGCACATATCCTGTCTTTTCTGTACATGAGCTGACAGGATGTGGCATGGAGGAACCACCTGTGCCCTGGCTCCCTCCTGCTCCCTCAAAGTCAGGACTAGCCATGCATTTGGCCTTCCCTGCTGCAGGTGGCAAAAGGAGCCGAGCTGTCTGAAAAAGGCAAAGTGAAATTTTTCTGGGGGAAAAAATAGACAAGTGAAGATGTTAATTTGTGAGAAGAAGCTCATTTCTTGAGTTTTAGATTGTAGGGTATGAAAAATCTCAGTGTCTGAGTGTCAAGCTTTCTCTCTCCTTATTTCTTTTTTTCCCTCTTGAAGGGAAATATCAACCCATAACACTTATCTTTTGTCCTCTAAAGCTGATTGTCAAATGCTATTTTTTTTAGCAATATCTTTTTTTACTGCTTCTCGTCATCACAAAACTCTTCCTTGGGTTTTGCTGTACAAATGTATCAAAACTGAATGGCATGGGGAGTTCCACTGAAGAACAGTGAGCTGCTCCTTCATGGATATCTGCTTCTGATGGCCAGCTGAGCACACAGGGGAAGCAGAGTTCTTCCTTTGCTCCTGCTGCAAAGGTGCATCGGGCCCCTGGAGAAACCAGCCCAGTCTGTGCAGCTGCACTACCTTGTGAATCCCAGTCACACTGAGAACTACAAGGCAGAGTGGTTTATCAGTGCAGCAGGCAAGTGAGCAGCAGAGAGGTTGCCCAAGTCCATTTTCTGCTCTCGGTTTGCAATTGGCCCAGAGGGCAAGGGAAGTCAGAAGACACAAAACAAAAGCATTGGGAGGAGGTGGTGGAGAGCTTTAATCAAAGATGTTGCAGGGTTCTGGACAGAACTTTGGTCAAACTCTGCAGCCAGGTCCTCCCAGGATCCCGAGCAACAGAATTTTGATTGAATTCAGGCTGGCAGCATCAGGGCCTGCATTAATATACCTTGTTTTACTGCCTTTCCTCTGCCCTCTTTCTGCTACAGAACCTAAAGCTACCTGGACTCTGTTTATAACGCATGGGATGAAGGGTGAAAGCAGAGGGGTTATTCTGAATGCTTTTTAGCCCAGATCTCCATTTTGAAAGCCTCTTATGGCAGGGTTTTAAATTGGTTTAGGGACAGAGCCTGAGTGTGATAAGATGTTAGTTAACACGATGGGATAATCAAGTCACTTTGATTTCTCCCCAGGCAAACCTCTCTGCAGTCTATTAAAATGAAATATGATGCCACTGCTGTTTCCCTCAGCTGTAGTCAAGGAGATATTTGTTTTAATTCAGTGCAAGATTGCCCCACAGGCTCCGATTTCTACTATCCATATTGATGTTTGTAATTTATTGCCCTTTTACAATACACACTAAAAGGATGTTGTATTTGCCAGACTGGCTTTTGAGAACTTTATCTCCGAATCATTCTGTATAGGATACACTGAAATTGTTCTCTGTGTCGTTAATGTTCTGTGTCATACAATATTAACACAGGCTCCATTCGTTTTACAGGCAGCCTTGGGTTTAGTAAGGGACACAAATAGAATACAACATATTCACAGAATATAATTCTGTTATCCTGGATATGATGAAAACAGATGCCCTGTTGTCCCAGCTTACATAAATGTTCAACATGCTTCTGATCAGCTGGCACTTCAACTGCAAATGGCCTGAGTGACCACACCATAGATGCAAGTATGTGTTCCTGTGGTGTTCCAGCCAGCAGGGATGCATTTCAGTGTGTCATTTATGAGGAATGTTGGGACAAAAGATGCTGTAAAAGTGCAAGAACCTATTTTAAGCTTGCAGTTTAAACAGGCCCATGAGAACTGAAACAATCTGAAGGTTACGGGCACCAGTGCCGTGTGAAGCTGCGTTCAGGGCAAGCCACAGGTCTGAGTAGTGGTGCAGGCAGCTACTTCAACACTTTTATCTAATACATTTTCTAGTTGGGAAATCTGAGTTTCACAGAACCAGGCTTTTTCAAAGGGAGAATGACAAATTGATGAGATGTTACAATATTTCAATTAGATGAAGTGAAACAAAGTTTTCATTTTGACATTGTTATGTCATAACATTATGATTTGATTGAAAATGTCCTTTCTGCTATGACAGATTCCACTTTCATTTCTCCCCTTCCTGATTTCTTTTTGACTGCTTAATACATCAATATCTCATCCTGCTTTGAACTGAGAACATTCCAGACATTTCCAGAAGAAACTTTTCCTAGCAAGGCTGTTGGTTCAGTCCCACTGTCTTGTGTCTTGATTGTTTAGCATCCACCACCTCTTTGGATCCAAAGAATTACTGCAACTAAATCTTGTGCAACATTTTATATTTCTTAAGGCTGAAGAGAAAGGTGAAAGAAAGGTAGAAGCAAAATTTTTGGATGGAAAAAGAGCTACTAAACTAATTTAGATCATACTCCTTTGAGATGTGGCTGAGGATTTATAGTTGGATCTCATTGTACCTCAGTTTGTTTGAGATACTTTAGTGAAGCATTTGAAGCATAAAACTCCTTCATCTTTTCTATCTATCACCTCTTCCTCTTGCTGGACTCAAAGACTTGGCTTATTAGAAAAATACAATAAAAGACTAACTGCAATGAACTGGAGATTTTAATTACTTCATTTACATATAGAGAATTAGTCTGAAATCAATTTTAAGCTGCCAATAAAGAAAACTAGCTCAATGGGTTTTTTCTGGGTTTTCATGTCAAGGAAATGTAAAGTTTAAACAATGCAGTTTGGAATACTCTTTGGGATTACTTTCCTCTTCTTCCCTTAGCTACTCATCCTTGGCTATTTCAAGACTTTTTTTTCCCCCATGAAAACTGGAGAATAAAGGGAACTTCCTATATTTTCATTGTACTTGTGGAAAAAAAAGATAGCCAGTTTTATCTGCAGATCCAGTTGTCAGATGGTATTAGGAAGGGACAGTGTTGTGCACTAAGACTCTAAAGTCAAGGCTGAGATAGAAACACTGAAAAACAAAAACATGTTGACTGTTCTGGAGGAACAATGTTGTCTTCCCTAGTTATGGCTGCGGCTGGTGCCTGGAGAGGCAAATAGCACATCCTGAAGTCTGGCCTCAATAAACTGGAGCTGTTAATCTTTCATCACCCTGTGAACAGTACCTGGTATAAATTACCAAGAAGAGCATCACTGAAGTGGCACACAATTTGCAGAAGTTATTTATTATTTGAAATTGCCTTTCTTTACTGCAGAAGCTGTTGCAGTAGACTTTTCTCTCTTCAACATGGGGCTCCCTCTCCCTCCAAGGTTAAGCCAAGTGGCAGAGTGAAGTGCTGTCCCAGCAGCAGGACACTTGCCATGTCCTGGTGTGGTGGGCTGGCCATGCCTTTGGCACACAGCAAGTGTTGGCATGGGCCTACACCACCCCACCAGTTCCTCTTGCTTAGCCTGGAGGGCAGCCAGCTCCCCTCCCTGCCTTGGGGCAGGATAAACTGTAGATTGGGTCCTGTGTCTCTTTGTACATGTGTGTGATGCCATACATGTTAATGCCACTGCCCAAATAACAGCAGATTTCCTGTAATTTTCATAGAGGTCTCAGGAGACATTTTACTACTCCTGAAGTCCCCAGAATTACTGGAAGTCCCCAGAATTACTGCCAGTGATTGCTCCTTTGGGATGGGACGTGTGCTTGCTCCCTGCATTGCCATCTTAGCAGCCCCTCTGGGTGCTCTATTCCTTCTCATCCCTGCTAACCAAGAATCCCAGTTCTCCATTAAAACTACTTTCCTATTTAAAATACAAGATTAAAAAGAAGTCATAAAGAGCCTAGAACTCCCACTTGGTGAAATGAGAGTTATATAAAACATTCAAGTGAATGGACAAAATGGAAGAGAAAAAAGGTTTGATGACCTCAAATGGGTAAAAGAAGTTAGTTTGGATCATCAGTGATTCAGTTCTCGTCCTGAGGCTTGATCCAGTCCTTGGATTTAGAGTCTCCTTGTTAAAGGAGACGTTCAGAGCTCAAGGAGTGTATCAAACTACTATGGACTTGTGGATGAAGAGATGTAAAGAGCTTGTTTTACTTAATATGTGGGAAAAATCTTGCCCCAAACGATCTTA
Source organism: Agelaius phoeniceus (assembly GCF_051311805.1). NCBI lineage: Eukaryota > Metazoa > Chordata > Aves > Passeriformes > Icteridae > Agelaius > Agelaius phoeniceus. Next base: position 15,883,650 of record NC_135274.1, read on the forward strand.
GTAGGGACCCACTACCTGTCCTGGTTGTGTGTCTGCTCTGTGCTGTACCTGACTCCACCTGGCCTTCACACCATCCCTGTCCCCCAGCACATGGGGTGGGGCCTCCTGTGGAACCACTATGGCTTTTGCACTCTGGTCAGATGGGAAGGGCCCTCCTGCTTCTCCCTTCGGTGTGAGCTTCACTTGCACTTCTGAGAGATGGAAATTCACATTTCATGTGGTCATCCTTCAACACCCCCCAAAACTGGAGCAGCTGGCTTGCACACATCTGTACTCAGCTCATGCTCCTGGATTTGAAATGTGAGGGGGAAGTGAGCAGACAGGAGTCTGCTCTGGAATGTGAGTTCTTGGAGAATGTGAAGGCTGTTTAAAGAGCTGCTGTTCCATTATAGTGATAGTGATCAAGTGTAAGCTGAGAGAGATGCTTTGGTTCTGCAGAGCTGCTGCTATACAGAATTTGTAGAGTTCTCATTTGTAGCATGTGAATGGGAACTCCCCATATACTGTGCCCTGAGATTTCTGCAGCATTTTGGCCCAGGTGTGTAGCACCTGTTTTTGCAGGTCTCTCTTGAAGCCACCCCTAAAATTCTGGCAATTGGACGTGCACAATGTTGTTTTAGATTCATCACACATTGCAGGAACATTTTCCAGTTGTGATACACTCTGGCTAGTTTTAAATTGTCCAAGCTTAAAGGCATAAAGAAAACAAAAACTTTTTAAACACAAAGATAGTTATTTAGTTGTATGTCAAGAAGAATAATTTTTCATCCTGCATATTCCCCTCATACATACGTAATAAAGGTCAGCAAAACAGAACAGTATCTCTTTTCATGGCTGATTCATCACTAACATGAACATTGTTCCTCTTCCTGCCCAGGGAGGAGATAGCTCAGCCTTTGATCTTCAGAGTGGCTGGGGATGGAAAAGCCCTCAGAAGTCCATAATCTCTCTTATTTTTAGCCCTGTGTGCATTGTGAGAAGGGTTCTGCAGGTTTTTTTATACTAGGTTGCCTGTTAAGCTTGGTTGAAGGTCGTGATTTCTGTCCCACTTCTCCTAGAGGCCTTTCTGCTCTGTGGTGGATCTACACCTGTCTGCATACAGGTGTTGGTGTTCCCTGCCAGGGTGAAACTTGGCATGTGTGAAGTCTTCAAGAATGATGGCCACAAATCTAAGAAAAGCCAGCTGGTTCCCCTTGCCATCTGACCTCTGGTTGATGGAGGCTGTGGATTACCCACTGACCACCACAGTGGTTTAACTGGGCAGAAATGAGTAAAGAGTGTGTCTCAGAGTGGGGAATGCAGACATAATGTGCTTTGATCTCACTTCTAGTGAGGCATCAGTGTCCTAGAAACAAATGGTGGGTTAGGGTACACATCGTGTTCTTCATGTCTGCTTTTCATGATTACAAATAACTATGTCATTGACTTTTATTAAATACAGAATATCCGCTCAGAGTCCTACAAAATGTTTCTGTAAAAGATGAAATTTAAAGGACATAATAGAAGATGCCAAAAGCCACAATAACAGTGTTAATTTTATGACTACAGAGGATATAAATGAGACATCACGTTCAAACTTTGCATAAAGAAACAATATTTTTATATAAATGCAAACCAAAGCTCAGAACATTTTGACTGAATATTATTTAGTGGCTCTTGTTCTTTCCCAAACAGGATGTTCCAAACACAGACAGATCCTTTATCTAGAAAAATACATCCGCCTCTTCTGTTCATAAAATACACAATTCCTCAGTCACCATTCACACACATTCTATATTACATTGATTTCCTTGTCTGTGGTTGATGAAAATGGTTCCATTCAGGCTGTATTTGAGAGGAGAAACAAGGACAGGCATATGCAAGTGAACAGAACTGAGTTCATAAAGCAAGCCATAATCCACACTAATGCCCAGAATTTTGTAGAAGTACAGCTCAACTCTGTGTATGTGGACTAACACAATACCAATATTTTTCTTAATTAAACCAATGACAGCCTCCTGTTTTACAATATTTATTAATCCCTAATAAAATATAGCTGAATGTATCCAGACACTGCAAACATTTTTATGAATTGTGAATTAATTAACTCTCAGCTTACCCTATATTGCTGGAGGGAAATGATTGCTTCATCTATTCTATATCACATATGTGTTGAGTCCTAGTCTTCCTGAGTGTCAGTGGGTAGCTAACCATTCCTTATTTGCTGGTGACAGGTTTGTAATAGAACATGAAAGGGTAAGTAAAGCTGGGAAAAGCCTCCTCTTAACAGGTACTGCGAGCAGCTGTTTGCTAAGTGGAAAAAAAGGAAGGAAAAGTAACCAAAAATATCATCTCAGTTAACAATCTGTGTTGAGAAGGAGCTGTGTGATACATTAGGACAATCCTTTGGGACTGATTTCCAGTTACTCTCATGGTCAGGACTGTTTTCATCTCCCATTTTTCTCTCCCCATCTTCCAGGCAGTAGGTCAGCTTAGGTCTTTGCCCAGAGCATCTCCATGATCCCCTCCCTGTGTGGGGTTGTCCTGCCTGTCATGGAGCTGATTTCCAGACTTCAAATAGCAATGTGATAAAGGGTGGTAGGAAAATCATTCTGGTCCGTGGAGCTCTTGGTGTCACATGAGCATGAGAGTTTGGGGACAGCTGATGAGATTGGGGTGGCAGTCTCTGCTGGAGAACACAAACCTGGGAGAGCATGGAGGCCCAGACCCACACCACAGACGTCCCACCAGAACCCTGCACAATGCACAGATATTTTCATTTTCATGAAGCACTTCTCAATGGTAGAAGTTCCTTTTAAGCTTTAGAATTTTTTTAGGCTATGCTACACTTTGCTTATTTATCATTCTTTAGATTCACCAAAGAACTGTTTGAGAACATGAGGTGTTCTCAATGTACTGTGGAGGTCCCCAGGTCAGACACAAAGCCTCCTTTCTCAGGCAGGCAGGGCTGGCTGTAGCTGTGGTGAGGATGGGGACAGGAAGGCAGGTGCACAGTCACAGAGAATGCACTTCAGGCCTTCCCATGTATGACCTCCCTCCTTGGCAAGTTAATCCATCCTGGCTGCTTCCAACCTGGAGAGCACATCTGGGGACCTGCCCTTGGCCTGTCCTCAACTGCTGATGGATGGGCTGCAAAGGAATGGAGAATCTTCCTTGCACAGCCCCTGTTCCACTCATGGAAGGCCAGAGGGGGAGAGTTGGAGGCACTGTGAATAAACACAGTGCCCTGCTAGTATGTGTAGGTGTTTTCCAGGGAGGATTTTGGAAGATTTCTCATGGGAGACATCCAGCCACCTGTGTAGGCTGTGATTCTGAAACCCTTCCTATTAGCCCTCAGATGGGAGAGATCACAGCCAGTTCATTTGATGTTAGAATCAAATGAAACTACATTTAATAAAGCAGATTCAGGGAGTGTTGGAGGCCCCCTTCTGCTGCTGCTGCCTCTGGGTTTGTTGTCAAGGTTGTTTAACAACCTTGACAAATGTTCTTAATAAGTGACAGGCTGCCTTGGCAGGGTTTCCATGCACATCAAACGTGCTGCTCGAGGTTAATCCAGCCGTCCCACTCATGCTCGGGAGAACCTCCCAGACACAGCCTCATGTTTGCAGGAGGATCAGGGCTTCCTTGCAGGGGGGATATCCACATGGAGCCATGTCACAGTCCTGTGGACACAAATGGCAGGGTCTGATGGAGTGGTAACATTTCTTCACTTTTTTTTGTTGTTGTTGTTTATTTGTCCTTGTAGCTGCAACATGTCAGGGCAGACGTGCCAGTGTCATTTTCCATCCTTGATCGGTGTGTGACATTTTTTATGATGGCCCTTTATAGGCCACATTATCTTCCCTTCTATTACTTAAAAGTCTATTACCTTTTTATGCATCAGTTCAATCTCCTTTTCTGCAATGAACTGCTTTGTGGTAGGACATGGAGGTTCAAAAAATGCTACAGCTGTGGATTTGGCTTCCCCAGGAGGTGAATTGATTCAGTGACTTTTTATTTAATCCAATCTTTAAATTTTGGGGCTACAGAGGTAATTTTTATCGAGGCAAGTTACACCTTTAATGCCTTGGTGGGAGCACTTACACACTCTCTGAAGCAGCTTGTGCTGCTCTGAGAGGGGAGGTTTTATTGGAAACCCCTCGGTCATATCTGATGTGGCAGCTCAGTAATATATAGTAAAAGATGTATAGTAAAAGAACTTGCATGCAAAAAAATTATCTATATCTGGACTTGTCTATATCCAATATAGATATTAACTGGGAATCCCCGTCGGCAAATTAAAATGGGGAAATACAATATGAAGAAGTCCTTGATGGTTTTGACAGTTTGTGCCCTTTTAGACATGAAAAGGATTTTCTGATCTGTCAGGATCAATACTGAGCTGAGCTCTGCACGGCTGGTTGCACCATCTTTCATTAGCACAGCTCCCAGTGGAAGTGATTTGAAATTATCATGTCACTAGATTTTTGAAATTATTTTTCTGTTTTTCTCCTGCCCTTGATTCAGTAATCAATATACTCTTGATCTCAACAGAACCCAAATATTAGTTGCAGATAATGATAAAAATCATCAAAAGCTCAAAGGGCATGCTTTTCCTTCTGTTCTGCCCAGACAGTCAGTGCCTTGCACCAGGCACTGCTGGCCCAGCTGAAGACTCAGATTGAGGAAGGTGAGAAGCAGGATCCCTGCTCTCCTCTCTGACTGCAGGGCCCTCAGTTTGCAGCACTGCCATCTTAGGTTTATTGGTATAATTCATCTACTGCTTACGTCTGCAAGACCTCTGTTGAGAGACATTGTAATATATGTTTGCCTGTGCAAATACATGTTTTAGTGCATTTAAAAAGGAAAAATTTTAGTGGCTGAAGTTGTTTTGATCAATTAATTGGATTTACAGCCCTTGTGACTAATAGGTAGCTCACTGTGTGAGAGCACATGTGAGCACCATGCAGCCCCTGTATGTGTTTCCCTGACTTCCACAGGGCCTGTCCACTTGCATGCCAGGGATAGTTCCTGTTTCAGTCTCAAAATGAGGATTTAGCAGCCATAGCAGAGAAGCAGTGAGGATTCCTGTTACTGAGAATTAAATTACTTTCCAGAATAAGCTGTGGTGAAATGATCCCCAGCACCCTGTGAGGCAGTGGCATGCATAATTAAAAACCAAACTACTCGTGGCAAGTAAATGAACAGAGCATGTCTTGTCAGCTTCCTCTTTTGTCTTTTTAGTTTTTGTTACTGTATATCAATCTTTGCTTTGGAGTTCACAAAACTCAGTCATTTGTGGTGCCTCTCTCATCATTAGTATGGCAAACACAGCCAGAATCAGCTTTCTTGTGTTAGTAAAAAGCCAAAGCACAGCAACTACCAGACTGGGTCAACTCCCAGTATTCCCATCTCATCCCGTAGTTTGTCCATTCAGAGTAGACAAAAAAATACTCTCCAGCAGATAGGATTGAGGTAATCTGCCAACCCTTCCCTTTAGTGTGTTGTTGAATTTTGCTCTCTGTGGCATTCCCTGTCCCAGTTTCCCCAGCTGTTTGCACTGGATGCATGGTAACTTACTGCCAGGCTATTTTCTGGAGTCAACAATGTGATTCCCCCCAGGGTGTTGGGGTAGTGACAGCTCTCCAGGAGGCAGAACAGAGGAAGGAGCAAGACAGGTGTGGTTTCTTTCAATCCTTGTGCAGTCCTCCAAAACTATCCTGGCAGGCCTTGCATCCTCTTAAATCCCTGATCTATAACCCAGGCCATGCTTGCTCTAAAGCCATCCCCACTGGGCTTCACTGTGACACTGTGACACTTGGGTTATTTCAAGGACTTGAAGAAACACACAGCTAATTGTGATGGTGTGACAGAGCCACAGGAGCACCTTTCACAGCCCAGGAGAGGGGGACAGGGGCTCTGCAGGCTCAGCAGCCTGACTTTGCCACAGCAATTTGGACATGAGTCCATCAACAGACCTGGATGGACTGGGCACACAAATTTACTGCCTGTTGCATGGGCTTGAAACTCACCCAGACTCTTGTTACACAGCTCTCAAGAGCATGGTCTCTCTCTGCTGCCTCCAGTCATTCTGCTTGCCACCTGTGCCTTCAGCCCTGGAAAAATGTGAAACTTGAGCCAAGGAGAGAAAAAAATGCAAATAGAGGAATCTTAGATGATGAGTGGGGAAGAATCCAAATTTCTCATCAGTCTAGCATGTCCCCTAAAATTGTTCAGAATCTCACAGAAATTTTTCTTATCCTGAAAATCAATAGAAGCTAATTAAGTAGAGGTGAGAAAGGGTCCTTGCTGATAAGCCAAATAGGCTTTTGGCTCCTTCCATTTACCTGCCAGGCTCATTAACAAAATCTGAACTGGTTCCAAAGACCTGCTTGCTGCTTCCCCTCGGGGCTTGCCCTTCCTCCCAGCTCTCATAGCCCACCTCTGTCAAACAGAGCACTTTGAGCAAATCACTTAGCTAGGCAGCTTTCAAACCTTCTCTCAAAGGAGAGCAGAACTGGGAAGATTTAACTGAAGATGGGTTAGAAAAAAGCAAGAGAAAGCAAGGACACAAAGGGTCTGTTCCAAGGGGAAATAGCAGCAGCTGAAGAGCAGAGGAAAAAAAGCACTGTATAAAGAATTAGCTGCATGAAAGTCTGTCCAATTTTTATAGACTTACCCTGATTTTTCCACATTCCAGTTACCATTATTAACTGCCTAAACCTGTATTTCTGAACAGAAAGGAGTTATATATCTGAAAAGCATGTAAGTTTGGGAAACCCTGGCCTTAGGCTCTCTTGGACCCACTGCATCTATGCAGTAGCTGCTGTCAGGGTGCAAGGTGATGGTGCTTCTTCCAGGACTGTGGACTTGCATTAGTAAAGCATGGGAGATGCTACAGCATTTCATTTCAAACCTGCCCTCTGAGCCAGAGCAGCTGTCTGACTAACAGGCCAGAGTGAAGGAATGAGAATGCCATGACCTGTGGTATCAGTGAACCCTGTGAGAATTCTCCACAAGGAGCTCCCACCCCTGGATGAAGGGGGGCTAGATTAACTTAACATAAGGTGGGAGGACATATAATTAAAGTAGTTGCTCTGCACAGAAGTGTATTGCAGTTAAATGGGGGACAGACTCTGAGGAGTCTTGAGCAGTTTGTGTTGAGTTTGATTTAAGCCAACATTTTCATTAATGGTGTATGTGATAGGAGACTGTACTCCTAGAAAAAATATGTGGTTTGTGCCAAATTGGGATTCACTTTAAGGATATAGCCTGAATTAAAGTATCATCTTGATACATTGGAGAAGTACTCAAAATCAATAGAGCAGAATTCAGTAAAGAGAAGTTTCTTAGGAGTTACACTCTAGAAAGAAGACTTAAGTGCACAGATAAAGCATGAAAAATATGGAAGGCAGCAACACTGCGGGAAAAAACCAGGAACTTACAGCGGACCACAAATTGAACACGAGTCAAGACTGCTTGGGAATCTTTTTATAAAAAAGTGCTTTTCAGTCTGGCTCTGAATGGATATCATTGGGAGGAAGGGTTGTTATTCTGCTTCTCAGGTGAAAGACTGGAGCCAGTTCTGGGTACTGTTCTTAGGAAAATGGCAGGAAAGCTTGGAAAAAAAAAAAAGGCTAGGAGGAAAACAATATTGTTTAGATGCAAAAAAGATTAAATACTGGGAGGATGGAGTGCATTTACCTTTGTTTTTTTTGTAGAAGAGAGAGGGTTAAGTGGGGCACAGAGGCATCAAGACCATGTCAGGGAAGTATCTATAAGTGTGGGGTTTGGTATATATGCTGCTACCTCAGAGCAGATCAATAGATTTGAGATCTATAGAGATACTCCTGGCCCTGAAGTCAGTGATTTATATGACAGCAGTATTTCCACATTAAAATGATGCTTGACTGCTTGAATGTCTTCTAAGCAAAGACATTTGGAATGGTATTCCATGCTCATCTTGTGCATCTGCAGTCAGTGAATTAATTTCTATATATACATAGCAGGCTGTAGGCGCAGGCACGTCACTGACCTGGGATGGCAGGCTGTAGGCACTCTGTGTATTTTAATTCTGTTCAATTCCTCTTCTTCCACTTTTTGAGACCTGTTTGAGTACCAATGGCATTACAAGTCATTGAGCACTGTTAATAACCCCAGTTAATCACAGCAGCACATTTCCCCTTGAAAGAGTTCAAATGGTGAGAGCGAGCACAGCCAAGTTTAATGTCTCCACTGCAGAGATGATGTGCTCCCAGCTCTTGCTGCAGGGCCATCAGGACCAGGCAAAAAGATAGCTGCAAATGTTTAGTGCTTCTGTGAGCTGGCTCTCCTGGAGTCTCATTGGTTTCTTAGATGAGGCTGAAGATTTTCCTATGGTTTGGGACAGGATAATAATTACAATCCAATTTTGCACACAGAAATTTGTTTGCTGTATGTTTTTTGTTGCATTAGAACTCCAGCCTCATCCCACATCCTGTTATTTTTAATGAGCCCTGTGTATAGAACAGCATAGCCACTTGTAAGTCTTCATGTAAGTCTTAATAGCACTAATAGTTAAGAGTACTTATAGATCTTTATGCATCCTCTACTTTGCATCTACATTACAACACAGATTTCCAATAGTATTTGGATGGGGAAAGATGCTTACAGAAGCTTTATAGGATTTACAGACATGCTTAAATGACTTAGGTGCCTAATTCCCTTTTGATGCTCAGCTGGAGCTAAGGTGCCAGAGCTGTTTCATCTCCTGGGCAAGTGAGTGAACTGCATGTTGAAACTGCTAAATATCTACTTTGGGAGATGGGCATCCAAGCATGTACTGTGCTCTGGTACAGCCTGGCTGTGACAGTAATTAAAGTACAAAAGACAGATGATTTGAAGTTTAAAAATGCAGGGCCAAGTTTCCACTTGTGACCGTCCACTGTGATACGACACATACAGATCTGAAGCCACTAAACCTTAGGGTTATTACTGATGACAAAATTAAAAGAGCCACTCAAAGTCAATTAATTTTAATGCAAAAGGCCTCTGACCCTCAAACCTGAAAGCACATCTGGCACAGAAAAGGGCATTCATTGGTTTGAGGCCAACCTTAGAAAGGTTTAAGCTGCTCTGCAAAGTAGCTGTGAATCAAAAGAAACAAAAATGTTACATAAAAAATGAAATTATTAATATTCATGCAGGTGCTAAGGAATGACATTTTGATTTCCTAACACCAGTATTAGCATTTTGCTTTTTGTCAGCAAACCTGAATTGATTTTTGGCTCAGTTTTGCCCTTTGAGGTAAATCCGTGGTAATAAAGTTGTACTTTCATAGCTTACTGAGTGTGCATGCATGCATTGGAAAGGTGGCTGTTTGGATGTAAAATGAGAGTCTGTAGAAAAAGTAATGTAGCAAGAAACCTTTTAGTAATAACCATTTCTGTTAGCCACTGGTTTGTATTTTCATGGTAGCTGGATAGCCTGGAGCCAGGAACATGCAGGATAAAGAAAAGTTCATCTTCCCAAATCTGGATGAAACTCAGACAGGTAGAGATGCCCTGGGAAGTAGCTGGAAGGAGCAGCAGAATACTCAGGGCCAGGCTCCATCCCTCAGGAGAAACCAGCTGCAAGGGCTGTGCCTGAGCAGGGCTGTCACAGCACAGAGGTCCCTGGAGTAATTACTTCAGAGCCACAGTTGTGAGAGGTTTTTTACCCTGCTGTTGAGGTTGTTTGTCTCAGTTTAAAGAGCCACACAGTGAAAATATTGTTGCTGGCAGAAGATCCTGGAGGAATGAAAATCTTGCAGTGAAGCTGGGCGTTCACTGCCTGCTGAGCAGTCGTGGGACCTTTGCGCTCTGATTAGAAGCTGAGTGTGACACCTTTTGTTTTCAGAAACTCTCAATTTAAATTAATCAAGCACCAGAGCACATTTGGGCTGGCAGGACACTCAGGAAATCAGCTGGGAGCCAGGCTGATATCTCCAGCTCTCATCTTGTTTCACTCTTACTGCCATTGCTTGGTGACTCTCAATATGAAAAATATTGGCTTAGGAGAAATGGATTTGTCACCTGTCCAAACAGCTGATCTCCAATCCTCTGAATGCCTAAAGGATTTTCACTAGGTGGAAGGGAAGGTTCATCAATATAAAAGCAGCATTTAAAATACAAAGCAAAGTTTCATCAAGGGATCTTAAAGGTCAGAGGAGATCAGAAAAGTTTTAGCAATCTGTGGGTTGTGTATTTGTCTTCTTTGAAGACACAGAAGATTGAAATTAATATTATATCTGTATTGACAGAACAGCAGGGAAATCCTGCTGCCAGGCACAACCAGTCCTCTCCCTGGTAGAAGTGAAAGCCTTCCAAGAAAAACCTCAGCTGTCTTCATCCAATACCAGACTGCAACTTTGCATAGGCACCATCAGACCAAGGTGAACATTCCAAATCCCATGTGGTCCCTGATGACCCTTCCAATTCACATCAATATTTTTTCCATAATATGAATAAAATATTCAGACCCTGGATCATTGCCCTAAATACTGCCTCACATGCAGGAGGGATGACTGACATTGTAAATTCCTGGAGAGTCTGGTCCTGGTTTCTGTGCCTCCAAGTGCCGAGGAGCCAAGCACACTGCAATGAAATCTCACAGGCAGAACAAGCTGCAGCACCACTTTGGTCCTCTCAATGAGTATATGGATTTGGACAAAATCAAACCTAGAAAGCACAAACCATGTAACCCACTGACACCAAATTGCTGTCTGTGCAGATAGCCTCTTTTAAAAACATGCCTTTCTCCCTAAGCTGTCAGGGCCCCTGTTTTGTCACAGAGTCACCCTGCTGTGACATGAGGCTCTCTCTACCAGCCAAACTCCTTCCTCTCTTGTGTATTCCAGGCCCTGCCCAGATTTTTTGGTTTTCCACTATATGGCTATATCTGTTTTAGTTGAGAGGACAGATGTCAAACAAGAATCTGAATGCATTTGCTGGACCCCAAACTCTGTTAGGGGTTTTTTCTCTCTTCCTTTCTCTCAACAGTGGTAATGTTGTCATTGCTGAGGGCAAGGTCTAGGCTCAGTGTGGCTGTCTTGGGAAGACTGCTGTTTGGATAAGGTAGGGATTGATGAGCAGAAGTTACTGAAATTCCCTAGTGACCTGCTCTTAAATAGGAGATAAACAGAAGGGAGGAGATACCTCTGCTGCCTAGAGTGTTTCAAGCACATTTCGTGTATCTGTTGTTGCATTTTTAGGCTAAAGACATCATAAAGCCAGTAGCTGAGGGAGTGATTATATGACAGCAGTTTCCTACTAAGAGAAAAAAATGCTTTTGCTGCTCCCTGTGTACACTTGCTGTGGGGCCATGTATGCAATTCCACATGGCCAAACCAGAGGGATTATCTTCTAGCAGAAGGGAGGCTTGAGGTTTGTTTGTGTTTCAGTTTCTGATTGTCTCCTCTTTGTGAGCTGAGACTGCCCACAGTGCTCTCCCAGCTCCAGGGTTGCCATCAGGGCACACTGCAAAGGAGAGCAGCCAGGCCACAGCATGTGAGCTCTGCTCCTCTCCTCTTTCCTTGTCTCCTCATAGCAGTGACAGCTCCTTGCACTGGGGCAGTTCTGTGCAAACCCCTTCCAGTCCTGGTGACACACTTGGGGGATGAATTTCTGCCTATGGCTGCTCCCAGCAATCAGTCACTGAGTGCTGCCTCTACTCCTTCCTTGGAAACAGCTTTTTCATGGAAATTAACCTGTTTGGCTAAGGTTGCTTGCTGTTGCTGTTTGGATTATTTTCAAGTGTTGAGTTGACAGCAACAACAATAAACTGTCATGTGTTTGGACAGGAGCCACATCTCTGCACCACTTCCCAGCTGCTGCAAGGATGGCATACAGAAGGTTTGGAAAAGTTGAGGTGTAGACCAAGAGGTTCTTGGATGCAGAAGTGAGGCAGCAGGACAAGACACTCCTTTTCTGCACTGAAATTTCTCCCAAGAAGAAGGAGAGAGGTTTGACCAATGCTGAGGTTTCATCCAGGGTGGGATTTCCAGCAGAAATCCCATGCAAGCAGCAGCTGCACATGTGTAGGCAGCACAATATATACAAATCAGCTTAGAATATTTAAAATACAGCATGTGTTGAAGTGACCGAGCCTTTTCCTGCAGCACCTGTACAGTACTGATGCACTGGGACATGCTGAGTGTCTGTGCCTGCTGTGTGTGTTCCTGTTTCCCGTGGGGGAGTGACAGGAATGGATGAGCACAGTGTGACGAGCGCTCCCACATCCCGCAGGGCAGCCGGGATGGCATCGCTGCAGGGCCACCCTGCTCGCCTGCAGGGGGATCAGGGCTGTGGAGGATCCCCAGGAGGATCCCTGCTGCTTCTCAAGGTGGCTTGAGCAGAGCCTGAATATCTGTTTCTGCAGAGGCTATTTCCCAAATTTCTGCTATTATCACAAATAATTTCATGGTAAGATGTGGTGATAAAGTCTGTTTATGTACCATGAACTACACATGTGAGAGCAAGGGAGGGATGGGAGACCTCTGTGCCATCCCATGGTGGGCACAAGATGCCCTGTTAGCCCAGACTGGAGCAGTTCACAGCTCCTAGTTCTAGTGTTGTGGTGTGGGATTCGGCTGCCAGCCAAGGGGCCTTTATCTGTCATTGCTCTGTGTGATGATCCAGGACTGCAGCAGAGAGAGGGCAGTCAATGTGCTGAAATCAGTTGCATGGAACTTGAATTTCAAGTGTGCAGTTCCTCAAGATGGCTTGCTGACTGCTGGACTCAGGCTCCCTGTGCTGGGTTGAGATGCTGACAGAGGCCTTGCTGCTGGTATGTCCTTGCTCTATCATGCCAGCAGTGTTTCCCATGGGAGAACAATATGTCTCTTTCTCATTATGCTTGAAAAGTCCTGTTCCTATCTCACGTTTTTGTAGGTTGGAAGTTGCCAAAAAGAAGTTGCTTCAGTCAATTGAAGTTGAAATGGAGGGGGAGAGTGTTTATAGGGCATAGTGCCTGTGACTTGTGCCTGAAGGACTCATCAGAGTAGCTGGATTTCTAGATTATCCCAATTCTCTAAAACTGTGTCTCAGAAACAAAACCTTACTGTGGTGGAATAAAGCATCGGAGAATAAAGAAGGAGGAGTGGGATGAGGAAGAAAAATATTTTAAGTTATGAATTAAAGGAAAGGGAAGAAGTAGGTATGACGTGGCATTGCCCATACTGTGAGACTAAAGGAGACAAGTTGTTTGGGGATTCTAGAGTAAATTAGCATCCTGAAAAGCATGGGAGAGAGCACATCCCTCTCTCAATCCAGACTGCCCTAAGAAACACTCTGCAGAGTCATCCCTGAAAGGGCTGTTGTCAGATATGATGAAGATGAAATCCCTGTGCTTCCCTGCTGTCCCCAGCATATTTCTCCCAAAAGTGCAGTCAGTGCAGTTGTTCTGCATGGCCTGTGAATGCCAACACATCTCCCCAGTGCTCTGTCCCTGAGTGCACACCTTCAGCTTTCAAATGGTTACTGGAGCTGAGGGATTGCCTGATACACTTCAGGAATCCCCAGCTTTTCCCTGGTCATCAGATTTGCATCAACTCTTTGCTTTCAGCAATTTCTGAGTATCTGGCCACAAATTTTCCTAATCCTGCAGTATTCTAGTCACTATCTGCACAGATCTGACCTTTGTGCTAGCAGTGCAAAGGGGTGGCAAGCAGTTTAGTACTGGGGGAATTTGCTTCCTGAATGATTCAGGCTGGGATGGGCTGATCCTATTCAATTCAAAATGAACAGTGAGAAATTGCACAGTTAGAACTTAACTGGAAGAGGCCCTTGAAGCGTTGTGGCCACCCCACCTGTCATCACTTTTTCTGGTTTCTTCACATGAAGTCAGTGCATGTCACAGCATCCCATCTCAGAGCCTTTTGAGGATCCACAGGTTAGAGAGAGTGTGCTGGTGGAGCTGTGAGCTGCATCTGGCTCTGTTTTGGCTTTTGATCACCAGGAGAAGCCTGTGTCAGAATGCAGCAGCAAGCATGGCAGTGTGCTTCATTGTGTTGCCTGCAGGGACAGCAGCCCACTGCTTGGAGCACACGGTGTTCAGGAGTTTGCCACAGTGATAAAGAGAAAGCAGATCAGGCTTTGACAAGTTACACTGGAGGCTGAACACTGTCAGCTGGAGAGTACATGCTAGCACATATACTGCATGCATAAAAAGCTATTTATCTCTGCAAAGGGAGAAGCTGCTGCTGCTGCTGATAGGGAATTCATTTCCAGAGACCTTTTGGGGCTTTTTGATGTGAATTCATTTCCAGAGACCTTTTGGGGCTTTTTGATGTGCGTGTGCTCGGCATCACTGCTGAGTGACTTTCACTTTCCCAAACGTTGTGCTACTCCTGCTAGAGAGAGAAAAGATGGGGCACAGCAATGTAGTGCCTCTGTGCCAGGGATCTTGGGCTGAGAAGGTGATGTGGAGTGCAGCTTTTGGGTAGTGGATCCTGCTCTGTCTGGCACACCAGTATTTCCCTGTTCTGTCCTGAATGCAGTAGAGGAAAGCTTTTACAGTGAAAGCTAGGATTCAAAAAATTCAGATCCTGACTCTGACACAGCCTTTTCAAGGATCTTATGCAACTGACCTCGTTTCTCTTAGTCCATTACCTCCTCACCACAGTGGGACTTTCTTGTTGGATCCTTGTGTGAGTGGGATAAATGGAAATACTCAGTTGCTCTGCTTCTAGGCACCATTTGTTTACCTACAGGGAAAGACCTTCACTCTTGCTTGTAACATTATGGATTTGATCCTTCTTCTGTGTAAATGTGAGTATGGCATGACACAGACAACTATGAGGGTCAGAATTGGTTTTGACAGTTTCTTATTTCCTTAAAATATCAGGTTTTCTTTTGCCATTTCCTCCCAAACACCTTGAAATATCAACAATGGTGAATTCTCCATGGGCTGAGACTGACAGGCACTGAACTGGGCAGCAGAGTGCAATCCTAGAGCTGCTCTTCCAAGCTAGCCCCACCAGGAATCCTCTATTCTCTGATGTTTCACTGAAGCCTCTCCTGGCTCAGGTCCTTCTTGTCTCTCCTTGGAGATCTCCATCAGCTCCCACACCCAGCTCTGAACACAGGGTGCCTGCCACACTTCTGCAGTCCCACAGGAGGCTGGGTGCTTTGCCTAAGCACCAGGACACCCTTGCTGGACCCAGCAGGCACAAGCTCCCCACTGCCAAGAGCAAGGAAGAGCTTTCACTGCATTTTCCCTGTTCTTACACCTTTCCCTTGGTGCTATTGCTGGCCACAGCTAGGCTGCCAATCTGTTAGTGGCCAGCAGTGCAGCAGTTCTTTAGTCAGTTTTAATAAGCGTGTTTGAAGAGGCTGGTGGCTGCAGAGGTGTGGAGGGCTGTCACATAGCGTGCCTGTCGTGAGCATGTCTGGTGTCAGGATGAAACCCATAGCTCTGGCTGTGAGGCTGCAGCACAGAGGAGGGTTTCAGCTGCCCATTAAAAGCAGCTGATGGATCAATGTTGCCAGCAGACATTGTCCCCTGCATCATGACCAGTAATTAGTACATGGGGCTGTGCTGTCCTTTTACAATAATCTCTTCTTTCATCGCCCTCTTCAAAGGTGGCTTTGCATACAAGACCAAGAGTGAAACCATAGCTCATTACTTGATTGCATAATTGCATTCTGCTACAGTGTAATTTGGTTATGGATGTAATTAAATGGATCAAGGTCAGCAGTAGGGCTCAGGACATAAGTGGGGGTGAAAAAAGGCCGAGAACTTCTTTAGTGCAGAGTACCACCTTGTTGGTAACTTTAGCAGCCCAGGTCAGTGTTTTTGTGGTCCTGCTGCTTGTCCCTCTGCCCTCACAAGATGTATGTGATGCTTTTCAGATGGCTTTTCCCATGGTTGTGAGGCAGCCAGCAGTGAGGTTGTGGCTGGCTGGAGGGCTGCAGGCATTTGGATCATTTGAAGAGCCTCCTTGCCTTCCTGGCAGAGCTTTTCCACAGGAGTCCCTCGAGACCCCTGACCCCTGAACCTGATGGTCTGTGTCCATAGGGACTTTGGGCTAGATTTTGGCAGGAAATCAAAAAGTGACAACTATTGAAGCAGGTATATTTCAAAACAGCTTTGTAGTATTTTTTGGATCACACAATTTGTGAGGGAAAGAAATTGGGAGGTTGTAGACGGAGCTTTGTTGAGAGCTGTTGTTTTATAGTTAAGGAGAGAAAAAATTCAGGGAGCCTCTTCCACACTGCACCCTCTCTGTCCTGCTGCATTGGAGCATGGATTGTGCTGCACTATGGCATCTGCTTCCTGGATATGGATGGACATTACTTGGTGCACAGACTTTTCTCCCCATTCACAAAATCATGGAAAGAAGGAGCCAAAGGCATTAATGTGTGCCAAAACTTGTAATAATGAATTTATGTTCCTTAAAAAGGTAAGTAAGTGATGCAACAAAGTTTATGGGAGTTGAGCCCTTCAGAACAACCTAGTCTATCTACTGCCTTCCAGAGCCTGATATGAATAAATAATTTAATGGCTATTAATGTGGATGCTGCTGATTTTGAGTCTCAGTTCTTACAATATTAAACCCTACAGCCAGTTCTGCCCTTAAGGAACATTCTTTCTGCAAAGGCTTTGTATCCATGCAAATGTTATCTGCACCCTCTGAAGAGGCTGCAGCTAAAGAATTGCTTTTGAAAATGTGTAGCGCCAGGATTATCACGCCTTGGTTTTTTATCAAATGTATGCTAACGAAAAAAAACAAAAGAACAAAACCCAAGACTTTTCAATATTGAAGTTAAATTTAGAAAGCAGACTTTTAAATGCATCTTTGTCAGTTGAAAGTTTATTTTTTTAATGACCAGCTTAAAAAGCAAAATCTCATAACTCTCATTATTTTTCTTTTGTGCCTTAGTTGCCTCATATTTTTTACTGCCCTCTTCTAAGTTAAATGATCCCCATGGTGCTCTTACTTTTTGTGTGATCCTCTAAGTGCACTTGCATGTATTTGTGAATTAGCAGTTTGCTAATATGCTTTGCTCGGGTCAGTTGAGATGCAGTAGTGTGGGACTAGTAAATAAAACCCAGTGCTTTGATAAGCATTCTACCACTTGCCTGATTGAATTTTTGCTTCACAGGTTTTCACCTTCCAGATCCTTTCTTGTTGTGCCGTATGGTGATGATTGTTCATGGCTACACTGTTTGTGACAGGATAGCCTGGGACACCTTGGCTGTTGTTGACCCCAAATGCCATAGATTGTGTGGGCAGAAGTGACTGTTCAGGTCCATTAGTATGAACAGGTTGTTGTAGTTTTGCCAGATCATTCTTCTCCATGAAGTCCCTGCCTTTGGCTGAGTTAAATCAGACACTTAGCACAGGTTATCTTTGTGGGTTTCTGCCAGCACCACAAGTTATTTTTCCACAGGACTTCTCATCTCTGCCTTCATCTCTGTTGTTATGGAAGTGATCATATCAATTTTAATACAAACATTCATGAATCAGTACTTATTCCTAGAACAGAATATTTAGTCCAGCTTTAGTGATTCTTAGAGGATCCAATTGTGTTCCTGTTGCTGTACTAGTGATTCAGGGCTTAGTACTGATGAAAACAGATGGAAACTAAGAAATATTGCAAATGGTAAGAAAGAAAAGGACTGTTATGCCCATGAGCAAATGGTTTCTCTTTTGTGGGGCTTTTTTGGTTCAGTGGGGCCTTTTTCCCTCTCCCATTTCTGTAATAGCACAGAAGAAAACAGGAATAACATGTTTCTTCTCTAGTGATATAGTCAGAACAACTCTGAGATTTCTTTCCCCTTCAGTATGTTTGCTGAAACATATAAATAAGATTTCTTTAAAATTTATCATGCTAAGGAAAATATTTTCACACCTCAGAAGAGTCCAGCTGTGACATGTAATAAACTCCAGGCTTTCTGCAAGCCAGGTACTGATTTCAGATAAGCAGGCTTAGCAACTGCTGTGTTGGTACTGTGGCCAGTGTAGCTGTTTGTGGGTGTTGGTGGTAAGTGCTGTTTGGAAAGCTTTGTGTTACTACATCCAGTGTGGCTGAGGCATTTGAGATTATAAAAGTACAATCTGAAATGTAAACTCCACATGGCAGAAGAGGACCTTGTGTACAGCCCCCACCCAGGTGACAGCAGGCTGCTCACATCTCTGTTTTCCAGAGGGCATACAGGGCCCTTAGCTCCTTTTAGGAGCATTGACATTTCACATCATCACATGCCTATTTTATTATACCCCATTGCAGTAAGCCAACTATTCCAGCTATCTCTGGGATTAGTGCTTTAGTTAGACCAGGATTGCACTTTTGGAAAAATCCCTCCAGTCACCTTCACATGCAGCTCTTTGGTTTGCACCACAGAGTGGTTCAGGCTGTGCTAACTAGCTTCCCTTCTAGGTGAAGCTAAACTAAACTAGCTTCACTTTTAGGTGAAACTAAACTGAAGGGTTCTGTTTGGGAGTGTCCCTAAAATACTAGATAGTCAGACCATGGGACCAGGTGGCAGCTAGACCAGACTGAACCTATCCTTAAATGTCTACAGCGCCAGCCCTTGGCACCAACACATTCACTCTATGCATTTGGTCCTGCAGTGCAAACACAGTCTATGTAAAACAATCAAATGCCTTCAGATCTAATTGGAAACCCTGAATCTCACTGAGCTTGTATGCTGCAATAAGTAGCTACAAAGAAAAAGCAGTAATTTTTAACTCTGGATTGCTCTGTTGATTTTTGAGTCATATAATTTAAAGACATTTGCACGGTCTTCTGTATACTAGTCCCACAATAAAATGGTCTCCTGCTTTACTGTGCATTGTGCCAAATAGAGTTAGTGTGTTATATTACTCTCTCTAGAGTGACTATATTATCTTAGTTTGGAAGTTGAAGTCATTAGTTGGCTTCTGAACAGGATCAGGTGCCAAAGCTAATCTGTGTTCTCTAGCAAAGCGTGCAACAGAGTGAAAAATTTCACTACAACCACTGCTGCAAAATCCCTTATGATATACTTCCATCTGTCTGATTCCTGGGAAGCAGAGCATCAGCCATGATGGGTCAGCTGGCTGCATACACTGGAACAGTCAGGTCTGAGCTGTGCCATAGTGTGGGTCCATTCAAAATGTTTGTGCATTGTCCATGGGTTATTTCACATCAAAAGGAAACTAACAGGAAAAGAACAAGTCAGGTTGTCAGCACATACATACCATGGAAATCCATTCAAGGTACTAATAAGCCCAGTATTGTCTGTGAAGTTGTTTTGGGCTGTGAGATTTGTCAGCTCATTCAAGCTGTGCATAGATACTGTGGTCAATATGTGGATGGAAATTCTGTCACAGCACAGTTGGTTGATTTTCTTAATTCTCAGAAAACCAGTGAATAAATGTCTAAAAGCTACAGAAATGTGCCTGCATGCCTGCCACAGTCTTCCTTTATAGCACCTACCTCCCTTCACTGGGGGTTGGGGTGATGAGCAGAGGGGTGTGATGTGTCACCTGAGTGTCACCCTGGCAGATATTAAGGGAGCACCATGGACTTTTTTTGCTGGCTTTGTCAGCAGAAATATTGCTGGGGCACAGATGTCAGAGGGTTCCCCTTGGCTCTCCCAGTGGGCAGCAGAGCTGGCCTCCTCCCAAGAATATTCTGTGAACCTTTCCTTCTCACTGTGTAGGCGCTGCAGCACTGGGTACAGGGGGTGGGAAAAGCCACATGAGTTGTCACACTTGGTAACATTTCATCTTGGTTGCAAAAACCTGCTGGTCCAACACCAGCTCACCCCAGCCCCAGTTGATGCTCTAGACCACAGGACTTTCTGTTAATTGCCCAGTTGTAGCCAATCTGTCAGTAAACTGTCAAAATATTAATAATCTAGCACCACTCATTTTCAAAATGGATGTTTCAACAGCAAAGAAATTGAATTTCCAGCCCTGGTCATGACAGCTCTGAAACTGGTTTAATGCAGGAGAGATCTTTCCAGCATTAGGAAAGACAGTGTGTTTCCAGGGAGTCTCACAGTTTGAATTTAAGAGTCAAAGCAGAGAGGCTATCTCAGCACATCAGCATCTCAGGGCTGTAATAGGCCTGGTGAGCTCCTTGGCAAGTCCTCTTATCTTCTGCCCACATGACGATGAATTACACAGAAAAAATGAGCTACACAGAAAATTGGGTTGAGGCCATTTTCTTCCCTCAGACCTGCACTCTGTGCAGGCTGTACCATGGGGTGAGAACAGGGCAGTTTTGTCTGCGTGTTAAAAACCATAAAATATTTCTAAGACTATTCTTTACAAGGGCTGGGGCTCATTCTCAGTCCTTGTATTGCTGACATTGTTATAATTGCATTATTTCATTTATGTCAGAAAGAGAGGGTGTTAGCCTAAGAAACTGAACTGGAACTTGGTTGAAATTTGTTTTTCCATTCACTGACACCTCCTGTTTGCAGACCACGTAGCCAGCTGTCTGGTCTTTCAGTGCTCAGGACCTCAGCATAAAAATGTAGGAATGATGAGGTCTACCCTCTCCTCCTGTCAAGGCATTTATTTATACTCTGTTGTGAACCCTTGAGGATGATTTTCATATCGATAATAACATGATAAACCCAATATTGACTGCTTATTTTCCACTATAAGATTTCCTTTGACTATCAGAAGAAAATAATCTTATGTTTATAAATGCATAGCCAATACTTTAGTTTATCCATTGTAATTATTATCAACAATAATAAAAATAGGAGGATCACAAACATAACCAAAGGCAATAAATCAATTTATTCTGCCATGTGCTCAGATTCAGATGGATGCCAAGAAACAGAGCTCATAGGTTCAGAGCATCCCATCTGGCTGTGTTTCTAGGGTTCTTACATTATTATTTTTCTTTATAGTTATTTCAGGCTGTAGCAGATGAGGCAGTACGATGCTAATTTAGGAAATCTGTTCTTCTTGTATGCAACTAACATATCTTCATCTAGTGCCATCTTGTCTCATGATCATTATGTCTGAAAGCAAAAATGTATTTCTGGATGGTGTTTTGGAGTAAGCAGAGTTGATAACATTGTTAGCAATTTCAGACACTTTGTCAGGAAAACAGAATGTAGAGAAGACAATAGATGAGTTGGGATTCCCGGTTAGAAATTATCCTGGGGTGTCACCAGATCCCCAGGCTGCCAGGAATGCAATTCCAGGGACAATGGTGTTAGGAAACACCCCTTTTGTGGGAAGCAGTTGCTTTCCTGGAAGAGCAGTGCTGCTCTGGGTGGGCCAAGTGCCACACGAGTGAGCTGTGCTGTGATCACTACTCCAGTTCATAGCAGTCCAAACTTTCAGAGGCTTTAAAATTCCAGCTTGAAACAAGATCCAAAATTAAAAACCAAATCAATCAAGTAAATTCTAAATATACCTTATATTTTAAAAAGAAGGGATGAAAATTTACTCTGTCCAACCATTGAAGTCCATCATTAAGAAAAAGTGAAGCAAAGAGCAGAATATGTGCCTTGCACAGTTGCCACATGGGTGAGCAGCTCGATGTGCTGCCTTCTGCAGGTCCCACTGCCCACGGAGCTGTGCAGTCATTGGTACCCAGAGCTGACTGACAGAGCCTGTTCTCTCATCCAGTCCCCCTGGGCTCTCCAGGGAAACATGGAAGTGAGCAGCCTGGCTGGAAGAGTCATCCCCAGTTATGTTCTTGTCAGCAATCATTAAGCTGTGCTCCTGTGAGGATTGTGTGAGCAGCTCACCAAAGGCCAATGCAGTGAATTTGGGCACTTTATGAGGTATTTGGTGAGAATGTGCCTGCACAATAGGCAGGCCAGGAGCTGAAAGCAAAAGAACACAATACTGAGCTCTGGTGGGATGGATAGGTCAGGATTAGGATCCCCAAAACTCATTTGCTTTGTAGCCAAAGGGAGAGCATGGCTTGTGTGGGTCTGTGTGTGCTCACTGGTTGAGGTAACTGGTTTATCTGGGGTGGAACAGAGCTCTGTGTCTGGCAGAACTTACTGGTTTTGGTCAATACTCTGCTGTGTGCTTTGCTCTGTGGGCAGATGTCCTTGCTGCTGCAGGACACCTTGGGCATGTCCATGCTGCAATCACACCTTTGTCTCCAGCATTCCTCAGTGGTGGTGACGTGAATCATTTAATCAGTCCTTGAACATTAAAAGGTGCTTGAGGACAACCTTTGTCTGCATATAAAGACCAGCAGCCTAATTACAGAGGCTTGTCCTGCACTTGGGTTTTTTTGCCTGTCTAGGAATATTGAGTCAGCTCACAAGACTTAGCAGATCTGCGCTCCACTTCTTGTGTGGGTGTTTTAAAGGGAAGTTAGCTGAACAATTATTTACCTTGAGCACAGAGAGTTCCCACAAAAGTGAGGGCAGATAGCCCTTTAGTTAAATTTTCAGAGGCAGTAAGTTAGGTGACTTGCTAATGCTGCTTCCCATCTCCAAGAGCTGAAGAACAGACCTGCATGGATGATGATTTATTTGAAAATGTGTTCCCTCCAGCCCACAGATGGTCCAGGCGGAGTCAGAATGCTTTCAGATACCATATTGCTTCACTGTACACTCCCATGTAGCAGCTTGTTATTTTAAAATGTATCTGCTCTCTCCTACTTCTAAAAGGCCACCAAGAAGACTTGTCACCAATCTCTTACAGAGCTAGAAGGGGGAGGAAGAGTGGAGTGTGAAGAGTAGAATATCACCTGCCATCTGGACAAAGATGTGATGAGATGTAAAGTTTGGATGCACATTTGCGGTTCTTGATCACATGCCAAGAGAGAGCTCAGCTACAAAATGCTTATTTTAAAGCATTTCCAGACAGATGCAACCCTAGGTCAGGGGAGAAGGTACACAGAGACAGGTGGGCACTGAACTGCACTGGACTCTGTGCAAGGCATCTCTGCCTGTGGCAGTGCTGCTGGGATCTGCTCAGGGCTCATCCTGCAAATGGAACCTCTGTGGTTAAAGACCTGTCCTGGCAATCAGAGTATGCCAGGATCAAGTGCTGTCGTATGAGGTTTGTGGTCACAAATTCCCCAATATTCAAAAATATACTCTCTGAGCTATGCAGGGGTTTAAATGGGAGTTGGGCATTTGCATTTCATCTGGAAGCCCAAATGTCTTGAGGAATCCGGTGTCTTGCACATCCATATTGATTTCAATGCTGAATTTCTCAGCGCTGTTAGCCTCAGAGGAGTGTTGATGAAACCCTGCCTTAACTGAGGTCAGTGGGGAATGTAGAATGGGCTTTACTGGGTAAAGAGCACCATAAAACAGATGCTCTTCTCTAGTGCCACCCTTTTCCCTGGCATGGAACAGTGCTTACACAGACAAGTGAACACCATCCGATCATTCCATGCTCTGCCTCCACAACAACAGTGAAGTGCCACTGCTGATAGCTTTGCTGATATTTATGATTCCTACTTAATATGTTTTAAATGAGTTGATGACCTCTTAAGTATTAACACTAACATCAGTAAGTATCCTGAGCCAGATTCTCTGGGAGGGAAGCCTTGCCATGCCATAGACTATGGTGCAGTTTAGTGCTTTTATCCCATCTGAAGGTCTGGCTCAGTAATTGTGCAGAATGTAAAAGAGAAACCCATAAGTGCTGTAAACAAAGGAAAACTGTTACTCTGGGAGTGTGTTAGTTAGATATTTCAACACTCATAATTAACATCCCTTTCCTAAACTGTGGCACAAACTACTTGCGGAATGGGTTTTTTCTTTTATTGTTGCTAGTTTCAGTGACTAAATTTATTAAGTCATTAGGTTTGCTTGTGTATGTGTGTATTTGCTGTTCTCCATTGGGTTATAACAAAAGGAGATCTTAAAAAAAAAAAAAAGATATCTTTATTTATCTGACAATTTTGGGAATGTTTGTAGGGAAATGGTGAGCAGTATGAACAAAGCTGCCCAATCTGGGGGGACGCTGAGTGAGCAGCTGGGTTTGAATACAACAGCAGCCTGTGACAGTGTCCTGCTGGCTTTCCCTGAGCATTGCATATGGAAACCTGTCACCATTTCTGCCATGATCTGGGGACACCAGGGGCTTCTGGGGAGCAGATTGCTGGCTCTCGTGATCAGAACCCAGATGCTCCATGCTGTTACTTTCTGAGGACCCTTTTTTTTGCCCCTCCTGGCTGAGGATGCTCAGTGGCAGGGATGCTCCCAGGCTGGTATGCCAGGGGCTGGCACTGTTTTCTTGAGCAGCACCAGGGCTGTCCCCTGTCCTGGCAGCTCTGTGATTGCACCAGGGCTACAGCACTGTTGGGTTGGCATTTATTGAAGAAGCTGAGATCTCTGAGGCTGTCAGTGCATCGCTGCATGCCCTGCAGCTTCCTGCCTACAGGTCTGACAGCAGTGCTTCTGCTTTACAGAAATGCAGAGGAGGGTCCAGTCAAACTTACTGTGTTTAAAGAGTTTGGGTTAGATCTACCTGACCAGGCCAGGTCACAGCTGAGGTGGATTAGAAAAAAAAATCTGCCCTCTCACAAACTATTGCCAGTCTGTGCTGTGGTGAGGGATAGATGGGCCCAGACATTCCCAACATCTCCCAGAAGAACCAAACTAGCTCAAGTGATGCAGAGATTGGCTTGTGCCTGGAAGTCACATCCATATTTCCATCTACAGATGGCAGGAGACACTACTGGGATCAAGGATATATGAAACATGTTGGTTTTCTAACCCAGAAATAGCTTCTGGGGCAATCTGTGGTACCTCAGACCCTCCCTGAGCAGGTCTGACACACCAAATCCCCCCCAATGGCAGATGCATCCATTTAGCTCCTCTTGATTCCAGCTGTCATTGAATGTGATCTCCCTTTTTTCTGTGTGATAGCTTCTGTGTTGGGGTTTTTTTTTTGGACTGTGAAATTTCCAGTAAAACTACAGTTAGCACAAACCAGAACTATGTTTGTTTTTTCAAAGCAAATCTAATTACTCTTCTTAATACAATTGTCTTTTGTTCAAAGGGACTGGACTGAGATGCAAAATACAAGTTGCAAGCAGATGCTAATAATTTTGCATGTAAATAACTAATGGGCTTTTTTGCAAATATTTCATACAAGTTTTTAATTTAATAATTTAAAAAAGAACTGTTTTTCCAAGCCACTTTCAGTAATATCTGTAGACACTTAACAAAATACCTCAGGCTCTAAATCTCCAACTGGTAAACAAATAAATGTATTTATTTACTTTGTATGCAAAAATAATTCAGTCAGAGACATATTTCACATTCAATTAAATTGAATCTTTTTTTTCTACAAATCACAAGCATACTCTTTAATGAGAAGAACTGATGGGCTTTCTGAATGAGCTGAGTTCATGACAGTCCTGACAGGGGACCTCTGTGGACTTTGTGCAGAAAATGGAGTCACTGTTTATTTCTTTGTTTAAAGACTGAACATGACTGGTGATTAAAAGATAGAAGGCATCTGTCCTCTCACTGTCTTCTACCTGGTCATGCTATTTCAATCAAGGAGAGAGTTGGAAAATTACTTGAGTGGGACTCATTATAACCCTGTTTTCAAAGGTCCCTGCAGCAAGTGAGGAAGTGAGGTGGTGCTCATGACCCCAGGCCTTTACCATAGCATTACCTCTGGGGCAGGGTGTCCTTATGTCCTGTCAGAAGCACGTGGGGGTCACAGCCTGAGGATCCCTTTGTTGTGTTTACCCACTCTTTATCTGAGATAAAGAGAAACTATTGGACTCCGGGTCTCCCCATCTAGCACATTTCATGAACAGTGAATTTATCTTATAAACAAAACCAAACAAATAAAAAACCCCTAAATTGTGCATGACCCAGAGGTCTGGTGAATAGGTCAGCGATTTTTTAAAAATTCCTTTTGTTATCTCAGATTTCTGTCTGTACAGCAATGGCTGCTACAAACTGCTTTGTTATTGGGCAGTCTGTTGTCTGCTGAGTGGACAGAGCTGGGGTATTTCATAGTAGTGTTGCCATGGTTCAAATCCTGAAGTGCTGTTTCCACTGA
Source organism: Agelaius phoeniceus (assembly GCF_051311805.1). Taxonomy (NCBI): domain Eukaryota; kingdom Metazoa; phylum Chordata; class Aves; order Passeriformes; family Icteridae; genus Agelaius; species Agelaius phoeniceus. The sequence goes on from NC_135274.1 coordinate 15,909,607, forward strand.
CTTATGGGAGATGAGGAATCAACCAGCCAGCTCACAAAACAAATGGGATGCTTTTGTTTGCTTGTGGGGGAGCGTAAACATTTAAAGGAAATCAATAGATTTTTCTTTATTTTCTTAAAATCTTCATTATTTTGATGTCTTTACATGCATTTACTTTAAAATAATATAAGAATTTTGTGAGGTAATTGGTACAAGTGGGTATACAATACAGCATCTGCTTTTATGAACTACTGCTGCATGTCATAAAATATTACACTGCAGTAATTTTAAAATAGATATTGAGCTGAAAACTTAACTTGCAATAACTTCTAATTAAAATATCTTTTTTCCTTTTCTTTGTTAGCTTTTCTTTTCTATATTAGCTTTTATATTTCTTCTTCATTGAAAATAGTCGTAGTTCCATGTTTTAAGTCAAGTTGGGAGCTATCTTTCACAGCCCACCAACTTTTTAGTCCCCCTAAAGGGAATTTTCGTGATCAGCTTTTACTGATGGGGTAATGAAGGCATGGGAAATGGGATTGAGTTGTCCAGTTTGGTTTGAGAGCTGCTGCCTGGCTGGGCCTGGTGCCAGGGAGTGCCCCCGAGCCAGCAGTTCAGAGGCAGCTCCTGCAAACCCAGCTCCCAGGTGAGCTGTGCCTTCCCAGGCAAGCCAAAGCCTGGAGATAAAGGGCAGATTAAGGAACACTTAAACACTGCTCTTTTGGGAAGCTACTTCAAACACCATTTTATAGTGCTCTAAGTCATCTAGATCTCTCTTAACTTGTTTCACTCTCTTTTAAAAATATTTATTTCTCTGGCACAAAGGACTCCCTCAGATAAGGCAAAATGTCCCGTTTTGCTGATGGTATTTTTACCTGTGTGGTGCTAATGATTGATGCAAAATTCACATGTGCAGCACAGCTCTGTGCTTTCTGCTGTGCTTTATCTTCTGCTGTGCTTCAGGCCTGCCAGTCTCTGCGGGTCTGTTGCACACTGGATTTATTGTCACACCAGCATCACTTTATATAACCCCCAGATCACTTGGGAACACGTTCCTGAATGTTGCTGAATGTTCAGAATGTTTGCTCTTAAACAAGGTCTGCAGTAAACACGTGGCATTACTCCAGATGCTTTGCTCAATGTTGGTCATGGGTTTTGCATTGGCAAGGCTGGAGAAGCTCCCAAAGACTTGGGAGTGGCTGAGGTTTGGGAGGGAGCATCACTTGCCTGTAGAAGCATCTGCCTTCACTCACAGGCCTCAGAAATGCCTTGTCTGGGACCTGTAAGCAGGGATTTTTTTGCTGAAGCAGTTTTGATTCAGAAAATGAATTTTCATTGTGGCTTGAACTTATTTTACAATAATGTTTTTTAGAAAATTAGTGGAAGAATTTGTTTGGCCAGGATAGGTCTTCTGCTCAAAGTCTGGGAACAAAACCCAACCCACTAACAACCACATGTGACTGACTGAAGGTTGGGGAGCTCACTGTTACAGAATCCCCTGGCCAGCCAGATCTTTTAGAAGAGGTTTAATGTTTCTCTGTTCTGAAAATATTGAATACTGTGACATAACAAGTACCAGTCCATAGCTGAGTGTAGTTTCGTCCTGGAGACTTCAGGCAAAGCAAGGGAAAGTGGCAGTGGCACAGCCACTCCCACAGCCATCACAGGCTTAGGGCATGTCCTGGACAGATCCATATGTGCTCTGCTCCAGGCCAGGTGTGGAAATGCTTCTTGGTACCTGCAGAAATACTTAGGCCAGAAATCTTGAAAATTACTTCTTTCTCTTTATTGAAAGATTTCTAGGCTTTGTGCAAGCATTTCCTCACCACTTTTGAAATTAAATGGTTTACTTGCTTTTGTATTCTCATTTCTTTGAATCCTCTTAAATAGTTCAATAAACTGCCTTTTGCCTCTAAGAATTTGAAGAAACCTCAATATTTTAGACAACAAGCATTGTACATTTGCCCATCAGAGAAGGTATGAGCAAAGCCAGGGGAAGGCATCAGGAACAGCAAGGCTGCGTCTGCTTCTCAGCTCTCTTTTTCTTTCTCTTGCTTAGTATTAAAGTCTAAATCCTGGCAAATTTCTGACTTTTCCTGCACATTTTTCATGCCTGTTCACTGTAGGCTGTTTTGCAAACCACAGCTCTGCCAGGGAAGGACAGCCTTGCCTTTCAGCTGGGAGTTGTCTAGATGGGTGTTACTGCTGGAGCCGGCGCTGCTGATGCCTGTTGTTTTCTGTTGCTAACTGCAATGCGTGACCGTTGTGGATCACTCAGTGATGCCTAATTTAGAAGATCAGTGATTATTAATTCTTCCATTGCTTTTTCTTCTTCTATCTCTCTCTTACTGCAGGATGTTTTCACACCAGAGTGCAAATTTAAAGAATCTGTCTTTGAAAACTACTACGTTATTTATTCTTCCACGCTGTACCGGCAGCAGGAATCGGGACGAGCGTGGTTCCTGGGACTCAATAAAGAAGGTCAAATTATGAAGGGAAACCGAGTGAAAAAAACCAAACCCTCATCACATTTTGTACCCAAACCCATTGAAGGTATGGAATCTGCCCACTTTCTCCCTCAGTGGGGTTTGGGTAGGGGGAGGTAACAACTTCACAGTTGGGGTTTCCTGGGTGCGGGTGTTGGGCTTCAAGACCAGAAAGCAAGAAGAAGTGTTTGTAGCACTTCAGGTAAGTGCTGGGCTGCCCTGTTAGCTCTGTTTTCCTTCTAGCCTCAAAGGGGTTTCTTACCTTTGAGGTGCTGCTAAAGGATGAATTTAAAATCCCAGCAACACAAGAAATTACTGATAAAGAAAAGCAGCAGCAGTTCCAAAGGAATGTGATGCTGCAGTGGTCATAATGTTGTCTTCTCAGAGGATTTTGCCAGTGTATTTCAGTAGATTTCCAGTCCCATATAGAGTCAGTAGAGACGGAATTAATCTCACCTGATTTTAGACTTTGGCACTCCATTCATAGTAAGAGAAGAAAAATGGGTCCTACCAGCACAGCTGTGGATGTTCTTTTTATGTCTACCCTGAGATTAAATCTGTTTTTCCTCATCTGTAAAGACATCCTAGTTAGTCACTGGGGGGTAGAGTTGTTGTCCAAAGTTAGATGGGATGCTGTCATGCCATCTGTCTTCATCACAGGGTGAGGCTTCAGTGAAAGTCATGGAGCTGAAGTTCTGCCCTCCTGCAGATGCCTGTACACTCTCTGAAGTGTGCCTCAGGCTCCTGCCAGGACATTTTGCTTTTTGTGGGATGGCCCCTAATAAATGGAGAGGTAGTGTGGTAAGCCTAGTACTTAACAGGTACTAACTTGATTCTGGAAACAGCACTTTTATCTCTTGCTTGGGAAAAGCACTACTTTTTGATCCCCAAACTAGGTATGCTTTTCTGACCCCATCTTTGTCCTGCCATTTGTCTCCTTCAAGGACACAGTAGCCTGGAGCTGGCCTTGGCTGCACAGTTCTGTGCTCCCTCTGTGCTCCTCATGTTGGCTGTGGGAGAAGGCTTGAACTGATGCTCCCCTAACAGGTACCACTCACAAGTGGTGGGGGCCACAGCTCACTCCACACAGCAGTGGCCTTTGTAAAAGCTTCCCAGCTCAGGGGTGGGAAGTTGTGAGTGTAAGGAAAAGGCCATCTGAAGCAAAGCATTAGAGAAATTCAGTGCAGCATTCCTTGAGTATCTGTGGGCTTTGCACAGGAAATGGAAATGTTGAAAGAGCAGAGAATGGCCTGAGCTGCTTGTCATGTGCTTGTTTTCAACAGCTTCTCTGCAGCCAGGAGCCCTTTGTTGTTTATCTGAGGCATTAGTGGGATTGGTACCCTAAGCCCTGGTGTGTTGCTAAGGAACAGGGCCTGCTTCAGGCATGGGGTTGGTCACCAGCTTCTCTCTTGCCTTGACCACGAGGACAGTCTTTTACCAGCACCAGCTTTCACAGCTGGGTTTCCACCTCCTTCTGGTATTTCTTCCCTGCCTGGCTGGGCGTTGGCACTGATCAGTGGGATCCTTTGAATCCAGGCTTCTTTTTTTAATCTAGCATGCATGGTGTCTGCTGAACAGCTCAATAGTTTCCTTCTGCATTCATTAAACTAGGCCATTGCTGTGGCTCTCCTTGTGGAAAGCCTTGCCTTAACAAAGCTGCCTGACCCACAGCAGAGATCTCATTTCAGCAAAAGCCGCTCTGGCTTTCATTTTGAATAACCCAGCCCAGCCCGAGAGCTTCCCTTTCCCGCAGTTGCATCCTCCCACACTTGCCTCAATCACAGCTGTCACATAACCTCCCGAGCAGCGAGCGCTTGGGAACTTGGCAGCCAAATTAAGGGCTCCTCCACTCCTTCCCTCCTCCACATGCTTTGCAGTCAGGCTTTGTGAGCGCTGCTGCATCAAAGAGCTGGCAGTCTCCCAAGCCAAGGCACGTGTCAGCTTCCCAAAGCATTCAGCTGTCTGGGACTGGGACTCCAGACGGAGGACTCTGTTCCCAAGCCTGAGATTCATTGTAGGTAGCAGAGGCTTGTGGGGAGGGTTGGAGTAAAACCTGCTCATCTCCACGTGACTTCTCTGCACCGCATCCATCAAAGTCCCCAGGAGCAGAGCTTGCAAGCAGAGATGTTACAGAAAAGGGGCAATTTCTACCCTGCTTTAACAGCTTCTTTCTCTTTGTTATGACTCCAATGAAATACTCAAAGCACTCTCCTGCTGTATTTGTGTGTCAGTTCTGCAGAATGCTGTGGCTTGCCCCAGTGTGTGGGCTTTGCTGCTTATTCAGGACACAGCTTCCATCCACAGTCACACCCCCAGGTTTCCTGTTGCTGGATATCACCACCAGCATTAGCCCTGTCCCGTGATGGCTGACACAGGAATGTGAGCAAGGAGGAATCTGCTCCTCCTGGGAAGAACTGCCACATCCATTGCTAGGAATCACTTCACCTACCACTCAATAGCAGTTATATCTGAGATGAAACTTCCCAGCTGTTTCTGATATACAGAAAAATTTTGCAGCAGTTGAGTAAAGAAAGGGTTCACAGGGAATGGAAATAGAAAAAAGCTCAGATTGCTCCCTAAGCTCATTTGATTTCCATTGCTTCATCCTGCTCTCTGAATTCAGAAGTCTCCTTGAAATTGCAAATGGACAGTAAACTTACACGTAAATAAGAAACATCCTCCCAGATAATTTCTAAATACTCATGGGAGCACATATGCATATATACACAGTGGCATCTATGTATGGATGTGTGTTATCTATGGCTTTTAGCAGCTACAGCTTTCTGCTGTGCTAAACACTCACAGTGTTTTGACTCATGTAGATTGGCAGGATGCTGGAGGTATTTTGTACAAAATTCAATAGATACCAACTGGAAAAGTTTTGGGTTTTGGTTGGTAGGACTTTTTTTTAGTTTAGTGTAGGTAGGATTTGTTTGTTTTTGGAAATAAGATTAAGCTTAATCAATATGAAAGCACAAAAAACTTACTAAGTAATAACAGGGGAGACGTTAAGTTCTTCTCCCATCTGTGCACAGGCAAAGCCAAGGCAAACAGCCTGGTAGGCAGCAGTTGATGGACTGTGTGGTGCCAGCTTTGCTTCAAAACACACATACGCAACACATTTCTTTTGATATTTTTATTTCTGATCGCTGATTATTCGAGCTAAATGAACCCTAAAGGGAAGACATCAAGATTGAACTAGACTGCACAAGAAATGAGCTTGAGTATAATTGTCATTTGGACAACAAGCAATCTTTTAGAGGAATTTCAGTCTCTTTAAATGTCTGTAATGATAAGTGCTGGAACAATCCTACCATCCATAGTGCCTTTTGTTCTTCTAAATATCCAAGTCTATCTCAATGTGAGAAGTTTCCAGTCATTTAAGTAGGAATATTATCAGATGCTTACAGTGGATGTGCTCTGTTATTCATATTTCCTTCTTCTTGAAGACATATTTTCCAAATTTAACTCTCCCAAAGAGTTACATTTCCTTTCTCTCCTGGCCCAAACTAGAAGACATTTAGGGCAGCAAATCTGGCCACAGAAGCAGAAAACTTCCTCCAAGTCAGCAGAGCAGTCCCTAACTCTGAATTTATGGCACCTCAGCCCTCATGATGTGAGCATGTCTCAGATACAAAGGTGACCTCTTAATGACTATTCTGGATCCATTTATCACCACTGATGAGTATTCAAGCAGACAGATCCTTCCCAGTGTCATTCCTCAGGGAAATAACATCCAAGTTTTGTTAAGGCAGAGTCCTCAGATGTTGTAAAGTACAAGACTGTTGACCAGAAAAATGCAGTAGGCCTTGTGAAAATGCTTCAAAGGTTATCACCTTAATACATAAATCATAGGAAGTCTTGGGTTGGAAGGGACCTTAACATCTAGTCCCAAACCCCTGCTGTGGGGAGAGATGCCACCCTCCCCAGATCAGGCTGTTCAAGACCTCATCCAGGCTTGCCTTGGGCACTTCCAGGTATGGGGCATCAACAGCTTCTCTGGGCAACCTGTGGGAGTGCCTCACTGCCCTCATAGAGAAGAATTTCTCCCTAATGTCTAACCTAAATCTCTCATTTTTTAATTTAAAACCGTTCTCCCTTGTCCTGTTACTACCTGCCCATATAAAATGTTAGTTTCCCAACATCCTAAAAAGTATTCTTAAAAAATCAAACCTCAAAATCTCCACACTCTAAGTCTTTGCTAACACTGCTCCTCTCTTGGGTCTGTCTTCCAGGTGGGAAGGCTTTGGTATTTTTTCTATGCCACAGTAACTCACTTGTTCATCTATCAGACTCTTGATTATCTTATTAGATGGCAAATGTGATGTATTTTAACCATGATTTTGCTTGGCTTTTTGCCATCCTGAGCTGCCTTTCTTATCTGAACAAAGTGTGATTCCACCTGGCAACATCCTTCACATTTCACATGTCTATCTTCACTCCAGATAGACATGAGCTCACATGCCTCTGAAATGCATCAGCTGGGATTTAGAACACAGTAATTAGAGGCAGAAAATGAGGGTGCCTAATCACTCACTCCCTGGTGCCCCTGAGTGCTGCTGCTCAGGCAGTTAATTCCCTGCACCAAAGCATTGGCAAATAGAGCCACTCGGGCAGATACCAACACCCAGAGCTGTGGTATCTGTGCAGGTAAGGAGCCTGCAGGAGCCTGCATCCTACCAGAGAATATGCTTCCAGCCCTGCCCAGATCCAGCCCAGCACCATCGGGCACATGGTGATCTTGCAGGGCTGCCCACCTGCTGAACAGCAGCTTAAAAAAGTTTTGGTTCCTCCTGACTCACAAGGGTCTGAGACAAGGAAAGACACAGAGTGAAGATGGATAGATGGGAAATATCTAATGTGCTTAATAAGCTTTTTGCCATATTCTAGAGAAAGGAAAGGGAGTTTGTTGCATCCCCTGAACCTCCTCAACTTGCAGTGATGCCAAGTGAGAAATGCTGGGGTCAGGACACAAAACGATGCTTCCCAAACTCAGGCAGTCCCTGATGCCCGGGGTGATTTCAGTGTCATCGTGTGGGTGATGTGCCAGTGCCGTGTCTGGGAAGCAGAAATGAGAGTGTGATCCTGTGCCAGCATGTAGGCAAGAGTTTGAGCTGTTCTGGGTGACAGGCAGCCCCTTCCACGCCTTTGCCTTCAGGAAGTATGGTCCCTGCCACCCCCGTCCTCCTCACTTGTACCCTCAGTCTCCTTCCTAATTTTGATTTGATCTTAGTGCAAATTTTTCCCTTGTGCCTGTGAGTGGCAGGCACTGCTGCTTCACAAGGGAGCAGGGAATCAAAAGCCCCAAGAACCAGACATGGGCACAGCTCCACTGCATTCACCCCCTTCTGTTAATGCTTGCAGCTCTTCAGCAGATCAAGCTAACAGCACTTTCCAATTAAAGCATGAATATGGATGTGTTGATTGGAATCTGGGGCATAGGAGCTGATTATCTGATTGAAACTCCAAAGCATTAGCTTGGTTTCTAGACATTAAGGGCTGTATTTGGCTAGGTGTGTGGGTGTGGGTGGGTGGGAGAAGCAAGGCAAAGCAGGGAGGGAACTCTTGTTCTAGCTGAATTGCTCATCCTTCCAAAGCTCCTTGTGCTGTGTGCTCCAGCAGACCTCCCAGCTGTCCGGGCATGACTGTCACACTGCTGCTGCTTTACCTCAGTGCAGGTGACAGGGAAGTGTGTCTACACACACATACACACAGAGGGATCCCAAAGAGACCTCCAGTGAGTGCTGCAGGTCCTGGAGCCCAGTGATGTACTTTCAAAGCTGTGAAGATCTGGGCACTCACACGGGTCCGTTTGCAAACACCCCCTCCCGGTCCATGACTAACATCTCCCTGCGTGAGTCACGCTCAGAATTCCTCAGTGCAAAGAGGAACAAGCTGCAGTCCAGGAGCCTGTGGTGCACAACATGTTGGGCTGTCCTTGAAGCCCTGTGCAGGTGCAGGTGTGCACACCTGTGTGCCACAGTGCAGGGGGTTTACAGCCCCTGTTGAGCCATGGCCACAGCTCAGCACATGTGCAAAGCCTCTTGAGTAGGAGAATGTCCAGGCATCTCCTGTGCATGATGCCATGTAAGTACTGCGTGCACTGATTCTACAGGTGTATCTAAATACTGAAATATGCTTGTCCTATACTGCTAAAGATTTTCTGGCATGGGCTGTTGGCACAGCCTGTCTGGTACAGAGGCTTTGACAGCTCTGTCTGAAAAGCTCAGTGTGACCAGCCTTCACATGATGCCCCACATCAGTATTGGTATCCTGCACTAGACTGGAAGATAAAACTTATAATTCCTGCCCTATTTGCTTGCCAGGTACAGAGTTTCCTTCATTTGTAGCTGCAAACGTTGTTTACTTCAGTAGCCTGGTTTATATTCATTACTCTGTGGGCCTTGTTGGCAGCTCAAGGTTTTTGCCAAAGGCTGTGGTGAGAGGCAGGGAGTTGAGGAAAGGCAGCATGCCATGGTGCTGCTGCAGCATTCACCTGGGCTCAGTCCTTGTGGTTCAGCATCTGGCCCAGCCTGATGGCTTACTGGGGATGGGTGTGAGTGAGATGAGCTTGGTTCTGGGGGAAGAACTCATTGAGGTCCCTCCAGCTCCAGCCTGGGACCGGAGAGGTCAGGATGAAGGCAACAGTGCACTTGAGACAAAACTTTGTGTATGGAATGTCAGGGGCACTGGGACAGCACTGGCACAAATACATAATTCTGCTGGGCAAACATCATATCTGAGAATAAGGTGAGTCACAGCAGTGAAGCACACCCTCAGTGCTATCCAAAGACTCTGCAGCTCAGGCTAAGAAATCACAAGGGCATGGGTTTTCCTCTGTTGTTAACCATTCCATACTTTGAGATTTTATTGGGTACTTCGCCACAACAGGCAAATTCACCATCACCATGTTGTTGAGTGATCCTCCCCAAGGTGTGAGGGGCAGCTCAGGACTAAAAGGGGATGTGAGAGCCCTATTTCCATCTGTTGCTGCTGTGTTACACATTGTCCTTGCAGCATGCAGACAGCAGCCATTGTCTGGACCTGATGGGCAGTCCTGACACAGCTCACCCTGGCCCACACCCATGGGACAACTCCTTCATTTTCTCTTTTTTATTTTTTCTCTAATTTTCATGAAGAAAAATGGCTCCAGTAGCAGTAACAGTTTGCAGAGCAATACCTCCTTTCAGCCTTGCTGGGAGGACCAGTGTGTGTGTGTGTGTGTGTGTGTGTGTGTGTGTTTCAACTGCTTTGAAAGCCTTGCATGAAAAATATGCTATGGGAAAAGTAATATTTTTTCACTGCTCATATATTCAATTCAATATCTCTCCTATTAATACACAGTTGACTGCACTTTATCTTTGTCCTGTATTGTTGCACAGTGCTGTAACTGTTTATCTAGTCAGGAGTAAAAGCACAGAGCAATAATGTCATTTTCAGCCTGCCTCTAATTGCTGGGATTTATTTGCAAATCAAGGGAAACGATAGATACAAACACTTACATTGCCTTTTTGTACATGGGGTGGTTTTTTTCATTTCTTCAGATAATTTTTAAAGTTTTATTCTTGTTGATTACCCAGAACCAAACCCTGATAGGCTCTATCCTGTGTTGGAGCTCTGTGCCATTGTTTGTGATGTGATGACTTCACAAAATGAAGCAGTACATAATAATTTCTTCATTTCCTAATTTTTGCAAAGATCTGGACATGACATTTGCAGTCTGGACCTGCCTTATGTTCTCAACTCCACTGTGCCTGCCCTTGAGATGCCTCACTCTTTCAATCTCATTTGCACCCTGCCACATTTGCAGTGAGCTCATCAGAGATGCTCTCCTTGGTGTGAACAGCTCGTGCCCCTGCTCTGGCACACCTCACATGGCACGAGGACAGCCGTGAGGACTTAGTCCACATGGTGAGCTGGATAAATGATTGTCCTGCCCAGGACGTGGGGATGAGCCATGCCTTGGGCAGACGTTGCCTCCTCCGGCTGTCTGGGCTCCAGCAAGTGCATTTTTATAGGACACAAACTGCATAGCCAGGGTCTGGAGAGAAGGTGCCCTCCAGCCACCCTGTTCTCAGGTGCTGCCAGGCGACAACAGAAAGCTGGGACAGCTCCTGACTTGCTGTCACTGAACTCATCCCATGTGTCTGCTCACAGCCCTGACCTTGGCTGGCTGGCTTGATTTACTGAGGAATAAATAGGAAGTGCCGAGAGCAGATCTTGGCTGATGGAGGCAAATAGGCTTCAGTCACCACTTCAGATCCACAGCTCAACACCCAGAAAGCCTTCATGGCTCAGCTGCAGGTGTAGTTTTGATTCAGGTCTCTCAAGGGCTTTGGTTGCAGGTCAAGGGCTGGGAACCAGGTCATTCTTGAACCTGTTGTTAGATGGTAATCAGCATCTCAAGGTAGTACATGGCTCTGTGAGCTAAAATGTTTATTTTATATACATGAATGTAACATGAAAAAGCTATAAAGCACATAAAACCTAGAAAGATTTATCTGTGAGCAGTCAATCTGCTGTTTCTGCCTTTGAAAGAATACAGAGACAGAAGCAAATGGCAGCAAGGGCAAGTAAACAGTTCCTGCTTGGTAACACGATCTGCTGCTGGGTCAGTTGGGGTTTTGTAAGAGTGTGTGTGTGTGTGTTTGCAATGGGGCTGGAATCCAGCATCATGTACAAAGAAATAATTTGTTATGGTCATGACTGTCTGTGACTTCAGGGCTGTTAACGGGAGTCTCTTGTGTTTGCAGTGTGCATGTACAGAGAGCCATCGCTGCATGAAATTGGAGAAAAACAAGGACGCTCAAGGAAAAGTTCAGGGACACCAACCATGAATGGAGGCAAAGTTGTTAACCAAGACTCGACATAGCTGACAAATACCCTCCCTTCTTCCAACTCCTCCCCTCCCACCCACCTACCCACCCCACCTGGCGAAACCACACTGAGATGATGACAACTGGGCAAGGCAGGACCTACCGGTAGTGGCTTGGAGTGTGAACTCCAGAATCTTTCTTTGTGTAGGACGAGAAAATCGAAACCCAGATCCTGCCTGTTGCAACGTTTTAAAAAACAACAACAACAACAAAAAAGTGAAGAAAAAATGTTTTAAATCAGGACTCCATTAACATTTTCAAAAGCAAACTGTTTGCTCTGTGATCAAAGGGGGAAAAATCTCATCTCTGCATAATAATAATAATAATAACTAATAAATATAATAATAATAATAATAATAAAGATGTTACCTTTAAAAATAAAACAAAGCTTTTGGAAAATTGAACTTAGCATATGATGTGCAACAAACACATGGGAATTACATCCTGTGACTGTGCTTTCTGTCTTATCCTTTCACCTCACGTTCACACTGCTATTTTTTACATCCTTGCTTCCCTGGGGATGGATGGGATTTTTCATAAAGCAGGAAAGGTAGGGGTACATTATGACTGTGTTTTCTCTGCTATCAGTAAAATATGGCCTGCCCGAATTAGGAGCCTGGCAGTTATGGGCAATGAAGTAGCTACTCTTTATTCAGCCTTTTCCATCTACATTCAAACCCTGCGTAGTTATTTGTTGCTAATGTCACTCCCTGAGTATATTTGACCCAAGTCTGGCATTTTATGCCTTTTTATCATAATTATTTATATGCTTGTTTTACTGTATTAGTTGCCAGGGGAATTTCAGAAATGGGTTTTCAGGTCTCACAGGATGAAGCAATCATATTTATTAGGGTAGAGTTAGGAGATAAAGGGCAGGAGGGATAGCTGCTTGCTTTAAAATATGAAACAGATCAAGAAATGCTGCTGAAATCCTTGCTGTCAGATGGAAATAGTAAGGCATGTGCTGTATGAGAGGGTAACAGGACTTGAGCAATGGAAAGAGGGATGTGGGGATGGGGTGTGCCTAGGAGGGAGCAGGTGTAGAGGAACAGGGGTGGTGGTGCCTGTCCAGTTGTGCCAAGGTGAGGACATTTCCTTCTAGCAGCTGGGGTCTCCCTAAATGTTCTGGCTCCACACATACCACAGATGTTCAAAGCAGAGGCTGCAAACCCCCTCCAGTCCCCAGCCTTACCACTCTGATGGTCTGAGGCCCTGAGATGCTGCAGCAGCCTGGATTTGGGTGTGGGAATGAGTCCCTGGCACCTGCAGTGCCAGGGCTGCAGATGCTGGAGCAGCACTTCAGAGGTAATGAGTTCCCAAATGGGAAAAGGCCAGCAGGAGGGCAGTGGGGTGAAGGATGCCCAGTGCTGAGCCCAGGCAGCAACCAGGGCTTTAGTGGGGACTGGCAAGGCTCTCCCTGTCTGGTGCTTTCTCTCCGTGTGGGTGGGGGTCAGCAGTGAACCCTCGCTGCTGGGTGGGACTGAAGCAGGGCAGGCTGGGCTGGTGCCCTGTTGCAGATCACACTCACTGACTCATCTCTGGCACTTTGGGCACCAGCAGCAGCAGCAGTGCTGGAGCTGCTGTGACAAAAACAGGCACTGCCCTGGATGAGGGGCCTGGGAAGCCTTTGCTGCTCAGCCATGGGCACAGGTCCTGCAAGGGGTGAAAACAAGAGGAAAAAGCCATCACCCAAGGGCCTGGAGAGGGAACAGAACAGTTCTTTATACACAAGGAAAGCCTTGCAGGTACAGGCTGGATGGGCGTTTGCATCGCTCATAACGGGCACCTGTGAAATTCCAAATACCACCTCAGTTGTGGAGGCACCTGTGCCATCCCAGCCAGTGCCTCAGCTGGCTGGCAGCCACACAGGCAGAGCTGCTGCTGGCAGTGCCAGGGCTGTGCCAGGGCTGGCCATGGTGCTCCTGCAAAGCCACATCTGCCCCAGAGCCTCCCCACACACGAGGAGATGTTGGGGCGCGTCAGGGCTCGGTGAGCAAAGAGACAGCCAGAGCTCAAGGTTATGGAAGATTCCCAGGATCAGCATGAAGGAATGAATTTCCAGCATGTCCTTTTGTGTTTTGGAAAAGCTAAAACCTTGAAATAAAAGCCTCTTGCCACAGCTCTGCTGTCCAATGCTGCACCTGCAGCAGGCACCCCCCTGTGCTACACATCATGTCAGAGCGAGTTCCTGCTGCCCTCCAGCCCCACAACACTGCAGCAAGGTCACTAACACATGTTCAGCTTGGGAGCACACACCCAGCTGCCCCATCTGATGTAATTCACTGCCTACATTTCATCTCCCTCACACACTAGAGAGCACCCCAAATTAAAGGATCACTGGAGACATGTACACTCAAAGAAATGACGTCTCAAGGCCAATATGTTGAGCTAGCAGGATCCTGAACTGTGTGAGTCACCAAACACCAGACCATGGTTTGGGCACTAAGCACAGGTTTTCCAGCTGCTCTAGTGGAGGGAAAGCCCAGCACCAGCACAGAATGGAACACCCTCAACACACCTTGATACCACCAGCCTCTTCTGCACCCTGCCATGGCAGCTAGCCAAGGGCATTGATGTCATCTAGAGCAGCTCCAACATGAGACTAAAAATTACTGTGGCCTTATGTGCAGAATACCCTTGGCCTAAGCCCCAAAAAGCTGTGGGCAACAGCAGACCCAGTCCTACCATGTGCTAATTTTTCCATTGTTGGACTCACTTGCTACTTCCCCCACTGGGCTTTTGCCTTGTTAATAGTCTTTGGCCAAATCATCCATCACAAGAATCCCTGGAAGTGCCATATTCAGGCCTGAATGTCAAAATAATCTGCTTCTTTGTTCCATGGTGTTTGAGCTAATCACTCTCATGTGACACTCACTGAGTTTGCCCACAGGGAGAGCCAACTGCTCCTGCCCTCACCCAGTGTCTGCACCACCTCGGAGCAGATCTTCTGCCATGTGCTGAAATTAAGCACTGGCTCTCCTTGCTCCCTTCTTAACCATGAGCCACATACTATGGCATAAACCATGATAAAAACCCTGAGGAAATACTGGGCTTTTTCCTGACCTCTGGGAAGCTGCAAAAGTCGGCTTGTGGTGTAATGCAAGGGACTCCTGACATCAGGATAGCCCAAACTCCAGTGAGGCTGCAGAGCCCAGCTGCACAGTGTCCACCTGCACCAGCTGCTGACTGGGAACTGCTTGGCTCCAGGTAACCCAACACCCTCCAGGTGCCTGGGAAAATCCAGGGGATCCACAGCTTGTAGATACCATGTAGAGCTTCATGCATTTTTGTTACTCAAGTGCCTTGCAAGCTCTGTCCCCAGGCCTTATCTCAAGGAGGTGATGTGGGTTTTGTTGATTTTCCATCTGCTGCTTCCCAATTTTCAGGGAAAAAGGGAATCCACAGAGAATTTTTTTGCTTACTTTGAAGTTCTTACAGTCTCTTCATAGCTTCTCACTCTTCTTGCTTGGTGTTAAAGTCTTGATGAGTGATGTTTCTTTTTTTCTTTCTTTAGCCACACATACAGCAACCATTTAGGAGGTTTTGTGACTCAGTTTAACATTATAGTGACCACAACCCTTGTCTGGCTCTATGTGATGCTAGCAGGACAAATTTCCTTGCCATGATGGCATGGCTTTGGGCAAACACCTAGCACAGAGAAGTAAATGATAAAAAAGAAAGATGTTTTCTTCTAACCTGGCCCATAGCTACTGTTAACTCTGGTAAGGCTGCAGCAAACCTTTGCTCTCTGAGAAACAGATGCTCCTATAAAAGATTTTGAGCATTAGAAATCCAGCAGCAGAAAATATATCACAGAAATATGAGTACACTTAAAGCATTCATTTTGTTTCACCCCGTTTTTAATTGTGATGTTGGCATGGGTCTGGCTGTACACACTGTGCAAAACATCCCCTCTCACCCATGCATCAAGGACAAAACCTGATAAAATGGCTCCAGTTTGGATCATAAGGATTTTCCTAAGAAGAAAATGCAGAAAAAGCTACAGACAAGCATGCCATACTGCGCCAGCAAGTTCTGCCACAAGTGTCAGCACTGGCATGTGACAATGTGCTGTGAAGTGAAGCTGACACTCAACAAAGCAATTTATGAAAGTTGTCTGTCAACAACATTTCTGTGTTTGCGCTCAGAGAGGTTCTGGCTGATAAAGGCCCACGCAATCCCTCAAGCTGTCACGGGCTTCACTTTACACCTTTGTATCTTAAACTGCACTGGTTGTGCAGCAGGAGAGCTCCTGCCCCAGAAAGGTATCATTGCCACACCCTGAGCAACGCTGGGGAGGAGATGCTGTGAGCACCCAAGGCTGAGCAGGACTAGCAGGAGCCAAAGAGCGCCATCCTGCCTGGTTCCTCGCCAGCCAGGCTCAGCCTGGGCGCGTGATAGGCATGAAAAAACATCTTGAGGATGACACTTCCTAAAACAAAGAAGGCATAGAATTCTCATTAGTTAAAGCACATAAACCCAACCTTTACTAATGGGCGTGCAATAAAATACTTTTAACATGGGGGAGATGTTGGCCCCAAAACATGTCCAGCACTAAATCTCTATGAATTGGGGCATAGTGTATCCCTGGTCCTAGATGGCAAGGATCAGTTTGTATGTCACTGCATCAACAAAATAAAAACCAAGAAAAGACACAAGTGAGTGTCTTCAGGGAGAGATTTCTCTCCCAAAACTGAAACAAAATGTTTAGTTGCTGCTGTGGGATGACCCACTGCACACACCTAGGAGTAAAACCAAAAGAAACAGCACTGCACTTCCTTCGTGAAGCAGAGATGTTTCCATGGCATTCCCATTTCCCTCTCCCACCAGCAATGCTTCAGCCTTCAAGTGGATGGAAGGCTGTTTCCATGGAGCAGAAGGCATCAAGGCTCCCATCCTCCTCACCTGCATGGAGTTAAGCTTGACTGCTCTGCTTCAGCTGCTGAGCTACAGTCATGGGCACCCTTCAATTTCCCCATGTTCTTCACACACCTTTATTACTGGGGGAAAAAAATCCCCCAAAAAATCCCATAGCCAGGCTGATACATTCTTAGCATCACGTTTAAGAGCATGAAGATCTCAAACCTGCTGATACATTTGTGACCACAAAGTTAAAGCTTAATAACTCCCATTCCAGGACAGAGGATTTCTGTTCATGAGAGTTGCATAATGAAGTGCTGCAAGCACAGAAAGTTGGACATCTTCCCAGCCTGCCTCCCTCTTGGAGTTCAGGCACCTTCTCAATGGTAGAGGAGGTCTAGGCCAGCATGGCTCCATCTCACCATAGCATTCACCATGAATTGTGGTGATGACACAGGGAGCTCACACAGACTCCAGAGCATTCCCAGCTGCCACAACTGCAGTTTCAGTGCAGAAAAATTTGACCTTCCATGGTCAAGTGTCCTTTCTGGAAAGGACAGGCTCTCTCATCAAACAATTGCATGAAAAGAAACAAGGGGGTTTGCTTTATTTAAAATACTCCTGGTGCAGACACAGGGATAATCCATCTGTGGAAAATGCCATTAATGTTTACTGAGCAATACAAATAATAAAAAAACAAGGCATTATCAATTATTAAAAAAAAATAAAAATTCTGGATATGGGATCAGAGGAATAGCAGAGGATAACCCTCCCAAGAGTCTATTAAGAATAGGTTATATATTGTTCCATTTTCCATGCTCATTACAATCACTGCCCCAATAATAGCTGCATGCTGTGCCTTTCTCTATTCTAGCACAATTCTCCCGTGGGAACTAAATAACTCTGTTTAAATACTGAGCAGAGCTGGTAGAAGAAAGCAGGATGGTTCTGCTGTGCTACCCTTGTGTGCAATCTGCACCTTAGGGAGCTGGTTACAGCCCTTCTTTCTCATAGCTGGATACAAGGATAAAGGGGAATAAAGAACGTTCCTCCACTGGAGAGGAGGAACATGTTGGTCAGTCCAACTAAATGACATTGTGAAGGAAAAAAATATGTCAGACTTAATAATTTTCAGAAATTAGGGCTTTGATGAATTTTAATTCCTCGAGCTCTAAAAAAATTGCAGGGAGAAAAGCAACCAGTGGGTCCATGTTAGTGTCAGTGCCTCAGCAAGGACTTTGGTCCAGCTCCTGGCTTGTCTCCTACCCACAGTGATGCCTCCTTCTTTCCTTTCCCAGAGCTCTGAGTTCCCCTGGGGGATCCTCCTCACTGAGTCCCTGGCCCAAGGAGGGCAGAGCAGTGGGAACCCAAGCTGAGTGTCCTGCTCAGGCTTTCAGCTGGGGCCCCAAGCCAGAGGGGCTCCTCACAGAGGCCTCCCCAGGGCACCTCCTGCCTCCTCCAAACATGCCAGGAGAGACAGGAAAGCAGAGCTCATTGTCCTGAGCAATTCTGCTTCCCTGGACCCTGATTTGTGCAGAGCCCAAAGCAAGAGCCCCAAAATCTGAGAGGCACAGATGTCCCTCCCTGCTGTGCTGTGCCCAGCCTGGGCTGTGGTGCCAGGAGCAGCCCTGAGCAGGGGTTTGGGGATCACAAAGCTTATGAAGTGATCTGATCACAGGGTAACAGGACACTGCAAAGGTGAGGAGCTTCTGATTCGACTGTGCCTCATGGGGGTCACTTACACGCTGTGACTCTGACACTGCCACTTATTAATTTTATTTTCCAACTTACTGCACAAGCTGGCAAATCAAATAGTTTCACTCAATTCACCATTAAACAAAGAAGCAAGACAGTGCATAGGGAACAAGCTTTACTTGACATCAACTCAATTTGAAGATCAAAAAGAGGTGTGTTTAACTTTGCATTATCTTCAATTTTTAATTTTCACTGGGTTTTGTTCTTCCTGCTATCAGACAGCACAGAAAGCAGAACTAATAGGAAAAACTGACTTCTGCTGTGGGAGCAGAAAATGTTATCTCACAAACAGATGGGATACTCTGGTGACTCCCAGCTCAGTTCCTTTGGGCTTCAGATGAGGAGTTTTCACATGAGAATGTAATGAATTTTCACAAGGTCCCAGTTAGGGCACTGTGAGACTCTTTCTTCACTGGCAAGTTCATATGATTCTCCCAGCAAGGTCAATGGGCTGCCAGGTAGGACCTAACTCTGAATTCAAACTGTGCATTCAGGGTGTGGAACCAGAACTTCTCAAGAAAAGCTCCCTATGGGTACAGAGAGACCTAAATTTGCCATGGAAAAGGGTCCAGTTCAAATTACCATCTCTGGATTCCACTTTCATATTTGTCCCTGTAAAACCAAACTCAAGTTCCAAATTCTATGCTCACCTCTGTGTTCTTGAATCTCTAAATTCAAACACTAGAATATTTCAGAATTTTATTTCATCTGTCAGATTGAATAGGCCTTGTATAAATTGGTAGAATTTAAAATAAGAAAAACACTCTGTATTGACAATATTTAATGGCCAAGGAATACAATAATCTAGCTGTAGATATACCCAAACTGTGGAGTCCACACCCATGTAGAAATTTAACTTGAACTGCTGCAGTTTGATCCCACTTTATATTAATTCAGTAAAACCAGTTTTCTGTTCAGAAATATGTTCTTCTGGACAAGCTACTGCAAACACATCAGCAGGTGGTGGCTGCAGAGAGACAGAATGGCTGCAGTCCTGAGAGTCAAAGCTGGGAGTACTTTAAACAGAAAGACATTTCCATCAGTAAAAGGAAATCTTTCTAAAGTCAACATGAGCTGGTTCCTGGTGAAGGCTTTATCTTTTCTTTGTGAAATAGTTGCCTGCTCCTACAGATTTGCAGGAATAGTTGTACATCATGTGTAGCTCGTACTAAAACAACTGACCAAAAAAACCCCAAAACCCAAACAAAAAAATCCCATCAGTTCCATACTGCTGCCCACCTGGATTCTGCTTTGTTTTGGAAGCTTCAAAGAGTTGAGAATCAAACTCACCCCCAGGGCAACTCCAATGAAATCAATGTGCAACCTTGGGAATTAAACTGGCCCAAGCCTCATTTTCTTTTTAACTGCAGGAATCAAGGTCATTTTCCCATCTGGATTTTGCAGAGGCTTCTGCACATACTGATGAGTTATACCTTTTATCAAACCTTGACCATCATTTTCAGGGCTAGAAAATGATTGCACAGTGTCAGAGGATCACAGAAATAAGATGAAGACTCTTGGTGTCAACATCCAGACCTTATATTTGCTATGTGCCACCTCTCCTGTGTCCCCCAAAGTCATATCCAGTATCCTTCCAGAGTACACTGCAGGAATCTCTCCTCCTTTGTCTCCAAAATCTCACACTTCATGCCAGATGACACCACTCATCCTCTATCTTAACTTCAGGGAAGTTACTCTTTTCCACAGCTGGAGATTTTATGCAACAGTGTGACCAGCATTTTTCTGCTGGCTGAAGGACTGAAAAACCCAACTGTAAGTTTTTGGTTTTGAAGGGGAAGTGGGCCTGTCTGTCTGTCTGTCTGTCTGTCTATGACTATAGGCCTGTAGCCCTCTTCCCTCCTCAGTAATCCCCTCTGTGCCAGCACCTGTGATGTCTGGGGGGTCTGGCCCTGCAGGAACCTCTGATGACAGCAGAACATCTTGTAGTCAGCCTGCCTTGGATCCTGGCTTGGTCAGCACCTCAAAAACTGCTTTTGAGGATTTGAGGGCAAAGACCTCATGGGAGCAAACAGTCAGAGCAGTTATTGCAAGTCCCAAAAATGGTAGGTGGGTCAATAAATGAGAAAAGGACTGGCTGCAGACACCCTCTCCCTCACAAGGTGGTCTGTGCCAGGCATGCTGGCCAAGGCTCCACCTGACACATCCAGCCCCATCATGGGAACAAAACAGGCCATTCAAACGTGGCAGTGGCTGTAAGACAATGTATGGGAGATGAAGGCTCTGCAGAAGCAGTTCCTGACTAGAAGCAGACTGCACAAGGCTTTCTGGACATCCCCTTTTAATCCAAACTTGATATGAGCACATCACCTCCTTGCTCTATAGACTGGCGTGCCAGATGTCTGCTACAAAATAATAACACTGAGAAATTTGTGGTTTGGGATATTTAAATAGCCTAAGCAGAGGATTATTTGCTGTTTAGTGTGCTCTAAAATGTTTTCCTTCTGTGCAATTGATAGCTTTGCTGCTCCTGGACAGAATAACAAACAGCTGTGCTGCTAAATAAAAGAGATCTTTTGGACCATCTCAGAGCACCATCTTGGCAGCCTTGGAGCCCCAATGACTTGCAGAAAGGCTGAGCAGTCGTGGGGCAGGTTTGCCAGCTGGTGCAGGCACTTGCAGCCACTTGGAGTTCATGTATAAAAGATTTCATCACAGATTATTAAAGGCAGAAAGGACAGTTGTAAATCAGAGAGTCTGACCTCTTGTGTAACACAGACTGCTGATTTCAGAGCAGAAGTCAGACATCAGCCTGACCAGAGGTACTCAGCTGGGCAATGGAAATTCTGCTCTCAGTTCACTGGGATCTCACATGCCAGTGTTGTAATTCCATAATGCAGCAGAGAGTTCATTCAGAGGCTGCAGACCAGGTAATCAGATTCTATGCAGGTTTACTTCTTGATTATTTATTCAATAAGGATCACATTAAAAGCCCACTGGAGGCAGTGAGAGACTCCTGTTGACTTTGCAGCAGCCTAAATCAGACCTGAAGCGTTCAGAGTTTTAATATGCACGACTGGAATTTGGTAGCTTCCAGAGGTCTGTATCAAATTATGAGCTCCCTTTGGAGTAATGTGCTCATCACACATCTTTGCCTGCCCGAGGGTAACCTCTCATAACTTGTTCCAAACAGCTTTGCTGCCTGGATTGACACTTCCTTGGAAGACCTCTGAACTCGGATCACCCACTGACCTCCTTCCCTGCAGAAATGAGTTCTTGGCCAAGATGAAGGAGAGTGTGGCTGGTGAGGGTGGCAGAGAGACAGAGCCAAAGCTCAGGAGTTAGGAGCAGTGTAGGCAGAGCTGTAGAAAGGACTCCAAACAGCTCTGTGTGAAGCCTCAGCTAATGTTGCCTGATCCCTCTATTTTATTTCCCCTTCGAAACAGGGCACCACAGGCACTCCTTCCTCCTTTTCTTCTGCATCACCATTCTTCTCCAGCAAAACCTGAATGATGTCTTTTGTCAGAGCTTCTGGGGTTCCTGCAGAGCACAACAGAACACAGAAACTGCCCATATTGGTGGATTCTGGGGTAAAATCTTTCTGGGTGCAGGTTCACATAAGCCAAATAAAAATGTTGTCTTTGATAACCCTTGCTACGTGTAAAAACACCAAAAAGAATGATTTGTCAATATCTGGATATGTTAGATGTGGAGCCAGACGTGTTATATTGTCTCTTGACCACTTTATTATCTTCTATCCCATCTGTAGAAGATTAAAAACCTATGTAATATTTTTTTTGGTGGAACAGTATTTTTCCAATGAGAAAAAACACAGCCTCTGATTTGTATTCCTCTGACTTGAAATCATTCATTTTAAATGACTGTTTGTTCTGCTAATTTAGAATCCGGGCAGGCATGGAAACAATTTATTTTGGTTTGCAAAAGGAGCTGAGCTTGGGTTTGTTAAGTGCATATGTACTTTGTTGCTTTGGAATGCAGCACAGCTCCCTGCTGGAATTAGAGTTCTCCAGAGGCAGGAGCTCCATAGTGAGCTCCATGATGACACCCACGGAGAGGAACCTGTCCTTGACTGAGTGTCAGATCTGTTGCATTTCCCTTGTCTCCTGCACAAGCGTTTTTTCCAAGAGTCACTTAATGAACCAAACCCTCCATGGCCACCCCAATGTGATGCAGCCCAGACAAGGGATAAATGTTCACTCAGGAGCCCAGTCTGACACAGATCCTCTGGCCAAACTCAAATGGGGACTGCTCCTCTCCAAAATCCAATGTGACTCCAGTTCCCTGCTCCCATGGAAAAGTCCTTGTACTTCGTACAGCCCCATCAGAAACTTGGAGTCTCCTCCTGCTGGAAGCATGGAAACCCATTCAAAAAACCAACTTGTGCAGATAAAAAAGGTTTTTGACATCTCTAACAATGGCATTATCTCAGTAAATAAATTATCAGCACTCACTTATAATTACTTTTGTTATACTTGTACCTGCTTTGCAGCAAATTTCCCAAGACAGAGTTCTGATGTCTGCTAATTTTATTTTCCGTAACATCTAAGCAAAACCAATTTTTTTGAAAAATGTTTCTTGGTATTTGAAGCAGAAAAGCAATTGGTATTGAACCAATTCAAAAGCTGGATAATATTGTCTTTCATGATATGTTGGGCAATGATGTGGACTACAGCAACATTACACGAAGCAAAGATTTTTTAAATACCTTTCATTCTGGTTTGCCACTAAACCTCAGTAACAGCACATTAAAGACATGTATTTCAGTACCCCAGCACAGACATTTTGTTCTGTAATTCAAAATGTTTCATCTTATTGCTCTGAGGACTCCTGGCAGTTGGCATGTTTGCACATGTGCTAAGTTGCTGAATTTCTAATATTTCCCCACTTACCTGGTTTGACACTGCATACCTACGTGAGGCAGAGGGAATCAGCCCTGGGAGTGTGAGCACTGCACTTTTGGGGTTGTCAGCCCTTACATGGGCACTCTGGAGTCAGACAGCACAGCAATGGGCTCCTTCCATAAACTGACAAACAACAAAATATGTTAGAAGCTGTATGAATTGAAACCATAACCCTCTAACAGCAATTTGCCACAGAGGTGGCACCATCAGGAAGAGAAGAAGCCAACCCCAGGTGATTTCCTGCAGGCAGCTCAGCCCTTCACCTGTGGGAGCAGAGAGCCCTTCCACCACCTCAGCCACAGTGCCTGGCCACGACCTCAGTGCCTGCTGCCCTCACTGCAGACACTGCAGGAGGATCCCTCCTCACAGGACCCTGTGGGAGATTCCTTGCCACTGGCAGATTAATGAGAGTCCCACAGTCCTAGGGTGGCTTTTGCTCTGAGCCAGAGACTTTCCTTTCTCCATTGAATGGTATGACATTAATGAAAATTAACAACAGCCCATGAACAGGAGCACGTTAAAGCCCTACAGCTGCTATAAACACACAGAGACAGGGTCATCTCTCCACAGATGTCTGCCCTGAGTATTTCTAGCACTGTTGCTAACTAATCCTATTAGAGAGAGCCAGGACTGCCTGAGATTTGCCAGCCATGTGTCCATAGGCAGTGTGCAGACAGAAATGCATGGCAGACCCCAAGATCCCTGGCCACAGGGAGTGTGCAGACAGAACTGCATGGCAGCAGCTGCTGACAGCCTGCCTGGCCCTCAGCTGCCTGAATTTCATAGCAGTGCTGTGCTAAACTGCCAGCTGTGCCCAGCTCCCTTCTGGGTTCACCAGGGATCTTGTTCCAACCACATCTGTCCTGCCAGGTTGGTGCCAGAGCAGGGAGTGAATTCTGTCCAGAGGCTGGCCCTGAGTATCCCAGGCAGGCAGCACAGACTCAGCTGTCTTCACAGAGAGGAAAACTGGCTTCTAGAGCCCCTTGCAAAAATAAATAAATAAATAAATAAATAAATAAATAAATAAATAAATAAATAAATACAGCTCTTAATTCGAAAGTGAGAGAGGCTTGTGGCCAAAATTTCACATTTTGCAGTATTTCAGAGAGCTCTGGTCTTTGTTCCAGGCTGAAACTCCAGCCCAGTTGGCACAAGTCCCATGGGTTTCAGAGCAGCTCAGATTTCATTCTCTAACGCACTGCTGAAAGAACTGGCTTACAAAAGGTGAACAGCTTCTAAGAAATGGGCTAGGGCCCCACCTGGCCTTCCTTATCACTGTCTCCTGGTGTTTTAGTGTGAATAGCAGGCAGGCAGCTGGTGGTGAAAAGAATCCACAGTAACAGCAGAGTCCCCAGGACTGTTAGAGACAGAAGCTGCAGCCCATCTCCTGGCTGAGCTGCACAACAACACTGCAGTCAGGCTGCCCATGAGATGCTTTACAGGGAAGGAATGGAACTACACCTCTTCTGCTGAGCTCTTTACCTTTGTGATAATGCAGGAGAGTGAGTTTGAAAAGAGCTGGCAATCCTCCCTGTGTGCCAGCCACCATGGCTCTTTGTCCCTGTGGTGAACATCAGCCGGCTGAGGATGCCAAATGTCAATTCTGCTGCTGCCTCATGCACCTGAGGGGAAACAAACCATTGCTAACAAATGTGTTTTTCTGAATGTCCCCATCTACAGGTGTGAATGTTGGAATGAAAATGCCCCTGGCTCTGGGAGTGTGGTCCCCCCAGCAGCACCGGGTCAGCCTGCCCTGGCTCTCTGCTCCCACCCACCCTGGAGGGGGTGATCTGGGCTGGTCCTGGCTCCAGACCAGGGCCAGCTGGGCTCTATTCCCAGCCCTCCTCCCCTGCTGTGCAGCTCAGAGCCCTTCTGTGAGCCCCAGGCTCTCTCTCTGTAGCAAAAGAGTGAGCCATAGGTTTGTTTTTGGAAGCTCCAGACAGGCGGTACAACAGTAAGAAAAAGAGAAATACTGGGACTCTCCAAGCTGCTCCTGTCTGTGCAATGGCCTGAGCTCAAGAGTTGATGGAAACTGGGCTCCAGCAACCTCCAGCTCTGGGTTTGGAAGTGAATTTCCACATTGATGAAGAGGCACAAATCTAAATCTCCTTCCTCCTGTACTCCTGCCCATTCTCTATGGTGCCTCTGAAAATTACAGTTTTGCCATTTGAGAACAAAAGTGCTTAGCTGGCAAGAAAGACTCCATAAAGAAAGCAATGGAAGCTGTCCCATCTGCACTGTCTGAACACCATCTGTCTCCCAAGTTTACTCTGAAGCAAAGAAAATCCCATCCAGTCCTCCTGCAATATATCAGTAAATTGCTTAGCAGTGGCACTTGGAGAAGGAATGAACACATTTCAGTTAGACAATGGCATCATTAAACACCAGCTCAGTAAATAAAAACCTGGAGGTTAACATTTGTAGAGATCAAGCAATCTGTTAAGTAAAGTTTACTATGGCATGTTAGGGTTTTTGTTATACAGTTATATACATGTAGCATCCAAAACAGCCTCCTGAGCTTACTTTTAAGATTGTTGTATTTCTTTAAGCACATGTGATTGCCTGAGAGTTACCTGAAGTCCCAAGACTGGTTTGGAACTGTAAATATCTGCAGAAATAGGTGTTTCACTTGTGGTAGATAAAAAAAGGACAACAGAGTGATGGAGAGGAAAAGTAAAATCACAATTTGGTTTGGAAGAGACCTATAAAGATCAAAAAGGCAAAACCAAAAAGATCAAAGCAAATCAAAAAGATTGCTTTAAGGGCTGATGACAAATGCTGAAAATGGGATGTAACTGCTGCAAACAGGCTAGTTACCTTCAGAAAATCCTAATTCCAGGTTAGGTAGAATTGAAAGCTGGGACAAAACCTAGCTGGAAAATATGTATCACCTCTGATTTCCAACACTCTGCAACCATTATGGTTATGACATTTTAATTTACTGCTTTCTACCCTGTAAATCTCAAAATAGCCTCACACATGTCTGGTCCTGGAAGGTGTATGCACTGCAAGCTTAAGCTAAGAGGAGGATCCACTGTTTCTTAGCTGATTTTACAAACAGTCTTTGCATCCAAAGCAGAGTAAACCAGGGCAGGCTTCAAATTTTTCCAAACCCAGATAAATGTTTTTGATTAAGATAAAGCAGTGCAAATCCTTAGGAAGGCTGCTCCTGCAGAGTGCTCCTGCAGGTCCCTGCATGCCCAGGAGATCTCACTGTGCTTTCCAGGAGTGGCTTCTCTGCCAGCTTCAAGGAGTGGCTGCTCACAGCTGCCAGCACTGTGACCCTCCATTAACTCTGTGAACAGGACTTGGGGCAGAATTTGTTTTCAAAGGACCTTGTGAATATTCAGTGTAAAAAGTGACCAGCACATTTGCACTGCAGTGGGTTGTGCCTCACAAACAGCCAAACCCAGTGTTTATAACAACAGTGTTTATATTGTATATAACAATCCCGTGTTGGACAGGGATAAATGAGTACCAGGCAAACCCAGCCTGTGATGCTGAACCTTCCCAAGTGCTGCCCCAGACCCACCAGGCACCAACACTCCCGAGAGCTGCTAAACCTGCTGCCTGCTGAAATGCCCCTGGACTGCAGCCCTGCTGCTCCTGTGCTGCCAGCTCTCCTTCACTGCCACTTCCCCCTCTCCTTCAACATCCCTGCCCCCCACACGGGCCGGGAGATTATCCCAATTATTCCAGATGTTGTGCTCCACCACACTGAGCATAATTAAAGCTAACAAAACATGCCTCAGTGGCTCTGCTGTCATCTGGCACTGAAGGCTGAGGATCCAAATGAGCAGGGCTCAGGCTGATGTCATACTTGAGAGGGTTTGGCAGGGGAGAGGGGCGAAGAAAACAAAAAGAGGTGTGGATTTTGCACAGCTGTTTTTATCATTACAAAACTTCAGTGAAGCATTGATACAGTGGGATGATACTGTGATTGTTGGGGTCTATTGGTTTTGATATCTTTCTGAAATGCAGACTTCTTAGACAAATATTTCTAGGTATACCTTGTATTACCAATGCAGATTTACCTGCAGTTGTGCTCATACAAGGTCCTGGATAGTCTTCCAAAGCCACTCACTTGTGCTGATACAGGCAAGATGCAGCCTTCTGCTTTAAGACCATGATTAATCATCAATGCATTCACCTGAAACAAAATGGAAAGAATAAGAAAGAAAAGACTGCAGTAGAGCTCACATTACACACGCTTCCAGCTCATTTCCCTAAGCAGAGAACTCCAGGCTCACCAGCACCAGGGTGGATGACAAACAAGGGCCATGGCCTTTGGCAAAAAGAAATGCATTTGCTCACCCAGCTCCATCCAAATCTGCAGCAATCAGTGAACAAAGGGCCTCAAGTAGGAAAGAGGAATGGAAATAATTTGCCAATAACAGTTTGGACTGACACTGGATCCTAACCAAGTGCCCAAAGGGTGAGAAGAAGCAGAGGTTAGGCAGGACCAGCAGCTGGAGATGATTTCTTCCCCAGGTCTTGCTTATCTAACCAGGCAGAGCTCTGGGAGCCCCTGCCAGTGGTTTACAGGGTATGGTCCCAGTCCATTCTACCTTTTTGGCTGCTAAGTTTTGCTGCAAGCAACTGAGAATACCCAGATGCCCATAAAATGGCCCTTCCCTCCCATGGCTGGTTTTTCAGGTGCTGCTGGGCTCCACATCCCAGCAGCTGAGAGGAGCTCTTGAGTGGGGAATGCTAAAAGGGGATCCTGAGGTCATCTCCAAGGACCTAGCAACAATTTCCAAACCACAAAGGACTGAAACTCTTCACTCATGGCCCCACTCCTACAGACTTCTGAGCCGCTTAGTTGTTTTTAAAAATGAATGATGACGCTCACATATCCTCTCCCAATGCCAGAAAGGCCAGAAACTTTGCAAGTTTTCATGTGATGGCACTTCAGCAGGCTGAGAAGCATTCCTGGGCTTCTCAGCGTGTGAACTGCACTCTTCATTTTCATCTTTAATATTATACCAGGGATGTGTATTCCAGAAGCATTCAGAGCTGCATGAAAAGCACAGAATAATTCCCAAAATCTAGGTTTATGCTGAATGAAAGAAGGGACTCCCTGTCCCTCTGGTACACAATCAAAGAGGCCAGCTCCACCTCATACAGAGCAACACTGCACATCCACAGAGCAAGCTTTGTGCAAGATTCATATCCTGAACATACAAACTTCTCTAAGATACCATCCAAAAGTGATAACCACACGCAGAGCTCACTTAACACCCAGCACCTAAAGCGTTAACACAGCACAGAGGAAACCATGTAATCCCTGGAATGAGGACGGTGCTCCAAGAATGGATCGATCCAGGGTTGCCCTTCAGTGCCCAGCTGCTGACAGACAGCAAATTGATCCGTGTGGTTTGAATTCCTGTGCTGACAATCCAGGCAGGAGAGGGCCAGGAGCTCTGAAATGCATAATCTGTGCCTGGCACTCGCTCGCTGTGTACTGAACAGCCATAAAACCTTCTGAGCAAGCTGTTTCCCCTCTAGTTGGTTAACATTTGTATCCAGCTGAACTCCTGGGGTGATAACTACAGCAAACCTCCTCCTCTGAGGCAGATAAATAAAACATACTGTAGAGAAAAGTGCAGGGTATTGGCACGTCTCTCCCACAGGCTGTAAGCAGCCGAATGCCGCGTCCCAGCGAAGGCGAGGAACGAGAGGGGTTATTCCCCAGAGAGGCTCTGCTCCCTCTCTGCCTTTCTCCCTAGAAACTGATCCATTTTTCTGCTCCTGGCGGGTGCACAGAGCCATACCCCGGCACAGGACACAGCAGCATCTTTGCTAATTCTCCAAGTGCCACCTACAGTTTGTGCGAGTGCATGTGTGTGAGCAAACACAGTCCCAGGCAGAGAGGGAGACATCCTACAAACGATATTTATATCTCTGAGTGCTGAGACATGATCAAACCAGCCCCTAGCTCTCACATGAGAGGACAGAAATAAGTCTGGGAATGCTTCTGTTCTGGGAGCAGGTCCTCTGCCTGCGGGGGAAGCCAGGCACTGAGCACACAAACTCTGCAGGGGCACAAACAAGGAGGGTCTGGCTGCACCTGGCATGATCTGTGAGTGCTCCTCCATTCCTCACTCAGAAAAATTGCCACAACACCAGGGATGCAGGACCTGTTTTCCCCCTGATGAAATACACCAGTGGATGTGGCAGTACCAGCTCCCCAGAGGTGCCACAAAATGATGGTAAGTGGGGCAAGCACTGGAGTGGAGCAGGGCAGTGGCTTCCACCACAGTCCCAGTGCTTCAGCAATCCTCAGCACCACTGCCAGCTTCTCCCCAGCCCTGGAAAAAGGGCCTGCACAGGGCAGAAGCTTTTTTTAGACTGTAAAGAAGGCAAACAGGGCAAAAGAAACGAATGCAACAAGCTGAGAGGCTTAGGGTTTAATCAGAGCTGGCTTTCACTGCTTGCTTGCTTTCTTCACTTATTTTCAAAGGAAAATGTCAATGTCTATAGAAAATACAGAAAACCCCCAAACCCAAACAACTATCCCCCGTTCCCACTGTGCCACTGAAATGGCAGGGGGAAAGGAGGAGGTTTATTTATTTTTATTAATTTTCTTGCAGAGGTAATTTAAAGAAATAAGAGAGGCCTTCACTGGTTCACTGGTCCTGTGTTGTCACACAGCAGTCAGGCTGGCTGGGGAGCTCACAAAATCCATGCCTAGATGCACAAGAAAAACAATGGCCAAACGCACTCCCAGTTGGAGGCTTTCCTTGGAGTTTTGCCTCCCTCACCTGTTTTCTTTGGGGGGGTTTTGACAGTTCTGTGCAATAGCTTTGTCTTTTCCTTGGGGTTTCATCCAGCCCATAGCAGGCTGTGATGGACTGCCACCATCAGGGGAGTCCACTGACAGATTTCCACTGGTGTTACGTGCAGAGCTCAAACCAACTCCCGTGGTTTGTTGAAGAGCCTGATCCTGGCTGGAAAAACCCCTTCTCAGGCTTGAGCAGATGTTTGCAGGAGAAGGAGAGGATGGAGTGCTCTGCTCTGGAGCTCCTCATCCCTTCTGCCCACTGCCCCAACTAACCCCACAGAACCCAGCAACAGCCTCTGTTCGGACATGGACACACTTGAAAATGGTTGTTTACAGTGGTTTCACTTGGACTGACAGGAAAACAGGACCACAGAATGGTTTTTAAATACAGCCTGTGGCTAAAAGCCTGGCAGCAGCTGGCCTCTGGCCAGGCTGTGAGAATGAACAATGATATTTTGGGGCAGAGACGGAGGCGAGCCCAGATTCTTCCTGCTATAATTTGACTTTTTGGAATGTACTTAAATGGAGAGGTTGTTAACTAATCGGATGTCTTTCAGTTTGACTCTTAGCTTTGGCTCATGATAGAGCAGATACACAAAGAGCACATTCCCTATACACCCTTCAGTCATCAGTTATTCCTCTCACCCATCAGCTTATTTCTTTCTTTTGTATCTTTTTAATGTTTCTTTGATGCACATTTAGACTTTTTGTGAGAAAAAGAACATGGAAAAACTTTTCTTCCTTTCTGTTCTTAATAAACACTTTTATTCTGCATGTTAACTCATTTCTTGGCTTCTGAAGAAGTAAATAAAATGTTAGGAAGTCAAAATCAAAGATGAAATATTGAGGTTATCCAGACTTCTACCATCAACCATCTGAGATTTTAATTTCTGTTCCAAAACAGCAAGCAAGAAAACAGTTTACAGATTCTTCAGAACTCCCACAGAAATGGGAACAAACAGACTTACTTAAGCATCAAGATAACTATTGTGTCTGCTCCAGCTCATGGCTGTCAGACCCCAATCTTCTCATCAGTGGTGGCAGCAGCCACCTCCAGCCACAGGAGATGGGACCACACTGGCTCCTCAGGGGGCTGTGGTGCTGTGAGACTTGTCCTGCCCCATCCTGTGTGACAGAGCACACAAAGCCATTGAGGGCTGGCCAACACCATTGGGAATGGCAGAGAAAGCTCCTTCAGGGTGGCTCTGGCAGCATTTGGGGTTGAAGGAGCACTTAAATCACTGCTGCTGAGACAGGCTCTCAGCTCTTTTTAACAACACACAAATAACTAAACAGGCCTATGATTACTTTTAGGGATTTTTGATCAGCAGGTGGTCACTCATCTGGCAGATCTTAGGTTCACTACTCCCCTGGTCTTTTCTGCCAGAGGGAGATGTTTGTTGGGAGTGGAGAGAAGGAAACTGAAAATGCAAAAGGAAAACTTGACCAGACTACTCCCACTCTTTGAAAACCCAAAATACATGTGTGCATGCATGAGCTGCTAGGTGGGAGATAACTCCCAGCTGTATGAGAGTCACCCAGCAATAGCCTTGTTTGTACTCTCCTTCCCTCCACTGAATCTGTTGCCTTGGAGCCCATCAGGGGGTTGAGAAGAGCCCCAGAGAATGGGAGAAGTGCCTGGGGATGGTCCCAGAGCCCCACACGTGCCTGAAGGACCCTGCTGCCATCAGGAGCTACACAGGGCTGGCAGGTGCCACAGGGGCAGACAAGCACAGCTCATGGAGCTGCCCTCAATGTTTAATTACAAGTGGCTGGGGAGCCTGCTTGTTGCCCGAGGGATAAGAGGCAGAAAGACAGAAAACCAGTCCTGTGGCAAGCTTGGCTGCCCTTTTCATGAGGAAAAGACAATTTTGGCAATCCTGCGGCAATCCTGTACCATTTTGTTGAAGCCAGTGCTGTGCTATGACCATGTTTGAGTGGTAGAGGACAGGCAGATAAGCCTGAAAATAACTCTCTGGGTATAAGAGACCACAAAAGTCCTCAAGCAGGGGACACACTGCAGAGATGTCAGAAATGGGACACTGGGACAGACAACAATCAAAATGCAGAGTTTTCCCCTTAGAGACCACAGTCAGCCAGCCGTGGCAAACCAGTCCAGAGGAAACTGCACCCCATGAATTCCAGCTGCCATGCAGGGACTCCTAATGCTCTGCACTTTTCTACAGGTCTGAAACAGCCCTGCCAAGGAGCAGGTTCAGGGGTGAGGTGGAGAATGAGCTGTGGCACCACTGCAACAGCTTGATCAAAGGAAAGCAGGGCTCCAGTGAGCCCAGTGACCCAGACCCACACCCTGACATGGCCATGGAGCTGGTGGGTGGGTTTGCAAAGACCTCCTCCTCCAGGCTGCCAGCTCACACCTTTAGCTCTGACTGACAGGGATGCAGCGCTAACTGTGCCTTGCACAAGAGAATCCTCCGAGAAAATGCCATCAAAACACTGCTGAAATGGAAGCAGAACAGCAGGGCAAACAGGGGGACAAGGAAATGGTTAAAGGGGCACATTTTGCATCAAGAGGCAGAAGGCTCCATGCACTGCCTGCTTGGCTTTCCTTGGCAGACATTAGCCTGCCTCCCTCGTGGAAATGGCTCTCTGTGTGCACGTGTCCAGGCAGCTGGCAGGGCTGTGACCCTCTCCCCTGGCTCCTAAGACACCTTCTGAACATGGGGAGCTGTGCAGATAAACAATACATGAGAATGTGTGTGAGGAGAAGTGTGCAAGACAGGGGGAGAGAAGAAAGGAGAATATGAGAAACCAGACATCTGACAAAGAAGGAGGAAAGATGATCAGGCAAAGCAGTGAGATGAGAGAGAGAGTTGTTATTAGAGGCAAGAAGTGAAAAGAGGCAAATTAAACACTGGTTCAAACCAGAGTAAAAATAGCACGGGAGGAAAAGGAAAAAGAAAAGCCTGCAAAGGAATACAACTGATGTCTTTCAGTAGGTGCTATCACACTCACATACCTGCTCTGCCAGCTTTGCAGAGGAGCACACCCTGAAATTAACTGCAGGGCAGTAGGATGGCCCTGGAAACAGCCCTGGCTGTAACCCTCGTGCCCTCCAGCTGGGCCAGCTGAGATAACCTTGGGCACTGCTGCTGGGTCACTGCAGTTAGTTATTTACATCAAGTATTGACCAGTGACTGCAAAAGAACTTTGCTCTTGGCTGCTTTTAGAGACATCTGCATCTCCCTTCACCCACAAAAGCAGATGGGGTCTGGTCCATGGAGCTAAATCCAGCTAAAGCCAAAGTTACATCCAGATACAAAATTAATTGGTGCAGAATTCTTCATGTTGCCGTGTCAAGAAGGATGTCACTATTAAGATAGGTCAGACAGTTAAGACCAGGGTCCAAAGCAATGCATCACTGAAAAAGTCTCAGGTGATAAGATGCATCTTGGGGTTGTTTCCCTGGCCCCTTCCCAAAGCAGGCTTTGTCCTTATCTTGGATGCCCCAGTTCACCACCAAGGGTCACCAATACACGTGCCAAGAATGCAGCTGGTCCCACAGTACCTGCTGCTGCCACTCAGACATCTGAGGAGGTGTAGGGCACTGGAAAGGTAAAATTGACTCACACCACACCTGTGTGCCTGCCCTGCTCAGTCCTCATTCCCCCAGGAGCAGCCTCCAGGACAGGAATGTCTCTAAGGTTTTAAGGAAGCTCTCCTGCTCCCTTTCCTGCCTTCAGTTTTCCTGCCTGACCTTCCCCAGGTGACTGCACTTCAGCTCGCTCCCTGCCAAAGAAGGATCACAGAACCAGCCTGCTCCAAGACACCATTGCAAGAATAAATGCATTAACACTTGTATGAGGCACAAAAGCAATGAGAGGTTGGATGAATATGAAAGATGACTGCACATTCAATTTCTAATGTTACATCCCTGATCAGACCAAGTAACCTGACTTTGCCTAAGTGCCACTCATGCTGACAGCCTCTGGAGAGCAGACAAGGCAGCCTCCTCTGAATAATCTCAAAACCTGAGTGGAAAGACCAGCCCTGGCCACTCTTTGGTTCTGCTGTCACTTCTCTTACCGTGTTTCCCCACATTTCAAGGGGTGCACACACTCAGAGACCTGGAGATCTGAGCAGAATGAAATACCAGAGGAAACAAAGCCCTAGGGCACATATTTATATGCAGTCATAAAAACACAATTCTTGCTTTGATTGTGTATAATCCTGACAATCTCCAAGTGTAAGTACATGCTTCTCCAACTAATCTGAGGTGAATACAAATGTTAGTGCACCATTTATTTGCTTTAATATGAACATAGGTCTAAGGAGAAAAGAGAAGCTGTGTTTGTGTGCCTGTGTGATAGACAGATGGGTTTGAAACACTGGCTAAACATTTTTGTGCTGTAGTTTTATGGGTGGGATTCATGCTATGAGCTCTTTAAAGAATAGCAGTTTTACTCCAAGCCCCTTGCCCTCCCCTCCATCTCAGTGTTGCTGCTCTGCTTTGGGAGCAGATTTCTTGGCTCAGACAAGGAGCAGCTGGAACAATAAGGGAGAGGGGAGGAAGGTCGAGCTGACCTTGTGCTGGGCAGAGCCTGCTGGGGCTGTCTCTGTCTGCTGACACGGCCTCCCCGCGTGGAAACTGCTGCTGGCTGGAGTTAATATTCACACCCACTCTGTGCAGGGCTTCCAGCTACCCAAGGAGCAATTAACCTGCCACAAATGCTTGTTTAGTCATTTTTAATCCAAGGCATTGACAGGAAAACATAATGTTTTTTCCTGCTTGGCTTAGAGTAAGAAGCGATGATGATGTCTACAGATTTACTGATGAAGAGCTTCCTAAAAGGAATTCTCAAACAATGAGCCCTCCAAACAGCCTCTCTTTACTCTCTGATTTTCATGCAGCGACAAATTTAGATTTCCTGTGACTTATACCTGCTTTTGTCCCTTTTAAAATATGCCAGTGCCTCTGTACTGGTGCAGTTGCCTTGCACTTGGAAAGAAACAGTTAAAAGAAATACATTAAATCTTATGCCAGAGCCAGACCTGCTGTCTCAATTCCTTTGAGTCAATCAGCACATTGGTAGTGCTGTAAATCCCGGGCAATTCTGCAGTACAACACCATTTTGTAAGGCAGGTACTGCCCTGCAAAGGTGAATGCATATGCATATTAACTATCAGAATTTATTCAAAGTTCATAATCTCTCAGTGTTTTGCTTATAGTCTAAATATTCCAACACATTATTTTAACTGACATATTTAAGTGAAGTACCAAAGACATATGTACAGGGCATATACTATAGATGTGTAGATACATCACACATACATATTTATTTCACTACACAAGAAGATGGAATCATGGCTATATCTCATGTAGGGCTGGGTGCTGTTTTCTGTAGATCATGATGACAGCCTCAGTTGGAAAACTACAGGCAATTAGCCTTGAATACTCTGCATAAATTCTCAGCTTTTGAGGAGCTGCAAGAAATCAACTTTTATTCAAGTTAAAACTGTTCCTCAAGAAACATGCACATTCTGAAAAATGTGATTTTTCAAGCCAGTTTAACTAAAGATTGTGAAGCAGAGGAAATGAATGTGCAAAAGAAAAGACTTGAGAGCACCCTGAGAATATTTATATTGTTAATTACCAGATACGAACAAAATATTAGTGTGTCTTGTTATCATTGTATGCTTCAATATCATAACAAAAATGAAACAAGGCTAAAAATTGTAGAATGTTTTCTCTACAAACCAGTAGTTTAGTATGAATTTGTTACCACAGTTCTTGTCCTTTAACTAGTAAAAGGGACAGTCAGCTTCTCTGGAAAGCCAGAACATGGCTGAGATACATTTTCTGATTTAGGATTTTTTAAAAACTAGGTCCAATCCATCTCCCACTTTTCTGCAGTACAGGCATGTGAATGCATTACTTGAAGCTCTGTACACTCTGAGCAACAGCATCCACAGAAATTCTTGCAAAACCCAGCAGGGAGTACGAGATGGCTCACCCAAAATGAAAGTGGGATCAGCTGCTGCCTTCTTGATGGAACAGCACAATCCTCACTCCACACCAACAGGCAACTTTATCATCTCCAGGTCCTTTACATCTTGATGAGCAGGAATGAGCACAGCCATAGAAAAGCTGCGATCAAGAGAAGGCTCTCAGAGCAGCTCTCACTGGCCAAAGCAGTGAAGTTCAGCCAGATAACCCAAAGGCTTGTGGCACCAAGGATGGAGCAGGGTGCTGCCAACTTTCCCTTCAGCCAGTGCCTCAGGTGCTGCACTGATTCCTTGTACCTCTCACAGGGGGCACCTTGACTGCCAGGAACAGGGGCAGCTGGCAATAAATCTCTGTTACAGGGGCTCTCTGAGGATATTGGCAAGTTTGTGAGCACAGAGACTTGCAGGTATGTGGTGTGTGCACCTGCACTGGGTGTGCACACAGCCAGTGAATTCCACGCTGGATGTTTATATAGACATATATCCAGTACACAAACAGACCCAAAAGATGCAATTTTCAATGTAACCCATGGCCATCCCATGTGACCTAAATAATTCAAGGGCAGGAAAGCTACAGAATACAGTATCTTTGTTGATAACAAAGCAATAATCCCCTTTCTGTGAGGAAATGACAGGTTTGAAATTGCCTTGTGTTCCCAGACTTTAAACTTGGCAGCATGTTGCTTCTTGTAAACGTTTCACCCCAGAAGAGTCTGGTGATCCATTATTAGCAGCTAATTCACTGTCAGGCATGTGGGCAACAACATTTGGACAGGAGCGATGAAGCATCAGCTGTTGGTCTGCTGCAGCTCCTCCTGTGTTAGAGATGGGGAGATGTTCTGACATGGGAATATATTTCATGTGTTGTGGGTCACTCTTCTGTGAGAACAGCAATTCAGACAAAGTCTGGGCTTTGCAGAATCTCTTCTCCCTGTCTCAGGCAAAGTCCTGCAGTCCCCTGTCCCATGGGCAGAGGGAAAGGAAGCTGCTTGCAATAAAAAGAAAAACATGATGAAAACAAAAATGTGAGTGCTCAAAATTCATGTCAGCCTGAAAAATCAGTGTTGGTTAAAAGTACATGTGTCTGCTACCTCAACAATGTTCCCTGGCAGGCAGCTTGCAGGGGGCATTCTGATTGATGATAATTTTCAATATAGCTCAATTCTTTCATAATGCTGTCTCATTTTTTTAAAAAAAAACAAGCAATTAACAGTAATGAACAATTAAAAATAGCTTTACAAATATCACCATACTCTTACACAGGAAATTACTAAACTCATACGCTTATCTGCCACAAAAAAGATTCAGTCAGCTCTTCTATTTATAACAGCATCTCCCTCAACTAATTAGCAGCATTAGCATTCACAGCCTGCTCACCAGGAGGATCCAAAGACCCTTGTCTGCTGGTCTGGCCTGGATATTTTGCATCATATTCCCATTAGCTCATGGGGACTTTTTACTACCTGCATCCTCAATAAGTCAAGATTCTCTCATGTCTTGTCTGTACTTTTGTCACAGCCAAACATATTTTGCCAGGAAGTCACAGCTCTGCCTGTGGGCGCAGAGCACAAAATTCTGAACTCACCACTGTCACCAAGCCCTCAGTGCTGGTGGCTGCATTATCTCCAAGTCCTTTGCAGAGCCATCATAGCAGGCAAGAGCTGTACAGCAGGAATAATAATTTTAGATTTTTTGCCTATGCCTGAGTGACAGAGAGAAAAGAAAAATCTTTCCAGAGCAGAGAGGGGAAGTCAAATTATCCTGAATATTTGTGCAGAGCAGGAGAGATGCTTTTAAAGGGGGTTTTGATACCAGATTGAAGCAAAGAAAGAAAATAAGGAGGAATATGCCCTAAAATACTTCCCCCTTGCTGGCTGTTTGTCTTCTAGGAAATAACAGACTTAGACTGCACTGGGAACCCAGCTCAAACTGCAAGGGGAAAGTTGTGAAGTGAGAAAGGTTGGCTTGGGGAGAGATCAGAGACTCTGTGGAGCTGGCAGTGATGCAGTAAAGGGTGGGGGGAGGAGTGGGGGTGGAAATCCCATCCTAAATTTGACACTTAGGGAACTGCAAAGCTGTGCATGGAATAGAAGTCAGGCAGCTCTTCAAAAATAGGCTGGGAAATCCAGCAAAGAGACAAGCTGTGCTGGTGGCTGCTTATGAAGCCAGGACCTGTGAGGAAAGGGCTGTGAGCATTTGCATTGCCAGGAGGCGTGCGGAAAGCGTTGCACCGTGCTCAGACTATTTACACCATGATTCTCCTGCCTTTGGGAGGTGCTCAGACTGCCCCTTTGAGAAACTCATTTTGTATTTATAAGGCTTTATGAACTTGCAAAATCTTTCAGAACTTCTGATCTGTGTGTAATTTCCCATGCTTTTCTTCAAGTGCTTTTCTTCTCCATAACAATGTGTTATTAACTTTCAAAATCTTATTGCATGACTATAAAATTCATGTGAGGTTTGAGAGCATTGAGTTTCAATGGTGCAAACTGATCCATCAGAACCAAAGGAAAACATGTTCTGGGAAATAAGAGAGGGCAGGAGGGCTACAATAATTTTTCATACGAAGAAAAGTTGGAGCTATTTAATAAAGGAAGCACACAGCCATGTTCTTTACTCACAGAGGGAAGGTAAAGAAAAAGAGAAAGGTACAGTGAATGTGAAGATCAAAAAAGGGAAGAAAACAATTTTTGGCCTTCTCCAAATCGCCCTTCATACTGCAGACTGGGTGCTGTGAAACCCACCCATGCATGTCCTCAGGACATGTTGTTTCATGGCCAAAACATAATCTGCAGCCAAACAAATGCACACAAGCATCCAGACTTTCCTTAATATGTTGGTAGGTTCCCAGTAAGAAGGTTTGTCACACATCTTGAAATGCAGCCCACAAACCCCCTTCTCAGACATCCCATGCTCCAAAGATTTGTGGATGCCAAAGGCAGAACAAAGCATTCACATTTTCTGTGTGATACAGACCACAAGATACCAGTTGGCACATTTTAGATCAGTAAAATAATTCTCATTACTATCAGATTATTAGAAGGAAAGTCATGTAGTTGTAAGAAAAAGAAAAAAAAATAGGCTGTGGAGAATCTGTCTCATCTGTCTTGGTATTAATGACCTTTTGCTCAACAGTTCAGCTCTGACTTTAGACTCAATTTTTCTAGATTTGGAAATTGTGAAACTGCCTGGGTGACACTCTCCAACCTTTGTGATAGAAAGGAGCTGACATTAGCTGATTATAACAGCATTTCTAGCTCAAGCATATCTGCATCTCTGAAAACACTATGAATTTTGACAGGTTTTCAATACATTTGTCCACCCACAGAGCTGATGTCATCTCACTTGCTGGAGGAAACTATAAAGGATAGATTTCCTTTGGCTCAAAAGAGATGTCTGAGTAGTGGCAAAGTCTGTTCTTCCACAGTCATTTCAATTAGCAGGGAATAGCCTGAGAATCCACGGGCTGTTACAGTCAGTCAGTGGCCAGAAACAATTAGAGAGCCTGGCTGGGTGTTTCTGCATCCTGCATCCCTCAGACAGCCCAGCTCCCATGGTGGGAAGAGCCAGAACTGCCTCTTGCTGAGGTACATGAATTAAAGGCATCCTCTCTTCACTGGCACGAGGTCATCCCTGCCTGGGAGCAGGATGAATCCCAGGCCTGGCCCAGAGGGGGTGGAGGCACTGATGGAGCCCAGACCAGTGAAGTGAAACAGTGCCCAGCTGCCCCACCCCTGCCCACAGTGCACAGCCCAGCTCAGTCCCACTGCTGCTCCCAGCACCTCCTCCTCTCATCGCATCCTTGCCCCTGCAACACCCCCAGAGGTGGCCCTGACACCACATCTGTCTGTCTGTCTGTCTGTCTGTCTGTCAGTGGCTGCACTGGGTGCTGGGGCTCTGCCTCTCATAGCAAACTCCTGCCTTCACCCCCACACTGCATCCTCCCACGCTCCTCACCTGCAGGAAGAATGGTGATATTGGGGCATCTCACTGTGTGTGACATTCCCTATGGGACAAGGGAGAAAGCCCAGCACTGCCGCACACCTTGGGCATGCACCCCTGGCCCCAGGCTCCCAGGAGCCCTGCTGGGAGGCAGGTTTCCCACTTTCCCTGCAGATAACTCTTCCAGCCTGTTTGGGAAGGGAGGGAGGAAAGTGGGGACATCTGATATTGGTTCTTTGTGCTTGCAGCTTAGAAATATAAGAGCTGTAAAAGTAATCAGTTGGTGAAATTTTCCTCTGTAGGAGTCACAGCCAGTGGAATAAGCATTAGAAAAAGATGGATGTGGCAGGTCTGATTAATCCAGGTGCTTTTCCTGAATAACGATAATTGGGGTTTAGCGTGGCTATACGTATAAAATCAAATTTAATCAGCAAATGGACTGCCTCCAAACTCACTGCCAACCCACCCTCACATTTATCTAGGTCTACTGCTATAATTTCATTGAAATTGAAGTTTTCACCCTGAAAATTTATTCTTTCACCTTTGATGGCATTTTAATCCTTTCCTTTGCGAAATACAAATTCGGCCTTTCACTCTAAGAAGTGGAGCTGCATGTTCATGTGCCTGGCCCTGTCAAGAGGCATGAAAGATCAGTGAACTCTACCTCACCTATGGCCACAGGACTCAGTTAATTCACAGCTTAGAAGGAGGAAACAGCAGGGCAATGCACTGAGTGTCAGCTGGAGCTGCCAGCAGGAAAATTTACCTGAAAGCCAAACCAGAGGAATAAACGACACCAGCTCCAGGAGCAGCCCTGTGAGCTGCTAATTGTGGTTGGCCTTTATCTCCATTGGCTTTCTTAGTTACAGCAAATGCAATATGGCTCGTTAGTACTGCAGCACACAGACACAAGTGTAATTACAGTAATTACTTCTCTCAGCTATCCCAATCATAAGTGTCTGAGCACCATCCCTTTGGGTAGTCAGAGGACCTGAAGAGGACACTTGAAATGCATCCTGCTCTTGTGATGACATGGAAGATCCTCAGAGGTTCTCTGAGTGGTTGTGAGGCAACTTCAAGGTATTTAGTATTACCTTGTTATTTATCTGATGTATGAGGCTCCATGGGTTAATAACTTCTGCCTCCCAGCACCAGTGCAACCCAGACTGTGCTCCAGTCTTTGTGCCTGTGCTTGGTTAGCCCCAAAGAGGGATTCTCCAGCAAAGCAGAGCTCAAACCTCCCTGGCCAACACTTGGTGGCTGTGGTTTGACTCCAGATCTGCTCAACAATCCCTGGCATCCCAATGTGCCTGGCTTGGCTCTGCTCACAGACAACAGACAGAGCTTCTTGACCCCCAGCCAAGCCAAGGTATTGCCTGGACTGCCTGGCTGGGATCATCAGTTCTGAACTCTTTGAACTGTTGCCTGCCAGGGGAAATGCTTACACATGTACATGTACATATATGTGCACATGCTTAGACATGTACAAACTGCTCCAGGGATAATCCTACTGAAGCCCATGGCTAAGTGACAGGGAGGGACCTGGATGCATTAGGAAAAATGAATCCTGCCTAACAGCTGATAGAAACCAGGATAAAATGTTATTACTGGGACAAACCGGCCCTGTCTGTGAGGCAGCTCAGCCCCAGCTGATGATACAGAAGGATCACTTGACAGTACTTTAACTCCTTGAACCTGTACTAAAACTGGAGAAATAATACTCAAAGGAAGGAAGCACAGGATTGAATGATGCATGTTCAGATGAAGGTGCATCACAGAAGGCAACAGGTATTTCTCTCTGTCAAAATGTCCACTTAGATAGAAAAAAAATCATAAAACTGCACAATGTAGCATTGCTGATAGTCCCCAGAAACCTTTAAATGTAGCTGAAATTTGACTTGATTCTTGATACTTTTGGCTTGAGCTCAGACCATAGCTTCTTAGAACCACTTTGCAGTGTTTTTG
Source organism: Agelaius phoeniceus (assembly GCF_051311805.1). Lineage (NCBI taxonomy): Eukaryota > Metazoa > Chordata > Aves > Passeriformes > Icteridae > Agelaius > Agelaius phoeniceus. The sequence continues at coordinate 15,951,101 of NC_135274.1, forward strand.
TTTATTAATGGCTGGAGATGCTGCATTTCTCTTTTTGTATTTTTTTTCTTTCCTTCTTTGGTTCTTTTTATATTATGTGTACATATATACATATATATATATATATATATATATATATATATATATATATATATACATATATATATATATATATATATAAATAAACAAAACCCCTGCCTTCCTGGATGAATGAGGGGCTGCCTGTGATTACAGCAAGAATCATGCACCCTGGCAAAGACATATGTGTAACCTGGAGGTCCAGAGGCACCCATCATGCTCTGAGGGACCACATAAAGCTTCTCAGTATCACAAAAAACTGCCAGTGGAGAGGCAAGCTCTTGTGATGTGGTCCCTTCCCTGCTAGGAATCAGGCTGAGATAAAATCACCCTGAAAATTAATCTCTAAAGTTCACTTAAATTAAATAATTATCTGTGCTAAATTAGAACACTTGAAACAGTATGGCATTATAATTTCCCCCCAACTTGAGAATAAATATTCATCTTTCCAAGATCTACTGAACACTTCTCCAAAGGTGCTATCCCCATATTTTAGCTTCAACTGCTGCAAAACACATTTATTTCCTACTATAAAAAATACATGTTTTATAAAGCAAAACCCACAGGATAAATACTTTTAAAAATGTTTTTCAAACCAAAACAAATTTCTTCTGGCCTCCCAGATCTTCCCCAGGACTCATTTAATTGTAAACCTGGACTTGTACAGCCCTTATTAATTCAACAATGTTAAAGGACATGTTATTTGATTAGATGAGTTTGCTCTTCAGTGGCACAACACTCAGCCATTATACAAATAGACAGAGAGATAAGTTATAATTAGAGACTTCAGAAATGTTCTGAAGATCACTTGTAATTGGCAACAGCAATAAAAAAATCCTAATTTATTTAATTAGGCATGTGATAGATATTATGACTTGTAAAACCTATCTAAGCTTATTGATAAGAAATAATTATTAAAAGTGGCTTCTGTTTACTGAAGGAACAGCAGCAGATACATTATAAACAGTGCTAGATCTGCAAGTCTCTCATGTGGGCATTGTCATTTCTGCTCTCTTTTGTTCTGCTGTAGCACTTGAAAGGGTCGGCAGCGTGGCAATAAGGGTAACTGGGCTTCTGCAAAGATTATGGGCTGCTCATGACAAATTAGCTGAAGATCAGGTCCAAAAGCTCTGTTGTCAGTCCTGTGCCACAGTAACACCCACAGGCTGAAAAGACTGAAAATCAATGTATGAAAGCCCCCAGAAGAGAGTTACCCCAAAGTGCCAGGTATGATGACCTCAGAGTTCCTATTTCCAGTTACTGAAGGATATTATCATTTGCACAAGGTCTGGAAATTGGTCTCACACTGTGCTTTTAATGACAAGGGAATATCATGATTTGGAAATCTAAGCAACTCATCAGGAGGCTGGGCTCTTAAATGACATTTAAATTGAATGGTGGGTAAGATGTTCTCCAGAGCATCCTCTATCAGCTTTATGTTTTGAGTTTTGCCAATCTCAGGGTAAAAACTATAATTAATTTCTCCTTTTCAAACATTTAAATTATAATTAAAGACAACATACATAATAAGAAAGTTTTCTCTTGATATTACATGCAATGTTGGAGTTAATTATTATAATTTTAGCACATGGTTTTTATCATTCAGAATGTTAATCTTCCTGTTACTCTGAGAGATTAAGAAAAAACTGGAAAAAAATTTGTAATTGGTTTTTTCCAAAAAAAATAAAAGCTTCTGTGCTCAAGTTGAATGTAGCATGCATCTAATTATGATGAAAATATTTAATTTGCAATGGCTACAAAATAAACTTTGTTCTTGTTCTCAAGAGGTTTCCTCCCTTTTTAAGAAGTACTTTTGGTAATTAAACAAAGGTGAAAGAATATCATACACAAAATTGCACTAGCTCATTAACTGAGCTGTACAGATTTAGCTGGATACAGCTTTGCTGGATTTTAGCCTTGATCACGGAATCACAGAATCTGCTGAGCTGGAAGGGACCACAAGGATCATCAAGTCTGACTCCTGTCCCTGCTCAGCACCATGCCCAAGAGTCACACCATGTGCCTGAGACCATTGCCCAAACTCTTCCTGAGCTCTGCCAGGCTGGTGCTGTGACCCTGCCCTGGGGAGCCTGTGTGGTGTTGTGAGGTCCCCGGGATGGGGTGAGAGATGAGAATTTGACTCCACGTCCTCAGACGGCTGATATATGATATATGATATGATATATGATATATGATATGATATTGTATTATATTCTAAAATAATACTAAAGAAAGAGAAAGGATACATCAGAAGGCTAAACAAGAATGATAATCAAAGCTCGTGACTGACTCCTCAGAGTCCAACACAGCTGATGGGGATTGGTCATTAATTGAAAACAGTTCACATGGAACCAATCAAAGATGCACCTTTGGTAAGCCATCTCCAGACCACATTCTGAACAATCAGATAATTATTGTTTTCATTCTTTTCTGAGGCCTTTCAGCTTCCCAGGAGAAGAAATCCTGGCAAAGGGATTTTTCAGAAAATATCATGGTGACAAGCCTGTTCCAGCCCAACCACCCTCTGGGGGAAGAACCTTTTCCTAGTATCAGCCTAAACCTCTCCTGACACAGCTTCAGGCCACTCCCTCAGGCCTGTCCCTGGTCAGCACAGAGAGGAGATCAGGGCCTGCCCCTCCTCTTTACAAGCATCAATAATTAATGCTCCCTCTGCACCTTCCTACAAGGGAGCAGCTGCCCAGCCAGGGAGAGCCTCTGGGAGGCTCAGATCAAACAAGTTTTCCAGTTTTGCAGAATGGGGGCCATGGTTGCTCTCTGGGAGCCACTGAATCACAATGATTCAAGAGAAGCAGGCCAGGTTTTGCCCTCTTGGCAACCTGGGCATGGACTCTGGGTGTCTGGGCATTCTTAGTGCCTGCACTTGGTGCTGGTACCTCCAGAGGGGTGACAGACAGGGCTGTGATGCTGCTGGGGCAGCAGGGGAGATGAAACACCCAGGCTCCTGCTCTGCAGAGGCAGCACAGATCCCACGCTGGGGGTGTGCAAGTCTTTTCCTCCCTCAGCAGCAATCAGCATCCTGCTGAGCGACCTGAGCTGGCTCTGCCTTGGCTCTGTGACACCCAGCGCATCCCCCAGCTCTGCAGTGAGCCCCTGGGTGCCAGCAAGGGGCAGGCACAGGTGCTCAGTGCTGCCCACTGCTCCAGCCTTTGCTCCTGTGCAGTCCAGGGGTGCTCACAGAGAAAACTATAAAGGCACAGCACAGTCACAACCCATCCTTGGAGAAACAGCTTGTTTCTCCATTGTCACACAGACATTACCATGCACAACACAGGAAGCCTATCAACAAGCAGGAACAAACTCCATATGTTGTTTTATTCTAGCATGGAATATTATTCATCTTTTTCCCCTTTCAGTGTGAATACATCTTTGTCAGGAAAAACACTGTTGCAGTGTCTGCTGCAAATGTCCACATGACCTGGGTTGAGGAGGGAAGCTACACTGTTGCAGAGTCTAAAATCACAATTCAGAGATCTTTTTAAAGTCCTCCAGTAAAGCTTCTCCAGACAGAGGCAGGTGTATTTACTACACCACATTGGCTACATCACAAGCAGCAAGGACTTAAATCTTCACACACACCCAAGCTCTGCAAAGTCTCCCAGGATCTGAACCTGAACCAAAAGGATGGATATCAAGCTCTGGTGTAAAGACATGAGAGATAACACTTAGGAAGAGAAAAATGACTTGAAAAAAGAACAGTGAAATATTGTCTTGAACACAAGAGAAGAGCAACTTGCAATTCAAACCCAATTACTTTTTCCAGCACTTAAAGAAAAATTGCTTTGGCAGTGCACAGTGCTAAGAAGTTGATTGACACAATCTAGCATTTCAGGGACATAACCTGGCCCAAAATTTTTTTTTCTCTTCATTTTTTTTAAGCGAGTACCTATAAATCTACACAAATGCACTTTGCTCTATTTCATCCTATCCAAAAAAGTCCTGTTACTGGGGAAGGAAAGAAGAATAGGAGTTCACAACTACCATAATTTACACCTTTGTTCTAGAAAAAAATCTTGCCTCAACTCTACTGGGATTTGTGCAAAAAACCAGATTTCCTTAGATTTTGGTGCTGAGCATGTGCTTAAACCTATTTGAGGTTCTTGTGCAGTAGCTGAGCCACAATCAGCTTGCTCATTAACCTGCCATTGCCATACAAAAACTGGGGATGGGACACAGCAAAGCCCAGTACATGCTGTAAGCCATTGAAAGAGATTTGCTGCAGGTTCTTTTTGGCTTTTTGGCTGATGTGAATCAAGCTGTTTAAGGTTTGGGTCCCACAGTGACTGAATTATTTCTGCAACAGGCTGCAAGGATTAACCAAGGCAGCAGAGATTAGCTGTGCCATAAAGCTAACTTCCCCCCAGCCTTTCTCCAATAATGGAGGAGTTTGCAGTTCAGATTTTGCAGCATGGCCTTATGAGCCTGGTCATGGCCATCACCCTTAAAAGCTCTGAGATATCAGGAAGGAAAGTGTGAGCCTATCTCTATTTGAAGCCTCACAGGAATTCTTCCTACCTGACTTTCCTGTGTTTGTGCCACAGTTAGAGTGGCCCATCGTTCAGTGCCATGGGAATGAAAGGTCACCAGAGCAGGGAAACAGCCTGGGTTTAGCAAGCAGGTTTTGACTTCCATGTGGGAGCAAGGAGCTGCCACCTCCCAGCCCTGGGTCAATAAAGCCTATGTTTCCTCAAACTCTGAAAATCCAAATTTCCCTAAAAACAAAATTGCAGTTTTGCCTTCTAACCTGCTGAAATAAACAAGGAGCTTTAGGGTCCTTCTCACTTCCTCCAGCTTGCAGGGTCACACATCCCACTCTTCACTTAGACTTTATTTAGCACATCGTCTGGCATCCATCCCTCCAAAAACAGAAGGGGACATGCTTCAGATCACCACTCACTCCCCTTCACAGAGAGATGGACTGGCTTGGCTTGGAAGGAACTTGAAACATCATCCAGTTCCAAGCCCCCTGCCATGGGCAGGGACACCTTCCACTGTCCCAGGTTGCTCCAAGCCCACCCAGCCTGGCCTTGGACACTGCCAGGAATGGAGCATCCACAGCTTCTCTGGGCAGTCTCTGCCAGAGCCTCACCACCCTCACAGCAACTCCCCCCCTTTTGGGCTCAGTCCCTCTTGGCAGCACCCTGGAATTCCTTGTCTTACCCTGAACTGAGCTTTCTGTGCCCAGCTCCAGGCACGACATTTATGAAGCATCCTGGTTTACCTGTCAGAGAAATAATATTTGAGGCAGTGCCTCTGAACTGAGTGATTTGTCAAGGTAACTGCAAGGGGAGGACAGAGCAGTGCTGGGAGCTAATGTATTGCTGTCCTGATAAATTCATGCTCTTAAATTGACACCTGACATTGCTGGACCTCTCAGTGGAAAAACTGCCTGGACCATTGAGAATGCCATGTTAAAAATACTGGTATTTATCACTTACAGGGTTCTTTATAGCCTTGGATCTATTTACAAAAATTAACCAATGGATCTCCTCCCGTTTCTGTGGTGAGAACTCCACACAGCTAAAATTACTCTCATCTTACAGCAGGGGAAATATGAAGGGCTCATGAACTGAGCACCCACAGATCTGGCTGAACACTCCAAGAGTAACAAGAAGAGTGCACATGAGACATAAACCCATAAACGCCAAGCTACAATGAAAACATTGGTCAGAAACTACATTAAATTCTGTTTCCTCCCAAAGGAATGTGGAAATATGCCTTTTGTTTTTAGAGATGTGATACTATACCTCTCAATTAGGAACAAGGGTAGAATTCTGAACTCTTGGTGTTTTACCTGGTGCCACAATCCAAATCTTATTTCTGATGTGCCATTGACCTCTTTGCTTATTAGTACCATATGTTACAGCAATTCAGTGAAAAAAGCAATGCAGTATCTGGACAGAATTTGAAGTTCATTGTCTTATAACTTTTATGTCAGTCCTAGAACTTCACAGCAGACAATCCCTTCCTTCAGATATCTCACCAGTACCACGTCTGCAAGTAGCAAGCCTATTTTAAGCCTAGATTATAAACAAGCATCTTGGCAAAGCCCAACCTCCCTTGACTGCCCAGTGACTCCCTATGCAGAAAAATGGAAAATGAGTCTCCCTTGTAGGCTATCAAAGCACTGGCAGCACTGCAGGGCTGTTTGTACGTGTTCCTCTCCAACGCCTGATTTCAAAGCTGAGTTGTGCTCCTGGGAACTCCCACACACCAGTACAAGTGCTGTTTGTATTACTTAGGAAAATAATGAGGTAATTTCTCCTTTGCCTTGTCCTTCCAGCTGTCACTGCCTGCAGAGGCCATTCCCTCCAGCCTCTGTGTGTTCCTGGCTGCTCACAGGTGCTACCAGAGCAGCTCTCGAGCTGACATTATCACTGCCTGCCACTTCCCTCTGCTGTTTTCCATTTTCAAATTGCTGTATTCCTAATAAAGGTGAGGAATTGAAAGTAGCCAAAGGGAATATTGTACTACAGTCTTAAGGGGTCTTCAAAATGAGAATTAAACACCTAAAATTCTGTCTCTGCTTTTGGTAAACCCCTGACCCCCCAAATGACAGTAATCAACACAGTATTTTTGACATTTGGAAAGGAAACTACTGAATGGCCCAACCTTCCTTACCTTTAATGTTAATGCTGACTTCCCTTAATCCCCACTCTTGAAAAATGCATCAGGCATATGTCTCTGTTTGCAGAGGACAAAACCAAACCAATCAGCCCAGTATAGCTTTGATCTTATTTATTGAAGTTGTCTTTGTGAAATATGTTCCTTTTAAAACCCAGTTATTAGAAGTTCAGAATAATGAGACCATTAAAATAACTTAGCACAGCCTGGGATCAATTAAAATAAATGGGTAGGAATAAGGACTTTAGGAACAAGTTGCTTCATCAGGGAATTCAGCACTCAGCTGTGTCTACCTTGGCTTCAGTCTTTGCCACATGTATATTCATAGTGCCTTGATTCAGAGCTACACACAGCTCAATGTCTTCTTGGTTATTGGATCAACCCAAATGTGCTTTTTTTTTTTTTTTTAAGGTAGAAAGACTGCTTTTTAAAAAACAGAGTGTGTTCCAGTTCACTGTCAATGAATCTTTAGTGGTCTCTTTTCTTTCTCAGCCAGATGGAACTGCTGTACCAGATCTCTGTGTATATAAACCTATGCTTAAGTTTATTTTGATCCAGTAAATCAGGTATTTAAGGACAGACTATTCACAGGGCTGTATGCCTTTCTGTGGGATTTGGGGAATTTAACCTCCCTTTGTTGAAAATTGTAACCAAAGTACTGAACTGAATAGGGATCAACAAGCTTAACTGGAGTTTTTAGCTCACCAGAGGTGCTGCTTTCTTCCCAAACTAGTGCTAAACCTAAAGAAGGGGAGACATTGCTGAATATACCTTACACAAAGAGAATTTTTTCTGATGAAACATAAGCCTAGATTTGAAAGCACTTATCAGTATGAAAAAGGAATCTAGAAAAAAAAATAGCAGGAAAAGAAAAAAAAACTTGTAACAGGTGGAGAGCCTCTCTTGTGGCATGAAAGTAGATAGAAGTTCTTTCTTTTCTGTTTACATTAGAAATAGTAGAAAAACTTTGCAGGAGTGCTTCAAGATCTGAGTATTTTCATACCTGAGACCCAGCACCTTTCCATTCCAGAGGTTAATGCACCATATGGAGACTCAGGAGAGCCCAGTAAGACTTGAGCTTAGCCAGTGATTTTCAGTGCAAAGAGTCAAACAACCAGGCTGCCCTCCAGTTTCTTTAGCCCATTCCTTGTGACCCTTTTGTTTGTTCTCTGGTGTAATCCTACTGCCCCATGTCTGCCTTTCCATGCAGTGAAGAAAAGCTCCAGCCCAGGCTTCATGGGGCTGTGAGCAACCTGGTTTAGTGGAAGATGTCCCTGCCCTTCCTGTGTGTTTTTAAGATTATACATTTGTTTTAAGTATATTTAAGCCTAATTTTACAAAGTCATTGCTTTCCAGCAGTCTCCAGCTGTCCAGCTATAACAGGTTTTGTTGAAAGGGCTTCCAACTTTATTATCAGGTGGTTTTCAGTAACTCTGCCTAAGCATGAATGTCATCTGAGCAGGAACTTTGCATCACAAGAAATTGCATCTCAATAAAAAGCTTTCAGCAAGCAGCAGCTCTCCAAGGCACAGAGTTATTAATGTATTAGAGCATGCTAGTTAAGCAAGGTAATTAATATATTTCTGAGCATTAGGTATGCATGGCCAACTCTGATACCTGTCAGCAAAACATAATCTAGGTAATTTCTAGCATATAAATTGAATGCACTTTTGAAAAACAATTTCTAATTATGAAGACTAATTAATTTTGGAGAAAAGCTTGCTTTTGTTTAATTTGAACAATAAATTTAATTATGATAACAAACACCCAGTGGACAAACCATTCTGAAGAACATTATCTCTGTCCACAAAAAATCAGTTTTCTTTTATTTAAAACCTGATCCTGGAATGTCACCAAGAAAAATAAAATAACTGCTTACTGCAAACACCAACATGATTTCCTGTGTCATATTTAGGGATACATCTGGCATTAAACTCACTTGCAATGGTGCCAACAGCATACACAGTGAGGTATCACAACCTGCCTGATGCTCAAAAGTGTGGGCGAGATATTCAATACCACAGGCAATTGATAAAAAATAAGTAGCTGGAACAGAAGGTATTTTTTTTATTATCAGCTTCCAGCAGCCTGGGTAGTGCATAGAAAGCAATGGAAAAAGACCAAGGGGAAAAAACTGAGGTGTGCCAGGCTTTCTCTTTTTCTCCTCAGGACAGCAGTGACCCTTAAAAACTGGCAAGGTGGGAACCAAACCCTGTCCTTCCTTGTCCCCCTTGCATTCAGTAATTCCCTGTTCACCCTCTCACAGCAGGTATTTTCGTGGTCCCAGTGCCAGCCCCTTGAGCAGAAGTTGCTGGTGAGACAATTCAGATAAAGCTGAGAGTCAGCAATGGTCCAGCTCTCCCCGTGCTCCCTTGTTTTGCCCATTTTCTCCTCTCCCCTGAGTGATATGTGTGGAATTTTGGAGCAGGAAATTCAGTCCTTTATCACAACACAGAACAAATATTCTGCTGAGTGTATTGGGCTGTGCAGGCCAAGGGAGGAGTTGCACTCTGATGACCACCGGGCAGTTTTCAAAATAAAATATCCTGCTTTTGCCCATGGCAGAGAATTGTTTTTATTGACTCTGAAGTGTCACACTCCGCCCTCGTTTGCTCGCATGGGATTTGAGATTAGAAAGTGAATTTCAAGCAGCCAGGTAAAATTGCTGAGATTTGGAAAGGGAACAGCAGGAGAAACAAGGATTCCCCTGAAGAAGGACAACAAGCCTTTGAAGTCTTTTTCCTTTGCTCAGCCATCTAACTTGTGTGCGATTCATGGCCCCTGGGGTTAAGATTTGCATCCCAAAAGAAAGGCTTGAAAAGTAGCTGGTTGGAGGCACTCACACTTAGAATCCAGAGACTTCACAGGCTTCATGAGAGCTGCATCACATTTCTGGGAAGCCTCTATAACCTTGGTGCTAAGGAGCTGCTCCTGTCACAAACCCTTCATACAGTGCTGAGTCAGGTGAAACATCAGCAAGGATGTGGCAAACTTGCTTACTCTTATTTTTCTTCATGATCGTTGCTTTCCCTTGCTAAGTACCTGGCTTATCAGCGCAAGTTCTTCACAAAAGAGTGATTCAGCAATGAGACATGCATTCAGATGATATAGGAAAGGCCACAAAACTATTAAAATAAAATAAAGGGAAAGAGAAAAGGGCACTTGATCTGCCTGAATTTCTGCTAAAGGCAGTTTGGAAGCACACAGGTCCTTTAAAAGATTTGAGATGAAATGCAGTCTCGACTTTGAAGTACTGTATATGTGAGCTAGGGATCATCCTGATGGAAAGATTAATACATCCTTCATCCTCCCTCAAAAACTTTCTTCTCACATTTATTGTTGTACCTCCTGCTGCATTAACCTCATTGCAGCTGGAAGTTTCTGAGCTGTGTTCCTAGGAGTGAACTCAGGAAGAATTGTCTGGTTTGCTGCTCCCAGGCTCAGTTAGAGGGGTAAAGCAGGGGTTTGGGAAGTGATTGTTACTGATGCCAGCTCTCAACTCTTCTCAGGCAAGTCACCACAGAGGGCGGTGTGAAAACCTCCCAGAAATGCCAGAGCCCAAGCAAAATAAGAAATTTAACAGCTGATCAAGGCAAGGAAAACTGGTTTGGTAAAAAGAAGAATGGGATCAGTATGTGACAAATCCAGCTGGGTACTTCTGCTGCACTGTGAGGCTTCTGAAACCCTGACAAGTAAATCTGTGAGGGCAGGCTGGGCAGCTTCAGAGCTGGCTGAACACAGAACAGCCTCATGGCCAGACAAGCCAGAGCACAGGTAACTGCAGCAGAAAGACCAATCTAACAGAAATCCATTCACAAAGGACTGAGAGCAAATGGAAAGATTTTTCAAACACTTGGCATAAAGTATCATCATCCTGATACCACAAGTGAGCGCAACAGGAATGAGCAAAATTTCTGTCACTCCGCAGAGCACAGAGCCCTGCAGCTACCAGCTTTCCTCATGGGAGCAGGGAATCCCTGCAGAGGCACAAATAGCAGCATCTGGCTCTGGGTTGAATTCCCAAGGTCACTTTTAAGCAGAGCAGGAATTTCGCCGCTGCTGGGGCTGGAAATGCGGCACAGAGCCCCAGGCTGGGCTGGCAGGAGCCAGCACCGTGCCCTGCAGAGCTGTGCCAGGCAGGGGCAGTGCCAGGGGCAGGGAGTGCCACACCCAGGGAACCCTCCTGCTCTCTGCCCTCCCTGGAGCACCGTGGCACTGCCAGGGCACAGCTCCAGCAGCCCTGAGGGCACTGCCAGGAGCCTGCCCGTCCACACAAGCACCCAGGAATGCACTGTGGGCGTGGAAGGAGATGAAGGATGAAGATTTTATCATTAAGACTGTAATTGCATTTAATCATTTCACATTATAACTGAGTAAGTGGCTTTCAGGTCATTGCCCTACGGAGGATCTGCTGCACAGGGAGTGCTGAGGCTTGACTGCTTTTGATGAAAAGTCCCTGCAATTACAAGATTCCTGGAAAATGTCTGGTTTCAAGACAGCATTTTCTGATTGAAAGCACAGTACAGGGCAATTCCAGCCAGCACAAACAGTGAGATCCCCTCTCTATAGAGCAGGGATCCAAGGCATAGGAGGTGTTTTTCACCAGGGAGTTTACAGCAAAGCAAACTGAAACTACAGGGAGGAGAATCCTGACTGCAGTGTTTGCTTCAGGTACACAAGGGCAATTCTCATTAGCAACAAAGTCATTATTTAACATAATCTTTATCTTCTCCTTGAAGTGAAAATTGGTGTGTGGCCAAAGGTTTTGTTTCCCACCCATCCACCCGGCCCAAATGCCACCCTAAATTTTCTCATTAGCTTTCCTGCCTGACTCTTCCACCACAGGATTTGTATGCTTCATAAAAATTAATTAATTAACTCTGCCAGCAGCTCTATGACAACAGAAAATATTACCCCCACTTTACATATTTTAAAGATGCAGACAGCACTACAGGCTTGCACTGGATGTCCAATATAAAGGATGGGAGTCTCATGGATTTCTAGGGTGCCTGGTATTTTTATGCTCTGAGAGCAGTTCCAAGAAAATTCTGTTAAAGACAAAAACATGAAATACTGAGAATACAGATGTGATTTATCTCCATCCTATCAGTCAGGCACCCTAGAAAATTAGGCCTTTATCTGCTCTAATCTTCCTCTATTGTCTCTGAAGAGAGGTAAAGCAACTCGTGTCCACATGGCTCTGCAATACCCACCCTGGGACCCCACCCTGGGTCTCCTCTCTCCATGTATTTTCCTCATAAGTGTGGGATGAGTTTTCTGAGATGGAATAATGAGCACATTTCCAACAGATTTTGTGGTTAAGTTTCCTCTAGCTCAGCACTACTTTGTTGCTCTTAGAGAGTCAACAGGGCTCCCAAATGGCTGCAGTGCAGCAGTCCCTGTTATTGCTGTGGTGCACTTGTGCACTTCTAGTTTTGATATTGCACCAGCCGTCAATAAAATGTCAATCTGTGCTCCAACAGACAGATAATTATGAAGGAGCTACTTATCTGTCTAACAAAAGAGTGATGAGGATAATAAGAAGCTCTGGCCTGTGATACTGTTCATTTATCACAAAGATGTTAATTAGATTTTGTTAAATCTTTGATGGTCTGGCTATTTGCAAAGGAGGGCCATCGCTGTTTCTGGCCATGAATGTATGGTGTGGTCTCTAGCAAGGAGGAAAAAGTACTTTATCCTGAATTAGCATTTTTTTAAGCCTCTGGATGTGGATATGCCAAGCCTTGGTTTGCAAAAGCACATGAGGGCAGCAAGTGCCTGTGTGACTGGAATCATTACCCAGGTTGCAAATGCAAGACACTCAGTATGCAAAAGGAATGCATCAAACAGTCCCCACTTCTTCCCTGGAAACACAGACCCAAGGAGCCACTTGCAAAACACAGCCTCAGATCTTGAGCTGTTGCAGCTGCCATCTGCAGACTGCTTTCATAATGTAATAAAATGCAATTTGAACAGGAGGTAAAGAATGTGATATGTGCTTTATAGCTAAATGATTAACAAAATGAATTGAAAAGACTGAAATATTCATAGCTTTAAATATTTATAAATTAATTTTTAAAGTCACTATGCAGTATTGAGTTGTCTTTAAAAGTCTGCCAATCTAGGGCCTCTCAGTTTCATTTCTGCTTGTTATTACAGTTATTAATGCTCAAAAAATGACAGGTGCTTGGCAAGAGAGATGAAATGCAGCTTCCAAAACAGAAACAGCAGCTAATGGTTCTGCACTAGTGTAAGGTCAGCCACTCTGCTGGCAGTCACTGGAGGAAACCCAGCTCCTGATCATCCTGAGTGGATGTGCCCAGAGCCAGACAAGCCATGCTGAGCTGTGCCAATAAATCCCCCAAAGCAACAATTCCTGGCCCCATCAGTGTCAGCAGCCTGTTGCTGACTGTCTGATACAGGGGCTATAACATCCCCCCTCTGGCTGGGATCCTGGCTGGCCACTCAGCAGCGTGGTGTGCCTCAGGGAAAGAGAAGAGCAATGCAACAGAGAGCATTGGCTGAAGCTGTGCCTCACTCCTCCTTGTCCTCATAGCATCTGCACACTCTAGCAGGAATTTCACCTGTCCTTATTTGTCCCAGGAGAAATTAAAATATTAACAATGGGGTTGGTGACATTCCAGTCTGGCACCACACTAGCATGCAGGAGGAGACCCCTGTCTGCTCTCCCACCCCAGTGCCTGCAAACATTCCCCCTGGAACACAGCCAGGACAGGCACAGTCCCTCATGCTCACAAATGCCACGGACACCAGAGCACCTGGGTTCCTCCTGCATGTCCCCCTCGCAAACACAAAGTAACTGTGGCACAAGAACAGTGATCCTTTTCAGTACTTCTGCCTTATGTTTCTCCTTCACTTCCCTTTCATACTTATTTCTGATAAATACTCTGTATTCATGTAGCAGCAGGAGGCCATTACCCTTTGACAAGAGTCTGCTTTTCCCTTGACATCTCTGAATTATTCTCGTTTGATGTGAGTCAGATGGGTTACACTCAAAGGGCCTTACGTGGTAGTGCTTAGGAGAACAACAAAAGTTGTCAGACTATTTTTTAATATCACCTAAGTAAATCATTACTTTTTTTTTAAACAAAAGGTATTTCAGTATTTGTAAGTGTGTGAATATCTGGAGCTTATATCTTTCCAGAAAAACAAGAATGAAAGGTCAGCTCATGACTCACAGAAGAAATAGTTTAATCTAATTTCCTTAGAAGGTTCAATAGCTTAACCCAGAGCATTGCTTTAATATTTTGCTTTCATTTAGGACTATACTTCAAATAGAGCTGAATACCATAATGGAATGGATAATCCCATCTATGAACAGTTCCCAAAACTGTTCCTGGGACATTATGGGACATAGCCAGTGAATAGGATAGTTTTATAAAGATACTTCTCAAACCAGAATATCATTCCTCTGATCAGCCAGTGCTGTTGCATCTGCTCCTGAGCAGTTCTGGTCCATCACAGTCTATGCCAAGGGGAGATAAGCATTTAAGAGATGCAGATCACTGTCTATCTGGAGATGTAGATTACCTGAACTTCTCTGCTTTTCACTCACACTTTCTGCAATTTCCTGTCTTGACTTAATCTTTTAAAAAAAACTCATTTAAATAATGATCCTTCTCTAACAGTCAATTGCTTTCTCGAAGTGAGCTGATGTAAATCCTGTAGGTGGCTTGTCATCACATCACAGAAATATCAGAGAGATGCAGCAAACTTCATCAGGCTGCAATTAGTACTTTCAGAACAATTTATATGGTTCATTTTGTAGTGCCACTGCTGGTCCTACACAGTGAGGGTTTCTCTTCATGATTACAAATGTTACTCAAAACAGCTATAAAACTTCTTCCTTTAGAATCACTCCATTTATGGGATTATTTATTATATATGTGGGGAACTGAATAAATCAGAAAGAATTTGAAAGGCAAAACATACCCTTTTCCAGTTCAGAAAGTGTCTGTATATAATACCATCCTCTCAGACACTCTGTACAAAATTATTGGTTTGTTTATTTATAAGAATAATGACAGCCTTGCAGCTTGTTAGTGAGAAGTCTGTACCAAGGATTTGGTATTTGAAGCCTGACCTTTGAATGGGAAACAACAGCTGAAGTGATTATTTCTTGTCTTTGAATAAATTAAAGTACTGCTTAGAGCTAGGACTGAAGAGCCCCAGAAGGTCTTTCTGCCAGTCTCAGTTTCCACCACAGCAAACACGAGGGGAGGAACTGCCTGTAGTTATTCTTGCAATAACTGTTCATTACAGAAGCAGGTGGGCACTTGGGGCAGACAGTCTGCAGAAGGAGCTGGGGGAGCAGAGAGCCTGGGAAGGCAGGGCACAGGCACAGGCAGCTCCTGCCCCAGCCAGCTCCACCTGGGACCCCCAGCACCAGCCCCCAGCAGCCATCCCTGCCCCTCTCACCCTCATCTCTGCCAAGGATCATTTCTTCCCAGATCATCACTGAGGAGGTTTTGATGCAAGGAGCTGTCAGAGGAGATAGTTTAGATGCTGGGAGGATAATCCCCATCTATCTGCTTTAAAAGGGAAGTAAATAAAAATGCTCTCCTTAAATCACAGAGGCACATGGGTTTATTTGGCTGAACAGCATCAAGGCATTTGCTCCTTGATCTGAAGGCAGAGCATAAGGGCAGTAGTAACCTGGGGCAGGGGGAATAACAGCTACAGTGGGCACTGATGACATTAAAAACTGCAGTGCCAGCATCCTGCAAAACAAGCCAACACTTTATATCCCCCAATTTACTCTGCACTGATGCCTTACTAAGGAGCATCTCATAAAATAACCACCTGACAGCAAATATTATTAAGGGGAATGTGTGACCATGGGCTATTTCATTCTGCTCAATACTCAGGTGAGCTAGATTTGTGGTGAGACATCCAGCTGCATGACCACAAGTCAAAGAAATAACAAAATCACAGTTGCTGTCACTGAAGAAAGAAAAGAGCATACTGAAATGAGATGTTCAAGAGTTCAGGTAAATAACCATGGGAACAGAACACCTGGGGAACTGCAAGTGGGAGCTGCACAGACAATCTAGTTCAAACACAAGCTTACTTTTGTTTTAAAGTTATAGATTTGAGGAAGGTATAAAAATGATAAGGTTTCTTCTGCCTTTTTTTGCAGGTCAGATCACATTGCAAAAATGGTTGATCCTTTCCTTGAATTTAATGATAGAAACAACCATTTTTACCATCTAGTCTGACCTTGGATTTCTTTGATAACAATGGTATTCTTGGTTGGGATAAAATGTTAGAGAAGTTCCAAGATGTTAACATGGCAGAGATGCCTCAGAGAATGTGATCTCTGCCTCACCTGTGGCTCTGCCCATCTCAGAGCTGGGTCAGAGGCTGCTGGAGAGACTGAAAACCCAGGGATGATGCCCTCTGAAATATCTTTTGATTTTCAGATGCCCTCCTGTAGTCAACCCTGACTCTGACTGACACTCTTGAGCCTCTCTTGGTGTGGAATTCCAGAGATGTTCTTATGTTACACGAATAATCCTAGATTAGAATTCCAGCCTGAATTTCAGAACTTTAAAAGGAGCCAATTTCTTACAATTTTGGAGAACATTAAGACCAAGCTTTCAAATGTCCCAAGGCATTCCTAACACAAAGTTTTATTCATGCTCTACAAAGTTTTGCATTCAATGTCCATTCTGCCCTGATGAAAAGCAGATACAATATTTATTTGCTTATGTAAGATTGTCTCCTCTAGGCACTGGGCCCAAGTATAACAATCATCTTCTATTGAGAAGATGGCTTTGGACCAAGCCATCTTGATGAAGTATTTCTCATAGCCTCATTTACAGCTGTGCACCTGCCAAACAACCCAGCTACAAACAGAAACTCCAGCAGGAATTGCTTAAGTACCCTGGTACTTTGGAATCTAGGTTTGGCAGAAGAATAAAAACCAGAGAGAGATCCTTTGTGCTGCTGTCTTTTGAGCTCTTTGATGAAAACTGAGGCTTGCAGGGTAATTTCAAGCCATGTAACACACAAGAATTGCTGTTGATAATGCAGACAAGTCAAATTAACAAGCTAACTAATATTAGAAACAAAGAGATCCATGGGTGTATGTCTATTCCAGCCATCTAGGCTGAATACCTAATTCATGCCAGAGCTGGAGGAGGAATCAATATTATTGTTATTTATTTAATTTAACTCTCACATTATAGCAAAGTTCTTAGAATGAGATAGACAGGAATGTTTTCTAGGGCATTTTGACAACATTAGTCGTAGAATTTATCAAGAAGAAGCATCCCATTTTTTTGAAGATTATTTTAGACCTTTAAGTGAAGCAAAAATCTTTTTTAAAAATTACATATTTTTAAATTTTTTTCTCCTCCAGATTGAAAGTTTTCTCATATTTTTGTTCTAGTGGGCAGGCACTGACAAAATTCTGGATGTGTGTTTAGGTGGCTGTTACTCTTTGGCTGCACTGCTTGGCCTATTCTTTGGGAACCTCGTACTGCAGAACCTGCTGAGACACAAAAAGCACACCTGGAGCGTGGAACTCAGGACTGCTTTCAATGTCTGGCAAATATTTCCTGTGTCAAATGTAGGGCTCCATGGAAGGAGACCAGGGCCCACAGGCAGCACTACACAGACCTGGCCAGGTACCTGATTTGGGTTTGAGAGAAGGCCAGTGCCTCATCCCTGCAGAATAAAAGCTCTTTGACAACTCTGCTCCAACCTGAAAGCATTTGCAGCTCCCAGCATCACACACCTCCTCCAGCACTAAGCACTTCCTGAGAGGAGCCTGGAGAGCAGGGAGAAGGGGCAATTCCAGTGAGAATAGAGATGAAAGAGCAAGAGCATGGAGAAGAAACCCTGTGTGGGTGCTGGGATCCAAAGCACAGCCCCCTGCTCTCCTTTATCAGACTCCTTTTCCTGGCATCCAGAAACCACCAGAGCAGCAGCAGCAGCTGGTGCCCTTCCCCTCCCTGGGCTGCTGCCATCTCCTCACTGCGCCAGCCTCCCATTCCCTGGTGGCTCAGCAGCAGGTGGCAGTGACAGTGGCAGAGGTGGCTCAGCAGCAGGTGACAGTGGCAGTGGCAGTGGCAGTGGTAAGGGTGGCTCAGCAGCAGGTGACAGTGACAGTGGCAGGGGTGCCTCAGCAGCAGGTGGCAGTGGCAGTGGCAGCTCAGCAGCAGGTGACAGTGGCAGTGGCAGTGGTAAGGGTGGCTCAGCAGCAGGTGACAGTGGCAGTGGTGGCTCAGCAGCAGGTGGCAGTGGTAAGGGTGGCTCAGCAGCAGGTGACAGTGACAGTGACAGTGGCAGTGGTGGCTCAGCAGGAGGTGGCAGTGGCGGCTCAGCAGCAGGTGACAGTGGCAGTGACAGTGGCAGGGGTGGCTCAGCAGCAGGTGGCAGTGGCAGGGGTGGCTCAGCAGCAGGTGGCAGTGGCAGTGGTAAGGGTGGCTCAGCAGCAGGTGGCAGTGACAGTGGCAGGGGTGGCTCAGCAGCAGGTGGCAGTGGCAGTGTCCCCAGGATGAGAAGGGATGCTGCTCACCAGGTACCACAAAGCTCACTGTGCTCCTGGGAAGTGCAGGCAGGGGAGGGTTTTAAATTGCCCTATGCCTCAAGGACACCAATCCTCACTCAAAGGTCAAGAGCAGCACAAAGCAACCCAGTCCTGATGCAAGCAGCTTGAAAAAGATGCAGAAGGGATTAAGCCACAGTGCCTGGCACTGACAGATAGGGGAGGGGCAGGGTTGGGTAAGTGTTTGCTGAGATGTGGCAAATGCAAAATTGATTTTCTTCTTCATTTAACACGTTTTTCACTCTCTTTCCCCCCTTCCCCTCCCCTTTATGATTAAATTTAAAAACAACTGACTTCAAGAGGCAAACACACTTAAAAGTTTAGAGGGGAGGCTTGAGGAGAGGGGTTTGACAGAGGAATCAGCCTCCAAGAGAGAAACTTCTGAATTAGGAAAGCTGCAGGGATGCAGGCATGGTATGAAAAGGAACTCCCTGAGGAAAGAGGAGGGAAAGGGTTTTGGTTTCTGAGCTCCTGATTCCTCTGAGAGAAGGATGACATGAACACAGCAGACAAGTCAGTGGGGACCACACCCTTGGTTTACTTGAACTTGCACAGCCCTTCCTCATGTTCATTTTACTTCAGATATAGAAAACAGGAATTAATTAGACATCTTCTGGAAGAGGAAAAATACACCATCAATTTTAGGTTTAACAACTCTCTTTTCATCTGGCAAAAAGCTGGGAATGTTCTGTAGATCTGTAACATTACCTTCATTTACTGTACAGCAGGAATGTTGGGGTGTGTGTGAAATAGGTTGGGAATATTCTAAGCTGCAGCTATGAAAGTGTGTCTTCAAATATCACAGAGCACTTTCCAATCTTCCTCTCTAATTTATCATTCAGTTCTGTTTGGACATGCAAAACAAAATGAGAACAAACAGAGTAGACTCTAAGTTTTAGCTTTTTTATTTTTATTGCTTACACACACCATTACTGATCAGGAGAAGGAAATGAGAAGTTGAAAAGCCACATTCAGCAACAAGCCTGCTAAACTAAAACACCTTTTCCCTTTGTATTCAACACCTGTACTACTGGGAACAGTATTTTTTTAAGCTTCCCTTAAACTCATGTTTCCCCTTGCTTGCCTCCTTTACAGCAGTTTTTGCAATCTCCAAAGCTTTTGTTTGGAGTAGCTGGGGACATCCTCACTCTTGTGGCATATGAGCCCCTTGGCCTGTGCCATCAGTGCTTCTTTTTACACTTGGCATCCCTGTAGATGCTCTGTTTAATCCAGTGCAGGTTCTTCCCAGCCATCCAAATTAGTCCAGAGCAGACAAGCTTTGTGGTGCTTATTAATCATCCGAATGCACATGCACACTGCCAGTGCTAAGCTGAAAATCTCACCTACAGGGAAGGCAAGAAAAAATGTAGAGGCAAAGGGAGGTGACCTACACTGTCACCCTGAGGGAACAATTTGTTACAGGTCAGTTCTGGCTGCCCAGGGGTGCAGTGGTCCCTTAGACCTGAATTTACACAGGTTTACCATCACTATGTCCCTCAGAGAGTGATTACTTATTTTAACTTTTGCAAGCCAGGCTAGAGTCCTCAGCTAGGTTTGGCTCTGCAAATCTTCTAAGAAATGAACATCTCAACAAGGCTTTTCATGGCTTTCAGCAAAGCATAGGTGATTATTAGAAGAGGCTCACTTCCCAGAAATTTATCACAGCACTGCCTGGCTTTTAACACCAGTATAAAACACAAACTGTCAAAACTTTCTTTTCTTTTTTGCATCTGCAGTTCAGAAACTATATTTCCAAAGGCCCCTGCACCATATAAATCATGCATGAAAAATTACAGAAAGCAGAGAGTTTGGTAAGCCATACAAAAAAGTTGGTAAGCGATACAAAATGCTGGTAAGCCATACAAAAAAGCTGGTAAGCCATACAAAAAAGCCCTGTGCTTGGGTTTGTACCTCTGGCACAAGGAGCACTTTCCCCTTGCCAACCCCTGCGAGCTGGAACAAAACTCATGGACACAGATGTGCCCTGGGGAGCCCAGGACACTGCACCACCATGGCTGCCCTGGTGGCTCAGTCCCTTCCCACGTCACAAGAATTTGAAATAATCTGCAACCTGGAAATTGGAAGATGATGCCATCAGCTACTTGTTAAATACAGAATGAGTCTACATTCTATTCACTATGTCTTTTGTGAGAACCAAGGTAAGGTCAACTTCAAAGCCTTTCTTACCTTGTTGGACCAATAGAATTATAAAATTATATCAGAGAAAACCTGAATATGGCAAGATATAACTCATACAATGTATTCCACTGGGTCTGGTTGGTGGGGATTATGAAGCTAATCATGTGCTCCATGCAAATCCAGATAAAGATGAAGAAGTTTCCTCCTTGTAGATGTATAGTCTGAACTGGGACTGTCCAGCTCACAAGACTGTAATGAACTAAGCTGCACTGGGTTTTCAAAATTCTGGTTTAGGGAATATTTCATAAAGCTTCCTGGGGAAAAGTGTTTACCACACTGCATGAATTGTGTCAGTGCAGTCACAATGTTCAAACTCTACTCTGTCCTCCAGCTTGAATTTCTGTACAAGGATCAGCTCAGAGCTTATTCTTGGCTCTGCCTCAGGATCTGCCTTGGGATTGCTCTGCCCATATGCTCCCTCCTCTTTTCCCTTGAGAGCAGGAGACACACAGGAGGCAGCAACCTGCTCCAGTGAGCCAGCAAAATCAATTCCAGTGAGAAGGTGGGAGGTTTCTGGCAAAGAAGAGCCACATCAAAGCACTCTCCAGTATCCCCCTGCCAAAAAGGATTTTGGTACCCCTCCTCTTGCTCTGTGATGATTTACTTCTGCAGCAAGGGGAGTTTTCCATGTGCTTATTAACTGTCTCCAGAGGCTTTTGGCAAAATTACATTGCCATCTTCCTCCTTGAATGCATCCCACTGAAATCTGTACTCCTGTCACCTGCCCCCACCTCTCTTGGTGGCAGCTACTCAGTTCAGCTCTTCTTCCACTCTGCATTCCTGTTAGACTAGCAATATCTGCATAATATCTTTGGGGGAAAAGAGCTTTTGAAATACAGCTTTTGTTTTAATGACAGAAAAGCATATGCTGTCACTCCTCCAAGCATTTTCTAAGTGGTGAAAATGCTCTCAACTTATTTAAGTACAGTATTTTTCCACCAAGGCTCTTTGTGTAACAATGCTCCCACCTCATTTTCTTTCAGTAGCAGTGGTTGCAAACAGGGCACATGGAAGCCAAAACGATACAGGCTGCAACTCAGACAAGAGCTACTCAGGGATGGCAGACCCAAAAAGCTACACTCAAAAATAAACCAGGAGGCCCTGAGATTAGGAGTCTTTGGAACAGCTACAAAGACAACAAACACAGCCCGGACTTGGTGTCCATTTTGTGCACACAAAATGCCTTTGTTAATGGATGCTGTGTGCAACACTCACTGAAGCTGCACGGCTGCCTTGTGTGCCATGTGGTGGCTGGATGTGAAAGTGCCCTCGGACTCAGGGCAGGTTCCCACTGCCAGCTCACCAGATCCTCCTGCCAGCCCAGGGTCCAGGCACAGACCCACCCTGGCACTCTGCCCTGCGGCTGCCTGCCCGTGCTGCCAGCGCATGGAACCACTCCCAGAAGTCAAGCACAGAGGTGTCCCTGGGTGGTTTCAAGGCTGAGACATCCACCCTGCTGGTAAGCCATACAAAAATGCCCTGTGCTAGGGTTTGTACCTCTGGCACAAGGAGCACTTTCCCCTTGCCAGCCCCTGCACCTGTGAGCTGGAACAAAACTCATGCAGCACAGAGATCAAAGGGCAGAGGTTGGTCACAAGATGGAAAAGCTCAGAAGCCACCTCCACACTGCCCAAGGAACTTCCCATGGCTCACTTGTGCACCTCTCCTGTGTGACAGCATCTTTCTGCCTCTTCTGGCTGTGAGAACAACTGTGATTCCAGATGGCATCTGCTCCCATGTGAGTCCCACTCAGTGTGCTTGCACACATGTTTTGACTTGTTTTGTTTAGATTTGCAATATCATCCCTGGCTGGACAAATGCAGAGTGACTTATTGGCAAAGAGGGTTTTTTTAAATTATTGAATTATTTACTTGCTCATTAGCTTTGATTACAAGTGACCATGAGTTATTTAAATCAAATTTTACCTTTGAATTCAAATCACAAACAGAAATGACAACAACAACAAACCCAGTGGCAATGTTTGTCAGTGCTAGGCCTGGCCAAAGGAGCACAGAGCATCAGTGACCTTTTCTGCAGAGGGAAAGGGCTTTCTTGGAGCTTTCACTTCCCACATCTACAGATGTTTGCTTATTTCCCCAGTGATTCCAGGAGTGAACAGGTAAAGCATATGCTCTAGGGAATTCCATTATAATGCACAAAGGCATCAGAGAGAAGGATATTCCTGCATTTTCTTAAAATAAAGACAAGAAATCTACATAACCCAACAAGCACATTTATATTCCCAGATTTGTTTTTAAATGAAGGTGTTTGGTACCTGTTCCAAGAGACTGCAAATCTCCCAGCTCTGCTCTGGTGTGCAGCTCACACCCCCTCTCAGACATGCAGCTGGCTCTGGAGCTTTTGTTTATTTCAGAAAACAGTTGAAGTAGGAAAGTGTAGACAGAGACTGGAGGAGTTCCAAAGGCCTCAAAATGTCACCCTTGTTATTAAAGCAAAAAGAGAATGTAGGAAACTGGCTGAGAAAAAAAGGTCAAAAGTTTTTTTGTGAAAGAATCAAATTGCTCTTTTCTTCTCCAGCTGTTACCTGCAGTGCTGTTGACACTTTCACTAATAAAATGTGAGGACCACACTGGATGTATCCCAAAGCAAACCTATGTGTTGGGAAAATGGGATTTGCTCCATCTGATGTCCCAGTAAGGAAACTTTCCCACCCCACGGTCGTTTTTGGATGTGCTGCCCACATTAAAAAAGATGACTCAGGAGTGAGTAGAGGAAGGTGTGGAGTGATTGGAGGTGGTGCTAGAGTTGCCACCCCCAAGGCTCTCCTTTGCAGGCAACTGTAGGCTGATGAAGAAGAAACAACCACATCCATCCCCACCAGGGTGATTGGAGAGGCAGTTCCTCAGCTTAGACAAAATACCCAGCTTGGATTTGCAGTCAGAAGTAGCAGCCTGTGCCATTAGGAGAAAGGAAAAAAAAAAATCCATGCTCTGGAAAGGATTTGGCTCAGACTGGTCCTGGCAGAGCTGCATGACCCAGAGATGCAGCAGGCAGGCAGTGCAGAGGAGCTGGCTAAAGTCAGGCAACGCTGCTCCAACCAAGTGCTCCAATAGAGACACTCAGAGTTTGCTCTGTCTGTCCTCTTCTAGGGTTCGTCTCCTTCGAAGAGTTCCCAGAGAGATGAAAGAGAATGGTACAAGCTTTGCAAAGAAATCTGATTTGTTGTCTAGACCATCCAAAAAAAAAAAAAGGCATTATTTGTTCCTCTTTTATTTATGATACACCTTTCTCCAGGGGGGAGGTCTCCCTGTCTGAGTAACACTCAGGTGGGACTCAGAGGTGGTGTGGCTCAGGCTCCTTTTCTCTCCTACAAATCCCCCTCAGCTGACACTGACTCCCTGCATGGGAGGCACAAGCACCAGCAGGTCCTGGAGATGCCACAGGCCTGCACTGGCTCACTTCAGGGTTTTGCAGCTCAGAATTAAACCAAAGAAGTAAGCTGTAATATGATGGAAGCTAAGGCTTCCTAATGGCAGCTGGAATCTGGCTTTACCCAGGTGGCAATGCCTGCAGGCACAGCCCACCAAACCCACACTGGATTGCCCCCCTCCATCCACCCTGCCAGGAGAGAGCTTCCTGCACCTGCAGCTGAATTCTTGAACCACCCTGAGCTATGTAAATATAAAAGGGACTTTTTTGTCCTGTTGTCCCAGTAATATTCCTCATCAAAACCCAGATCAGCCAGACATTCTCAAGGGAAACCTGCCTAGGTGGTTTCTGCCTCAGATAAGGCTGGTTCTTACATATATCCTCAGTCCAGGCCATCACACAACACCCTGAGAAAGATTATAAATGCTTGATCTACTTTCTCAAATTCATGTTACTTAAATTCATGTCTCCCTGCAGACCTATTCCAGGTCTGTGATCACAAGGCATCTCCAAGCAGAAGAAGAAGTGTACCATAAACCTGCCAGTTTCCAAAATCAGTTTTAAAATCCTGTATAGAAGTCTGAAACACATCTACAACAGAGCTGCCTTGCATAAAATACTCCTGTTCCATTGGATCTGTCCCAAACTGGACTCAGTGATTCAGCCATGGACATTCTATGTGAACCCTTACATGTAACTGTACACACCCCAATGTTGTCCGTAAAGCAGGGGTCTTTTACCTGGTGTGCAAGAGCCAGTCAACACAGAGTTAAGCTGTTTGGGGCTTTTTTTATACCATTCTGCAGAACAGGATGTGTGGCACCTAACACCACTGACAGACCTTCAAGGAGACATGCACAGTGTGTTATACAAAAGGGTAACAGAGAAAGAATGATGCAAGGACAGATGATGGGTGATGTGCACTTGTGTAAAAAAATTCTTAATGCATGAGGAGTGGTCTTGGTCCAGTTCACTATACTACAATTTGCACCCAGAAATTTTCCTGGGGGTGTGAGTTTCAGTATTATAATCACCTAAGGTAACTCTAGCTGATATTTTCATCCTATCAGCTGCCACCAAGCTATTATTTAACCTTATACTTTATTACAGTTTCTGCTTGAGTCTATTTGGACAGCAAGTTGTGAACAAAACAAGGATTTTTAAAGTATTCTGTTCCTGGGGACTCCTCAGTCCTCCATTGCTCTGGCATGTTGTTGCCATTCTTGTTTCAAGACCACCCCATAGTTGCTGTGAACCCTTTTATCTGCTTTTTTTGCTTCGTTTGACATCACAGAGGCAGCAGTTTCAATTTTGGATTGCCCAGGGTGTGGATAGTTGAGTGCATTCCTGTCCTTCCCCTGCTGCACAAGGTCTCCCCATAGCTCTGAGCAGCTGCTCCCACATCCATCTGAAGCTGTACCTGCCAAGAGAAATTTTGTCTTCACCCATCTGTGCACAAACACTGATTCCTTCTTCAACACAAGCTGAACTGTTGGTAAGGGAGATACTTTTGTGGTTGCAGCTGTAAATCAGAGGAAACAATGTTTCTTTTTCAGGTATTGCAAAGCAATCCCTGTTCTCCTGAGGCAGAGATCTCCAGCTCTGGGCTGTGTCTCTCGGGTGTCTTCTCCCCACGCTGAAGTTGTGAGCAAGATTCTCCATGGGTAAAAGCT